>NC_138769.1:192053844-192696344 GCF_965119305.1 Pelophylax lessonae
GACACACAAATATATTGGACCTCTTCGTAGGTCAAATCTTTCCTGATGTCTGAGTGAGCTATATATAATCCAAGCAAACACACCCAGAATGGTAACGCCCAGTCCAAAAATTAACTGTGTGTATCCTGTGTGTTTTGGAGCATGCTCAGTTGCCAAAACAAGGGAAATAGAAATGAGGAATAGAAATGTATGTAGGTGTGTATAGTATATGTGAATTGAAAAAATTCTCTCTTGAAGTTTGCTAGTCATTATTTAGAATGTTTAGATACAGGAATACATACATATATATACAATTACGTGAGAGAGAGAGAAATATATATTTAGGGAAACAATTGAAACACACCTTTTGGGATTTGAGAAGTGAGATTGTGACGATTGAACAGATATGTAAGCCAACAATCTGACTCATCACTCATGAACATCCCTAAATTTGGCGTGGCAATTATATCAGGCGTTCTTATGTGCATTTTGGCTGGCGTTTTCACAGGCGTTTTGACATGCATTTTTTGGGCAGGCATTGTTATATGAAATCACCTACAAAAGCCCCAAAAACAGACCACAAACACGTACATGTGAACGTAGCCCGTTTGGGGGCGTTTGAGGGGGATTTGTCCAGCTCAAGGATCAGCTCCCAAAACAGGCAAAAAATCCAATCCTATTCAGTTCAATGGCCCCTGTTCCCATGTGAGCATTTTGACGGCATGAGGAAAACACCCAACGCTCACTGAGAAATAGCACAATGATTAGGGAGTCTGCCTTCCTGCTGTAGGTTTGTAAGTTCGAATCCGGAAGGTGCCCTCTGTATGGGCAACACTTGGATATCTCCAATCCTCCAAATGTTGACATCATTAATTTTGTTCATGTTTGAAAAAGGCATGTGTATCAGCAAACTTTTAATCCAAAGACATGAACAAAATACAAAAGATGCCCCATAAAGTCAATATGTAGCAATATTGTGAGCTAAAGCTCTATTTGTTTGTTGGGCATACTTTGCTAATTAGCCAAGTATAAGGGATATATATATATATACCTTCAGTTAAATGTGTAGTAAAATGGTAACACTTGGCCATACCCATATGGAAGAAAAGGTAGTATTTGCAATATATTTCTAAAAACATTCTTTGGAAACACATAAAATATTGTCAAAATTGTGACATTTCCTTGATATGTGTGAAATGCTAATAATCTTTCTTTGAAATATGTTTTACATCTATTTTTTTTCTATCTGACGACCAATTCCCCAATGTAATATTTTGTGGGTTTTTTCAGAGAATGTGGAGGTTCTATATAAACACTGTAGATTTGACTGCTATGATTTCGGAGTTAGCAGGAAAGGTGTATGGAATGTGATGGTGTTTACTAAAGGATCCCTTGTTGGAAGTGTGCATGTTTTTCCAATTCCGCCGGTTTTTGCCATTTTCTATGGGCGAGACAGCGGATTTGCAAGCGGTATTCAAAAAAAAATTGACCCAAAATCGTGCTGGCGAAATTTTTTGAGCCAATTTGGCGTTGCGCATGCGCACATTCGCGAGTTCGCAGCTCGCGGCTGGAGGAGCTGTTTAACCTTTCCACACTTTCGCAGATATCTCTCTTTCTAAGTCAGTTTTTGAGATTTTTTAAACGCAAGTCATCTCCAAATTGACTTCCACACCTTCCACAGTGATTTGGGATTTTTGGGGGTACAGGGGAAAATTTGGCTAAACTTTAGTCGAGCTTTTAGCTGGCGTGGTTTTAAGTCGCGCTCTGACCATATTGCATCTTAATGAATCTCACACTAGGCGCTATTTTCCGCCCGCCGTTCTTTGAATGCCAATTTCAGACTTAAATAATCGCCGCTTCGCAAAATCACGCCGAAACGCCAATTCGCCGTACTATGAATCAGGCCCATTATTACATTACATTTTATTACTATCAATTCTTTTGAAAGCACTAATACACATTTGTAATTCCTTCAAGCTGCACTGCACTGGTTTCTAGTTTTAAAATATATGAAATTAACCATTTTACTGGCTTAGCTCTACCCGGAAAGGAAGGCCCACTAAGTAATGGATAGGGTCCAGAGGGAGGGGTATACCCACCACCTTCTGAAGCAATAACATTACATTATACCAAAATAACTGAATGAGGGACACAACCAAAATGTGTGGAAATGTGTACCTATCTCTAGACCACATCGCCAACACATACCTGAATGGGAAGGGTCCAAGCGACGTGTGTGCTCCGGGGTCCTATACCAGAACATCAATATCTTTACAGTAGTCTCTCTCTGCACCACACACGTAGAAAATTTAAAGGTAGATGACCTATTTTGGCCCACTTCTGGAGAGAAAAGGATTTCTGTAAAAGTGTATTCAACTTACGCATATACAGGTGTGAATCTTCTGTAATCAAGGTAGCTTCATGAAGGATATGATAAATAGAGGAAACCAGATGTAATTGATGTGGGCCATCAGCACACAAACGTTTAAAAAGTGTAGGTTTATCTAAAGTGAGAGAAGGGGACATAGATTGGAAAAATTCTTGACTTGCAGGTAAAAATAGAACGAGAAATAAAATAGAACGAGTTATAGGGATGGAAAACTTTTCCTGTAGTGTTGTAACCTGTAAGTAGCAGGATGTACCAAATTGCACAACTGAAACAGAGACACCTGCATCCATGGCAGCATACGTCCAAAGGAGAAGCTATTTGGCAGGGCCGGGTTGAGTAGAATATTGGATAATGGAGGGCATGGTGAAGCGAGAGAGTTCTTCTGAACACACTTATGCCATATAGCTTTGGTAAATGACATTGATTCAAGACACAAATGTTTCAATATGGGATAAGTACACAGGGACGGAGACCACACCAAAGATCAGGGATGTACAGGATATAAGGAACCCTGTTCAGTTGCTGATCATTGATTTGGGGCTGTCTGAATAGACCAAGAGATGACAGCTCGAAGATGAGATGCATAATAATATTTTACAATATCGGGAGCCCCCAATCCCCCCTGTTACCTTAAGGAAAAAATCACTAAGCTTGCAATACGATGGTCTCTGTTGTTCCATATGAATTTCAAAAAGCATCTGTGGAGAGCTTAAAGTTTGCTTGCTGGTATAGCAACAGGTAAAGTCTCAAACAAGTACAATAATCATGGTAACCCAGACATCTTCAGGACAATGATTCTACCTAGCATGGATATAGGATAAGGAGCCCATTGGTGATGGAAACAATAGATATCCTGGAATGGGTGGGGAGGTGGGGGGAGTAGTTGCAGAATATAGACTAAAGTATGAAGGGGTCAACTGTATGCCCAAGTATTTAAGAGAGTGGTAGCACCAATTGTAAGGGTATGAACACTGGAGTTGAGTTAAGAGGTCTGGAGATATACGTAGATGCAACGCTTCAGATTTAGTGGTATTTACCTTATACCCTGATATAGCTCCAATGGGTTTTATTATAGCATGTAAGTAAGGGATATAAGAGGGTTAGTCAATGTTTACAAGATATCATCTGTAAAAAGTGATAATATATATTATATACTCCTTCTGTCATATCAGAACTCCACTGATGTCCGGATGAGCCTGGATGGCTTCAGCCAATGGCTCTAGGCAGAGAATGAAAAGCAAGGGAGATAGGGGACACCCATGCCTGGTGCCATTTGTCATAGGGAAAAGAGATGACAAAAAAGAAGCCATTCTTACTTGGGTCTTGGTATGAGAGTACAGAGCTTGTAGAGCTTTAAGGAAAGGACCCCTAAGTCCAAAACGAGCAGGAGGGGAAAACATATAAGGCCTACTTAACCTATCAAAAGCTTTTTGTGTGTCCAGACTTAGTATAAGGGCTGTGCGAGGAAATTTGTTCAAGCTATCTATCAGATCAATGGTACATCTCGTATAATTTCCAGCATGCCTGGAGGGAACGAAACCCACCTGATCCCTATTGACCAATTTAGGTATAAACTGGATCAATCTAGAGGCCAATATTTTAGTGAAAATCTTGTAGTCAGAATTTAATAAGGCTATGGGCCTATAACTTTTTGGCAAGGAGGGGTCCTTCCAAGGCTTAGGTATTACTGAAATGTAGGGGTGCGTAAACTGTGAGTGCGGTGATTCCCCATAGAATAGTGTGCCGAATAATTCTAACATGTGTGGTGCCAGTCTAGGTGAAAAGGTTTTGTAAAAGAGATATGGAAGACCATCAGGACCCGGGGACTTATTAAGGGGAAGATCCTTGATGATATTTGCGAGTTCCTCAAAGGTAATAGTGGTGTTAAGCTTTTCAAGATCTAACTGGTCAAAACCAGTCAAAACCGGTCACAATTTGCATGTGTAAAATAAAATGGTGTTCTGGGGTAAGACAATAATAAAGTTTATAATAGAATTCCCTAAAAACCCTTGTCGTGGTTTTGGGACAGTGAACCAGGGAACCATCCGCTTGAATGAGTAGATATGGAAAGGATTGGAAAGGGTGAGGATGGAGTTTATTGACCAGTATTCTGTGGGGTTTGTTGGAAAATTTGTATAGTTTTTGCTTAGCCCACATCAAGGCCTTAGCTGTCTTATTCAAAGCCAGTGTCTTTAACTGGTTGAGTAAAGAGACCACCCCAGGAAGACCTTAAACCGTGGAGTTACACACAAGGCTACGCTCTGCGATTTTCAAAGCTTTAAGCAAGGACACACAAAGGCTCTCGCCATCTTTCTTCAGCTGAGAACCCTTGGTGATACATAATCCTTGGAAGTAGACCTTTTGTGCTTCCCACAGCATTGAGGTCTCCTGTACAAAACCCACATTTAGCTGGAAAAACTCCTCCAGGTCCTTCACCAATTTTTCCCTAGTGGCTAAGGAGTTTAGGAGACAGTCATTAAAAAGCCAATGGCAGGATTTAGAGGTGGGAGTTTGTAAAGAGAGGTCTAAGGAGACATGATCATAGCATGTGATGGGGGAGATATTAGCGTCTACAGTATGGGACAAGAGGGGTGCTGAGATAAAAAAACGATCTAACCTGGAATACATTTTATGGGCCATAGAATAAAAGGTATATTGTCTGTGTGTCAGGTATTTAATTCTCCAGGTATCAAATAGGAAATGGGATCTAATGCACTTGCGGAAGGAAGTGGCTTGAGACATGCCCTTCTGTGATGGGGTATTCCTGAATAGTGTAGTAATGTCTCTCCTAAAAAAACAGCACGCACCTGCCCAATTAGTGTGCTGGTGGCTCTCAAAACATCTACCCAGTATTGGAGATTTCATTCCACCCAAATCTCTAAGAAATCCCAGGGCTCCAGGTCCCAAACCAGCTTTTACCAAATGATGAGGAAACTAAAAAGTCAGTTTTCTTCTGGATGATACAAGCTCCCCAGAGACCCGCAACCTGCCTGGATGGGACTCCTGCATCATTAACTCTTTACACACTGTGGCAGGGCAAAGAGCTGTCACATATTCCCCCCTTGTTTCGACCCAGGAGGGGGCAGAACACATATGTCTAAACTTGCATTGGCCACTCTATGCCAGCTAGGGTTCAACCCTGTCTGACTTCATTTTTATCAAAGGTAAACTCTACTTCTCTACTCTACTTCCACTGTGTCACCCTGAAACACTTACTTGGGCTCTAGAAAAGACACCACCCTGCCTTTTTACGAATATGCTTCCAAAAGCAGCGTCTGCCTATTTTCTGTGGACCACACTAGCCATCTTACCATTAGGGAATTTACCAATCTGGGTATCTTTCTGAGCATGAAGTTAACATCTGAGCTTTAAAGCATAAGTGTACCTTTTCAGGCAGAATTTCACTTTTCTTAATAAATAGAAGCGCTTTCCAGTGTCATTTCTGGCCTAGAAGTCACCCCAATGTGCTTTTCTCTCACTTGTCTTATTCACAGGAGGTTTAAAATCTTGTCAGGTTATTTGATCTTTTAAAATGATTTTCAGATTCCATCACTTCCAGTAGATTGTCTCTCAGCATTCACTTCCTGTAGGCCATCTCCCAGAAGCCTTCACTTCCTTGTTGCATCACAGAAGAATATGTGACAAGATGTGTTCACCAAATTGCAAAGTGTACGACCACCTTTTTACAAGTCCATAGGAGGGAGTGGAATCAGACACTCAGTTGTCAGGCCTCGTTCATGTAGCAAAAACTCACATTCCTGCATGTGTTTGTTTTGGGTATTTTAGAACATTTTCACTCGTCATACATAGGGCAGCTCATTCACTTGAATGGGTTGCTCTATGCACAACAATCGCTCCAGAACTTTTTTTGGAGTGGAGCATGGTGCATTACTGCAGTTTTTGGTGCGTTTGCCTCACCTGGGGTGCCTTCAACATATAATGACAACACAACACAATGCACAGTTGCAGTGTGTTTCTAAAAAGGCATGGCAAAGCGTGCATTTTCTATGTGGTTTACCATGCATTCAAAAACACACAGTTGTGAATGGAGCCTCATTGTTTTTGTGTAAACGCACCAATTTCACTTTTAGGCCCCATTTACACCTAGAGTAGTGGGAGCTCATGTTTTTGGCTAGTTTTTCCAGTGACATACATAGGGCAGCCCATTGATTTTAATGGGCTGCCTTACAGGTGGCAAAGTAGCTCATGGGACATTATGGCGTGGTGCGAGTTGAACATTTTTTACTACTGCGTATGTCATCCCATTTTCATATGGCAAAATGTGTGCTTTCTTCTGTGGTTGGTGTGCCATTAACAATAATGACACTGAGAGAGCGCAACTAGGTAATTTTAGGTGTATAAATGTGGCCATACACTATACAATCTGATTGTACATTCTCTGTACAATTTCCTTTAGATTTTAAAAAACGATATAATAGGAGGACACACCATTTCTCTAATCACTCTGTATCCAATCATGCAGGCTCTTGCACTACATCAGGGGTGTCCCATGGGCTGCAAGGGACGCCGGGAAAGCCAGGCAAATGCATGCATGGAGAGATGCTGGGGATGCTATGAAAACAAATTTTATGGGTGAAGGTGTGCTTATGAGGTCAGTTCGCAAACTCCTTCCTGTATCTGACTGGTTTCTCCATTCTTAATCTAATGTCAGGATGTCATGAAGCTTTCTAAGAAATACAACAAGTTTAAGGTAAGGCCTTGTTCTCAAAATCAAAGAAAGATTGTATCTTTCTGCAACCGAGGTACATTAATTGTCTATTAGTACATAGGGGAGCTGGATTTTAGAAAAAAAAAAGGTGAACTTAACCACTTCCATAACGGGCCATAGTAAAATGATGCCACAGGAAGGGCTCCTCGATCCGGGCGGACGTCATATGATGTCGGCCCGCTCTCGCCGCTACTGCGCGGCGATCAAGGATGAGGCTCATCCCTCAGACTGAGCCCATCCCCGATCAAGGTAAACAGCCAATGAAATTGGCTGTTTACCACGTGATCGGCAGTGTCCAATCACAGCCGATCACATGAGCGGCTCCAGCGCGAGCCGCTCGTTCTGTCCCCAATGCGCACCCCTGGGGGGCGTGAAGTGCGGTGATCCCTAGGACAGAGCCCATCCCCGATCTAGGTAAAGAGCCAATGAAATTGGCTATTTACCACGTGACTGGCTGTCAATCAAAGCCGGTCACAGAATGTCAACAGAGAACAGTGCACCCCAAAACACACTGATTGCCCCCCCCAATAAGGGAGGACCTGTCACTAGCCCATCAAAGTACCTGTCATAAGCCCATCAAAGTACCTGTCACCAGCCCATCAGGTATTCTGATGACAGGTACTCGGGTACTCTGATGGGCTGATGACAGGTACTTGGGTACTCTGATGACAGGTACTCGGGTACTCTAATGACAGGTACCTGAGTACTCTGATGACAGGTACTCGGGTACTTTGAGTACCTGTCATCAGAGTACCCAAGTACCTGTCATCGGAGTACCCGAGTACCTGTCACCAGCCCATCAGGTACTCTGATGACAGGTACTCGGGTACTCTGATGGACTGGTGACAGGTATTCGGGTACTCCGATGACAGGTACTCGGGTACTCTGATGACAGGTTCTCGGGTACTTTGAGTACCTGTCATCAGAGTACCCGAGTACCTGTCATCGGAGTACCCGAGTACCTGTCTCCAGCCCAGATTGCCCGAGTACTTATCTGCACCCCATCAGATTACCTAAGTACCTGTCTCTAGCCCATCAGAATACCCAAGTACCTCTCTGAAGCTCATCAGAGTACCTAGGTACCTTTCTGAAGCCGATCAGTGTACCTGAGTACCTGTCTGCAGCCCATCAGAGTACCTGAGTGCCTATCTGCAGCCCGTGCCTCCTAGATTATGTGTTGGGGTGTTTGCTTTCCAAAATGGGGTAATTTTGTGGGGGTTTCCATTGTCCTGGGGTTCCAGGGCCTTCAAAAGTGTGATTGGTTGTAATGAAATTATATGTGTAATTTATGCTCCTAGAACACCTGACGGTGCTCCTTGCATGTTGGGCCTCTGTATGTGGCTATGCTGTGACAAAGTCCCACACATGTGGTATCACCATACTCAGAAGAAGTAGTATAATGTATTTTGGGGTGTCATTTTTGCTATGTACATGCTATGTGTTAGAAATATCTTATAAATCGACAACTTTGTGTAAAAAAAAAAAATGCGTTTTCATTTTCTTTCCACATTTTCCAAAAACTTGTGGAAAAAAATGACAGGTTCAAAAGACTCATTATGCCTCATAGAATATACGTTAGGGTGTTTGCTTTCAAAAATTGGGTCTATTTGTGGGTAATTCCATTGTTCTGGTGCTCCAGGGCCTTCAAAAGTGTGATAGGTCGTTAGGAAATTATATGTGTAATTTATGCTCCTAGAAAACCTAACGGTGCTCCTTGAATGTTGGGCCTCTGTATGTGGCCAGGCTGTGTAAAAGTCTCACACATGTGGTATTGCCATACTCAGGAGGAGTAGCAGAATGTATTTTGGGGTGTAATTGCAAGTGTGTGAGAAATAACTTGTTATTATGACAAAAAAAAAATATTTCTTCATTTTCCCAAGAATTGTGGGAAAAAATTACAACTTCAAAAAACTCACCATGCCTCTTACTAAATACCATGGAATGTCTACTTTCCAAAAAAGGGTCATTTGGGGGGGGTATTTGTACTGTCCTGAAATTTCAGGGCCTCAAGAAATGAGATAGGCCGTCTGTACATCAGATGTGATCAATTTTCAATGATTGGCACCATAGCTTGTAGACTCTATAACTTTCACACAGACTAAAAAATAACCCCTAATTTCGGTTATTTTTACCAAAGATATGTAGGAGTATACATTTTGGCCCAAATTTATGAAAAAAATACTTATTTGCAAAATTTTATAATAGAAACTAAAACAAAATGTGTTTTTTTCAAAATGTTTCGCTCTTTTTTCACTTATATCGCAAAAAATAAAAAACCCATTGGTGATTAAATACTACCAAAAGAAAGCTCTATTTGTGTGAAAAAAAATGATAAAAAAATTTGATTGGGTACAGCGTTGTATGACTGAGTTATTATCAATCAAAGTGTGAGAGCGCTGAAAGCTGAAAATTGGTCTGGGCAGGAAGGGGGTGTAACTGCTCTGTATGGAAGTGGTTGACCTTTACGTGTTGAGTACCATTAACGTTACATTGCACTTGCTCAGTTTTCTCCAACCCTTTTCTCTTTACCTTTGAAGGATAGAAGAACTAAACTCTTTTATCCTTCACAGCCAAGAAAGCTGCCATGGTGCTGCTTATGTAATCAGTTATAACACCAGCCAATTGATGGCTTTACAGTTAATTTGAGAGCACAAGCATCTGCAACATGACATGATTTGTTCATAACTGTTCTGGGAAAAAGTTTAATCTATGTGTTTAGTTCCGCTTTAATTTATGTTGTTATTTAGTGAGAAAAGGAGACTGAAAATGAAGGAGTGTGAACCAAGGAGTGGAAACATTTATCTGGTTGTACATGCAGGGTGCTGACGGAACCATGTACCAACAGGGACAGACTTTGCATGCATATTCTAAAGAAGTAAAATTTCATGGTGCTATTGTGACCCAATTATGTTGTGCACAACAGAAATTGATTTAGGAGAAATTGGTGAATAAAAACAAATATGCTCAAAGATGGCCAGCAGCATGTCCAAGGCTTTGTCACATATAAGTGAGGATATTCAGTTTATGAATGTTAGACATAGCAAGGTTAGAATAGGAATTAAGGGGTGATATGGAGCCTTCAAATCCACTAAAATTGTTGCTTGACAAAAGCAATAAAGGCTCATCATTAAGTAATTTGATCATAAAGTAGTTTCAACTGGCTTAAATAATTTGTGAAAGTTTGAAAAGCCTAGGTCTACTTAGCATTTGTTTATAAAAAGAGTATGTTTAGTACGTTTAGAAAGTCTGAGCTTTGTAGGTAAGGGTATGCAAGGGGATCAATAGCTAAGAAGCATAGAAAAGGAGACAGCCTTGGTAAGTTCCCCTTTCAATAAGAAATGCTTGAGAGAAGTGATTAGGGTAGTGGACACAGGCAGATTGGCTGTGATAAAGACTCTTGTTACATGTAACATGTTGCTAATAACCAGTGCCCCTCGCCCTCTAAAGCCTCGTACACACGCAACGATTATCGGCCGACCGATCGTCCGACTTTTGTCCAAGTTGTGTTTTGTTGGTTGGAATGTGCCTAGACTGCACACGAATTTTCTCGGCCAACAAAATTCTACTTCAGAAGTGATGTCATGTGTTGGTTTGTTTTCTTTGTGTTTTTTCTTCACTGAGAATGCCCAGACTTGCTCATCAGATTTTTCCCTGTCGAAATCTGTACTGACTGCACGAAAATCGGCCGTTGTGTTGACGGCCAACAAAAATTTTACAGTCTGCACACCAGTTTTTTTTCGGTCAGAGTTGGTTGTCGGAAGCATCATACTAACAAGCCGAAAATCGGCAGATCGGACGTTGGCCGAAAATTCCCTGCCAATTTTCGACGCGTGTGTACGGGGCTTAAGTCACCCCTATGACAGTGGGCAGTGGTTCCTCTCCCCAAAGCCTTTGTCACATTTAAACAGTTTTCTAAGAATATCAGGGTATTGATGCAGTTAGAAGGGTAAATTGAAGGGTTAGCAAAGATAACTTCATCCCGGCAAAGTCTGATTGGTTTTGTATTTTTAGGTTTAAGGTTAAGAAGGTCAAACCAGGGGGAGTTTTACCCTCGCTCACTGATTTGGAAATGGCTTTGGATAGAACCCACAGAATTCCTAAGCTGCAGTTTTTATGTGCGTCCATCCAACGAGATGTTTTGGCGTGCATACATTTTTTTTAAGGTGAAAAACAACCTAACATCATGCCTAATGTAATGCCTTGCCTGCTTCTTATGCTGGTATTAAATTTTATGCAGACCTGTCCCAACTAACACTGCTCAATAGGAAAAAGCTGGTCACCATCACCAAAGCCCTTAGTAACAATAGAATTAGGTACCAATGGGGATTCCCAAAAACAAAATGATAGTGACATACCAAGGTAAATCCTTTATCATCCAGAGCCTTGAAATGGGTCTCAGTCTACTCAAGGAGTGGAACATCATCCCTGCTTATGATCGCCCGCCTCCCTCTCACTCCCCACCCCATATGAAGGCTGAGCGGTCCTGAACTTCCATTATATCTGGCCAACTGTCTCACTCTGCATAAGTCTTCTTTCCACTACAGCTGGATGATTATGATTGCGGTCTTCCACCTGATGTACATACTATTTTCAATGCTGTTACCCCAAATCAGTTGTTGCTGGTGAGTCTTTGCCCCCCCCCCCTCGTTATTTGTAGCAGTGTATACTGCCAATTGTTTTTGCATTTCTGCTGAGAGCTTTTTACCAGTTTTGTGTTCTTTTTCTTTATTTAGCCAGTCACACCTACTCTCAATTATCCTACTGTCTTTTGAATTACTTTATTATACAGTGCCAGGCCATGCTAAATCCACACTCATCTTGTTTTCTTACACCCACTTTCTCCAAAAATAGAAATACTCCTTCAAGCCACTTCAAATCCTCTTTTGTCCTTAGTGGGTTTGTAATTGACAGCTTATCAACATAATAAAATAATTGCTGTTATTGGTAATTTTATTGTGTCATTGTGCTTTGTTCAGTTAATTATTGTGATCTTTTGTTGTTCTTTGTTGAATGTAGCAGTAATAATTTCCCTTTGGGATTATTAAAGTTTTCTGAATCTAAATACCAGGCGGCTACCTCCATCCTGCTTCATACCTATAAATGGTGGTTACCGTAATTTAAATTATTGCCAGGGGACTTAGTAGCCCATATAAAAGGTCTGCGTTATTAAAAGAAGCCTACGACCTATGTGGTGATATCCTCTTCACCTAAGAAACTCACCTTGCTACATCAAAACTACCGAACTTTATACTTAAACATTTTTCCACAATGTTCCTCACCACTATCCCCAAGAAAAAGAATGGGGTTCTAACAGCGATTTGGGACACTCTTCCATTCACATTCTGGGCAGAGGTAGCAGACGAACTGGGTTCTTTTCATATCCGATTAATCAGATCCCATGTACTCTTGTAAATGTATATGCACCCAACACCAAGCAACTGCATTTAGTAAACTTTTGTTCTAGCAAATTTATGCCCACAAACATGGTCATTTACTGACAGACGGAGATTTCAAAAGTGTAGGAGACCCCATTATGGATTCCTCTTCCAGCAAGCATTCACCTCATTAAGCATTGAACTATTTTCTCCACAAGAATAGTCTCTCAGATGTCTGGCACTGCCAATGTGGTTCTGAATGTGACTATACCTACTTTTCGCCCTCTCAAGCCTCCTATGCCAGAAAAGATCTTTTTGTTACAGACAAGTGGACCCTCCAAAATGTCTGTTTTACCTTCTATAGGTGACAGTGGAAATAGAGCTGGTAGGGACTTTCTCTGAAAGTGGAGCAAGACCTTCTTTCACATGTACACTGCCTCACACTGTTCTAATCATTGGGAAATTTAACAGAAGACTGTTAATCGGTGGTACTTAACTCCTCTTAAATTGTCCACATTTTACCCCAATTACTCCCCACGGTGTTAGAGGCAATATGGAGAAACAGGCTCCCTTCATCACATATTGTGATCTTGTAAATCTTTACACTGAAATAAAGTAATTTCTTTCATTTCTGACATTGTAGGCAACTCGGTAACACCCGACCCTGCTTTAGCTCTGCTTCATCTTGGATTAGAGAAGCTACCACTTTTCTCCTGAATTATCATTGCCCATTTATTACTGGCAGCCAAACTTACTAGATCCTCCATGATCCATGACTTAAATTACCAGTGTAAAATGGAGATGATGCTTGCCTATAAACACATGACCTATTATAAATAATACTCAGCCTGGTACCTTTGGCTAAACCACCCTAAGTGTACTGTTTTATCTTGATAACTAACATTGCATCAGAGTCTACTGTTTATATATTGACTGGTAAATGTTAGCTCTGATTTATTTTAGTGTTAGCATTTTCTGCAGCTTCTCCTTTCCCTTTAACTCTTACCTTCCCACCCCTACCCCTCTCTCTCCCAACCCTATCCCTACATCCTCTCCCCTACTTTTTTAATAAAAAAGGGGCGGGAGGAGAAAGAGCAGATCTGCTCTCTCCTCTCCCATCTGTGTGAGAGAGAGGGGGGGGGGGGGACTGTCATACAGGCTCTGGGCTGTATGAGAGAAATACTCTCAGCTCAGAGTCCTGCTGAGGAGGCACCAATAGGCGGCAATGATAGGTGGCATTGATGACCACTGATAGGCATAATTGAATTAGCACTGATAGGTGGCACTGATGGGCACTGATAGGCTGCATTGATGAGCACTGATAGGTGGCACTGATAGGTCGCTCGGATGGGCACTGATAGGCGACATTGATAGGCGGCACTGATGGGCTTTGATAGGCAGCATCGATGAGAACTGATAGGTGCCACTATTAGGCGGCACTGATGGACACTGATATGTGGCGTTGATGAGCTGATAGTCGACACTGATAAGCAGCACCAATAGGTGACATTGATGAGCACTGATAGGTGGCACTGATGGGCACTGATAGGTGGCACTGATAGGCAACACTAATGGGCACTGATGGGGCTGCACTGATAATCAGGGCACTATCAATGTAAACAGTGTACTGACAGTCTTGCTAATTAAAGCCTCTCCAGACACAGCGTGGGAGGAAAGGACTGCTGATAACCAATGTGATTGGCCGCTGTGATCAGCTGTGTCCGAAGGGCACAGCAGTCATAGAGCACTCTGGATGCACACCCCAGGGGTTCTGGGAGGATGTCCATGGATGTCCTCCCAGAACTAGAAACCCAGGTTCGGATGGAAGAGGTCAGAGGGGACCCTTTATGGTTTCTTGCACTTGGGCCCTGAAGGTTCTAGTTACACCTCTGTATTGTAGTTTAGCAATTCTTAGACGTGATGGCTGTTTTAATTTTCTTTTTTTTTTGGGCTTTCTTGTATTTTACCTTGTGATTCAGCCAGTAAGTCTGTTGTTTTTCAAAAGCACAAGCTCCCCAGCAGAATGTAGCAGTTTACATGGATGAGACAAACCTTTTAACACTGGCATGTGTGCCTATAATGATCATCTTTTATTTATCCCAAAGGGAAAAAAAACTGTTTGCTGTAACTGAATTTAAAGTGTGAGCTGGAGTTTGGCATTTTTTTGTTAGCGTAATACATTAAACAAAGAGTGGCAATGCTTCTGTCTGCTGTGCCTCTTGTATTTGTCCAGAGATGTGTCTCACTTAAACAGGATATGTTTTTTTGCCCAGATCACCTGGTTAATACAGAGGGGAAAAGCCAAAGAAAAGAAAACTGATGCAGCCACTACATCTAATGAATAATAATCTGCAATATAATACATTTTTGGTTTTAGGTTTAATACTGCTTTATCTATCATAGCACTGGGTCTATTAGGTCTGGCTGAAAAGATCCTCGTCGATCAGGAAATATGTGTTTCTACCTTATCATGTATGAACAAATTCAATTTGATTTCAAAAGATTCTACCTGTTTGCATATAGAAGGTGATAGATGTTATTTCCATTTTGATATGAGTTGGTTTAGGCACTCTATCATATTTTATATAAGTTTATGAATATTAAGAAACTATAGTAAAAATAAAGAGTTTTTTTCTGACCACATGCAATTAGTAGGTATTCAATGAAAAGAAGAAATCCCTTTTATTTCAAGTCATTTAACCTCCCTGGCGGTATGATTATGTCAGGAATTACATACCAAAAGCGGTACAATTCTTTTCATGGAAATTTGGCGTTATGTATTATAGGCCTACAATTCTTAGTAATTACTGACTTAAACCTGACCAAAATAAGACTCTAGTAGACATCCCAGATGTGATAAATTTGAAACACAAACGCATGAATTATAATCAAATCAATAATATTATTTTATTATTTAATATATAATATATATAATAAAATGATATTGATTAGATTATAATTCATGCATTATATATTATATATAGATATATGTGTGTGTGCATATATATTATATATATATATATACACATATATATATATATATATATATATATATATATATATATATATATATATATATATGCATATATACATATATATGCATATATATATACACCGGTATATATATATATATATATATATATATATATATATATATATATATATATATATATATATATATATATATATATATATGCATATATATATATGCATATATATATATGTATATATATATATATATATATATATATATATGCATGCATATATATATATATATATATATATATATATATACAATATAAAATGTGTTTTGTGTTTTGTGCAACGTTTTTTTTTTTTTTTTTCTTGAATTTCCCTCCCTAGTTCCGCTCCCATGCAGCATTGCTGCTGCAGGGAACGGAACTAGGAAGTGATCAGACCGACGGAGGGACGGAGGAGCGGCGGGAATCTCGGGTGGCGATCTCAGCAATGAGAGATCATCGCTGGATCGCCAGGATAAGGTAAGAGAACACCGCTGCGCTCTCTGCAATCCACCCCGAGCGTGACTCGGGGTTACCGATCCTGATATGAAAAATCAACCCCGAGTCACGCTTGGGATTACCGCTAAGGAGGTTAAGGTAATTTGTTTTCGTCATAATTTCACTTGTCCTTTATAGCAGCTGGTAAGTTCACAGAAGCACATGATCCATGCTTTTTCTTTGTCATGTATAGTCTTTGCACATAGATCATGAGGAACTAATGGATCTACATAAAATAAATTTAGCATGGTGGATTGGGACATTTTGCTTTAAGCCTGACTTTCAATACATACTGTAAGTGATTCCTGATAAATGGTATTTATTTAAGTAATTTTAAGGGATTGATCCCCTTCCTTCTAATAAACTTAAACAGCAATAAACTAGGAGCACACAGAGGCAAAATACACTGAACTGTCATGTGCCTGTGTAGATTTGAACTTGGGTCCATCCAGCTTAGTACATTTTCTCCTGGGACCCTCTGGCTAGCTTCCAGCTGCAGGCAATCCACAGTCATCGCAGACTAAATTGTGGTATTTCCTATACACTGCACCCATTTGTTCGATCTGTTTCCCTGTCTAATTCTCTTAAAATGAATGTTCAAATGCCACAAACCGCTATGTAAGATGTGTAGTTTTGTACAACATGGGCAGAAAAACTTTACCAACAAAGGGAAAACCTATACCTTCAATAACTTCTACTGCTGTCCTTCCTTGTGTATTGCCTCACTTGTCCATGTGGCCTATAATATATAGGCCACACCATTAAACCACTACAAAAAAGGTTTGGTGAACATCGTTTGAGGAAGGAAAAGAAGTACATAGTGTTCCAAGACACTTTGCGAAAGTACACAATAAATCAACTAAAGGCCTACAGGTATGGGTCTTTGAGGCTACGTCCAGGGATCCTTAAACTCTGCCAGTGCAAGACATTTTGGATTTTTATCTTTGATATTCTTTCTTCTGGGGGCCTAAACAAGGAACTTGATGTCAGCACCATTCTGTAACAATATTTCTCTTACACCATTATTATCTCATTATCTCCATATTTTTATATGCAACCAAATTATCCATTAAATAAATCTGTGTTAATTTATCATAAAATTATTAATTGCCAATAATTATATATATATATATATACACACAATATTTATATATTTCTCCACAGGTATTTTTATCCTTGGTATATAGGGGTTGGTTGGGGTTACAACATATCAATAAGTACATCTTCATGTATGGCACCTTATCCTAGCATCTCTTATTGTTATTTATATGACATATATGTCTTTGTTACTCATTTAGCCAAAAACACCTCTGAGCTAATATCTAAAACACTAAAAATAAAAATAGGTAACTATCAACAATAAATGTCATATGCCATGTTTACCCATCATTAGAGTATTTGATTGACACTTCTCCTTTAAAGAATATTCGTGCAATAATTATTGATTACTAATATACACCTTTTTACAACGCATATACTCTTCCAATATTTATATATACTGTATATATATTTTTTAATGTCAATCAAATAGCCACTCCAAACTTTCCATAAAAAATATTTTTTAATGACTCCATACCTAGCATTTTATTTAAATATAAAAATACTATTAAAAAGCCTCCCCCTTTTTCTTGTATACATTTAGCAATATAATCTGTATAAATTATATATCCATACAACTCGTGTTTTATTTTGTTTATATATAATTATTGGCACCTGGATACTGTGCACTGTTTATGTATATATATTTTATGGTTAAAAATGGATTTAGGGGGGCATGGCCGATTGGCAGAGGAGATGGCCACATAGCAGCACAGCTCTCCAGCTCAACGGCTCACCGGAGCTATCCCCAGTCACGCAGAGCCACGGTTCTCAGCCGAACATCTCCCTAAAGCATTGGGTAGCTGACAATACTTATACTTTCTCATCCATTGTAGAGGGCCTATGACTCCTGAACGAATGGAGAATTCTAGACCCACAGGGCCCCAGTCAAGATAGTTCACCAGGATCTGCTAGAGCTTCCCATGCTGAATCAGACGTGGATGCAACAATCTAACCTACCTCTTACAGCTGCTCCGGTGAGCCCGCAAAATATGTTCAATTTTCATATTGTTTTCTGTTGTCCCAGCACAATACTTGTGCATAGGGCGAGATCCTTTTGACTTCTTTGCACTAGTTCTTATAATTTCAGGACTAATCCTGTCCTCCTCCGACGATGTCTCCCGTGATGTCACTGGGTGGCCACGCCCCCATGGCTATATACAAAGCTGCAAAGCGCGGAGCCGGCATAATCACGGCAGCCATCGTCGGAGGCAGACCAGAGGGAGAAGACCAAGAAAGAAGACCAGAGGGAGAAGACCAGAGGGAGAAGACCAGAGGGAGAAGACCAGAGGGAGAAGATCGGAGGGAGAAGACCAAAGGTAGAAGATCAGAGGAAGATTTTTAATAAAAGACTCCTCAAAATGGTCTCTCATCCTTATATAAACTACACTGCCTTTTTTGGGGTGAATGGGTAGGGGTACAATGTACCCCATACTCACATAGAGAGGGGGTCCGGGATCTAGGGGGGGCCCTTGTTACAGGGGGTGCACAGATTCTGATAAGCCCCCTGTCCACAGAACCCCACAAACACCACCCAGGGCCAATAAGAGGCCCTTGTCCTCATCAACATGAGGACAAGATGCCTTGGGGTGGGAGGCTGCAGAGCCCCCCTTGCTCCCAAGCACCCACCCTTCCATGTTGAAGCCATGTGGTCTGGTATGGTCCAGGAGGGGTCACTCACTTTTCCCCTCCCCATTCCTGACCTGCCAGGCGGCATGCTCGGATAAGGGTCTGGTATGGATTTTGGGGGGATCCCACGCAAGAAAAATTTTTTTTCTCATTTTGGGTGGAGTTACCCCTCAAGATCCTTAGAGCGCAAGTCGCACCACAAGTCAGATCATCCTGATCTGACTTGGATGCGACTTCTATTCAAAACAATGGGCTGATAGCCGTATCAAAGATGGCTCATAGGCAACCATTGGTTTTGAATAGAGGCAGAAAAATGCTGCTAAAAGCCATTCTGGCTAGACGACATGCATTAACACCAATGGAAAAAGCTACCAAAAGCACGTTTTTACAGCTGCTTTTTCCTGGGGTTAGCAGTGGCTCTGCAGCTCATTTTTTCTAATGCCCTGTGTGCATGAGGCCTTAGTTGAAATGAATGGACTAGATGTAACCCCTCCATGATTTGACAACTGCAAGTTACATTTGAATCGTTTGCAAACAATTGAGGTGTGTATGGCCTCACTGTGACAAGTAATGTCATAAGGTTTCAGGGTACATTATTACACATATAATCACACTATGCACATTGCAAAATAGTATCAGCTATAAAGATTAATGATATATAACCTAAAACAAATACAGGGTAACATACTATAATCTATGCAGCTATGCATAGTCCTGAGTGTTTCTTTTTATTTTTAATTTATAAAATTACAGCCCTGTAGCCTCAGGCCTTCATATAATTATCAAAGCTGTTCATGTGATCTTGTGACATTTGGACCATATGCCCTTTAGTAAATTCAGTCCAGTGCATTAATAAATCACATGTTGCAGGTAATTCACTTTTCCAATTTTCTGGCAGAAGTGCAGAGAGAAATTACATCAAGAGCTTACATCTGTCTTCCTAGTCAGTGAACAGAGTCACCAGCTCAAAATTACATTCCTTGAGCTAGTCTTTATAAAGCCATTGACTGCAATTACTTTCTATTCTGACTGTGTCATTTTAGAGATGAACAATATTAAAAGCAGAAATACCTACTGTCTAATCTACATGTTTTCCAATATACCCATCTATTAATAAGTATAGCTTAATGTTTTTATGATTTGTAACTTTTTTTTTAAGTCACTCGTGGTAAACATGAACAAGCAGGGTGGCACTGAATTTGAGAGTGACCTTTCCAGATGATTATTATATTTGTAGTGATTTTGAACTTTCCCATGGCATTCTATCTCTTACACAACCAAGTGAAGGAAATATCAGATTCTCTAAGGCATTTTTCAATATATATATATATCATTCATACTGTTATTTGAAGCACACATTCATGTATTTTTTAAATGTATAATATCCATTACACAACATATGTGAGTGCCTGGATGACCAACCAAGTATGGTGTTCTGTGGCATGGGCAGTGAAAAATGTATCTGTGATAGATATGGAAGTGGTAGGTAAATACTTATCACTTCCGTGGGTAGGGGATTAATAATGAGAAGTAGCATTCTAGACGAATATGTAGCATTCTAGTGTTGGTCATTAAACACAAGTAAAGTACTCAAACTAACGCCCTTAAAATAGTAATAGTAATGAGCTCTGAATAGTCCACATGTGAAGATAGTTTAGGTGTGCAGCAGCTTCCAGGGTAAAACAAGTTTATTAAATGAAATGACACCAAGAAAAACATTTCATGGGGCATGATTGGGGACACCAGAAAGAGGAGTAGACAGTGCTGGTAATCAAGACTGCTCCTTTTCCTGGGGCCCCCAAGTGTGTCCATGGATTCCAGACAATAACGTCTGGTTCCTGATGACATCACTTTTGGTAATGTGCATCCTTGCTGCTGCCGGCGACCATAATTAAGTGGGTTGTTTCTCCACCTGCTACACTGAGAATCGGCACACTAGCTATCTTAGTATTTTGCTAGTTCCTTCTTTGCCATCATTGGAACAGTGTAATTTCCCTCTAATTAATTTTTGGCTGTGGACACTGTGGGGGTTATTTACTAAGACTGGAGAGTACAAAATCTGGTGCAACCCTGCAGTATAACTAATCCACTTCAATGTTTTTGTCAAAGCCTAATTGAACAAGCTGAAGATAGAAGCTGATTGGCTACCATTGGCTACCATGCACAGCTGCACCAGATTCTGAGTGCACCAGTTTTAGCAGATCTCCCCCCTGTACACCATGTAAGATACTATTACCATGGAATGTTTTTCTTGGTGTTATTTTATTTAATAAACTTGTTTTATGTGAATGACAGAGACACACACATGAACTATCCTCACACATGGATTATTCAGAGCCTATTACATATTGTTACTATTTTGGGGAGTTCATATGAGTATATTGCAAAATGTGATAAAAAATAATCAGCGCAAACCAAATTCAAACAAAAATACAATCTCGTGCACAAGGCTGCAAACAATCAGTGCCAAACACAAAACACCTGTGGAATCTATAAATGATAATATTGCTGCGCCAAGTGAACATTAATTAATTGGAGAAAAATCAGTGCTAAATAACAAGTGATAAATCCATATCATGTGAAAATAAATGCAGTGATATAAATAATCGAATAGTCCCAATCAGGTGATATAAAATCACTAAAAAATATTAAAAAATATTAATAAATAGTCCCAAATCACACATCAAAGATCGTGTCAAATAACGGGACTAAAATCTTCATCCAAAAAATGTGATTAAAGGTGCTGCATGCTCCACTCCAAAGTGCTCCAAGTGACTGGTGACAAACTAGCAGCTCACCTCAAGGAGAGACTCCTAAGAGTCAAAACACGCATTAGAATATTCCAGTAGCCTGGTCTTCCAATCACCACCTCCTGCTTCTCTCTCCAACCATATGCAGCATCGGTGTGGGAATATAAAACACAAGATCTAGTGCTCTCTGCTAGGATGGGTTTATTATATCAGCATAAACATCGGTATTACACTTACATTCTTTTGCACTTATAGCAGTGCGGGCTGTCAGACCATCAAACTCTGCCTGCCTGTATTCTTCCGGGAATCGGCGTGATGATGCACAGGCTCCTCCCCCGTACGCATTATGTAATGAAGTTCATCAGCGGGGTTCAGTGCTGACGAAGTTCATTACGTAATGCGTACGGGGGAGGAGCCTGTGCGTCATCACGCCGATTCCCGGAAGAATACAGGCAGGCAGAGTTTGATGGTCTGACAGCCCGCACTGCTATAAGTGCAAAAGAATGTAAGTGTAATACCAATGTTTATGCTGATATAATAAACCCATCCTAGCAGAGAGCACTAGATCTTGTGTTTTATATTCCCACACCGATGCTGCATATGGTTGGAGAGAGAAGCAGGAGGTGGTGATTGGAAGACCAGGCTACTGGAATATTCTAATGCGTGTTTTGACTCTTAGGAGTCTCTCCTTGAGGTGAGCTGCTAGTTTGCCACCAGTCACTTGGAGCACTTTGGAGTGGAGCATGCAGCACCTTTAATCACATTTTTTGGATGAAGATTTTAGTCACGTTATTTGACACGATCTTTGATGTGTGATTTGTGACTATTTATTAATATTTTTTAATATTTTTTAGTGATTTTATATCACCTGATTGGGACTATTTGATTATTTTCTATCACTGGATTTATTTTCACATGATATGGATTTATCACTTGTTATTTAGCACCAATTTTTCTCCAATTAATTAATGTTCACTTGGCGCAGCAATATTATCATTTATACATATGAGTATATTACCTATGTTAAATGACTGTGGCCATCCCACTGTCCCAGTGGTCATTTCTGGGCTGTGAAAGAACTACCCAAGCACGTGGTTCTGTACATAATATTGATCCAATTGTTGCAATCTAGCACCTGGCTTGTATTTCTTTTTCAGTTTACTAGTATTCTAGTGGTGAATGGCTTTATTTCACTAGATTTTAGTTAAGCTATTCTGAGATTAATTAATAAATGGCAGACCACCTGTTCACTGCACCAAACAAACTGAACTACTCTTTGAACCGGTAAAGAGGGCCTTTTCAAGTCCACATTTGTACAATTTATGTAAAAACTAAAGTACTTGAGTCTGCGCCTCAAAAGAGGGAATCTTTGCAGTCTCAAAATGTTGCTGGATTTTATTATACTGAAATAAAGAGCTTTTTTTATAAGATTGCAAATAATGTGCTGACAACTTTTTGTTGACTTGACTTTATGGGAAGCTCTTGCTCCATCTTGTAATGGGTTCCTTGCCATTTACCTACTTGCATCTTAAGAGAGAGAAGGAGATAAGAGAAAATAGCCCAGACAAACCATAAGCTAAACACTTTACCCAGTATCACCAGGGAAAACTAGACAGTATGAAGGCTAAGGGCATTCACGAATTAAAGTTATCTCCAAGAAGAGTTGACTTTAATCGCATCTTATTGCAAAAGGAAAAATGGTGTATCTTTAACCTAAAAAACTTGACACCTTTAGGTCTGAACACGGAGATGAATGTCCAAGTGTTCTTGTAAACAATAGGTTGATCCACATTTACTTATTGCAATATTGACACCCATTGCTACAATAATAGAAAACATCTATAGAAATAAATGAAAACAAAAGTCAATAGTGGTGAAGGATGCAAAATCTTTGTAAGCCTATTTCCTTCTTTCCTAAAATAAGTGTTCCTAATAGAAAATAAGCTGTATAATCTAAATTGGGTTTGAGTTTAAATCTGACTTAAATTCTAATTTAGATATAATCTTCCTACCCATTAATGTTGCAATAGAGGACTTTTTTTGATATATTGCATTCTCAGTACATTGCACTGTCTGGTTATATGTACATGTTTGTATGACATAGATGTCATGTCCTGTCTAAATGTTTTTTTCCATTCCAATAAGCTAGAATTCCAACTTGTCTTTCAAAAATCCTGTTTAAGCTCCAGAGGACATTAATCTGGCCATATATGTATATACATCAGTATATATAAAAGAATTCCCCCAAAAAAACACAATTTTTCTACCTTGATCCGCCTGAAGGATGATTAAAACGTATCTTTCTGTCTCAACCTGTATTTTCATGAAATATGGAATACAGCTTCCTCTTTGTTTACCATCGGCTACAGGTTCATTGCATTAATGAGTTAAATACTTAAGAAGCTCCCTTATTTGCTTGTCAAATATGTCCAATGTCCATGCAGCTGAGGAGACACGCATATAAGGGATCAGCTTCCGGCTTACTATCGTCCAGATGAAGCTACGCTATTCAATAGCAAGACGCGTTGACGTCACTTACGGCGGTGTCCTCTCACTAAGAACCCCTGACGGACGACAGACTCAAAGCAAAGTCCCAACACAAGCCTTTGAGCTTTTGCAGCAAAGAGATTTCTAGCGGCCAATATAGCGGGCACTCTCTGAAGGGATCATGACACATGATGCAGCAGCTCAGGAGAATTCATCTTCATTAGGGAACAAGCCAGGGGACTACTATTACAAAGCAGCTGCAAGGTAATAGAGCTCCGTGCAACAAGATGAACTAATTGTTTCCATTTTTGGTTACTGCTACATATGACTTTAGCACAATCAAGCTCTGTTTGAATTGCCACCAGCCATTATATGCTTCCCCTGTTTACACAGAAAAAGCAACAACTCTTGCATCAATATGTCTGCTGCTGATACAATAACCCTTTTTATGATACACAGTTTCAAAGGGAGTAGTCTTCAAGATACATATGTATCCAATTCCTCACACAGTGTGTAGCCTGCTTTCCTTTGACCGCTATGAAGATCACTGAATACCTGGCCACCAATCATTCTATGCATCTCATTTAATTCACAGTTGCCTGTTGTTACTTGCCAACAATTATCATTCAGCTACATCCAAACATAGCACCCTGCAGGCTGTTTCACTGCACTATAGACTGCCTGCATTTACCAATGAACTATTGTTTCAGCAACAACATCAATGATGGACTTTCGTACCATATTTTTTATTAGGCTCTTTGCTATTTTGATATATTCTTTTCAATACATGGACTTCCCATTTGTGTCCAAGCTTCTAGGGGGACTTTTTTCCTTATTAAAGGGCATTATACAGCATCAGCTGTGGATTTATCTATTGTCCCTGCCAACAGATTCCAACACACACCGGCCACTTGTAGCAATTACCTGTGTACATGATGTCTTGTCTCGTCTTCTTTGTTTCATGTCACGGCACTCCATTTTTTATTATATTGCATATACTATGACATAAATACAGATAATCAAGTCGCGCTCATCTTTAAATAGACCAAATTAATGTCCATAAACCTGGAGAATAATTAAATTATAAATATGTGAAAATCAGGGACCAATAATCATGAAATGTTGATCATTGATCAAAGACCAAATAAATGTCCATAACAGTCCATATATTATGAGTTTGTAAGTGATATGTAGAAACAGTTGATGTCAATTCCGAATCCCAATGGTAATACGCTTACCAGAACATAATTTGTATGAAGCAAGGAATCCAAATCAAGGATCTTGACAACTTGTTTGTAGATATCCGTGGTAAAACTCCCAACATTAAATGGCATGAAGTCATATATCAAAGAAAAGAAAAAAAAACGCCATAGCTTAAAACCCCACAATACACGAATTATACTGATAATACGTTGGCAAAAAATGCAAAATAAAATAAAAACCACCAGTGAACTCAAACACCAATGTGAAAAAAACCAAAAAGGCAAAAAACAAAATCCTTAATGGGCCAAAGTGATTGAAAATTGTGAATAAGGAAATCCGCCACCAATAATCACGCTGCTTACCAGAACAACAGATTAGCAAACAAAAAGATGTACAGTAGGGGAGTGAACCCAAATGGAGGAGAGGCACTAATAGGTACTCCTTACCAGAAGTAAAAAAAATGGTAGGCTTGAAAACACACCAATAGGCAGGCAAGCAATCCACCACCGATAAATAAGCCCCTTACCAGACTGCAATCTTATCACTGGTATGATATCCTGAGGTCAGGAGAATGACTGGTACTTCACACAAGATGCTCCAGGAGTATGTGCCCCAACGTGTTTTAGCAACATGAAAGGGAAAGAGGCGCCATAGTGTAAAAACGTAACAATTTTATTAAAATAAAAAGTATTACATTCACATGCAGGAAGAATGTATTCGCTTGAACAAGCCGCGCACGTCCGCACTAGATGGACGCTCCAAGAAATGACGTCAGCACGCCGTGACCTTACGCCGTTTCGTCACAGATGACGTATTCGTAAGCTGTTAGATAGGGTCAATTTGGTATGTTGCAGGCTGGCTGGTAAATGAGCTGGGAATTTATGTTTGTTTGTTTTTTACATGTGTTGTCCTTCTATGTGCTCCTTGCTGTAAAGGTCAGTTATTGGTTGTCATTTGTTTGTATTATGAACTGGTGCAGGGGTGCACTGGATACCTTTGCTGCCATTTTGCTATTGTTGGGTGTCCAGTGCGTCCCTGTACCTGACCATAATTAAGTGTTCTTGCCTATGGCAAGTACACTTACTATTCTTTCACATATATATTATTCTTATTATAGTGAAAGCCTATGGGAAAATTTGGCACCCTAACTCCTCCCACAGTTTTTGCACTTCATAGACAGGTAATATACCGAAACGAGCGAATCATTCCCGAACACGTTGCTATTACTTTTTGGAAGGTTTCACCAAATTGTTTGTGAAGTATTGTCATCTTTGTGGCGAAATTTGGTGAAATTGGCCCCTTAGGAATGAATGGCGCAATGTTCAAAACTAGAGTGGGGCCTGAAAATAGTTAGAGGGTGAGCGAAGAAATCTTGCCACAATTTCTAAACAGATGCCACTCCCTCATTTTTAAGGCCACCTACACAAATGTTACATCAAAACGTTCGCCTATCCCTGCTGCCACTTAACATGTCCACATCTAAACCATAGCCCTAATAGTTTTTACACTATGACCATTTGTTTCCAACACACGCCGTTCATTGACATTCATTGAAACTGCACTCAAATCATCTCAAATTTCAAGGCCGTTTTCTAACATTTGACTGTGCCTTCAGTTTTAATGTTTCATAGACATACTATACAATAAAATGTCTGCCGGGGTCTTGTGATTCCTGCGGTATAAGTCTCTAAGCTGAGAGATTTAGAGCTTTTACACTACAACCGTATGAAGATGGGAACCTCCAACTTTGGTAAGTTGCCCCATAAGAATGAATAGCATAATGTTCCGGAATGTTCAAAACTGTTTCCAACTGGCAACATTTCTTAACTGCTGCCACTCCCACACACACACACCACACACACACATACACACAGACACACACACACACAAAACACACCACATACACACCACACAGTAATTGCCCCAAAGACCCCCCCCCATATTAAGGGCATGTGGCCTGGTATGGTTCAGTAGGGGGGGTGACACTCACTTCCCCCCCCTTTCCTGTCCTGCCCTGCCAGGCTTCATGCTCAGATAAGGGTCTGGCATGGATTTTGAGGGGGACACCATGACTTTTTGTTTTTTAATTTTGGAGTGGGGGTTCCCCTCCAAATCCATATTAGACCTAAGTGTCTAGTATGGATTATGGGGGGGGGGGGCATGCTGTTTTTTCACAATTTTTTGTTCACTCACTTGCCTATCCTTATTCAATTTTCTATTTTCATACTGTCTTTGTTTAGTAGGGTGGGGTGTGGACTGTAGGAGGTAGTGTTTTGATTGATAGTATAAGAAAAAATGTGGAACATACAATTTCAAAGCTCTGAGGATATCTTTAGCTTGCAATCCTCTTCTTCTTTGTCTAAATTCAAAACAGAAACACGCCATCTGGCATACTATCATTGTCAGATAAATATTGAAGACTAAGTCCATCTTTTTTATTTTTCGAAATTCTAGCTTCCCTATGTACCAATAGACCATTAATGTTTCTCTGTTGCAGAAAAGAAAAAGCTTTCTCAATATATTAGGACAGGCCTTACCTCAGCCTCCTGTATAACACTCCTCTGTTACATGTGCTGAATTTGGTGTTAAGGATGGAAAAACCAAACAGGGAAGTACTTCCCACCTCTGTACTTACATGCAATCATTATGAGACTATATATCATTATCAGTTCTCACTAAATACACACCTAGTGATCAATTTTATTTGGTTATTCATCTTGCATAGATCGTTCATTTGGCAGAGCGTGCAGAAGCCGAGTGATCACATAAAAGCCTATGTGCAGCAGACCTGTGGTATTGGAAAAAGGAGAAGTGTGTCCCTGGAAGTGAGCAAAGCTCATCATACACTATACAATCTGATTGTACAATATTTTTTAGATCTTCTCTCATCTATGTAGTGAAAGGGCCTGCCAGATTGGGTACAGAGTGATTGGATAGATAGGTGTGTCCTCCTATTATATATTTTTGGTAAATCTAAAGGAAATTGTACAGAGATTGTACAACCAGATTGTATAGTGTATGGTCACCTTTATACACCTAAAATGAACTAGTAGTGCTTTTGGTGCCTCTAATTGTTAACGGCACCCCAAACACAGAAGCAAACACACATTTTGTTGTGTGAATCAACAAGTGACAAACACAGAAAGATGCACACTAGTAACATGCACACCATAAAACAGCATAATGCCCCATAAGCTACTTTGCAACGTGAAGTGCAGCTCAATGAATTCAATGGATTGCTCTATGTGTGTCATGGAAAAAAGGAGCCATAAAAGTGCACTCCCACTAAGCTAGATGTGAATAGGGCCTGAAAGTGAAAGCAGTATTTTCACATGAACAATGAGCCTCATTCACATCTTCATGTTTCCAGATGCACAGCAAACCATCTAGAAAATGTGCACTTTTCTTTGTGTTTTGGGAATGCTCTGCAAATTCACAGCACACTTGCATCGCCATTAAATGGTAATGGCACCCCAAGTGTGTGTGTTTTCTCTGCGACAAATATGCTGCAAACATACCAAAAAGCATGGTAAAAAAAGCACCATGCTCTGCTCAAGAAAAAGTTCTGAAACTTCTTTCGGATGTTTGTCATGTGTAGGGCAGCCCATTCAAGTAAATGGGCTACCCTATGCGTGATAAGCAGAAACGTGCGGGAAGTGCTGGGAGGTAAGTTCCAGTTATGTGGAGATGTAAATGGCAGCTGATTGTCTCTGTCCACTCCCTCCCATGTACTTGTATAAAAATGCCCATACATTACGCAATCTGATTGTATAATCTCTATATAATTTAGTTTAGATTTACCAAAACTTTGGAAGTGGAGGACCCACCTGAACAATCTATTCAATCTGTATTAATTCAGGCAGGTCCTTGCACTACATAGCTAGTAGATCTAAAGAAGATTGTACATTTAGAATGTACAGTGTATGGGAACCATAACATAAGAAGCAGGAAAGTGGCTGGGAATAAAAGAGGTGGTGTAATAAAGAGGAAGGTGTGGTTCACAGTGGTGAACACATCCTATTTTGTGATGCAGCAAGGCAGTGCATGATGAGATACAAAGATTCCCGGATGCCAAATGATCTACAGGAAATTATGCAATCAGAATGCAGTTTTTAAAAATTAAAATAGACTGGTGAAACTTTAAAGAGGTTGTAAATCCTTGTTTTTTTAGCCACTTAAGGACTGGAAGATTTTGCTGCTTAATGACCAGGCCCTATTTTGCGATTTGGCACTGCGTTACTTTAATGGACAATTGCGCAGTCGTGCGACGAGGTACTCAAATACAATTGACGTCCTTTTTTTCCCCACAAATACAGCTTTATTTTGGTGGTATTTGATCACCTGTGCAATTTTTATTCTTTGCACTATAAACAAAAAAAGAGCGACAATTTTGGGGGAAAAAAAACAATATTTTTAACATTCTGCGATATAACATTTAAAAAAAAAAAAATCTAATTTTTTTAACATTTTAGGCCAATTTGTTTTCTTGTTTTCTGCTACATATTTTTGGTAAAAAAAAAAATTGCAATAAGTGTATTTTGATTGGTTTGCGCAAAAGTTATTGTGTCTACTAAGATTTATGTCATTTTTATTGTTTGTTTTTGTTTTGTTATTTTACTAGTAATGGCAGCGATCTGCGATTTTTGTGGGACTGCGACATTGTGGTGGACAGATCAGACCCCTATGTCGGTTTGCCCAGGAGCGGCCGCCTGCCGCAGTAAATCTGCAGTGGGCGGTAGTCAAGTGGTTAAATAAAATAAAAATAACAAACATGCCTATACTTACCTACTCTGTTTTGCACAGAGCAGCCCCGATCCTTTTCTTTTGGGGTCCCCCGCTGGTGCTCCAGGCCCTCCTCTTCATCCAATGCCCTCCTAAAGCCGCTTTCCCTGGGGGCACCTCTGCAGGCTCACTCCTGAGTCCCATTGCTGCATCCATTGCCACAGACAGCGGGACTTTGCCCCACCCCCCACTCCCATGTCACTGGATTTGATTGACATCAGTGGGAGCCAATGGCGCCTGCTACTATTAATCAGTCCAATGAGGAGAGAAAGACAGCGGCTGAAGCTGATTCGCTCATGCACATTGCTGGATCGGATTGGGCTCAGGTAAAAAAAAAAGGGGGTATGGGGGGGGGGTGCTGCAGCACAGAAGGTTTTTCACCTTAATGCATAGAGGCTTTGAGGCTTTACAACCACTTTATAGATGCCATAGATGAAATAAGTCAGAGGTAAGCACATTGAGGTGCCTTGGGGAGAAATTACATTAGATTTAGATTCAATTTTGGAATAAGGTCTTCAATGTTATTCGCAAGCTAACGGGGGTGGCGCTGTCACAAAACCCATCTATAGCTTTATTGAATGTGCAGAATTTTACAGCAAGTAAATCTAGCCATCGCCTCATTCACTTTATTTTGACGGGAGCCAAATTAACCATAGCGGGGGCTTGGAAATGCCCTTCGGTATCCTTTTCTAGAGCTAAACGGAAAATCTCCTGGATTATGACCCAAGAAAACCTCTTTAGTGTGCTGGAAAATTCATCAGCTAGGTTTGAATCTACATGGGAGCCATGGGCAGCTTATGTGAAGGTCCCGCTCTAGTGATTGTATTTCCTTGCTTCCTCTCTAGGCAGCTTCTTCGAGGGATGGTCATCCCTGGTCAATGTTCTCTTCTCCTTTCTCTCTTCTTTTTCTGTTCTTTCCCTTTCCTTCTTTCCTTCCTTCTCTTGGTAATTCCATGTTTGGACGTTTATGATTTTAAACTGTTGACATCATTCCTGGTTTATCATATAGTAACTGACCATAAGCTGGTACTACATAAACTGGGCTCAGGTCTAGACCTGCATGTAGCCGTTATAGGGTGGTGGGATGATTAATGGCTTTTAAATACCTTTTTCTCTTATGAGGCCTCCGGCCTGGGGTGTCCCCTCCCTGCCCACAGCTGGTTCCCAATAGGGGTGCGCGGAGGGGTCTTGCCTTGGGGGTGGTGGAACATTCTCCTTTGTTTAGCCTAAGGTTGGGTATCCTTTGCTAGATATTCCCACTGTGTCCCATTTACCTGTTACGATAGGGGTTTACTGTGCTTTGTAAGGTACCAGTTATTAATTTTTTACAATTCGTGTTGATACAAATATTATTCAGACAATGTGTTCTTCTGTAATGTTGTTATCTCAATAAAAATGTATTGAAAGTAAATTGTAACTAAAGGCACAATTATTATTTTTATTTATTTTTTTAGTTTTGGACAGAGTAGAGATTAGAACACCTGTCATAGATATGTAATAGAGGGGAAATCTTCAAGTGGAGACCAATGGTGAATATGGTGACACCTTGGGATTTGCCCACTTTGAAGGGGTTTCCTCTCACTGCCTGTCATGGCTATGGGACAGGAAGTTAAGTAAAATCCCCTCTATGGGACACAAATTGAAAACAAATACCAGAAATTATAGCCCTACCTTACGCTATCCAAAATTAAAAAAAAAAAAAAATACATTAAATTATCTGATGTTTAATGATGCCACTGCATTTTTAAATTCACACATTAGAAAACCTGTACTTACTGTATACAGTATGTTCCAATAATAAAAATAAATTGAGAAATGTTCAGATTATGCTTGCAGTAATCTAAAATGTGCAATATAGTTACATCCTAGATGAGTGTCATTTAGTTTTTTTGCTAAAGCAATGTGTATCATGAGTAATTGTCATTATTTTACATCAATACTTGTACGCTTTTCATACTTTGCAGAATCTCAGTGCTGTGCATGCTATCTATGGTGTACAATTTGCATTAACAAAGTCACTTAAAGTCTCTAAGTGGGAGAATGTGTGACAACACAGAACTAATAAGAAGGACAGGGACTGTATACTGTTAACATGTAAATGTAAGGTTCTACACAAAAACCTTTTTACATTTTTAATAAAGCTAACAAACAAAAAATATTTACAATTCCTTTTTTAAATTACTTTAACATGTAAAAGCTTAAATGAGATTTTAGTGATTGGATTTACATATGCTTTACATATGCTTTAAGCATTGTCAGATTAACTGGCAGAAAAAATAATGTGGTTATGATGCACTTTAATGATAGGAAAACGAAAAGTCAAGGCTGCAGAATGTTCTCTCTGAAAGGTAAAATTGTGGCTAAGGAGCCAATAAATCAATGTTTTTTTGGTTTTGTTTTGGGTGAGGGGGGCTAAAATACAGACTGTCCTGCAATTACTTTCTAAAAAGCGTTCATTTCTATGAATAAGGAATTAAAAGTCTTTTATCATTGCTTAATAAAGAATTCCTGCATTTACCCTTGAAAGTGACAATAAATGTTGTCATGATCAATAAGCACCAAAGAAAAATTAACCCGGCTTAAGAGCCCATTCAGACTAGCGCGACTTGCGACTTGTCAGGCGACTTGTCAGCCTGACAAGTCGCGGTAGGTCGCGGTCCATTGATTAGTACAGGACCCGTTCTAATAGGAGCGACACAAGTCGCTCCGACTTAGAAAAAGGGACCTGTACTACTTTTGGTCGACCTGGGAGCGACTTGCATAGACTTCCATTATGTGAAGTCCCTGCAAGTCGCGCCGAAGTCGCGGTGCACGCGACTTCACAGGTCGCCCCCCGTAGTCGGATCGCCTCAGTGTGAACCGGCTCTTAGGCATGTTTTATGTTTTCTTTTTTATTTTATCTTTTGTATCATTTTATCATTGTTTAGAGAAAGACGGACTCAATGGGGTCTATTTACTGAAAGCAAATTGGGTGTTCAGCTTCAAGGCAATTTTTCTTTATCTTATGGAACGTGATGAAAATTAGCTTTGATAAGAATACCCAATCATGTGAGATGATAATAAAAACAGTATGTTTTCTTGCATGTAATTGGTCAATGGAAAGAATTAGAAATTCATTTTATTCACTAAGTTAAGGGAAAATTCCCACGAGGAAATACTTTGTAACGAATAAACAGTAAGGTGATGTCATGAGTCATTAGTAAACAGAGTAGCAAAGACAAATTAAGAAAGAGATGTGATGGCTAATTGCAATAACATAGCAATCAGAATTCATATTTTAGTTTGTTTAACTGGAATGCACTAAAGTCTGTTTGGTTTCTTTAAAAGTTTGTACTTTGCTCATCCTCACTGCTTTTCACATTGTCATATTGAAGAGGTCTAATTGGGCTACAAGCTTACATATGTTCTTCATTACAGAGGTAAACTATTACAATGAAAAACAAGTAATTTTCTTATCCTCTCTATCCTGCCTTACTAAGGGCCTGTGTCAATTGGCCTTAGGCTTGTGTCACTAGCATCAGGTTGTTATTTATTTCATTAACATGTGCATTTGGCCCGCAGTTGAACTCCTGCTGACCTGCATCTGACCTACTTCCAATTGTAAAGACTAGTATATAAATGCAAAACTTGCCTGAAGCAAACAAAAGCCCATCAACACATGCCTTAAAGTGATATTAAAGCCTTATTTGTTTTTTTACCAAACATGTTATATTTACCTGCTCTGTGCAATGGTTTTGCACAGAGCAGCCCAGGTCCTTCACTTCTCAGGTCCCATGCCGGTGCTCCTGGCTCCTCCCTACTGCTGGATGCCCCCACAGCAAGCAGCTTGCTGTGGGGGCACCCAAGCAGGGGTGCTTCTGACCCGTGGCTCTGTGTATCCTTTCACACACAGATTTGCAACTCCGCCCCGTCCCCCCTCTTCTGATTAGCTTACTGGCTGTGGTTGACAGCAGCGGGATACAACGGCTCCTGCTGTGGCCAAAAGCCAATCAGGAGTGGGAGTCCCCAGAGGGGAAAGGCTATCATGGACATTGCTGGATCTAGGGGGGGCTCAAGCAAGTAATAGGAGGGGCTCAGTGGGCTGCTGCACAGAAGGTTTTTTGCCTTCATGCATGAAGGTAAAAAACCACGTGCCTTTACAAACACTTTAAGAAAAGTGATTTAAGGATCTCACAACAAAACAATGTGTTTAACCACCTCAATACTGGGCACTTTCACCCACTTCCTGCCCAGGCAAATTTTCAGCATTCAGTGCTGTCGCACTTTTGAATGACAATTTTGTGGTCATGCAACACTGTAACCATATGATTTGTTTTTTTTTACACAGATAGAGCTTTCTTTTAGTTGTATTTGATCAATGTTTACTACTGGGGTCTTTGCTTTTTTGCTAAACAAACAAAAAAAAGACCAAAAATTTTGAAAAAAAAAAACGCTTCTTAGTTTCAGTTATAAAATTTTGCAAATAAGTAATTTTTCTTCTTTACTGATGTGCACTAATGGACATGGGTAACCTGCACTGATGGGCACTAATGAGGCTGCACTGATGGGCACCGATGAGGCTGCACTGATGTGACTGCTGATGTGACTGCACTGATAAATCAGGACTTATTGGCACTGATGAGGCAGCACTGATGGGCACTGGCAAGCTGCACTAAAGGGCCATGATGTGTACTGATGGATACTAATGAGGAGGCATATATGAGGCTACACTGATGAGGCGGCACTGATGGGTACTGATAGGTAGCACTGAGGGGCACTGATAGGCAGCAGCACTGATGAGCACTGATTGGCTGAGCTGGTGGCATCTGATAGGCTGCACTGATGGCCACTGATAAGCTGCACTGATGGGCACTGATTGTCACTGATGGAGCTGCACTGATAATTAGGGCACTGATGATTAGTGCCCTGATTATCAGTGTTATCAAAGTACTGACAGCCTTGCTAGGTATCGGCTGTCCTTTCCTCACACAGACACAGCGTGTGAGGGAAAGCCTGCGGATAACTGGCATGTTTGTGTACATGTGATCAGCTGTGATTGGATACAGCTGATCACATGGTAAAGGACTGTCGTGATTTGCCCTTTACCGCAATATATGATTAGCTGTGTCCAAAAGGACACAGCTGTCATCAAGTTCAACTGATGCACATCCCAAGACACCCTCCCAGAACTGTTCAACCATTTTGTAGGCATATTATGGCTATACTGTGGTCGGGAACAAGTTAAAGTAGTTTTAGATGGATTTAAAGCAAGTGACAAACAAATTAAAGCATAACTCCAGCTAAAACATTTTAAAGTAGAAATATATTTAGAAAAATAATCACTTTGTGCTGGCACCTTTTGAAGGTATAAAAAATTAGGTGTCCACACTGTTTAAAATCCAGTAATGCACTGTCTTGCCTTGCTCTGCACATGCACAATTGCTTTCCATTCTCAGCACTGTGCCTAAAATCAAAGCCACTAGAGGCCGATTAGCTAACAGCTTTAAGATTCACTTTTGCTGAAGGGGGAGGAAAGCAACAGGAATGACACAGAGAGTGCTGAGGAAACACAGATTAGGGAGGGAGAAAAAAAAGCAGGGGAATTGACAGGACAAACTCTGCTTTCAGGAAGAGTCAAAAGAGTTGAACTTACAAGGATATTGTCTTGCTTTATGAGGAGAGCAGAAGAGTTTCCAAAAAAGAACTGACTGCACTGGGCTTCAAAAAAATGAAAACAAGAAGCAGGAGCAATGCTTGAGGCAATTTACAGCACACACTAATTTTGGCAGAATAATTATTATGTTGAATAAATGTTCTTTTGTTAAAGAACATTAATTGTTATCAAACTGTTATGAGTATTTTTTTTTGACCTGTAAGCATCCCCCAGCAATTATAGTGTTAGTTTTTCCCAAGTCTGGTAACTGTCACTCTTGCCTAAAAGTTTGACAAATGTAAAAAATATATATAATAAAGACGTGAAACAAAAACAAAAAAAATAATATTTCCTGAATGTTATCATAAGGAAAATTACCAGAAAGCAGCATGTTTTGTTTAATAGTATGTCCAACTGTTAAATATGTACCAAAAGGGAAATTTAAATTTTACAGTAGAGTTACATAGTAGTTTTGTCAGCCTTATGAACTCACTAACCTCTAATCTTCACCTCTACAGATCAAAAATAAGGAGGATTTTTAGATTAATATAATAAGTTTGCTGCTTAAACCGGCCTTTGCCATGTAAGTAGACAAGGTTTGGTAATAATAAGTAGGGATGATGGAACGGTTCGGGTCGACCATCGGTTCGACCCGAACATTGGGTGTTCGAAATTCGGCCGAATTCCGAACTTTTTGTGGTAAAAGTTCGGAATTCGGCCACCAGAACCGCCCAAATGCAATGGGACAGGAACTGGTCTTTAAAAGCCCATGATTGGCCCAGAAACATCAGTAAAATGTGATTGGAGTGACTACGGGGTCCAGAGCTCAATGAGGAGTGAATACGCCCCCCATACGCCCCCCAGTATATAACATAGCCCCGCCAAAACTCTAGCACTGTAATACAGGGGCTGTGGAAGAGAGTGGAAGCATTTGTGTTGCTCCAGTGTTATTTTGCAATTATTAGTGTGAGGAAAGGGATATGCAGTGTGGTTAGGGTACTATATACCACTATAATTAGATTCAAAAATCTAGTTTTTGTAGGGATAGCTTTAAGTGTCAGGGTGACCGTAGTGTAGTTTAGGTGACCTGACTCTGCCATGTCAGGGTGACCGTAGTGTAGTTCAGGGTGAACTGACTCTGCCATGTCAGGGCGATCGTAGTGTAGTTAAGGGTGAACTGACTCTGCCATGTCAGTGTGACCATAGTGTAGTTTAGGGTGAACTGACTCTGCCATGTCAGGGTGACCGTACTGTTGTTAAGGGTGAACTGACTCTGCCATGTCAGGGTGACCGTAGTGTAGTTAAGGGTGAACTGACTCTACCATGTCAGGTGACCGTAGTATAGTTCAGGGTTAACTGACTCTGCCATTTCAGGGTGACCGTAGTGTAGTTCAGGGTGAACTGACTCTGCCATGTCAGGGTGACCATAGTGTAGTTAAGGGTGAACTGACTCTGCCATGTCAGGGTGACCGTAGTGTAGTTCAGGGTGAACTGATTCTGCCATGTCAGGGTGACCGAACTCTGCCATGTCGGGGTGACCGTAGTGTAGTTTAGGGTGAACTGACTCTGCCCTGTCAGGGTGACCGAACTCTGCCATGTCAGGGTGACCCCACTATGCAGATTCTGGGTTAGAGTTATACATATATATATATATATATATATATAACGACAATTTTTAAGAACTTTTTTTGCCTGATTCATAGTCCCTGGGGCATAACCCAGAACCCTAGGCACTTTTAGGGGCATTTATTTGGGTTTTAGGGGTTCAAAATGGTGTTTTTGATTTCAGAAGTTCGGGTCCAATTGATTTCAATGGGGTTAGGGAATCCGAACCAAACTTTTGGGAAATTCGGGTGTTCTGGTGGAACCAAACTTTTCAAAAGTTCGATCATCCCTAATAATAAGGATGGAATATTAGGATAGGAGTTCTGTTGAAACCCATTGATCAGGTTCAACTTCTTTTTTTTTTTTTTTTTTTTATATAATATCTATGTAAGAAAGGCTTATTGTGTAGAATCATTGTTATTCTTCCATCCATGTTTTTTAAATACACTATAAAAATATGATGTCCTGAAAGTGGAATTTAACTGTATCTGAACACCACAAATTGAAAATGCTATTTAAGTATTTTTTATTATTCACAGCAAAGTCACTCACCCATCCATCCATGTCTCAATGCTTTATTTTGTTAAGAAATCACCCCTAGCACTTCTAGCTGCAGCCACCTTGATTCCGATGATTCATGTAGCATTTTTTCCTGGAGTCCATCCTTTAGCTCGGGCATGCAGGCAGGACGGTGTGCTTAGCTGAGAAATCCCCAGATGAAAGAAAACAGTAGCCATAAACACTCTTGGGATGTATGACATATTTTCTGGTGTTTGTCCTACACCAAAATTAACAGAAAAAATGTAAAAAAAAAAAAACGTTCAAACACGTAAATATAATATATTCTCCTATCTATTTACTAAGGCTAGTAGCAAACGGATCAAAATGAATTGATTGAAACAGTTTAGTTCCAATCTGTCATAGGTAAAACCTACAGACTGAACAGACAGAAAAAAGAGGAGAGTTGAAACATTTCAAGATTTAATACCCTAAAGAAACATTTTACTGTGAAAAAATGTAATCAATTTTAATTACAATTGTGTACAAAAAGTAAGTAACAGTGAATTTGCTCTTCCTAAATAATTGTTTACATACAAGGATTTTTAAATAAATAATAACTTCACAATACCCGCATGAAATCTCATTGTCTGCAAGGCAGTAAACTGTTTTTGAAAGCATTGAATATAACAATTCGGCATAAGACGCATAACCTAAAAAGTTGAAATTATCAAGCTTTGCGATTTTCAAAAGAAAATCCGTTGAAGTAAATACCTGTAACTGTTCATTTTACACTACTTAAAACAATTATGAAATCATATAATAACGTTTACTTCATTGTATTGTTTTAATGATTTAAAAGTACCGGGTATTTCTTTTTATTGAGGCATTCTGCACATCTTAAATCTATTGTCTGACTCCAAGAAGTATAATTTCTCATGTAGTAGAAATAAAATGAAAGACAATGCTTTACTGTTTATGCTGTAAGAACTACTGCTAATTGCTAAATTTATAACAGTGGGCAAAACATTCATGTTTCAACTTACTTTTCTAATGGGAATGGAAGGAATAAATGATTCATTTGTCTATGCTCAAGCTTAATCACACCTTCCTGACAAAATTAGCAATGCAAAGCTGGATAGTAAATACATCAACTTTGTCAACCTAATGTTACCTAATATTTTTTCCAGTACCACTTTGTATTTCTTTAACCTCCCTGGCGGTATGATTCTTTTGGATTTTAGGTGCTGAAAGCGGTACCATTATTTTGCATGTAATTCTTGTGAATGAGCAGTCCAAACCAACTGTATACATTTATTATATTATATATATATATATATATATATATATATATATATATATATACATATATATATATATATATATATATACAGTATGTATATATATATATATATATACACACATATATATATGTATATATATATATATATATATATACGTAATTCTTGTGAATGAGCAGCCCAAACCAACTGTATACATTATATATATATATATATATATATATATATATATATATATATATATATATATATATATATATATATATATATATATATATATATATAATGTATACAGTTGGTTTGGGCTGCTCATTCACAAGAATTACGTATATATATATATATATATATATATATATATATGTGTGTATATATATATATATATATACATACTGTATATATATATATATATATATATATATATATACATACATATATTTACATAAAAAGTACAGTAAAACTGCAGGAAAGGGCACTGGGGGGCAATGTAATGTGATTTTATTTTATTTTGAATGGTATCAGTGTGTTTGGTGCATTTTACATTTGAATTTGCCGCCGGTTCCACCCCCCGGCGGACGTCACGTCGCCGGAGAAGGAAGCCAGGGCTCGCAGACGATCGGGAGAGAGCTCCGCCGCCGCATACCGCTCGCAGTCTTCGCTGGATCCTGGAGAAAAGGTAAGTAAAACCTCCTCCAGCATCCAGCGATCTTCTTAGCGCTACCCCGAGTGTGACTCGGGGTTACCGCTTTTGGCACTAAAATCTTACCCCGAGTCACACTCGGGAATACCGCTAGGAAGGTTAAAGTATTTTCAAAGTACTTTATATCCCAAAGGAAAGTGTCCACATTGTACTTGTCACAAGAAAATACAGCTGGTGGGAATCTTCTGTGGTTCACAATGTTTACAAGCATGGTATGGGTTCCAGCAATCATAGAAATGCACAGCTATGTAAAGTAATATAGTAGAAGCAAATTTAACATTCACACCATGGTTACTCCTTCTAGCTTCTAAATCACTACAGGACATAAGACCATCAGGAGGGAACCACAAATGGGGCAGTGTTTGACACATTTTGAAGTGTTGATTACCTTCAGCAGCCTTGGTGTATGGGTTTTATTTACAATGGGCCTTGTGGTGACAGGGTCACTTTTATGACCAGGCCATTTTCTGCATTCAGGGAATGCATACAATAGTTTTCACTGGAAATACCGTATTTTCCGGCGTATAAGACGACTGGGCGTATAAGACGACCCCCCTAATTTTCAAGTTAAAACATAGGTTTTGGGCTATACTTGCCACATAAGACTACCCCCCTTCTGAAGCAAGGCAACACCATTGAAAAACATCAGATTTCTCATAGATATCCAAGGTACCCCAAGTACTGTAATACATGTAATTTCTCATAATATCTCCAAGGTACCCTAAGTATAAGTATTTCCGGTAGATGTAATCTCAAGATGCTGGTTGTGTGGGAATCCTGTACTGGTATACCGTATGTACCGTAGCTTCAGCTATATACAGTATACCGCGTTGAGCCAATCACGGAGAGTGATGTCTTCTATTATTTAATGCAAAGCCTGCTCGGAATGGCAGAGTCAGAGAGGCGGGCTGATGTTACTCCGCCAATCCAAGCAGGCTTTGCATTCAATAATAGAATACATCGCTCTCCATGATTGGCTCAGCACGGTATACTGTATGTAGCCGAAGCTACGGTACATACGGTATTCCGGTACAGGATTCCCACACAGCCAGCGTCTTGAGAGATTACATCTACCGGTAATACTTATACGTAGGGTACCTTGGAGATTTTATACTTGGCGTATAAGACGACTCCCCATTTTTGTAGGATTTTTTTGAGGTTCAAAAGTAGTCTTATATGCCAGAAAATACAGTATATTTTAACTTTTCAGCATACCACCTGAAAACAAACTTTCAGTACAAACATTGCTTTCATGGTATTCCATTTACAATGTTAGTAGATATACCTTTGGGTTTCTATTATAGACTCTGACAGATATGAAGATCAAGGAGCATTTGATACAGCAACAACAAAAACAAAACATACAAAATGCATGTACATTATCTATGACAAGATTTCAAAGTCAAGTCCAAAGAAAGGTGCATGTTGACTCCAGGCATACATTTCTGGAAATGACATCCTTATCATCCAGTCCGAGTGGGGGCCCACCATGAAACATCATGCAGTGTATGTGTACAGGATGCAGACAAGGGAATGCCTATTTAAAGACAAAGTAGTCTGTGATGATTAGTAAAGGCACAGGAAGCTCCTGGGTGAATGGGCTTGTGAACCTAGCCACAGGCAGTATTTCTTCCACAACCCCCAAATGAATAACCTAAATTAGTAATGTGCATAGATCTTAATATGGAATGACACCTCTCTCTCTTCATAGGACAGATTACATGGATCTCATACACTTAGTAGATCACACAAAATGATATTTCAGTGGGTATACTAAAACAATCTAGAGCTGACTAGATACACTACATATTAAATCTATTATTGTTTTAAAAAAATATATAAAATAAGACCATTGCAACTGTGCATCTGTGCCTTTAACAGATTTCACCAGTTTCCTACATCATAATCAACTCTGTTGAATGTGTTTTATCATCAAGGCTTTATCAGGGGTTGCATGATAACAAAAATGTTAGGTTAAATTGGCTATGATGCAGAATACTCTTCGACTGAACTTGTTGGGTGCACCCTTCTGCTTTATCTGTACATGTTTTCTTTTTATACTTCACACTATAATCTGTTATCTGAGTCGTCAAGATTAAATTATTTGAACACACATTTTAGAAGATAATTAAGCCTTCGGTGAGTATAGATCCAAGTATCCAGAATGATTGCTTTATGAGAAGATGCTGTTATGAAGTATGTGGAGTCACTGGAAAGAGTTATTAATCCAAGTGAGGATCTATGTCAGCTCCTAGCCAACTTTATGAAGTATATTCATAGCCAAAACATTTTTATTTTAAATAGATATGTAAACATTTTAAAACTACCTTGAACTTCAGGTTCTGGTCAAACATGAGATCGACCAATACTATGGGCATTTGCAAATTCAAAAAAATGGGGCTGCGATATTTTGTTTTATTTTTGTTCACTTTCTTATATCAGTTTTCTTAAATCTCTGATTGATATAAATATACTCTTGGGTCTTTGTGTTTTAGGGTTTGCTTTTGTGATTTAGTGTTTTGGGGTGATCGTTTAGTGTTTTAGTTATTTTTAGGAAGATTAATTCTACTACTGGATACTTTAAATAATTAATTCATTCATTTTTTGGAGGGGGTCATTTGCATGAGCAGTTGCTGATATAGGCAAAGATGCCCTGTATGCACATCACCGCTTAGTAGACCAGTAAAATTAAGTGCAACAAAGCATCACATCCTTAATCCTCCTGAAGAGACAAGGACTCACTGCTCGAGGTGGTGTAATTGCCTGATAACTCACACCGGTGCATGCCCCGGCTCGCCTCCATGGAAACTTGATAAAGGAAAAGGAATTGGCAGCACTCCAGGTTGAGTCAAAATCCAGATTTATTGACTGGACATCCAAATATGACAATCGTGACAAGGTAGACGCGTTTCACACACTGACTGTGTGCTTAATCATTACCAACCATCATTAACGATTAAGCACACAGTCAGTGTGTGAAACGAGTGTACCTTGTCACGATTGCCATATTTGGATGTCCAGTCAATAAATCTGGATTTTGACTCAACCTGGAGTGCTACCAATTCCTTTTCCTTTATCCTTAATCCTCCTATTGCCATAGCTAGTAAGGGAGTTAGGCAATTCCCCATATTCATCTTGTCTAGGAGGCCTAAAAGTGAGGCAGAGGTTCTCCACAGGTAGTAGAGGATGAGCAAGTTCTACATCCGTAAGACAAAATTATGGTCAGGCTTAAACTTTTAGAGTCAGGGCACATCTGGTAGTATATACAGCAGGGGAGGTCCCTTAGTGACTTACCAAGCCTCCTATACCATCCTCTTTCTTCTTTCCATAGCAGCTGAAAATGTTTCCTCTTTTTCCCCTTTCTTAACAACTAATCCCCTTTGCTCCACACACTGACATAGATGAGTTGGCTAAATTATTTAAGCATACCCTCAGTAACTTGCTGCAAGGAAATGGTCAGTAATACGATTTATCTGATGTTGAGGAAGAGAACACAATGAATACAGGAGGAGGGAAAAACAGAGAGAAGCAGTTGCATTCCATGTTGCTGTAGCTGCAGATTACTTTCAAATGATGAGTGAGTGATGAGGACAGCTGGCATGATGAGGTGGCAGACCATACCTGGGTACCAAAGATTGTAGAGGAGGAAATTAAGAGGCACAACATCAGCAAGGCAGGATGTTGTTCAGGGCAGATTGCAGAGAAGTGGGAGGATGGCATGGCCTACAGATGCAAATTTCTATTGTAATGTTGGAAGAATATTTGTTTAAAAAAGTCCAGACCTGGCTGCTCCCCAGAGAATTGTAGTCGGAACCTTTTTTAACACATCTGCTTCCAACAACATCCTAGTGGTTTGCAGCCTTGGCCTGCAGCATTTCAAGCATGATAAATGTACAGGTCAATTGAGTACCACAGGCATGAGAAGACAAATGCAATATCTGTTATATCAAGTGATAGGAATGTATTTATGACAAGGGGTTTGAGGCCTACCTTATTGCAAGTCAAGCCAGGAAGATGGTCAGCATAGGGTTACACAGAGTAGGACCAAGCATAGACTTGAATCTGCATTAAGTCTCTTAGCTCCACCTAGGTGTCTCCAGCAGCATCCTTGACCAGACAGATGTCTCTTGCATCCTTGACCAGACAGATGTCTCTTATCCAGCTGTTGGAGCCTTAAAAAATATTCACCTTCTCTTGCAGTGTTTACCAATTTTTATTAAAAACAAGTCAAGGCCCCACTGTGTGGTGTGGCCCCTAACGCTAATATATGAGAGCCTCCATCTTGGGACATACAGTAAAAAGCAATGAATAAATTAAAGACAGGTATGACTGGAGGTAGTCCATTCCTCCTTAATTATTTTACTGCCATTGTGAAAGAAATGATGGCAGTGGCTTTGGGGGGTTTGCACACATTCCCAGTCACTGCAAACACCTGGATTGTGTGAAAATCTCACATGTCAATTGTCAGCTGTCACATGGAAGCGACACACTATGAAGCCACCGGATTGCTTCCACACACTCATCTTACTATGGGTCCTTCCTGCACACCCCATCATGTTTCACAGGCTCCACACACTCCTCAGAAGACCCAGGACCAGCATGGTCTCGTCTTTTTGTCTCCTATGTATTGAAAAAAAAGTTTAGTAAAAAATAGGGTAAAAAAAAAAACAAATTTACACACAAACACTTAAGTCCCCCCCCCTCCAACAATTTGTTTTTCTCATTTATTTCTTTTTGCCTTAGAATTCAGCCACCAAGATTTAACATTTCTTTTTTTATATTTGTTGCCCAGTGGAATGCACTGGCAAATGCCATTGTTTAATGTGTTCTTAAAACATTGCTACTTTTCTTTGGTGTTATTTGTTGCAAGAATTTGCTCTCATTTAGTATTATGCAGTAAAGAATGTAGCTTAATAATGTTGACTCTTTTAAAATTCAGTGTTCTTATTATGCCCACATGCCTCTCTGTTCTGAAGTTTACAGCAAACATAATTACTCTGTTACCTGCTTCCTAGCTATTTCTAAGTGTGAAAGGTGATATATCTCCTCATTCTTGAGATTAGGGGTCTTCAGGGGCCTATAGCATTTACCCACACTTAATTTTCTATTTCATTTGTGCCAGCCATAAAGAATCCACACTTTCACCAATCTCGTTTTTTACAGATAGCTGCATGTCTGCTGTAGGTAGACCGCTGGTTTATCTGAAAGACACATATGTGACAGTGATTTTTGAGCCTGGTTCACACTGGTGTGAGACCCCGGCCCCTTGTGATGTCCCCACTCCAGTATGCCCTGGGCAGTGACATCACAAGGGGGCAGGGTCTTTGGATGATGTCACCAGATGGCGAAGCTAGCTGTGCAGGCTGGTCCGGGAGCAGGTGCACTTGGCCGAGAACGCCGGAGCCTCAGCGAGAAAGTCTCTGGTCCCGCCATCGGGTGAAATGGGAGCAGTGATCGAGCTCTGCATAAGCTTTGAAGGGGTAATCTAGGACAGTAGGTACTTTACATGCCCTGAACCATCTACGATCATGTGAGTGCATCTGCTATTAAAGTTTTGTTTGATGTCTTCAATTAAAACTGTATTATGCGAGGATGGCTGTGCGCTTGTGTCTCCTTTAACTTTTTTGTACAGAAGACATCAGCAGAAGAGGGAGAAGAACTGGAGGATGAAGACATCAGCATAGGGAGAAGAACCAGAAGAGGGAGAAGAACCGGAGGAGGGAGACACGTTGGATCTACAACGGGGGTCATTCTTCATTTTTAATAAAGGACTTGTCAGAAACCGTCTCTTGTTTTTATTTACGTTGCTTTTTTTGGGGTGTGAATGGGTAAGGGTACGATGTACCCCATACTCATTCATATAGGGGGCAGGATATGGGTGCCCCTTGTTAAAGGGGGCTTCCAGATTCCAATAAGCCCCCTGCCCGCAAACCCCTACAACCACTACCCAGGGTTGTCAGGAAGAGGCTCTTTTCTCCATCAACATGGGGGCAAAGTGCTTTGAGGTAGGGGGGTGCAGAGCCCCCCTACCCCAAAGCACCCACTCCCATGTTTAGGGCATGTGGCCTGATATGGTCTAGGAGGGGGGTGCTCACTCATTCCCCTCTCCTTTCCTGACTTGCCAGGCTGCATGCTCAGATAGGGGGAGGGGACCCCACACACTTTTTTTTTTGCATATAGAAGAACCAGAGGAAGAAGACATCTATGGAGGGAAAAATAACTGCAGGAGGAAGAAGAAACGGAGAAAGAAGACACGTTGGAACTATGATGGGGTTCATTCATCATTTTTTAAAAAGGACTTGTCAAAAACCGCCTCTTGTTTTTATTCAAACTGCTTTTTTGGGGAGGGGGGGGTGAATGGGTAGGGGTAAAATGTACCCCATTACTTATTCATATGGGGGCAGGATCTTGGGGCCCCCTTGTTAAAGGGGGCTTCCAGATTCTGATAAGCCCCCTGCCCACAGACCCCCACAACCACCACCCAGGGTTGTCGGGAAGAGGCGCTTCTTCCCATCACATGGGGGCAAGGTGCTTTGGGGTGGTGGGGCAAGGTGCTTTGGGATGGGGGCACAGAGGGGCACTCGCCCCCCTACCATTTACTAACCTGCAGGCTACATGCTCATATAAGGGTCTGGTATAGACCCCACGCCGTTTTTTTTTGGCGTGGGGTTCCCTCTTAAAATCCATACAAAAAAGTGTGCCCCCCAAGATTCCATTAATTGAATTTACATGGAAATCGTAGAGCAAAGACGGATCAGAAGTTGTCCGACTTCCATGTCGGAGCAGTGTTAACCCAGCCTTACTGTATTCTAAAAGTCCTGTAGTTAACGACAATCCCTAATAATAAATTAGTGCCTCTCAGCACAGACAACAGCATTGGGATACTTGTGGAGATTATTGATATTGTCCATACAGGGTTTTATGCCACCAAATAAGCTGTTTTTACCAACTCTCCTGGTATTTACAGGACAACAAGGCTTTGTGAGATTGTATAAAAAGAATTATACAATCTTTTTGGGCCTGGAAGAATTTGATCTACAAGTCTTTTTACTGCTTCAACAAGAATGAAGATAAAAACAGGTATATACTGCACTAGATCAAAGAAAAATAGTGTTTTGATATTACCAGCTGCTGGCATAAGAAAGTTGTTGTACCTCAACCCAGTAGAATGAAAACAAGAGTATGCAGCGCTTGGTGGAAAACACAAAAAAATGAGCAAACTATATTAGATACATAGTGTCACAATATATCAATGTACACTAGAAAAAACAGTGAAAGAAGAGTCCTTGGAGAGGAAAAACGTCCAACAGGAAGCTCAGGTGGTGTGTTGAATAGATGTGACCTTCACCAAAACACCCAAAGTAATAGCCTCTTACCAGACTTATATGATCCCCATGACAGAGATCATATAGCGCTTGCAACAAGGGCTCCTCACACTCCACAGCACTCCTCGATTCTTGTACATGTAAAGGATCACCTCCAGCAAAGAACTGCCTTAGTACCATCAAACAATATCCTCTCGTGGGGACATATAGTCATGTCACATGTAGGAAAAAGAGACCTCGCATGGTGTAATACGTTCAAGATATTACTTTAATAAGAAGTAGATTTTACACTCACATGTGAATCACGACGTATAGGCATCAAGTTATGGTCTTGCGGGGATCTCCAGATGAAATGTGCGGTAGCTGCAGCCCGGTCTCCTGAGTGAAGTAACAGGACACTAAAGGGTGTGCATAAAGCAGACGATCACCGGTCCCCTACCGGTTTCATCAAAATATGACATCATCAGGGGGCGTGGTTAGAGATCGCCAGTCACCCCAATAAAAAGGCTGTGGGAGTCGGAAGGGGAGGAGCGGCGTCTGTGCCATCCAATCACCTTCCACACCTCCAGCTCCAACCGCACATCTATATAGAGAAAGGGAAGTGAACCTCCGATGACCCGGAAGTCACTCCGGGACCAATCACGGAATCTATATAGAGAAAGGGAAGTGAACCTCCTATGACCCGGAAGTCACTCCGGAACCAATCACAGAATCTATATAGAGAAAGGGAAGTGAACCTCCGATGACCCGGAAGTCACTCCGGGACCAATCACGGAACACCTCCAGAGCACCAATGGGAACCGATCATTGTCCAACCAATCGTAGCCTCCCCACAAGCAAGTGACGACCTCCAATCAAAAAAAAAAAAAAAAAACAAACACAAGCAGAAGCCGACCTGCAGCGCTATGAGGGAGACTACTCAGGAAAAATAAATTCCATCAACCTGTTGAAATAAGGAGTTGTTAAATATAACTAGAACCCCTAGAGGGATTGGACATATCCATTCCCATATAGTGGCACTAGGAATGAGTAACAATAGTACATAGTAAAATGTATATGGAGAATGATAGTGACACAATAACCCTATGGCTGTGCTAATCACACAATCCATAGAGATCCCGCAAAACTCATACAGAAGTATACATCAAGAGATACAATCAAAATATTAAAATAAATAAAAATATAAAATCTTTAAAAAAAAACAACACTGTTTAAAATTTTACCATGAAAGAGCATCTAATAGAAGTCATTATTAATAAATCATCAGACATAACCACTAAGGAGATAAAAGGGACTTAGACATTTAAGAATTATTAATAAAAGAGTTTATGTCCCACTCAATGTTCATACCGTGGGGGGTATAGGATTTGGCCCTATAGATCCATTGAGTCTCCAGTTGTGAGACACCACGTGTGCGGTTACCACCCCTCCAGCTGCTGGTAAACCTATCGATACCCATGAAGATGGTACCGGTAGGGTCCCTCCCATGACATTGATCGTAATGTCGGGACACGCTATGTTTTGGAAACCCTTTGATAATATTCCCCACATGTTCATTGAGCCTTATCTGTAATTTGCGTATAGTACAACCAATATAATCCAGGCCACATGGGCACCTTAAGAGGTATACAACATGTGTGGTGGAACATGTTATAAACGGTTTGATATTGAATTTTTGTTTGGTAGCATTCGATTCAAAGGACTCAATTCTCCTCCTCTTGTCCTTATTGATCGTACAAATGGGGCAGTTTCTGCAATGATAGTAACCACCCCTACTCTGAAAAAACGAAACGTTTTTAGGGGGATCGATAACATTGGGGGCCACAAGCAGCCTAAGGGGAGGAAGACCCCTAAAGATTAACTGGGGACGCACAGGCAATAATGGGCCCAGCACTGAATCATCCTTCAGTATGTGCCAGTGTCTCTGCAGGATGCGTTTAACCGAGAAGTGCTGGGTGGAGAAGGTAGATAGAAACGCACATTTAAACCTCTCATCTGGAGGTTTTCCCTTTCTCTATATAGATTCCGTGATTGGTCCCGGAGTGACTTCCGGGTCATCGGAGGTTCACTTCCCTTTCTCTATATAGATGTGCGGTTGGAGCTGGAGGTGTGGAAGGTGATTGGATGGCACAGACGCCGCTCCTCCCCTTCCGACTCCCACAGCCTTTTTATTGGGGTGACTGGCGATCTCTAACCACGCCCCCTGATGATGTCATATTTTGATGAAACCGGTAGGGGACCGGTGATCGTCTGCTTTATGCACACCCTTTAGTGTCCTGTTACTTCACTCAGGAGACCGGGCTGCAGCTACCGCACATTTCATCTGGAGATCCCTGCAAGACCATAACTTGATGCCTATATGTCGTGATTCACATGTGAGTGTAAAATCTACTTCTTATTAAAGTAATATCTTGAACGTATTACACCATGCGAGGTCTCTTTTTCCTACATGTGACATGACTATATGTCCCCACGAGAGGATATTGTTTGATGGTACTAAGGCAGTTCTTTGCTGGAGGTGATCCTTTACATGTACACGAATCGAGGAGTGCTGTGGAGTGTGAGGAGCCCTTGTTGCAAGCGCTATATGATCTCTGTCATGGGGATCATATAAGTCTGGTAAGAGGCTATTACTTTGGGTGTTTTGGTGAAGGTCACATCTATTCAACACACCACCTGAGCTTCCTGTTGGACGTTTTTCCTCTCCACGGACTCTTCTTTCACTGTTTTTTCTAGTGTACATTGATATATTGTGACAACAAGAATGAAGAGTCTGGTAATGACCTACTTGGATACGTGTTGAGTAAAGAAGGGATAAAGTGTGTCGGAAAGGAGTTTGTTCTAGACAGAATGGGGAAGATTTACTAATACTGGAGAGTGCAAAATCTGGGGCAGCTGTGTATGGTAGACAATCAGCTTCTAACTTCAGTTTGTTCAATTAAGCTTTGACAATGAAACCTGGAAGTTGATTGGTTTATATGCAGAAATGCACCAGATTGTGCACTCTCCAGTCTTAGTAAATCTTCCCCAATGTTTCAAATGGAGTACTTGGGTAAGCCATTTGAAGTTCATCAAGCAGAGATTGGTATTATCAATGCATATGATTACTTGATCAGAGTGCAAAATTGAGGGACTGTTAAGCTTTGAAAAATATGTGGAAAGCCTAGAATTAGAGTAATTGAGCTCGGGAAAGGGGACAAGGCTATAACAGAAAAGTGTCTTGATAATTTTTACTGTGGGGCTTATCAGCAGATGGGTATATTAACCAATTGTGAAATACAGGAATTGTTTTTATCCAAGGCAGGCATGACGATGATATTGTAAGGAAGGATTGTTACAATTTTAACTAAGGCTTTCCTATCCTTTTGAGTGCATCAATTCTGTGGTCTGGTAAGATGAATAGTTTCACGATATTTAATGGGTCTGAAAACCCAGTTCTGCTTTTGGATTTTGGGAGGGCAGTTCTTTTGCAGAAATATGCAGAAATACATGTTCTATAAGTTTAAGACTTAGCTGTTATTAACTCCTTGCCCTGAGCGTATGAAAATATGCAGCCCCACTGGACTGATATTTGCGTATCTGTCTTTGTGCTGGGAGTGTGCCGCATGGGGCACACCCAGCGCACAGACCAGGGTCTCACCTGAGAGCCCAGCGCCCCGTACTAATGATTGGGACCTGGAACTCCCAATTCCAGGTCACCTTATCGCTGTGATAGCCTCTGATTTGCTATGATAGTGACCGTCACTGTGAAGCCCGCCCCTGTGTTTTCTCTCTCTGAACAGTGATAAGAGATACATTGTATCTCTCTCTCCTTGCAGAGAGAAAAAAAACTACTGTGTGAAAAAAATAGAAATAAATAATATTAATAAAAAATAAAAAAAAACACAAATAAATACCAAGAACAAGGTTTGATCTAGATCAGTGGCAGGGTTAGTGTTTGGGTCGAGTTCAGGGTCAAAGGTCAAGATCAGGGTCAGTATTTTTTGGGAAGGATTTTTTTTTATTTGTATCAGTGTCAGTGTGTTTTAGGTAGGATAAAAAAAGCAAAATGTGCACCATTTTTTCTTACAGATAAAAGGATGCTGCAAAGTGTTCAAAGAGCCGAAATTGGCACAATTGGATGGTCTGACCATGCCCCGATTATATTGGGGATAGATGATAAATTGTCCAACTCCCCCCCCTCCACGATGGAGATTGAACGCATCCTTACTTCTGAACACCCAGCTGTGCCAACAAATAGTACGGGAGCATAAGGATTATTTTCATTATAATGATAGTCCAGAGGTCAATAAGTTTACATTATGGAATGCCTATTAGGGGATGTATTAAATGTCCTCATATATTAATCATCAGAGAGAGAAGAAGATAGCAGATATGCTCGATACTACAGCTTCAGCGGAGAAGATAAATTAGGAAAACCCTACCCCTCAACTTACACAGACTATATTGAAGCACAGGCAAGAACTAAGGTTATTATTGTTGTATAAACATGAACATCAATTGAAAATCCTTAAAGCTAAACATTATGGCTTGGGTAATAAGGTGTGGCTGTGGTTTGCTAAAAAAGTTAAGACTAAACAACTTAGTCAAAAAATAGGTGTACTAATACACCCTCAGTCACATAAGAGGTTGGTAAATCCTAGAGATATTGCTAATGCTTTTGCAGATTATTACCAGTCACTGTATGACCTTCGAACCAATGTAACTACCTTTCAACCTACCTCAGAAATGATCTCAAATTACTTAAAGAAGATTTCACTACATAAACTTTCAGAGGGCCAATTAAACTCAATATCTCAACCATTTTCAATACAGGAAATTAGGTTAATAATCAATAAACTATCTAATTATAAATCGCCAGGAGAGGATGGCTTTTCTAACGAACTTTATAAAAGTTTTTGCATGGAAGTGGCCCCCCACTTAAAGTTGATGTTTGAGTTGGCATCCTCTACTGGTACTTTCCCACTGGAAATTTTGAAGGCGGTAATTGTAACAATCCCTAAATTAAAAAAAGATCCTAAAGACCCGTCAAGTTATAGACCAATTGCGCTTCTAAATGCAGATATTAAAATTTTTGCCAAGTTGTTGGCGAGCAGATTGCAGAGGTTTTTGCCTCAATTGGTGCATGCAGATCAGGTGGGATTTGTACCGGGACGTCAGGCCCCGGATGGTATGAGGAGACTTCTTAATCTGTTGACGCGGATGGGATCCTGTTGGCCGCCTTCGCTGCTCCTATCCTTGGATGCGGAGAAGGTGTTCGACAGGATCCATTGGGGATATTTGGGAGCGGTACTGGATAAATTTGGGATTGGAGGTCAGCTGCAGAAAACTATAATGGCCCTTTATACTAATCCATCTGCAAGTGTACTTACATCAGGGATTTTGTCTAAGTCGGTTAAGATAACCAATGGGACTAGGCAGGGATGCCCCCTGTCCCCAGTTATCTTCACGTTACTCATGGAACCATTGGCTCAAAGCATCAGGAGCAATGTGAGGATTACTGGCTGAAAGGTAGCTGAAGTCGACCATAAGATTATTCTGTTTGCCGATGATGTTATGCTCATTCTTAAAAATTCATTGACATCATTAATAGAAGTTGAGAAAATGTTAACTAATTTTAGTGCAGTATCCTATTACAAATTGAATACTATAAAATCACAGATACTGGGTCTTAGTGTTCCTTTATCAATACAGAGACATATAAGTAAACATTTTCCTTTACATGGTCTTTGTATATACCATTTTTGGAGATTCACCTAACTCTGTGTGTTACCCAACTTTATGATTATAATTATAAACCCTTTTTGGATACTCTGTCACAAAAGGTTGCGGGAAGACTAGCTACCTTAAAAATTATTATACTTCCTAGGCTGCTTTACTTATTTCACACATTAGCAATTCCCTTACTGGCCCAATACTGTACCTCTGTTCAAAAATACTTTAACCAATTTATATGGAAAGGAAAACCTCCCAGATGTTCGTCTCTTATTATGATGAAGCATAGGGGGCATGGAGGGATGGGAGTGCCTTGGGTCTTAGCCTAATATAAAGCATGTGTATTAGATCAATTGAAGTATTGCTGGTCTCCCGTGCAGCATAAGCTGTGGCTGGGATTGGAGGCGGATGGTTGCAATCAGGGAGATCTTAAGACAACATTGATGGCTGTAAAAATTGGAGCTGTTCCACCTCCCGTTTAATCTGTCACAATGCAAGCTGCGTATGCTATATGGGCTGAATCGTCTTGTACGTCCTTTGAGCAGGGGATGACATGTGAAATCCCTACCCCTCTTTCAGTCCTTTCTTGCTTTATTCCTAGTAATAATATAAAACTGTGGTTGAAAAAAGGTATTAGTTGTTTGAAAGATCTGTATAAAGAAACAGAGATTTGTCCCTTTGAGTATTTTGTTTACCATTATAAAATACCAGCTTCAGCTTATTAAGAATACCTTCAAATGCATTCATTTTTACGGAAAAATGCTCTACCTTTATATGTGAAATTTCCAACTTTGATTTATAAACTGTATCAGGAGACCATATGTACTATGAAAGGTATCTTAATTGTCTATGATATATTGAACGACTATAACACTTATTCTAAAGTATTTACTGTCCTTAAATGGGAAAAACTAATGGGGAAATCTTTCCCAGAAACTAGCTGGTTGAAAGCTTTTGCCACTACTTATACCTCGTCAAAATGCATCATTCATTGGGAATTATATAAAAAAAATCTTGAATTTCAAGTATTTAACTCCTATTAAACTGTTCAAATTCTATCCCTCACGTTCAGCTCTATGCTGGAGAAACTGTGGTGAATAGGGTACCCTGTTTCATATAATGTGGGAATGCAAATCACTTAGAGCATTTTGGAATACAGTATTCTCTATGATCTCAGAGATTGTTGGATATAGTATGGTTCCTAATCCTGAATTAGCCATTTTGCATCTAAATATCCATGAGATTCCATTTAAGTACCGAGTAGTGATATTACATTTTTTGCAAGCGGCAAAGCTTTCAATTACAAGACAATGAAAATCTCAGGATGTTCCGTCTCCATCTGATACCATGGTTTTGGTTAATCAGCAGTGTGAGATGGAAAAAAATTGGCTACTATAAGCTCAATAAAGAAAATATTTGGAGTTAGATGGAGTCCATGGTTCAATCATTTTAGATGTACAGTGGTGACAGATTAAAGAAGGGGGGGGACTATAATTTGGATGTGATAAGTGTATATGTGTGAATGGTATCTGTCACTGGTGAAATTGGGCTGGAAGGGGGGAAGTCTTCCCTTATCCTTTCTTTCCTCCCCTGCCCCCTTTTTTTTAATATATAATGGACAATGAGGGGGAATTAGGATTTGCCCCAAGTGGGTTAATCAGAGTTTTAAGCGGATATATGGCCCTTCAATTGTATGTACGATGCTACTTTTGATGTTGTTATCAATGTATGTTTTTTTTTATATTTTTTTGATTGTTGCATTGTTATTTTGGAAAAATTATAATAAAGAGATATTGAAAATAAAAGAAGGAAGGAAGGAAAAAGAAAAAAAAGACAAAAGGAAAGGAAAGAAAACTGTGCACTATTGTTTCTGGACTGTACTACGGGTACAAGCAACAAATTTTATACACATACAGCTGCAAGAAAAAGTATGTGAACCCTTTGGAATGATATGGATTTCTGCACAAATTGGTCATAAAATGTGATCTGATCATCATCTAGGTCGCAACAATAGACAAAGAGGCACAGCACACCAACATCGAAACCTCATCCCAACTGTGAAGTATGGTGGTGGGGGCATCATGGTTTGGGGCTGCTTTGCTGCGCCAGGGCCTGGACAGATTGCTATCATCGAAGGAAAAATGAATTCCCAAGTTTATCAAGACATTTTGCAGGAGAACTTACGTCCCTCTGTCTATCAGCTGAAGCTCAACAGAAGATGGGTGTTACAACAGGACAATGACCCAAAGCATAGAAGTAAATCAACAACAGAATGGCTTAAACAGAAGAAAATACTTCTTCTGAAGTGGCCCAGTCAGAGTCCTGACCTCAACCTGATTGAGATGCTGTGGCATGACCTCAAGAAAGCGATTCACACCAGACATCCCAAGAATATTGCTGAACTGAAACAGTTCTGTAAAGAGGAATGGTCAAGAATTACTCCTGACCGTTGTGCACGTCTGATCTGCAAATACAGCAAACGTTTGGTTGAAGTTATTGCTGCCAAAGGAGGTTCAACCAGTTATTAAATCCAAGGGTTCACATATTTTTTCCACCTGCACTGTGAATGTTTACATGGTGTATTCAATAAAAACATGGCAACATTTCATTCTTTGTGTGTTATTAGTTTAAGCAGACTGTGATTGTCTATTGTTGTGACTTAGATGATGATCAGATCACATTTTATGACCAATTTGTGCAGAAATCCATATCATTCCAAAGGGTTCACTTACTTTTTCTTGCAGCTGTATGTGGTATTGCTGCAATTGCCATGAGCAACATAATTTATTTTAGGTTGTTCTTTGGTGGAAGTGTATGGTAGTAGAAAGAAATATTCAGCTATATTTAAAAATATATATGTTTTTACTATTTTGGGCCAGTTTTCCTTTGCTAGTAAAAAAAAAAAATCTGAAGCTATCCATTACCATTTACCACCAAACGAAAGCCCAATTTGTCCTGAAAAAAACACAGTATAATCTACCTGGATGCTCAAAGTAGCTGTGATGATCTGTATGGTTTTACTAACACATGTCAACGTTGCAATATTGTGCTTAGGCATCAACATTTGTTTTACCCTTAGACACTAAGGGGTAAAAGTTAAAAAACAGCCTAATCTTAGGTCCAGCATAGTTGTAAAGACTCTTTTGGTGTAATAAAATTGCTTTATTTCATTGATTTCACTGCACACTGTGAGCTCCTCACAGTGTGTTTTAGGAGTTGAAGCAAGTCAGGTAAAACCCACCTCATTGCCAGCCTGAAAAACATCCAACATAATTTAACTCTTTACTCCCCAGCCTGACTATTTCTGGCCCACCCCTTTCATTTATTTCAGTTATTTTAATGGAGGCTCAGCATCACATGTAGACATTAACTAGGTCTGCCTGCAAATGCAAACTGCATAGGAACACACACTCTTCTAGACTGGCATCCACCCATCAAGACATTTTGATATATGCATAACTCCTCTCAAGGGCCAGTCCGCTGCTTGGATCTAGGTCAAGGGCTCTTAGAATAAGTACTGAGACAGGATGCTGTGATACTCATTAATTGTTATTTGATGTTAAACTTTTATACATTTCTGTCTATACAAGCTTAAAAGAACATTTCTAGCTAAAATGTTGACATTTCAGTTTTTGAATTGATGTTGATAGGTTAAATGATCTTCCAGTTTATTGTATCATTCAGAGGCTGGCCTGTAGCCCACCAACCCCCTCCCACTTTGGCAATATGTTGGTGTCAATCTTAGCATCCCATTCCCCCAGTGTTTGTTTATTCTACATTATAAATATACATCACCATTTGGCCGGAAATGTAAATATTAATAGTCTGCCAATTAATGTTTCCAAAGAAGTAAGTAACCAGAAAGCACAAAAAAACAAGAAAAACATTTCTGATTGCAGTTAGCCTTAATGCGCTAGACATAAAAGCTGTCACACTGGTTGTGAAAAAAGAAATTGAATCATCTATGGGCTACTTTAGTCTGACATACTCAATACCTAATGTGTGCAAAATGAAAAAAATCAGCCCAACTAATTGAAACGTATGAAATGGTGAAACAAGCTGCTATACCATAAAAAACTTCTCACTAAAAAGTAAAACTGAATATGACAAGGTACAGCGCTAAATAAGATACTGTGCAAAATATGAGCAAAAATAAAGTGCTAATGACGTGAATCAAGGTGACGATGTTCCAATGAAATAATGCAAATTAGTATCATGAAGTGCAAATAATATTATATAAACCAATCAAAGTGCCACCAATAGGACTAAAGGGACAATGTGCAAAAAGGGTTCATGTACTAAATAGTAATAATAAAGTGCAATGAAATAATCAAGAAGATTCAGTCCATCCACAAATGAAATCACTCTGTGAAAACCAGGCTGGAATCAGTGCTTGACAGGTGTTTGAAGAAAAGTGCTGATACTTCCACCACCAACACCCGCGGATGGCTTCTCACTTTATGCTCAGACTCGTGTGTTACCAATGGGTCTAAGTAAGCAGTTCCCCCAAGGGTGAATACACAACAGGTGATCTTCCTCTAAGCTCACTAAGGCACCATTATAGATTTCTTCTGAGATCACTTGGAATCATAAACCAAACTCCGCATAATCCGGTGGGCATGGAAAGAAGTAATGACAATCTAATGCTCTCTGTATATTACTTTCCTTTATTATAGTAAGTAAAATAGGACTCACATGGATTTGCACAATATGCTTGTGCAAGCTAATACACTTGTCTCTGAACCGATAGAGGAGCCTGCTGCTGGGTCGCCGCTCCTCCAAGGTCTCCACCCCCTATACGTGTTGTGTCAGCCGTCCTAGACGTCATGACTTCATCAGTAAGACCCCTAATGATGAAGTTGTGACGTCTAGGATGGATGACGCAGCGCGTATAGGGATGAGCGGTGACCCGGGAAGCAGGCTCCTCTATTGGTTCAGAGAAAAGTTTCAGACAACCACTCAACCTCAGACATAAACTAATCAGCATAAAACTTAATTCTGATTATGAAGTCACAAATAATGGGAGCAAACCCTGCCACAAAAAACGCTTCAAACTGTGCAACCAGATCAAGTCTAAAAGTGTCACACACACAAATAGGACCTTCAATATAACATGATCATACAACTGCACCTCCAGTAATCTTGTGTACCTCATCCAATGCAAAAGATGTAGCAAAGGATCTTAGGCGAAACAGGACAGAAGTTGCAAGCGAGGATGAATTTGCACAGACATACCATCAAGGAACATAAAGAAGATAGTTTCTGCACACCTGTGGGACATCATTTTTCACAACTGGACCACACTATAGAAGACCTCGATGTTTTAGTTCTTAAAGGGAATTTCAGAACTATCCAGGAAAGGAAAACTTTTGAATTAAGAATGATACTTATTTTTGACACAAAAAATAACGGCTTAAATTTAGATATGGGTTTCCTTACTCATTATCCCACATTTTTACGACCCCCTCTGTGACTACCCCCCCCCACCTTCCCCCTGTCTTCAGCTCTCCCTCTGTCTTATCTCACTAACTATGCTAGTTTTATTACCATTGCCAGTTAAATTTGTTTATGTTTGTTTTGTTTTCTCTTTTTTTTCCTTTTGGCTTAGAGATTTTGTGTTTTTTTACCATTCTGCTAAACATTTTGTGAATCAGTACTGCTTGGATCTTGAAGAAGGGGACATACCCCGAAAGCTTGTCCTGAAAAATTGTATGTTAGTGCAAATAAAAAAAGTATCACGGACAGTACTCAATTGTCTCTGAATTTTCTTTTTAAATTTTATTTCTGGGATTGTTTGTTTAACATGTTATGGGTAGTTTGAGCTTTTTGGCTGAACTACAATTGTAAGTTATTAATTGTTGGGAATAAAATTTGGTTAGTTCAAGCTTTTTGGCTGAACTAAACGTTATACATGTTTTTATATTGAATTTAATAAATGGCCGCAGCCAATTATACCAATTGCAAGTCTATATGTCATATGTGTTTTTATTTAATTAATGTATAGGTTTTTGTTTACTGTTCTGCCTACAGCACCATTAATTTCTGCTACATACAGTTTCCCCAAACTTCAGCTATGCAAATTTAATATCATCTATTACAAAATAAAGCTACTAAGCAAATAATAAATAAAATAAAAACAAATATAACTTAACTAGCAACCAGATTTAATGCAAGTATTTTTTTTTTGGAAATTAGAATCATAATAATATAATTCATAATGTCTAATTCCACTCCACTACATGCAATTGACTATACCAGCAGCATAGTTTATGGTATTTTAGATTCCATTACGAATATTATATCAAACCCTAGATATTGTTAAATTAGTATATACAGTAGTTTTAGCATGCCAATTTTCATGTGTCGTTTATTTTGTTTGTTTCATTTATGTGCATGTTATTCCTTTGATAACTCAGACCTGCAATTCTGTGTTCCAGCATACTCTTATGGACCTCACTGAGCAACAAGGAGGACAATTTAAAAGCAGCAAGAAAGAAAACAAAAAAGGCACATTTATAAAGTGCACTGTGCTCTGTTGGCTTCAGGGATCTCCTGTATGGAAAACAGAAGAAAGAATAGAGAGAATAGAAAAAGGGAGGACAGCCTAGTCACGTGACCTGTCAAAGTTACGTCACTGGCCTCTTCTCTAATCACAGAGTTCACTCTGCTGCATTAGGAAAACTCTGTGAAAACCATAGGCTCCACACCACACGTACATTTTTTGAATGAGCTGTGAAATACAGGTGACAATGTGGACTAACAATGACGTTAGCAATATCTGTTCTCTATTATAAATATTCCCCAAAATGCCTTAAACAAAAGTGCAAAAATAAACAACTAATTTAGGTATTGCAGGGAGTTCACTCATTCAATCCTGTGCAAGAAAAATGTATATATATATATATATTTTTTTCTACGCATATGATTGGGTGTTTGTCACAATTTCCTTAGATTAAATGAACATTCCCCCTCTTTCAGTAAATTAACCACACCGTGTGAAGACATTGAAGTCGTTTGTGTGCTATTCCTTTTCTTTTCTTATTACTGCAAATCTTGCGACCGGGAGTCTCTTTAGAAAGGGATATCTTTGTGAATTTTTAAACAAAGCCCATCTCTCCTGTGCTTTCCCTTTGTTCTCCCCAAGTTTTAAAGCAACTGTCCAGCAAGATGCGCTGTAGTATAGGTGCATAAGGGAACACAATTACATCTAAGTTTCTGGTCAGTATTAAAGCTGACTCATCTGAAATGAAAGACAGAGAAAATGTACAAAAGATCAAACTCATCTGAAAGTTAAGATTATTTTCTTTTGAATTGGTTTCTGGGATTTTATACGTTAACCCATTTTTCACGTCCAGCATGTCATTCTGATCCTTTTCAGTTGCATTTCAAAAAACATAAAAAACCATAACTCAAAAATAGGAATCTGACAACAATTAAAGTGTATATTATGGATTTATTCTTTTTTACCATCATTTCTTTTTTATATTAAATTCATTGTACAATTGAAATAGTTCAAACTAAATTTAGATTGCATACATTTGTTCAGAATAATTAGATTAACATGTAAACTAATTGTGTTTTATTTAACTTATACATCCATGGCTAAATTGTGAGCCTTAAAGGTATATTTCAGTTGGAATATACCTTTTAAGCATTAGTTTGGTGATCTTGAAACATGCTTGCTTGTGTAGCAAAGTTTCCAGGCCTGTGGCCTGATGTGGGTCTGCCATTAGTACCGGTACTCTCTCCAGCCCGTGTGAGCTGTGACCCTGAGTGTGACAACTGAAGCAGCAACAACTCCGGCATCTTTCCTACATCTACCTTCCTCAGACAGGAGGAGAGACAGCCGCACTCTCCTTCCTGGGACTCTGCTCCCGCCAAAGACACCGTGTCATGTTCCACCCCCGTACTTATACCCACTCCAAGAATCCTTTGCAGCACAATCTGCCTCCTGGGGTAGTTACAAGCCTGGATGTGTCCCCTGATTGGGTCTCCCCCACCGCCCAATGAGAAGCCTCTCACAGGGCCAGTGAGAAAAACTCCCCTCTCAGCAGACACACTTGGTAGCCATGACAACCTACCTGCACAAAAGAAAACATGTCTCTGCTGTTAGGCAGACAAAGCCTTTTACCTGTAGGGTGCTACACTTGTAATGCTGAAACACCTTTCTTTGTGTCAATAGTATACAGAATGTCTCAAGTAAAACAAATGCCAGTACTCAGATGTTTTTTCACAACTAATCAGGCAAAAAACTGTCTTGGAAGTCTGCATGTGATTGTAGAGAGAGAAGTTGCATAGTGCATACTTAGGAAAGCACACATTTCTCTTACTAACCATATGAGGTAGTCTGTGTGGGCTGGGACGAAAATTACTTACAAAGAACTCTAAATTGGTTAAGTGATTGAATATAGCTGGCGCTCCCTATAGACAGCTGAATACATGCCATTATTGCTTTTATTAAAATCTATCCTACTTTAGATAATTCCAACATACAGTATATATATATATATATATATATATATACATACATACATACATACATACACACACAAGCACACACTATATTGCCAAAAAGTATTGGGACACCCCTCCAAATCATTGGATTTAGGTGTTCCAATCACCTCCATGGCCACAGACTGCTTCTACAAACATTTTTGAAAGAATAGGTTACTCTCAAGAGCTCAGTGACTTCAAATGTGGTAGCATGATAGGTTGTCACCTGTGCAATAAGTCCATCCTTAATATTTCCTTGCTAAATATTCCACGGTCAACTGTTAGTGTTATTATAACAAAGGGGAAGCAACAGGAAACAACAACAACTCAGACATGAAGTGGTAGGCCATGTAAAATGTTAGAGCGGAGTCAGCGCATGCTAAAGCGTACAGTGCACAGAAAGCCGCCAACTGTCTGCAGAGTCAATAGCTACAGATCTTCAAATTTTGTGTGGCCTTCAGATTAGCACAACAACAGTGCATAGAGAGCTTCAGGGAATGGGTTTCCATGGCTGAGCAGCTGCATACAAGCCTTACATTACCAAGTGCAATGCAAAGCATTGGATACAGTGGCGTAAAGCAAGCCACCACTGGACTCTAGAGCAGTTGAGATTTGTTCTCTGGAGTGACATCTCACACTTCCCTGGCAATCAAATGGACATGTCTCGGTTTGGCGGTTGCCAAGCGAACTTTACTTACCTTACTGCATTAATTAAATAAATAGGGGGGGGGGAGGAGTACCGCGCTTCAGGGATAATAAATAGAGCTATCTCAATAAATATTCAAATAGTGAGTGAGTAAATCCAATATCCATAAATAAATGTGTATAATTATAGGATCAAGATATAAATATAAATTGTGTCATATACATTCAAATCATAAAATTGCTATAAAATCCATATGTCCTATAGAGTTCAAGCTAATCAAATATTCTGCTAATAATCCGCTGAAGAAGTCACGTGGTAGCGTGACGTAACGCGTAGGGCAGACCGAGCACCGGAAGTGACGTTAAGGGACACTGAGGAGTCCCGCGGCTTACAAGCCGACATCAGTGTTTTTAACTGTGAGTTACTACTTGTTTTTTTATAAATAAAAATGTGAAATTCTACACAATGTGGACCCTTATTACTTTGAGGCACGAGGAAAGACTGGATTATTAGTCTGAGGCAGCTCCCGGGCGAGAAGAATACACCGGCATACACCACCCCATATTGGATCCATTTAAACTTAGGAGAGGAGAGGATAAAGGATCAGATCTATTTATAGATCTAGAAGCGCATTTCTGATAGAATTGAGGTGAGCAGTTAGCACACCTAGAGGTGGAGTGCACTGAAGATCACTTTTTTGGTGGAAGTGGAAGGAAGTTGTATTTAATTCACAGAAGAGGAGTTTCATTTACAAATTTTATTTGGACACTTGAACACTATTTATGAACTTTATGATTATTGTTTTTTGTGATTATGATTTTGTGATTATGACACGATAAGGATCGGCACAGAGCACTTTATTATATTACACATATTACTGGATTTCGTACAGTATATTAATATCACCATAAGCACTTTATTCGTTTTTTTTAATTAGAATTTTTATGAATTAATAATAGTATTATTTATTGGAATTTATAATTTTTTTGGATTATTAGCAGAATATTTGATTATATTGAACTCTATAGGACACACAGATTTTATAGGAATTGTATAATTTGAATGTATATGACACAATTTATATTTATATGACACAATTTATATTTATATCTTGATCCTATAATTATACACATTGATTTATGGATATTGGATTTACTCACTCACCATTTGAATATTTATTGAGATAGTTCTATTTATTATCCCTGAAGCGCAGCACTTCCTCCCTATTTATTTATTTATCTAACTGAGTGGTCACCAGTAACAGTACAAGCAGCATTAAGGGTATATACACTTTTTTTATATTTTCCAAGACAGCGCAAGAATCGCACCCATTTAAATATAATACCTTACTGCATTGCACCAAGTGTAAAGTTTGGTGGAGGGGGGATTATGGTGTAGGGTTGTGTTTCAGGGGTTGAGCTTGCTGTGAAGGGAACTCTTAAGGCATCAGCACACCACGACATTTTGGAAAATTTCATGCTCCCAACATTGTCAGAATAGTTTGGGAATGGCCCCTTCCTTTTACAAAATGACTGCACACCAGTGCGCAAAGCAACCATGTGAACAGCCTTGCTAGAAGAGTTGAGGCTGTTATAGCTGTAAAGGGTGGGCCAAATCAATATTGAACCCTAAGGACTGGGATGCCATTAAAGTGCATGTGCGTATAAAGGCAGATGTCCCAATACTTTTACAATATAGTGTATACTGTATATATATATATATATTGGTGTAAACACCTTTTTTTACCCACATAATCACCTAATCAGCACAAGTCAGATCATTGGAGGAAAGCAATTTTAGTGGTGATATTTTGTTAGGAAAGCAGAGGGACTGGAAGGAACAACAGGAATTTCAAACAAAGGAAGCAATACAAACAGAACAGGGCACTTCAAACACATGGTGCAGCAGGCACATGTCAGGAATATGAAATGTTGGGTATACATATTCTTTAAACTTGATATATGTTTTTTTGCTATAACAAAATAAATATTGTATATGTAGTCCAGACCAGCATGTCAATGGAAAATTATTTTTAACAAGGGATGTTAGAGGCATGGGTGGAATTGTAAACATCTTAATTTGTCACCCTTTCTGTCTACAGATTAGGCCTTTGCAGATCAATGAAAAACAAAAAGTCAAAAGGGGTGCTCAGACCCAGAAGTAAACATCCATTAGGTTCTTTCTCAACCTGGGCGCCAATCATTCATTGGATGCCACATAAACATCAACTCTACCTCTCCACAGGCTATGAATCTGGTGGAATTGGACCATTCTTTCCAGGGGAGTGGCTACTCAAAGTATACTTACAGCTACCACACTTTCTGGTGTCTTTTCCAACAGTAACACAGGCAGCAGATAAATATTTCTCTATTCTGTAAAGACTTAAGCATTCCATTTAGTTTTTGTTTGCTTGTTTTCTGAGTGTTCCTATTAATTTTGTGGTATGTGCCCTGCCCATTTTCATTTTCTAATAAATGGGACTGATAAAATGTGGCCAAACACCAAGTTCAAGTTTAGGAAGCCCACTTTTATCACACTTTTTGGTTTGCTGAACCTGAACATCACTTGCTCTGCAATTTGCTGAACTCAAACTGAGAGGAGAACCCCCTGAGGTCTATAGTAGTTGAATGTTGCAATTCAAATGTGGAGATTTTAAAGCATAATTGGCAAGATATTGTCAAAAAGGTCATGATGATTTGGGTAATGCCATAAAGCAACATAAATATGACAAACAAATAGTTAACAAAGACCATCTAGTGAGGAAATGGCCAACCATCACTATGCATCCTCATGCCGGCACACTATGCGTGGGGGTGAACAGTGATGGTGCATATCAGAGGGCAGTGCCCATAGTATCAGGTCAGATGTGCATTTCATGTTAAAGTGCATGCCAGATGAGTTTCAGGGAGGGCCATCCCTTTCACCCCAAAAAATGGCAAGGCAGGGTAATTAGTAAAGGAGTGCATGTCGCTGCACCTCAGACTTTCATAGTATTCCTGTTGGCCCTGGTCGATAAGGTTTGGAAATATGCTCCACTATATAAATCACTGGAAGGTACACCAGCCGGACAGGCGCCACTTGCGGATGACTTGATAAAGCGCATAGCGCGAAACATGTAGTCATGGCAACCATATAGCTTGTGGTCCACCCTGGTTCCTGGTACTTCCCCGCAAGTGGCGCCTGTCCGGCTGATGTCACCGCTACGGAACTACAGCAGAGTCCTTTCATCCTTGCGCTGGCTGGTTTCCGGCTTTGTCCACACACTGCTCAGTAGTCTTGGGAGACTGACCTCCTCGCACTCGTGTTGCTTGCTGCCAGGTGCCCTTGTCCACTCCAGCCCAGGGGGATGTAAGCATTTTATGTACTTTGTTTTTCGGTTATCAATACCAATAAACTGTTAACCCTTTCTATACTGGATGTTCACCTGACTTCCTTATCCATTGCATCCCGGTGTGGTTCATGCTCTGCCTTCCTCGTGTACTTTCATCTTTCTGTAGAGCAACATTTCTTTTTTTTTCGGACCCTCAGCGAGTTATTTGCCATGAGGTGCCATTTTGAACTGCCAGTGACCAGTATGAGAGAGAGAGCGATAATACCAAATGTAACCCACCTGCTCCCCATTCACACCTGAGACCTTGTAACACTAAAGATTCACATGACACCTGGGAGGGAAAATGGCTAATTGGGTCCAATTTAGACTTTTTTACTTAGAGGTGAACTCACTTTTGTTGCCAGTGGTTTAGACAGTAATAGCTGTGTGTTTAGTTATTTTGAGAGCACAGCAAATTTACACTGTTATACAAGCTGTACACTCACTACTTTACATTGTAGCAAAGTGTCATTTTTAAGGTGTTGTCACATGAAAAGTTATAATAAAATATTTTAAAAAATGTGAGAGGTGTACTCACTTTTGTGAGATATTGTATGGGAAGTGGGAAGATGCATCCCTGTGGTAATACTGACTATTTTGTGTTTCCTTTCATAGGAGATCTTCCATCAACTTTCATTTTTCACTTTTTCTTCCTTTGTGCTCTCCCCCCACCCCCACCCTTTCCTTTTTCTTGAGGGTTTAGACATAAGTCTTTGAATCACATACTCCTATTTTTAGAGGAATAACACAGGGATTCCTTTTAGGGCTTATACTATGAGGAGTGTATATTTATAGTGTAGGAAATATATAACCATCACATCAATGAACATAACCACTGCCTATTTCACGACCACCTGTCCTCAGCAGGATGGTTTTTACCAGTAATGCAGATTTTGGTGCTTGGTCTTCACTGAAGCCTCTGATAGTAAGAACAGTTTTGCTGAAGGACAAATCCAAAGTCTGCAGCAAATTAAACAAATTGTATGCAAATTAAATTTTTATTAGGCCACGCATGCCTTGTGAGAATTTAAAATCTGTAATAATGAAAACATGTTTATAGATCATACAGTACTTATGGTCATTTTACAATAGGATAAATGGGAGTATTACATTTCAAATATATAGTCTCAATAAGGTCTATATGAAAATCCAAGAACATACATTTTTCATTTGGAAATTGATTTTGTTTTAGCAGTTTTTGATAACTTGAAAGATACAATGAGTAGCAGATATATTGGATCAGGTATATTTGTGGGGATATTTATGACAGCATCTACTGGGAAAAGTGCAAATTCCTCAATATTGGAATTCACATACAGTTGAGTAGCGTAAGCCTTTATGTCAAGAATGTAATAAGGAAAGATACAAATACTCGAAGACGAGTATGTCAAGTAAGAGACAGCGAGGGTATGATTGGTAAGCTCCTTTTATTAGTTTTTAAACAAATCACATAAACTGAGCACTGTTTGACTGTTCTGTTGTAAGACACAGTGTGAGATTTTATTTGTGCCAGTTTGCTATAAAATATTGAATCAGTATTTAATTTTGAGGCAGATCATTCAGTGTTTTATTCAGCAAGGTAAACAGCAGATCTGTTTGTTTAAGGAATGAAAAATGTATTTGATTTTCCTCAAACTTACACAAATTATTATAAATGTGTATATGTGATGTTGAAAAACAGAATGGAAAATTACTTTCCTTTGAAATTTTCTTTGAATACTGTTTTCTTCGTTTCTCCCTTCTTTTCTTCCTTCCTTCCTCCATTATGTGGTTTGTTATTTTCACTGCCCATATGAGAGATTTGTACAAAGATCAAATTATAGACAACCCTTTTTTATAGAATATAGTCTGATCATTTTTACTAGGTTTAATACTCTTAGAGTTTGGTCTTTGGTGTGATATTTATAAGATGTTCCACCGCTGATCAAATAATAATTATAGAATAGTGAAACTAATGTCTGTTCAGACTTGTGTAAGGCATGGTACACACTTGCTCTACATGCTCTGGATTGCAGTTCCATTTAATAGCACCCCAATGCACTATGCATTTAGAGAGCGCAATGCACCACAGGTCACAAGTACCCACATAACATGTGTTGTGGTATGCTGTATTGCTAAAAAAGGGACATGTGTATTTTGATCACTTATAGTGCATTTTGAGCTGCCTTAATGCAATGTCTGTTACATCATCGCAAAAGGATCTCAAAACTGCAAATCCAGCTTTAAAGTGTATAGGAAGAGAAATCCTTAGGATGAAATGAGTTTGCCTGCAGCCTACCTTCTAGATATAACCCCAAACAAGGGGGTATACAGACTAGATAAGAGAAAAGATGAAGGTATGTGGCACTGCCAGAGATACACTATATACAGTATTATATAGATATCATATAGCTTCACTATATTACTATTAATAGTGACAAAGGGTTTAGGATCACCAAAGAATCAAAGGAGTAATTCAATGTGTCAGTGTAAACAGGTAAGTATTGCACTGTATAAATAATTCAATAAATAAACCAAGGAGTAATAAGTAAAAATAAATTACTGTGAATAATCAATAAATAAATATCCCAAAAAATTCAGTGAATACCTCAATAGATAAATGATCACAAATAATGAGAAAATAAAATCTCAAATATTTAAACACAGTCATTAATCCAATATGCAATTAGATTAAAGTGACTAAGTGCACATATAATTGATAAAGTGGCTAGTGCAGAGTGTAGTGTCACGAAAAATAAAATTACACAATGTGCATGGAGAAGTGAACAAAACGTATATCACTGTGAAAAATGAATTAGATAATAATATAAATAAATGATCCAGTAAACAATATTAATTAAACCAAATGGCATGTGATATGGTGACTGAATAAATATGCAATTGGCAAATTAAAGTGACTGGTGCCAAGGTGACCAAGTACACAATAAAGAAAGTCCATATAGTGATTAAATAATCCTGGTTTTGAAGTCCCAAATTAGTGTGGATCTTGAAGCAATCCACCTTTTCTCTTACCAGCTTTAAAATGTATCTCCAAAAAAAAAAGTTAATTTCTTGTTTATTGGCTACTCTGTGGGGCTGTACTGGGGAAATTGCCCCTAACTTATTGTTCGATTGATACTATTGTCACCAGGACAGAAAGTAAAGTAACATCTACCTTAAGGAGACAGAAACACAAATCTAACTCTTTCATATGTTGTTTAGAGCTAAAAATTAATTGGTACTCTTCAAAATCTGCTCTCCTTTGAACAACCTTCTTGAGGCATTTGATTGAACATTGTAAACATTTTTGCCAATTTCTTTGATCAATTAATTTGATGTAGTTTAATATCTTTTCAATCCAGGAGAGTGAGAGCCAATGGGACTTTAAAGGAGCCAAATAAACATAAAAATAGCTAAATACATTAATTTATTAATACAGCTCTAAAATCACAATAAGAAAAACCAGGGTACATGATCACAGATTGCAGAGCATAGTTCAAAAGGTTACTCCTCATTGAAAAGTTATTCTGAAAACTACTCTCAAAATGTTTCACCATCCTAAGCTTCAGGAGTAGTGTTGATCGAACACGGACTGTATTATTCGTGTTCGTAACGAATAATTGGATTTTTGTTACCCGAACACGGACCCGAAAACTTTACTGTATGTTCGGGTTTAAAATCCGTGTTCGGTCATTTTATTTCCGGGTTTGTATGTATTGGCGCGCTTTTAATGGCGGGCTTTCAACAGCCAATCAACAAGCATTTAACTGGTGTGCCTTAAGCCATCCCAGCCATGCCTACTAATGTATTAGTAGCTGTGATTGGCCATCTGAAGCATGTGACCAAGTCTTTATAAGTTCGAGACCGAGCGCCGTCATTCTGCTGTAGTACAGGGACAGAGCACACATCATACGTGCTGGCTGCTGATTAGGGACAGACAGTCATAAATTATATTGTGTCCGAAAAGAATTCAGAATCAGGGACAGGTCGGAGTGCTGCAGGCAGGGCGAGTTGTTAGGGCATTTTAGGGCGAGGCTGGAGACAGGCAGGGTCAGTGTTCTACAATCGATTTTGCTGTGTGGGGGGGGTTTGCAGTGCCGACAGTGACTGATCTTATCGATCATTTTAGGGCGAGGCTGGAGATAGGCAGGGTCAGTGGTCCACATCGATTTTGCTGTGTGTGGGGTGGTGTGAACACAATCTTTTTGCCCGCTGAGGAGGAGGGAGAAAAAAGTATTTTTTATCCGTCAGTTGTGTGCAGCATTTTTCCTTCAGTGCTGCTGACTGTGATAATACACTGCTGTATTCACATGTGCTATTATTGAGTGATTTCAAAATGTATAGACTTTTTTCTATTCCACTATTCAATATACACCCTTTTGGGTTAAAAAAATTAAATTGTGGCATAGTCTGTACTAATCAATTTAAAAATTGCAAACTTAAAAGGGGAAATTTCTTTTTTTTTCCCTCCATAGCCTGCAGCAGAGCTGACTGATATAAGACACTGCTGTTCACATGTGCTATTGAAAAATCACCAGTTTTATATCATATTTTCTATTCCGCTATTCAATCTACACCCTTGGGGTAAAAACAATTAAATTGCAGGATAGTCTGTATTGGTACGTGTGAGATACACCTTTCCAATTTTTGGGGCGCATCTCATACCGCCGAGGATTGCAGGGTGCTTCAGTTTGCCTCCTGTTTGGACCTCCTCCTACTCCTCATCCTGCCTTTGGGGGTACAAAAAATAGTAATTTGGGCCTAGTCTGGGTCTGTACGTGTGAGATACATACACCTTTTGATATCATATTTTCTATTCCGCTATTCAATCTACACCTTTGGGGTAAAAACAATTAAATTGCGGGATAGTCTGTATCGGTACGTGTGAGATACACCTTTCCAATTTTTGGGGCGCATCTCATACCGCCGAGGATTGCAGGGTGCTTCAGTCTGCCTCCTGCCTGTTCTGAACTCCTCCTACTCCTCATCCTGCCTTTGGGGGTACAAAAGATAGTAATTGGGGCCTAGTCTGGGTCTGTACATGTGAGATACATACACCTTTTGATATCATATTTTCTATTCCGCTATTCAATCTACACCCTTGGGGTAAAAACAATTAAATTGCAGGATAGTCTGTATTGGTACGTGTGAGATACACCTTTCCAATTTTTGGGGCGCATCTCATACCGCCGAGGATTGCAGGGTGCTTCAGTTTGCCTCCTGTTTGGACCTCCTCCTACTCCTCATCCTGCCTTTGGGGGTACAAAAAATAGTAATTTGGGCCTAGTCTGGGTCTGTACGTGTGAGATACATACACCTTTTGATATCATATTTTCTATTCCGCTATTCAATCTACACCTTTGGGGTAAAAACAATTAAATTGCGGGATAGTCTGTATCGGTACGTGTGAGATACACCTTTCCAATTTTTAGGGCGCATCTCATACCGCCGAGGATTGCAGGGTGCTTCAGTCTGCCTCCTGCCTGTTCTGAACTCCTCCTACTCCTCATCCTGCCTTTGGGGGTACAAAAGATAGTAATTGGGGCCTAGTCTGGGTCTGTACATGTGAGATACATACACCTTTTGATATCATATTTTCTATTCCGCTATTCAATCTACACCCTTGGGGTAAAAACAATTAAATTGCGGGATAGTCTGTATCGGTACGCGTGAGATACACCTTTCCAATTTTTGGGGCGCATCTCATACCGCCGAGGATTGCAGGGTGCTTCATTTTGCCTCCTGTTCGGACCTCCTCCTACTCCTCATCCTGCCTTTAGGGTACAAAAAATTGTAATCGGGGCCTAGTCTGTGTTTGTACGTGTGAGATACACCGTTTTATAAAAATTTTCCTATTCCGCTAATCAATATACACCCTGTTTGAGTGTAAAAAATTAAATTACAGCATAGTCTGTATCGGTACATGTGAGATACACCTTTTTAAATTTGTTTGGCGCATCTCCTTTCACCGCCGAGGATTGCAGGGCGCTTCAGTTTGCCTCCTGTTCCCAACTCCTCCTACTCCTCTTCCTCATCCTGCCTTTAGGGTACAAAAAATTGTAATCTGGGCCTAGTCTGTGTTTGTACGTGTGAGATACACCGTATTATAAAATTTTTCCTATTCCGCTATTCAATATACACCCTTTTGGAGTGTAAAAAATTAAATTACGGCATAGTCTGTATCGGTACGTGTGAGATACACCTTTTAAATTTGTTTGGTGCATCTCCTTCCACCGCCAAGGATTGCAGGGCGCTTCAGTTTGCCTCCTGTTCCAAACTCCTCCTACTCCTCTTCCTCATCCTCCATTTAGGGTACAAAAAATTTTAATCGGCGCCTAGTCTGTGTTTGTACGTGTGAGATACACTGTTTTTTATTCTTTTTTCTATTCCGCTATTCAATATACACCCTTTTGGGGTAAAAAAAATTAAATTGCGGCATAGTTTGCATATTTGACTGTGAGATACACCCGTGCGATACTGTTGTTGTTTTGTTCCGCTATTCAATAAACACCTTTCTAGGGCAAGATCATAAATTACAGAAATATGAGGAGACCGTCAAATAGGGGCCGTGGCCTGGGTCGTGGTGCTGCTGGTAGAGCTCCTGTTGCAAGGAGAGGACGCGGTCGATCTGTGCCAGCTACACGCACAAGTGAAACACCTTCCTCAAGTGTGAGTAGGCGACAGAACCTGCAGCAGTATTTGGCAGGGCATCATGCGCCTCTAGAAGTGATGAGGCCAGAAGAAGTACAGACGATAGTAGATTGGGTTGCTGACAGTGCCTCCAGTTCCTTCACATTGTCTCCCACCCAGTCTACTGCAGAAAGGCCAGAGTTGGCACCTGAAGCCAATGTCCAACCGTCTTTCACCTCACCCCCTTGCAAATCAGGCAAGCAGTCTGAGCCCCAAGTCATGCAGCAGTCTTTTCTTCTTTTTGATGACTCTGTCAGCAGGGTTTCCCAGGGCCATCCACCTAGCCCTGCCCCAGAAGTGGAAGAGATTGAGTGCAGCGATGCCCAACCACTTATTTCTCAAGATGAGTACATGGAAGGACCATCGCAGCACGTCTCCGATGATGACGAAACGCAGGTGCCAACTGCTGCGGCATTCAGAATTGTGGAGACCGACAAGGAGGGCAGGGGTGAAGACTGGGTGGAAGATGATGTGGAGGACGATGAGGTCCTCGACCCCACATGGAATGAAGGTCATGCAGGTGACCTCAGTAGTTTGGAGGAAGAGGCGGTGGTCGCACAGAGCCACCAGCACAACAGAAGAGGGAGCAGGGTGCAGAAGCGGAGCTGCCGTGCCCTAGACACTACGCCTGCTACTGCCTAACGCAGCAAGGGACCGAGCGCACCAAAGCCAGCTCAAAGGAGTTCTCTAGCGTGGAAGTTCTTCAGAAAATGTGCTGATGACAGGACACGAGTGGTTTGCTCCCTGTGCAATCAGAGCCTGAAGCGAGGCATAAACCTTCTCAACCTGAGCACAACCTGCATGATCAGGCATCTAAGTGCAAAGCACGAGCTGCAGTGGAGTAGACACCTTCAAAACCAAGAAAGGTCTCTGGCTCCTCCTGCTTCCTCTTCTGCTGCAGTCTCGGCCTCTCCATCCACCTCTGTAGTGATACTGGCACCTGCCACCCCGCAAACAGATGATCTGTCAGCAACACCACCACCTGGGTCACCAACCATCTCCACAATGTCCTGTGGAAGCGTTCAGCTTTCCATCTCCCAAACACTTCAGAGGAAGAGGAAGTACCCACCTACCCACCCGCGATCCCTGACCCTGAATGCCAGCATTTCAAAATTCTTGGCCTTTGAAATGCTGTCATTCCATCTGGTGGAGACGCAGAGTTTTAAAAGCCTTATGTCGGTGGCTGTCCCACAGTACGTCGTGCCCAGCCGCCACTACTTTTCCAGGCAAGCCATCCCTTCCCTGCACAACCAAGTGGGGGAAAAAATCAGGTGTGCACTGCGCAATGCCATCTGTGCCAAGGTCCACCTAACTACCGATACGTGGACCTGTAAGCACGGTCAGGGGTGTTATATCTCCCTAACGGCACACTGGGTAAATGCAGTGGCGGATAGCAATTTGGCGCATGTCCTTCCACCACCAGTTTGCCTCCTGTTCCTAACTCCTCCTACTCTGCTTCCTCATCCTCTACCGCCTCCTCATCCGGTCAGCATAACACCTTCACCACCAACTTCAGCACGGCCAGGGGTAAACGACAGCAGGCAGTTTTAAAACTTGCCTGTTTGGGGGAAAAAACCACACACCGTGCAGGAGTTGTGGAGGAGCATGGAACAGCAGACAAATGAGTGGTTGCTGCCAGCGAGCCTCAAGCCCGGCCTGGTGGTGTGCGATAACGGGCGAAAATTACCCCGATATGTCAGAGATGCTGCAGAAAGTGCGGGCCGTCTGTGCGCACTTTCGGCATTCTAACCCTGCTGCTGCTCGCCTGTCAGCGCTGCAGCGTAACTTCGGCCTTCCCGCTCACCGCCTCATATGTGACGTGCCCACAAGGTGGAACTCCACCTTGCATATGATGGAAAGACTGTGCGAGCAGCAGCAGGCCATAGTGGAGTTCCAGCTGCAGCATGCACGCGTGAGTCGCTCTGCGGAACAGCACCACTTCACCACCAATAACTGGGCCTCCATGCGAGACCTGTGTGCCTTGTTGCGCTGTTTTGAGTACTCCACCAACATGGCCAGTGCCGATGACGCCGTTGTCAGCTTAAATATCCCACTTCTAAGCCTCCTTCAAAAAACTATTCGGGCGATTATGGAAGAGGATGTGGCACAGGATGAGGAGGAGGAGGATGAAGAGGTAACATTTCCAAGGCTTTCAGGGCAGTCATTCGCAAGTGGCTCCGAGGGTGGGTTCCTGCACCCACAAACGCCAGGGACACAATTGTCCAGCAGGGGCACAGTTCTGTAGGATGAGGAGATGGAGGAGGAGATGGAACCATGTTCACAGCAGGGTGCCACCCAGGCCAGCTCATGGCCATCACTGGTGCTTGGCTGGGGGCATACAGAGGACACAGACGATACACCTCCCACAGAGGACAGCCTTTCGTTGCCTCTGGGCAGCCTGGCACACATGAGCGATTACATGCTGCAGTGTCTCCACAACGACCGCCGAGTTGCCCACATTCTAACTTGTGCTGATTACTGGGTGGCCACGCTGCTGGATCCCCGTTACAAGGACAATGTACCGTCCTTAATTCACTCGCTGGAGTGCGATCGCAAGATGCGCGAGTACAAGCGCACGCTGGTAGACGCGATGATGCTGGCATTCCCACCTGACAGCGGGGCCACAGTGGAAGCACAAGGCCAAGGCAGAGGAGGAGGAAGAGGTCGCCAACGCAACCAGGGCACCGCCAGCACCTCAGAAGGCAGGGTTAGCATGGCCGAAATGTGGAAAAGCTTTGTCAGCACGCCACAACAAACAGCAGCACCAGCAGCTCATATGGAACGTCTTAGCAGGAGGCAGCATTTCACCAACATGGTGGAGCAGTATGTGTGCACACGCCTACATGTAGTGAATGACGGGTCTTCCCCCTTCAACTTCTGGGTCTCCAAATTGGGCACATGGCCTAAGCTTGCCCTTTACGCCTTGGAGGTGCTGGCGTGCCCTGCAGCCAGTGTATTATCTGAACGTGTATTTATCACGGCTGGGGGCGTTATCACAGACAAGCGCAGCCGCCTGTCCAGAGACAATGTGGACAAGCTCATGTTCATTAAAATGAACCAGGCATGGATCCCACAGGACTTTTCCGTACCTTGTGCAGAATAGAGATGGATACCGACCTTACCCAGCCATTGTTCTATTTTTGATCTTTCTCACTCTTTTGGGGTGTACCCTCATTTAAAATGACTGAAAAAAAGCAGTGTTGGCTACCTCGTCCTCCTCCACCGCCGCTTCCACCTACACCGCCCATAGGTGTGCGCAGCCTATTGCATTAGGGTGTGCACCCCAAAGTTTAAATACACATGCATGTGTTTGCCTACATGTATATGGCCCCGGTACATTACTTTCCCTGCTGGCAAAGTGAAATAGAAGTGTGTGGCACTTCTCTTATGGCAGAGCAGGTCTGAGGGAGATCTTTCCCATCTCCTCACTGGCAAACAGAGCGATAATGCTAATGTGCCCTAGGTGATTAGGGTGTGCTCAGGCACACCCGGCACCCCCTTGCGCACGCCTATGACACCGCCACATCCACCACCACCTCAACCTCCCTCCTACTCCATATGGGCCTCGTCCTTCACAGATGAAGAACATTGTTTTATTTTTCTGTGTTTTTTTGTTGTTTTAAGTTATTTCCCTATCCACATTTGTTTGCAGAGCACTCGCCATGCTCTCAACTACGTTTTGCTGCCATTTGCAGCACTCTAGCCCTTTCCATTGGTGTTTTAGAGCCATTTTAGTGCCTGAAATTTCGGGTCCCCATTGACTTCAATGGGGTTCGGTGTCCGGGTAAAGTTTGGAAAAAGTCCGGGACACGGACCCGGACTTTTTTTTCAAGTTCGGCCGAACTCGCCGAACACGGACATCCAGGTGTCCGCTCAACTCTATTCAGGAGATATACGTAGATGCAGAGTACACTGTATAAAGAAAATTGCATAATACATTTTGATATAGGATTTTGGAACCAAACCATGCTCTTTCCAATAACCAACCATACTCATCCTACTAAAATAGGTAGCTATCCCCCTTTAATTGCCACATGTTATGTGCAATCACAAGCGGTCCCAAGTGGTATCTAACCTATGGCATGAGGGGCAGAAAAGATCCAGATGTTTTGAGAAACAAAAAACATTAAAAAAAGTAAAAAACAAATCACAATAAAGTATCTGTATCAACTGTGACTCAATCACTTTATAACATACTCACAATAATTGTATGTTGAAAAAAGGTCACAAAAGGGCACCACAGTATTGCACCACCAAGTGGTTAATGAGCTGGACTGTAAGAAAAATAAAAAAAAATGTCAAAGTGCATTGATTATTTCATAGTCCTGGTTAAAATGTTGAATGGCTGAAATAGAAATTTGAGCAGTATGGAAGGGGAACTTCACTTATACTTTCATATGATGTTACTACAAACTCAAATTCAACTGCCCACTAACTATAGGGCTGGGATCTCACCTCTCAAATACACAAAAGACTGCAGGCTAACACCTAGGGCCAATCAATATAGTTCAACAATTCATTTTCTCAATTTAAAAAAATAAAGGATGTAATCTGACTTCTCAGAGCCAATTAAGATACCAATTAAGATACCACAGTCCACATCACTCCCAAAGGGAAAGAACTGCAGTGTTCAGAAGAACTAACTCACATGTCCAAGTAGCACAGTGGAGACCTGACTTACAGGAGTTTGAAAAAGACTAAGGTATCTTAATTGGCACTAAGGAGTCAGATCACAGCCTTTTATTTACTTGAACTGAGGAAATAAATTATTGATCAATATTATTTCACCCTAGGTGTAAGCCTGTAGTCTTTTGTGTATTTGACTCAGAGAGGTGAGATCCTGGGCCAGGTTAACATAGGGGCTACTGGAGCTGCAGCTCCAGGCACCTCCCTCAAGATAGATCCATGCCAGTGACTAATCAATATCTATGTGTGCCGTCTTGAAGGAGGAGGAGCCCATTGTGCACTGCACACATGTAGGAGACATGAAGTCCTGTTTCTGCCGATGCCTTGCTCCTATCACAGGATCTGTTACACTCACACATATCCTCAGTGTCTGGGAGTGGGAGCTGCAGGCAGCTGTCTGGGAGAGGGGCACTGATGTCTTTCTAACCACTAGGAGCACGGAAGGAAGGAAATATCTATCTTAAAGGAATATTTCACCCACCTGACTGGCTTTTCTCCCTGACAGCCCTCCGGGAGAACTAATCTTTGACTGCATACACGGATTGCCTAAGCTGCCTCACCTGCCCATCACTATCCCAAGGGACGCTATCATCCAAATTAACTTTTAGGCCCCTCCGAAATCACCAGATTCAATATAAATGGGGCCATCCGGTCAAACTGCTAATCATGAAGGACAATAAGTCATACTCTTCCCACACACTGAATGAAGGCCTATCGCTGCTGCGACAATGGCGCATCTTGGATCCACAAGAGCAACAACAGCAACGTCGACATCAGCACAATCACAACAAAGGTGATTGTGATGACTTTGATCCCCCTGATGACATGACCACCTGATTCTTTTCAGCTTTATTAGGCTTACATTCAAGCCCTGGAATATTCACTTAAGCTTAGCTTGTCAGCCTTATACCCCAATTATAAGTTGTGGTATATACCACTCACACAGGGTTCTGCTGCTTCTTTTTTTAGAGTTTCCCTGGAAAAATTGAGACTTGGTTAACGTTTAATTAATACATTGTTTTCCATATCTTACAACCTACATTCTAATGTTCTATTTTAACCAGCCATGATATCATCGACTGTACCTGCCAAGTTCCTGTCTTTGTGGTAAATTTATACGTGCTTTCCAGCAAAAAGTAAGTCCTCCTCTTTCTTGTACTGGCACCTATACACCATCTTGCTGTAGATTCTTAGCCATTTCGTTCTAGCAGCCTAGGAATGTTTGATTTAAAACCAATACCCCTACCACTGTAACATAAGAGTTCTGAACATGCTTTCAAAGTATCGTCTCCTAATGTAAATGGCCTAAATCACCTACTCCCTGTGGTCCGAAGCCCGCAAGCTCCAATGTGAGATACTGTGCCTTCAAGAGACCCACTTCTGCCAGGACAAAGCCCCAAACATGACCCACAAAAACTTCTGCATATTTTTTCTGCAAAAATCTCCAAACAAAACAAAAGGTACTCATAGCGAAGATATCTTATCCTAGTTTCTGAAGTAAGCAAAGCTACTTATACTATTGCAATCATTTATGCCAAATACACTTCTTCACAAATTATGGGAAAAAGTAAACAAGACTAAAAAAGGTCAGACTTACCTTTGTGTAGACTTTAACTTAGCTGCAGATACATCCATTGACATTAAGGGCCCCACACCCTTAAAAACCTTGACAATCTACCCTGATTTCCTTTCTCTACACTAACGACTTGTTCAACATCTGGAGATGTCAACATTATATGGAAAGAGACTTTACCTTTTTTTCTAAGCCCCACTGCACTTATTCCAGACTAGAGCTGCTGCACTTATTCCATAATAGAAACAGCTTCTCCAAGATGCCATTACATTAGAAATACACACTATAATGTGGTCGGATCATGTACCCAATTCCATACTTTTGGGTGATAAAACAGTCGACTTCTTTGCCACTAACTGGAGGAACAATCCACACCTAATGTCACTTTCTGGTAATACTGCTTTCGTACCTGACCATCTGAAAGATGATTTTGACCTTAACGTATCCTCAGTCAGCAATCCTTTCACTCTCTGGCAGCCCACAAGTCCTACATCCATGACATACTCCTTAAACTTAGCTCTCAAGCTAAACGCCAAAGGACACAGCAGCTGACAGAACTTTTAGACACTATTACAAACTGAAGCATTTGAACAAAATTAGCCCCACACTAACAACTAGTGTTAAAATCTTTCAGGCCAGGATTGACCTTAGGGCCTCCCTCAGCGCTAAACATGCCAAACTTTTAAAGAAATTGTGTGCTAACTTTTAAACAGCTGGTAACAAGGCTGGTAAACTCCTAGCATCCCAAATTAAACAAAAAAGGACCCAACAGAAAATTCCATTTCACCCCATCAATGTACAAAATGTACCATTTCAAAGACAAAGCTAATGCATGTCGAGCATATTATAATGCGCTATACAATTTAAAGTATAATCCTTTAACAACACAGTCTTCAGATTTTGGAATATCTGGCTTTTTGGAAGGCCTGAATCTCCCCAAACTATCCACCGAACACTTACCAACTTTCAATGCACCTTTTTCCACCAAAGAAATCTCACAAGCCATTGCAGCACTTCCCAAAGGCTTCTCGGAAAATTATTATAAATTGTTTGCCAAAACTTTAGCTCCGCATACTGTATGTTCAATGCTGCTGTGCCCTAATTTCCCAGAATTCACAAGTGAAATGCTTTCTGCAAATATTGTAACCCTATTTAAACACCTTCCAATTTCTGCCCCATCTCATTGTTAAATATTGATTTAAATTGTTTACAAGACTAGTGGCCCAGAGACTAACCACTATCATGCCCCATCTCATACATCCCAACCAGATCTGTTTCACCTCAGGAAGACAAGCCCCTGATGCCGTACATAAAGTAAGGAACTTTCTAAATTGTACCAAGTCCAAAAAAATGCTGACCCTATTTGTAACACTTGATGGCTAAAAGGCGTTTGATATGATCCACTGGGAATACCTGAAACCTACTCTCACAAAATTTGGTTTCCAAATTAATATCTTGTCAGCTATTCTAGCCCTTTATTCTAATCCCACCGCCCGAGAGGGGGTCTTTTCAGACTCGTCTGCCATCGCTAATGGCACAAGGCAAGGGTGCCCACTTTCCCTTTAAATTTTCACTTTAATGATGAAACCCTTACCTCAAAAAATTTGATATACCTACTTCAGAGTAAAGATCAATAATTTAAAAACACTTTATTTGCGGATGACATAATCCTCACCTTAATGGAACCGGCTTCTTCCCTTGCAAATGTTTATGAAGTCCTAAATCTCTTTAACTCATGCTCATTTTATAAATTAAATTATTATAAATTGAATATTATTAGCATAAAGGTACCTGACTCTACTAAGTTACTCCTTAAATCAAAATTTCCTTTTTCAGTGGGTGTCTACCTCCATGCCCTATCTAGGCATGTCCCTAACCTCTCCCTCCTCCATTCTTTATGTATGCAACTACCTACCATTCCTACATACTTGCAAACATGACCTCCAACAGATAAGTAAACAATTACGCTCATGGGCCGGCAGAGCAACTGCTTTTAAAATGACCACTGTTTCAAAACTTTTTACGTATATAGAGTCCTACCTATAGCGATCCCTGAATCCTTCTTTAGCTTCCTAAAATTTATTTTGAGTTAATTTGTCTGGCTAAAATGGAAACCACGCTAACAACTAGTGTTAAAATCTTTCAGGCCAGGATTGACCTTAGGGCTTCCCTCAGTGCTTAACATGCCAAACTTTTAAAGAAATTGTGTGCTAACTTTTAAACAGCTGGGAACAGGGCTGTTTAAAAGTTAGCTGTTTTAAACAGCTGGTAACAAGGCAAGACTTTTAAACAGCTGGTAACAAGGCCCATACGCAACCATTTTAAAACACAAATCTGTGGGAGGTATGAGCTTTCCCAACATAAAAGACTACTATGTGGCAGTGTTACTGGACCAACTTAGACATTGGTTTAGGCCCTCATTTAACAAACAATGGCGAGTTATTGAGCACGTTTTTATACCAGAAGGTGACTTAATTTCTTCTCTCTTAGCCCAGTCAGTAACCTCAAAGGCTAGGAAAATAGATCATCCCACAATTTCAGTTGCATTAGCAGCGTGGAAGTACCTATCCCTAAATACAGTATGTCTCTGACAGAAGACCACAAATGCATTTCAGTCCCTTTAGAAAAATTCAAATTCATACTCCCCAAACTATTTCCTAAACCAGGCATGTCCAACCTGCGGCCCAGAACCGCAGGAAATGCAGCCCACTGCCCCCTGACTATCTTTTTTTGCTGGGGAGGAAGGAAGTCAGGTTGGGGGCACGGCCACAGAACCTTACAACTAACGGTAGACATAGGCTGAGGGGAGGTGGGGGGGGGGGTAAGGCGAGCATGTGCAGTGTTTCTGACTCCTACCATCATGACCACTTCAAATCACTGAAGTGGTCATGGTGGTTAGAGTGTTCCTTTATTGTCTCTCAGAAGAAGTAAACCTCTGTAAACTGATTCCATTTAATTTGATCATCCTCTAGTTGTGTTAAATTAGTGCGAGGGGCGCAGCGGCATTTTATTACATGCCATAACTATAGTCTATATTTTATATGCGGCCCGAGAAAATTTCTCTACTCTCAATGTGGCCCAGAGAGGCCAAAAGGTTGGACACCCATGTCCTAAACACTGGTCACAAATCAGATGCCGATCATTGAAATTACTATTGGAGAATAACCAACTTCTACCCTTCTCGACTATACAATCTAGACACCATATACCCCACAAGGTTCATACCAATATAGGCAATTAGCCTCCTACCTACAAAAAAACGTATTCCAACTGTTAAACTACCCACTAAGGTGTGGTCCTTCTGGGCATCAAATACTCCTAAACTAAAAGGGATTACTCTACTATACAATCTCCTACATGATAAAGCTACATTTGTTAAAACATCACAGCACTTAATATGTGGGAAAGAGATCTACAGACCTCCTTCTCTGATAACCAGTGGCGGAAAGTTATTCAACGCAGCCATAAAGCCTCTAAATGTGTCAGTTATTGGGAACTATCACAGAAAATTCTTCACAGATAGTATTTTACCCCCGTTCAAATGTGCAAATTTGCAAATCTAGAAGATAATCAATGTTGTAGAGAATGCTCCTATACAGGCTCTCCAATTCATATTCTCTGGAAATGCAACAAAATTGGGTTTACTGGCGCTCCCAGACACAATGACAGAAGGACAGAATGGATGCTGCTCAGGATCTTGAAGCAATAAAACACATTTATTAAAATGGGTTAAAAAAGTGCTCCTCAACAGACAAATGCCGGCAATGTGCCCATGGTGCAACAGTCAAATGGTACAGCAGTCAAATAGTACAGCAGTCAAATAGTACCTCAGATCGAGGAGGACCCAGGAGCGAGAGGGCAACGACTATCCAACTGGAGAGCCTGGATGGTATCGGCACTTGGGAGCGGGATGGCCGCCTCGATCACCCAGAGGAGCCTTGCTGATATTGTACCTCCAGACCGAGTGAGGACCAAGATGTTGGGGGGGGGAGTGAAACCCTCAACCCCGCAAGACCGCACCGGTTCTGGATGGTGCACAATCGAGGCGGCGGCGGCCGCTACTGCTCTGGAAATGCCCACATATATACCCCTTCTGGAAAAAAGGTTTCTCCTTTATTTCAGAAATTACTGGAATTCTAACAAAACCCTCTCCTCCATTAGCCCTTTTCAGCCTGGGAATAGGATCTTTTCCACATATCCTCATGACCTTAGTCATGCACATTTTATTTGCCTCTAGACTACATATTATACGCAAGGGAGAAGCTCCCTAACCCCAAATATTGCAGACGTTAAACTCCAACTATATTTAGTCAAAGAATATGAACTTTGTCCTGCCCTGCAAAATGGTACCCTGGCAAATTTTTCTAATGCCTGGAAGCCTTGGTTACTTGTTTAAAATGTGAATAAACTATCTACCCCAATTCCCCTCGAATGTATTATGAATTTAATTCTAAAAAAGGCATCAATTAATTAATTATTTCATTGTTACTTTGGATTCCTGATTTTCTATGTCTATGTAATACTGGTTTATTAGGTTGTACACTTCTGTTTATTACATTATTTAACTATGTTATTATTGCTACCATATTGTAATTTTTCTCATGCACTTAAAAACTAATAAAAAATAAAATAGGTTGATATGTAGGTAGGGTTAAAGGTATTTTTTTTTTTTTTGATGGTTTGTTGTAATGCATATTTATGTGTGTGCCTCTGAATCATTGCTTATTATCAAATGACACTGTAAAGTAAAATTGTGATGATATGAAACACAAATGTGTTTCAGTAATTTTCTTTTTGTAGTAATTTTTTTGTTGATATTAACCATTGTAGGCATTTGTAAATGCACAGGCGTTGGACGTTTGCTAAATAATTCTTCATGATGTGCATGAATGCAGGTGTGGCAAGGGTAAATCTTTGTCTAAATATAAACACGTTAAAGGTTATTATTTTTTTTTTTCTATCTGAGAAATTTAGAACTATGCAATGTGCTATATCAGGAGGTGCACTTTAATAAGCCGAAATATGTACCTATAATATCCAAGTAAGAGGTGATGAGATATAGGGCCTAATTCATAGTACGGCGAATTGGCGTTTCGGCGGGATTTTGCGAAACGGCGATTATTTAAGTCTGAAATTGGCATTCAAAGAACGGCGGGCGGAAAATAGCGCCTAGTGTGAGATTCATTAAGATGCAATATGGTCAGCGCGCGACTTAAAACCACGCCAGCTAAAAGCTCGACTAAAGTTTAGCCAAATTTTCCCCTGTACCCCCAAAAATCCCAAATTACTGTGGAAGGTGTGGAAGTCAATTTGGAGATGACTTGCGTTTAAAAAATGTCAAAAACTGACTTAGAAAGAGAGATATCTGCGAAAGTGTAGAAAGGTTAAACAGCTCCTCCAGCCTCGAGCTGCGAACGCGCGAATGTGCGCATGCGCAACGCCAAATAGGCTCCAAAAATTTCGCCAGCGCGATTTTGGGTCAAATTTTTTTTGAATACCGCTTGGAAATCCGCTGTCTCGCCCATAGAAAATGGCAAAAACCGGCGGAATTGGAAAAACATGCACACTTCCAACAAGGGATCCCTTAGTAAACACCATCACATTCCATACACCTTTCCTGCTAACTCAGAAATCATAGCAGTCAAATCTACAGTGTTTATATAGAACCTCCACATTATCTGAAAAAACCCACAAAATATTACATTGGGGAATTGGTCGTCAGATAGAAAAAAAATAGATGTAAAACATATTTCAAAAAAAGATTATTAGCATTTCACACATATCAAGGAAATGTCACAATTTTGACAATATTTTATGTGTTTCCAAAGAATTTTTTTAGAAATATATTGCAAATACTACATTTTCTTCCATATGGGTATGGCCAAGTGTTACCATTTTAATACACATTTAACTGAAGGTATATATATATATATCTCATACTTGGCTAATTAGCAAAGTATGCCCAACAAACAAATAGAGCTTTAGCTCACGATATTGCTACATATTGACTGGCATCTTTTGTATTTTGTTCATGTCTTTAGATTAAAAGTTTGCTGATACACATGCCTTTTTCAAACATGAACAAAATTATTGATGTCAACATTTGGAGAATTGGAGATATCCAAGTGTTGCCCATACAGAGGGCTCCTTCCGGATTCGAACTTACAAACCTACAGCAGGAAGGCAGACTCCCTAATCATTGTGCTATTTCTCAGTGAGCGTTGGGTGTTTTCCTCATGCCGGCAAAATGCTCACATGGGAAAAGGGGCCATTGAACTGAATAGGATTGGATTTTTTGCCTGTTTTGGGAGTTGATCCTTGAGCTGGACAAATCCCCCTCAAACGCCCCCAAACGGGCTACGTTCACATGTAGGTGTTTGTGGTCTGTTTTTGGGGCTTTTTTAGGTGATTTCATATAACAATGCCTGCCCAAAAAATGCATGTCAAAACGCCTGTGAAAACGCCAGCCAAAACGCACATAAGAACGCCTGATATAATTGCCACGCCAAATTTAGGGATGTTCATGAGTGATGAGTCAGATTGTTGGCTTACATATCTGTTCAATCGTCACAATCTCACTTCCCAAATCCCAAAAGGTGTGTTTCAATTGTTTCCCTAAATATATATTTCTCTCTCTCTCTCGCTCTCTCATGTAATTGTATATATATGTATGTATTCCTGTATCTAAACATTCTAAATAATGACTAGCAAACTTGAAGAGAGAATTTTATCAATTCACATATACTATACACACCTACATACATACATACATGGATTTGGGCAGTTTAGGTCTCTCTCCTCCTCCTCATTTCTATTTCCCTTGTTTTGGCAACTGAGCATGCTCCAAAACACACAGGACACACACAGTTAATTTTTGGACTGGGCGTTACCATTCTGGGTGTGTGTTTGCTTGGATTATATATAGCTCACTCAGACACCAGGAAAGATTTGACCTACGAAGAGGTCCAAAATATTTGTGTGTCACATGCTTTATGGTTCACATTTGTGGCCCTTTGTTATTTATGGAGGTGAGATTTGGCTGTGTTGTGTGTTGACTCTCTGTAAGTATTTATTGCTGTTAACATAATTCTGTCAATCTGCACATGCATCTGTTGATTATGGGCTCTTTGTCGATGTACATGGTCTAAATGTTGTACAAAGGTTGTTTTTGTTTGAAAAATACAAATCTGTGGCTTCAATGGGATACTGTGGAGACTGTGCCAAAAATATGTCATGTGAAATGTTTGAGCTGTGTATTTGTGTATTAAACAGCATGTTTACAATCTTTTTTACAAATGTCTTCATGTGTCTAAATAAAGTTTTCTGGTGTCCACAAATGTATGTATTTGTATTTCTTTTTCTAAGTTAAATATGCTTAATGGTTGTGTATGGTGACTATTCGCGAATTCGCGAATATACAAACCCACATTCTCACATTTATACATGAAACCGGAAACGAAACTTTTGGTGCGTGCACACGTTTCCGGAAATTGTCCCGGCCCTTATCGCAATCATGGCTCCTGCGCTCTACACGTCCGAAATTGTGGCATTTGTGTGTAAGGTAAGGAGGGGGTGTGAATGTGCGGGATGGGGGATGGTGGGTGGGTGGGTCGCTTATCTAGCGGGTGTGCAAGAAACTTTTGATCTGCTGATCTGCGCATGCACTTTCTGCCTATTAGACGTGATCTAGAAGCTTCCTGTTATAGAAACTTCCTAGATGTGAACCTGTTCCCTATATATATATATATATATATATATATATATAATGTATGTATGTGTGTATATATATATGTATGTGTGTATATATATATATATATATATATATATATATATATATATATGTGTGTATATATATATATATATATATATATATATATATATATGTGTGTATATATATATATGTGTGTATATATATATATATGTGTATATATATATATATATATATGTGTGTATATATATATATATGTGTGTATATATATATATATATATATATATATATATACACAAAATATATATTATAGAAAATATATATATTCGAGACAATATATATACTATGTATATATTATATACAATATATACATTATATACAATATATACATTATAGAATATGTTATATACCATATATTAGTGTATATAATAGGGAACAGGTTCACATCTCTGATCTTTCTATATAGATATAGATAGGCATACCCTGCTTTAAGTACACTCACTTTATATACAATCGTGAGTAAGGACACAGCTTGTTCAGCTTGCCATGACACTGCTCACAAACCATAAGTGACAGGGATAACAAACTTAGGGAGCAACGAGAGGGTACCCAGGACTACACCATATCCATTTTGTGGCTGGGCAGCTTGCCTAGGTAATCTATCATGTCATAGTCCTGGATCCCCTTAACATGCTCCCACATGGTTTCGGAGTAAGGCTATGTCAATGTGGCCAAAATTTACAATGGAGCTGGTGTATTTTCATGCATTGAGAAAAGAAAAAAGGGATTGCTTCACTTTAAGTACATTTTCAGTTTACATACATGCCCTGGTCCCATTGTGTACTTAAAGTGGGCTATGCCTGTATATAGATAGATTTGATTAGTTTCAACGTTTACACAAAATGAAACACAATTATCTGTGACAGATTGCTCTGACGCTTTGGAATCTGTCTAGATAAAGACAAATGTATTGACCCTTTTCATATATGCAAGATTAGAAACATTATATTCCCTAAATGCATAATGCCAAAAATTATTGCCTTACATACATCCATACACACTGCAAGCTCGGCCCCGTTTGTCTTGTCTGACACTCTTACCATCATAAGCTGGATCTGCACACAGCAGCTAATTGGTTCACCTGAGATGGAATCAGTGATCCCAAAAATCTGGAATGGTCATGTCTTCAAAGGATTGCCTTGAACAAATCACCTCTAAAAGAAACACATGAGTGTATAATCACTTTTCTTAATGGATCACATTCCCAACACACCCATCTCACACTGCCATATGATAATGAATGGGGGTGTCCATTGCAAGTTAAATACACCCCCAGATCACATTGCTTTGTTAATTTACAGATCTAACTGGAATTTGATGGCACTGCTGTGAACCACTATGCCATCAAATTCTGCTGGGGACCTTTAAAAAGGATTATGTGTGATTGTGTGGATAATTATGCCACCTTAAATTCGCATCTCCCACATACCATGTGCAACTCTTGCAGGAATTGCGAATCAAGGATAATTCAGCACAGCATAATGAACAGACACATTGAGGAGTGTAGGAGCACAGCGTCAGATTCCCCAATCACACTATGGGGTTTTAACTCCTCCATAATTTTGCCACTTTGGAAACCAAGTGCTTACTTTATGTATACTTTTTAGACGGAACTCCAATTTCTAATAGGGTGATATCATTGCATGAGATTTCCCCTCACTTCCTGTCTTAGTGTCACCAAGACAGGAAGTGAGGGGAATATCACTGTGGGGAAATAGCTTGCAATTGTTGCCTTATAATGTCCATAGTATATATAAAAGGAAAGAATTGCTGGCTATATCCCCACGGGAGATTCCCTCATTTCCTGTCGTGGTGACACCAAGACAGGAAGTGAGGGGAAATCTCATGCAATGATATAACACTGTTACATGTTCTAGTTATGTAGCAAACTTAAGAATATACAAAGCAAACCTCTTTTTTTTCCATTTTGGCAAAATCATGGATTAATTACAAAACTATCTTTGTTTGTCCCGTGGCTTGCAGGAAAAACATTTTGCCTTGATTCCACCATCAACACAGACAGGGGAAACCCTCCTGTGGAGCCATTGTGTTCACCCGGTGCTGCCCCTGCCAGGAAAACACAGTGATTATTGCTAGTGGCTACAAGAGATGCTAGCGATAAGTGTGTGTAAAATCTGACAGACTGGTTGTACGTTGTCCTCCAGGTGATCGAGCAATCCACTTGGGTACCTTCAGCCTGGCCATACATAGTTTAAATCTGCATCTCAAATGAAGCAATCCCATTTACATATAACACTCCATAAAGGAGAATTGAGGGGCTTATCAGGTCTGCGTCAAAAATTAACAGCCACACCCAATCAGACAGCTCATGTTAAAAGGGACCTGAAAAGCAATCTGCATGGCTTGCTTTTCCAAGCATTGGCTAGTTTAGTGAGCCTGGACTAATAACAGTCACTGTAATGCTACCCATACTGCTGTCCTTTTAACATGGTGACAAAAGTTGATACCTATGCTACATGTGTGTAAAGTTACTTTCACCCTGCTAAATGGACAGCAATAAGGTTGTAAATACAGTGACTGCCTGTCCCCCCCTGATGGCGGCCTTGGGTGTGTCATGAAAGGCCAATTGAGAAAATGGCTATATCATGTAGAGGAAATCACCAGTGTGGGGCAACCTATGTCATGGAGGTAGATTTGGACATCGATGTATATGTATCACCAGAAATGGAATTCTTTGTTCTACAATATCTCAAAGACGACCTAGCATGTTATTTGAAGACTGTACTATTTTGGACATACTTGGACTCAAACATACACTGCTCTTTCCACAGCTCCTCCTCCTCTGGGGGTATGATAAGGTGAACATGCATCTTCACCAAAAGCACAAGATGATGTGTCGTGTCCGGATGAGGCTGCAGCGGAGATTTCAGTTCCAGGCTGATATGGTGGATCTGCAGCGGGCCTGGAGTGATGCCAAAAGGCGCTCACCCAGGCTCCTGATAAAGGCTGTGGAGCAAATCTCCGGTAAGTAAAAATATACATTACATGTGACCAGATAGGTTACAATTTTTTGGGTAGGTGGACATGTGTTTAGCTATGCAACAACACTAATACCAACACACCCCCCCCCTTCCTCTCGCTCCTACCTTTCCTACCTCCATCAAGTGTCTCTTCACAACCTTTAATACTACTATGTACATTCGTATTTTTTATGTTTTTTTTTTTCTTCTGCTTCTAGCCAAAGCGGACGGCCGGCACCCTCTTGTGCTTTTGGTGAAGAAGGGGAGGAGGAGGACGGCCACACTCCAATATGCCTTCAGAGACAGCGAGCCATTTGAGCAGCTGAAAATTGTGGATCGTAAGTAGAAAATAAAAATGGTAGAAATTTCAAATCTCTAATCACATTTTACAGAGCCCCCTTTACATCGGAGTCTCCAGACTTACTACACTGTAAGAGGGAAGTGTGAAGACTCTGATGTAATGAGAGTTCTGGGAACCATTATTTGAGGGGGGAAGCTGTGGACTCTGGTGTAAAAGGGAACTCTGTGGTCCCCAAAACTCCCCCATAAATCTGAGCTTACAGAGACCCTCTTACACTTCCCTTCCTCAGTCCACCACAGTCAAGGGCACAACAAGTCCCACTGCAGAAGGCTACCTGCTTGGACTTGTAATGCTCTCTGTAGGGGAATGAGGAACTACTGCCTGCTATGCTAAGACTTGTAGTGCCCTCTGTTAGTGACTAAGGATTCCTCAGTCCTCAACATTCTAGGGCACTATAAGTCTCAGCATAGTGGGCTGTCATACCTCAGTCCCTCACAGCTCGGGTCAAAAACAACACAGTTAAACATCTAAAGGACAACTCCAAACAAAACTACCAATAATGGACAGAGTCCATATGCTCTATAATGTCAAATACCCGCTACCACTCACCTTCCACCTCCGGTGCTGTCATTGTGTAGGGCAAAGGGCTCCATCTACACCATGTTTGGCTTTCATGTCAGATAGGCAGGACTTGCTCAGCTCCACTCTCTTCCTTGGCAATTGACTCTGGCGTCATTGTGGATCTTTCCTCCTCTAGAAAACCCCCAGGGGCCCTCTCCTTGTCCCCCAGCCACCCAGGGCCTTCTTCTCCTCCTCCTCCACCAACCATTTTCAGACTCTTCCAACTTCCCTGGGGCTACTCAACCACTTTGCATAGTGGACACAACAAATCTATGACCAGCCTGCAAAATATCAAGTCTGGGCCTGGTTACCTGTATGTTCCGGGTCCAGGGCGGAGCTCTCCTCCCAGAGCAACAACTGATGATAGCAGAGTGAGTTGACCGGCCAGTCACTTCCTACTGGTGCAGGTACACACCTACCGATTCCTCCACATCTTAGGATAACATGATCAGACGGCCAATCCCCAGGCAGAGAAGGAGGAGTAAGTGTCAGCGGACAACAGACACCTGGCAGACGCAGTGAAGGGACTGCAGCACACTGCTGCAACTTTTTGATCCGAGGATTGAAAGCAATCTTTTACTTGGGAGATTTCCCTGACTGCGCCCTTCGAAATGTTGGTGCTCCGCCACTGGCCGCAAGGCCCCTGTAGGTGCGAGGCCTTAGGCGCCCGCTTAATTTGCATGGTGCCCTCCTGTTTTAAAACATGGTCAATGCATCTCATTGGTGTAAGTGCACTTCTATGTTCTGAATTGTAGGGGCATTGAGTATGGTGCTAGCATGATGAGAGGTTACTGCCTATTTGTGTCCATAAATAATATATAATGTTTTTCTTTTATTTTAGAAACCAGTGATCAGGATGTGGAGGCTCAGCCTTCTCAGGCCCCCTGTAAGTAATGTGGATGTGCTGGTGTGTTGTGTATTAGGTCGAACTTGGAGGAATGATTGTTTGTTTTGTTTTCTTTTGTGGTTGATGTAACTTCAGCAAGAGAGGAGCCTCAGGCAGGGCCAAGTCGCCTGGATCCGGGCCAGGAACACATTGGTGCCCAAGAAGAGGCCAATTGGTCTGAACCGGATGAGGACCTGGGCTCTCCTCAAATGGGAAGTAAGTATTCTACATGTGTTTGTGTGTTCAATGTGTCCTGGGAAATCTAAGGGCTGTAATATCTATATTTTGCCATTGGGGTTATGTAGCAGCTGACATTGAGGATGTTAGTTGTGGAGGACTGGTGAAGAGGGGCTGCTGCTTACCCAGTCCAAAGTAACTACTACCTTCAATGTTTCCCAACTACTTTCTGTGTGCCTTTATCAAATAGCTTTGGTTCAAGGATTGTATTTGTGTCTTTGTGTTTCTAGGAGATACGACGCCATCCCCCCATGAAGGGACACCATCCCCCCATGTAGGGTCTCCCCCATCCTCCCCCACTCCAGGCTCCCCTGAACTAGTCTGTAAGTACCTAAAATTAGATTCTCACATGAATTGTGTGTGCTAGGATGATGTGTATCTAGGATAATCTAAGTTGGAGTCTAAGCAAGTGTAGTTTTGCTATATGTGACAGGAAGGTTGGTCATGAAACACTCTTGCTTAACCTTCATGTTTGAAAGGTGGTTTTGGGGAGCTTTACAGGACATGTTATCTTTTGTAAGTTATCTCAAGCCACCCTATTCTAAATTGGTGTTAGTTTCTCTACATTGGAAATGGTGTGCTTTGTACTTGTAAATTTTTTGTGGACATTGTAATTTAATCATGTCCTGATTTAGTCCACACTGAAAATGTGTGTTTGTCAATCTTTCATAAATACTCTTCCTCGGTAATGTACCACATTCCAGTTCACAATTTGTGTTCTTTTTGTGCAGTTTCTCCAGAGCCAGCCACGCCAGCCACGCCATCCACTTCAGGGGCCCAAAAAAAACCTGATGATGGTAAGTTGTGTGCTTTTCCAGTAATGTGTCTACTTAGTAAGTGGAGAAATGCTAACTGTGTATGTCCCCGCTCAGGCTTCAAGTTGTTCTAAAGGCAGCAGGTTCTTTATGTGAATGCATTCTATGCATTAGTATTCCAAGTGATAGGTGTGCATATTCCCCCTAAGACTTACTGGGACCATTTTTTACGGTCCAAATTTTTGCACTAATACTTGTCTGGAACAGACTCCCCCTCCTCCTTAACTGAGGTGACAGCATGCCAATATTGCCTCCTGATGCTGTCACTCCTAATCATTGAGACCATTGGAAGGGAGGGGGGCAAGGCTGGCTCACAGCCTAGTGCCTGAACAGGCACAGGGTGCTTGGCTTCATCTCATGTGCCTCCATAGCAAGCTGCCTGCTGTGGGGTCAAACAACAGGAGGGAGGTGCCTAGAGGTGTGTACAGGGGCCATGTAAAAAGGAGGATTGTTATTTCTCTTGTCCCCAAAAACCTAGAGAGTGTAAGTCTAACCTGATTAGTTTTCCGCAGCCCTCCCAAAATGATATGTTTCCAACACTTAGAACAGGCAGGGCTGAGGCACCAAAAACATCAGAAAAACACAATCAGCACAAAAGCAGGGAGTACGTATCCTTAACGCTACAAGCTTCACCCAGAAGAATGACGCTTGACCTGTACAAATCTGCATCACCACCATATCAATGTCTAAATAAAACGTTCAGGGAAGTGTGGAGGGGTAAGGAGTGGGTGTTAGAGCGTTTTCATGACTGCGTAACCTACAGTTAGCGTGAGTCCATTTGTTGAGAAACTTTTTCTTCTCTCTTAACACAGCTGGGATGGCGGAAAATAAAACGGTGGAGCAGACACATGTACTCCGGCCACAACTGGCCCTCCGAATTCCAAAGGGTAAGTCTCTACTATGTGTCAGGTTCAATCTATAGACAGTAAGAGGGAGAGAGAACGCTACACAAACTCCAATGGTGATAGAGATAAATGTGTGCACATGTATCGTGTTGACCAATTGAACCCAAAACACCTTACATTCTTCTAAATGATTGCTTGTGTTGACATGAAGAAAAGCCTTTTACTTAGCTTTGGTGGAACTGCTACTAACATTCCAAGCCATCTTATGTAACCTTTTGAACAATTTGCTGTGAAAGTTTGAGTTTAAGGTTTACACCAGCAATTTAGCATATTTGCTTCAGAGTGTTGATAAAAGCCAACCAATAGACTCCTAAGCATATTTGTTGAGGCACATTAATTACAATCGTTGTTTGGATCATTTTGCATAAAACTAATTGTCATGTCTTTTTCTACCCAGGACACACCCACCTCACCTATGAGGTCCTTTTGGAATATGTTACGTGGTGCATAGAACGAATTTTAGTTTTGGAACACACTTATGGGGCGGATCCAGACCCTCAGGAGCCATTTGTGAGGAATGTGTCACCCTTAAAAAGATTGTAGTTTTTATTTTTTAATTTGTTGTGTTAATTTTCCAATGTTTTTTAAATGTCACATTTCTACATTCTAAAAAAAATATACCAAAAAAAGAAAAAAATTAAAAACCCTTTTTTTTGGGACCCAAAAAAACAAAAAAAACAAAAAAAGCCTTGTTTTTGGCAACCAAAAAAAATATAAAAAGTAAAAAAAAAACCTTTTTTTGGGACCCAAAAAAACAAAAAAAAACAAAAAAAGCCTTGTTTTTGGCAACCAAAAAAAATATAAAAAGTTAAAAAAAACCCTTTTTTGGGACCCAAAAAAACAAAAAAAAACAAAAAAAGCCTTGTTTTTGGCAACCAAAAAAAATATAAAAAGTTAAAAAAAACCCTTTTTTTGGGACCCAAAAAAACAAAAAAAAACAAAAAAAGCCTTGTTTTTGGCAACCAAAAAAAATATAAAAAGTTAAAAAAAACCCTTTTTTTGGGACCCAAAAAAACAAAAAAAAACACAAAAAGCCTTGTTTTTGGCAACCAAAAGAAATATAAAAAGTTAAAAAAAACCCTTTTTTTGGGACCCAAAAAAACAAAAAAAAAACAAAAAAAGCCTTGTTTTTGGCAACCAAAAAAAATATAAAAAGTTAAAAAAAAACCCTTTTTTTGGGACCCAAAAAAACAAAAAAAAACAAAAAAAGCCTTGTTTTTGGCAACCAAAAAAAAAAAATGTTTACAAAAAAGCCTTGTTGTTTTTGGCAACGGAAAAAAACAAAAATGTTTACAAAAAAGCCTTGTTGTTTTTGGTAACAAACTAAACCAAAAATGTTTACAAAAAAGCCTTGTTGTTTTTGGTAACAAACTAAACCAAAAATGTTTACAAAAAAGCCTTGTTGTTTTTGGTAACAAACTAAACCAAAAATGTTTACAAAAAAGCCTTGTTGTTTTTGGTAACAAACTAAACCAAAAATGTTTACAAAAAAGCCTTGTTGTTTTTGGTAACAAACTAAACCAAAAATGTTTACAAAAAAGACTTGTTTTAGTGAAAACCTCAAAAAAAATTTTGGAACACAAAATATGTTTATCTAAATAAAATTAAAGTATGTTGCTCTTTGCAACACAAATGTTACATTGGCAATTTAGTTCATTCTATTATATATTGTAATATATTTTTTGTACGCTACAGTTGGTAGACACCCACATGTGTTATTAAAAAATTTATTTTATTACCCAAGTTTTCTTTTTGGTGTACACATCGAATGTCTTTTGTGTTGTATTTGTTTAGTCGAGTGGTGTGGTCTGTAATTGTTAGTATGTTGGCTTTGGTTTATGTTAGCCTTGAGACTTGTTTTGAAGCTACATTTGAAGGGAGACCTTTTCTTGGGTCGTTATGTGAACATTGAGTTATCTAAATTTACATGAAATCATATGTTTGGAGATCGAGAAGCACGTGTGTATAAATGCCTACATTAACCAGGGCCATTACTTGGCCACCAACACTCCTAAAAAACCAAAGAGCAAACACAAACTAATCATTTTGCATAAATTTTTATTTCATCCCCAAAAGAAGCACTATAATAAATCATATTGTGCCACCCTCAAATTAAAAAAAAAAATGGCCCAACAAATTGGCCAATGTAACAATCATTAACAAAACTAAACCAAATTAAACAAAAAAACAAAAAATTAAGTTGGTGGTGGTGCCTGAAGCAGTGTGGTGAGCACTGTTAAGGTTCCTGCCATCAAATGGTGGGCCAATAGTTCCATCTGGTCTGGGGTTAGCTGTAGAGTTGTGGTCAAGTGGCCCATTAGGATCATATCTTGTGTCTGAGGCTGCTGATGATGCAGGGTGTTGAACCTTGGAAATGTCCCAGACAGAAGATGTTGTGCCAATAGTCTCATCTGCTCTGGGGTCAGCCTAAGAATTTGGGCAACGTGTGCCATTAACATGAGATGGGATCATTGCTGCTCCAAGGCTATTTGATGCTGCTGGTGGTGCAAGGGTTGTGAAGATGTGTGGGGAGTGGTGGTTGATTGGTTGTTGTGGTCCACGGTGCGGGAGCAAACGACATGTCGCATTGGTGACAAAAAAGAAGAACGGCCTGGGGAGGAGTGAAGTGATAAAGGTGTGGAGGGAATGTAGTCAGGTGGAAGGGGTACTGTGGAACCAGTGCGCATTGAGGTTGTGCAGGAGGATTGCTCATTGAGGGGTGTGGGAGTCCGAACGGAGTGTGAAGTGCTAGGAGTGGCTACAGGAGGAATTGTCCCATCCCCAGCTGCCTGACAAGTGGCCAACACTGGCATTACCCTCCCACTACCACAACCTGCAGTGGCAGGTGAGTGAGATGTTTGGGAGGGCTCTGCCAATGGGGCATCTTCAGATCCAAACAGGCATTGGCGTGTGGCCAGCACCTGAGTGTCAACACTTTGCCGATCCCGTTGATGCTGGTCTGCTAAACTTACCAAGCTGTTACGCATATCCTGTTGAACCTGTAACATATCCTGGTGAACCTGTACCATTGTTGCTACAGATTCCTGTATGAGCCCGAGCAGACGTACTGCCTCAGTAGATTGCTGAGTACGCCTCCTTAACTCATTTTGGACCTGATACTCATCAAGCAGCCTCTCGGCTACATCCAGCATAGATGGACGAAGTTGGGTAGGTGTCAATCCCTCTGCATCTAAGGCTACCTGAAAGCAGAAGAAATAGACCAAATCATTATCAAACATCATGACTAAATATTTCAGATTAGTTTGACAACTTAACACCCCAAGCAGAACGTTGAAAAGTTTGATGTGCTTCTAATGAGTACTTGTTCATTGTAAGATTATCCAAGCTAGCAACACTTCTGATAATGGGTACATATTATATTGGTAGGACTAATATGACAAAGGCAAAAAAGATTCAACATGAAGGTGTTCCCAATTAACCCTGGTGTGGTAGGTTGTTTATGCTTTTGGTAAATCTGTTACTACACCAATGACTTTATACATCTACGTATGTTGTCTAAAATCTTGCCATCAATCGGCTAGAGGACAACCCAACCAAACGATACCCATGAATTTGGACCTGGAAAAACAAAGACGGGCCGGACTTTAAAGATCCTGGATGTTTTTGGAACATTAGTGGCACACCAAATTATAACATAATTCCCTGATGTTCAAGATAGAACTCTTGTTGTGCTGGTGCATCGTCAGAATGTCATAGCACTAATTTAACACACACAATGTAAGCCACATCTAGTCCAAAATCAATGCTACCATTGAAATGTTACATGTGCACCTTGTTCCCTTATATCACATACCACAGCACTGGATGCAGAATCGTCGCCAGCTCCTGATCCAACTCCAGCTGCAACATCAAGAGAGGCCTGATGTTCTTTTAAAAACAAAAAAAAAAACATGTTTAGTACATAACCTTAGTCAGTAATGATTATGGCCAGATTGCCCTCCTAGCTTCATGAATGAAGCATTGAGGCCAAACATTCAAAAGTGCTTTCCTGGGCTCATAGGACACTTGCTAAACCCTCCCAAAGGTTAAGAAGGCTTGGTCTGCCTACTAATGACGGCACCCATTAATGCTGTCAACTGTGTTTTGCAGGGTAAACATCTAAAAGGCAACACTCTTTCATAAGAAAAAACATGTGTGTTAATGGGGTTAATAAGATTCCAAAAAACATTATTTGGCTAGACATACCAACACCTTCCTCCAGGCCTAGCTGCACTGGGTGTGTTCCCTGCTGCGGATCTTCTGTAAAGGACATAGCAATATGAGCTATCTTGGAAAAAAAAAAACATCTACATTGTTTGGCACAGTATGATATTGGACCTACCAGGAGGAGGGTCAGCACTGATGTCAACACCTGTGAGTCCGTCTGGTTCGCCAAGCTGCATGGGCTGTGGAGGGGCTGAGATCCGTGCTACAGATGAACAAATTGCAGGTTGGGGAAAACAAAAAAGGACAATTGGAAGGGCAAGTATCACATTCTATTAATGTCACACATAGGATAGTAGTTAATCTTTTCCAAACAACTCACACAATTGACATCCAAGATAATATCCTACCTCGGTGCAAAGCATCCGAATCTAAGTCCTCTCTGGTAAAGATGGTATCAGGTCCTATGATGTTCAAGAAAGGTAATTGATAATCCCAGAGAGAACTTCGTGCACGTTCATCCAGCCGACCTTGTCGGTCATAAAGACCCTCCGCAGCCCATGCAATTTGCTTCTTCCGAACGGACCCACAGATGTCGTTGACCTTCTTCCGCACACTGTCACGGTGGCGAGGTGCTTCACCCAGTGCATTTACAGCATCCCGGATTTCATCCCACAATCTGTTCTTCTCTGTTACTGAGTAAGACGCGGCCCTGGTCCCATGTATCGCCTGATATCTGGCCATATAGGCGTGGACCAGGGCACAGCACTGATTGTGGGTGAAACGGGGAAGCCGGGATAATGTGGACAAGCTGACTCTGGTGGACGGACCCGCTCCAGGACTACTGTCAGAAGAGCCAGCTTGTCCACTTGGTGTGTTACCACCTCCCCCGGCTTCCTCCTCCGGGATGGGGATGGTGGACTCCCTCATGGATACAGCTGGAGCCTCCCTCACACCAGAGCCAGACGATCTGCCCACCCTGCCCCCCCTGCCCCCCCTGCCCCCCCTGCCCCCCCTGGCCACCCTGGCCACCCTGGCCACCCTGCCCCTTCTCATCCTTCCAGTGGGTGGGGCCATGGGAGCACGAGGTGGGCAGAGAATCTGGCTGTCCAGCAGCAGCAAAGAGCCCCAAACTCCTAAATCTGAAATGACAAAAGAGAAAACAGAAAAAACAGGATTTGCAGATTGCTCTTCATATACAGTATAATTAGTGAACAGTTACAGAACACACTTACCTAATGGCACAAACAGACTTGGTGGTGGTGGTGGTGGTGGTGGTAGTAGTGGGCAAAGAGCAGAAGAGGCTGCAAAGAAATGGAAAAAAAAAACACATAAGAAAACGCATATGGGTACAAATCACACGAGGCCCTCCAAACACTTACCTAATGGCACAAACACGGTGGTGGTGGTGGTGGTGGTGGCAAAAAAAACAGAAGAGGCTGCAAAGAAATAGAAAAAAAAAACACATAAGAAAACGCATATGGGTACAAATCACACAAGGCCCTCCAAACACTTACCTAATGGCACAAACACGGTGGTGGTGGTGGTGGCAAAAAAAGCAGAAGAGGTTGCAAAGAAATGTAAAACAAAAAATAAGAAAACGCATATGGGTACAAATCACACGAGGCCCTCCAAACACTTACCTAATGGCACAAACACGGTGGTGGTGGTGGTGGTGGCAAAGAGCAGAAGAGGCTGCAAAGAAATAGAAAAAAAAACACATAAGAAAACGCATATGGGTACAAATCACACGAGGCCCTCCAAACACTTACCTAATGGCACAAACACAGTGGTGGTGGTGGCAAAGAGCAGAAGAGGCTGCAAAGAAATGGAAAAAATACACATAAGAAAACGCATATGGGTACAAATCACACGAGGCCCTCCAAACACTTACCTAATGGCACAAACACGGTGGTGGTGGTGGTGGTGGCAAAAAAAGCAGAAGAGGCTGCAAAGAAATGGAAAAAAAAAACACATAAGAAAACGCATATGGGTACAAATCACACGAGGCCCTCCAAACACTTACCTAATGGCACAAACACGGTGGTGGTGGTGGTGGCAAAAAAAGCAGAAGAGGTTGCAAAGAAATGGAAAAAAAACACATAAGAAAACGCATATGGGTACAAATCACACGAGGCCCTCCAAACACTTACCTAATGGCACAAACACGGTGGTGGTGGTGGTGGTGGCAAAAAAAGCAGAAGAGGCTGCAAAGAAATGGAAAAAAAAAACACATAAGAAAACGCATATGGGTACAAATCACACAAGGCCCTCCAAACACTTACCTAATGGCACAAACAGACTTGGTGGAGGGGGGGTGGTGTAATCCTTTATAGGCAAAAGGAGGCTGCAAACATTAAACATACATGAGAAATCGCATGACCTACATACGTGCACATAATAAATTACAGTTATCAGGAAAGCAAAAATGGTGTCTTTGGAAGCTGGGAAGGTAAGGGGGCAGGTTTAGATGCCAAATCTAGACTGCACACCTTTAACAAACATGAGAAAACACATGTCCAAACCACATGCACATGGGGCCAACTGCCAATGATTAAAAGACACTTGAGGGGTTCCCAAGCTATTGTGGGTTGGAGGGGATTCACCATAGACAACTTAAGCACACCCAAGATAAGTACAAATTCTCTCCTTCCTTTTTTTTGGGAGAGAGAGATACAATTGTCTTACCTCCAGATAATGTAGGTTGTGGGTCACAGGGTCTTACTAGCACATAAGAAACATCGATCTATAACATCCAGCAGCCATATTGGCCATGTGCTCCTTTTATAGCTGGCTCACAGGTGTGATAATTAGCGGCCGTTTCTATATATATCTGCGCATTCGCGAATTTGCGCGTTCAAAATGGAGGACGATATCCCAGACGCATAAGATGGTGCAATGCTGGCATTTATCGGTGCCTTGTTTGAGGAGGCCCTGGCACAGGAGGCAGCAGAAGGTGGGGAAGCTGCAGCAGAAGGTGGGGAAGCTGCAGCAGCAGCAGCACCTCCAGCAGCAGCACCTCCAGTCCGTGTGCCCTTACCTCGCCAGCCACGCATTTTTGCTCCAAGGATCTATTTGGACAAGCTGCGGGATTCTGATGTCAGGAGGAAGTTCCGGCTCGAGCGAGGAACTATTCTAAACCTCTACCAGCTCATAGCAGACAAAATTGACCCGGACACACAGCGCGGCCATGCGGTGCCCGGCATGGCCAGATTGCTGGCCACTTTGTATATTTTAGGGCGTGGCAGCTTCCAAGCCACTTCGGGAAGTATCATGGGCATTAGCCAGCCCACAGTTTCAAGGGTGTTCATGTTGGTCATTAATGCCATAGTGGATATAGTGCCCAATTTTATCCACTGGCCACAGAATGAAAATGAGTGGAATGAAGTCAAGTTGGGTTTCTACCTGCGGGCACACATGCCGCAAATCCTAGGGGCAATCGATGGCACCCACATAGCCATTAGGCCACCAAGGAGCCACGAAAGTGAGTACCGGAACCGCAAGCAGTACCACTCTGTGAACGTCCAATTAGTGTGTGACGCCAAACAGCGCATCATGAGTGTCAACACTGGTCACCCAGGGTCGTGCCATGATTCCAGTATGTTAAGAACCAGTACTCTGTACGAGGTGTTTGAAAGTGGACAAATGCCCGAAGGGTGGCTTATTGGTAAAGTATTTTGTCTTAACAACATAAACTGTAAGATTACATAGACATAGGAATAAGCTACATCGGTGTACACCCTGATTTAAGCAAAGCCTACCTAAAATGGATGTGTTAGGAGTTGTCAGGCTGTTCACACACAACCAGATCAGCAGCTTAGCAGCTCACAAAAGAAAGATTTGCAAAGTTGTCTTTGAGTCCAATGAAGGTGGTTAACCAATGTGTAAATGGTGTCCTCTAGCCACCCAAAGAAAACCTACAAATGATTCCAATGGTATTGCCATATCCCCAAAGTACTTTGCATAAGTGAGTCAATATTGGTTTGCTCACTCTAGTTGCAGATATATTCCAGAAGTAAGACCTAGGCTAATGTAATAGGAACAAAATAGGGGCCAAGTTGGAACTTGCAAGAGAAACCCACCACTTTGTGTGTCCTTTTTCCCATTTGTATTAGTGATTTAGGCAGTTAGACAGAGTTGAGATGTTTCATATGATTTTTTGCAAACAGACGAGCAGGTTGTTTAGTAAAATGCCTAATTGTCTCCCATTTTGAGGAGTCATCTAAAGTCACATGATAGGAAGAACTAATGTATATTTTTCTTATTTTTCAGGGGATGCTGGTTACCCGCAGCTGACGTGGCTGATGGCTCCAATCAGGTACCCCCAGGGCCCAGCAGAGAGGAATTACAACAGGGCCTTGCGGAGAAGCCGGAGTATCATTGAGTTGACCATAGGTCTTCTCAAATCCCGGTTTCTCTGCTTGGCCCGGCCTGGGGGTGAACTCCTGTACTCTCCTACAAAGGCTTCCAAGATCATCCTGGCGTGCTGCGTGTTGCACAACATGTGCGTTGCCCGGGATGAATCTTGGGAGCTGACGGAGGAGAGGGAGCCAGAGGTCCGTCAGCCGGCGGCCCCCAGGCGGCGGAGCACCGCTGCCGGTATGGCCACCCGGAATACCCTGGTTGCTAGCCACTTTACATGTAAGTACTGTAACCGGTCAAGATAGGGCATGTGTATTAATTAGCTAGTTAGCAGAGGTGCCACTCACAGGGAGACAGAGGGTCATTATCATCTGCCAATGACACTTGCCATTGTAGATAAAGTGTAGTCAACATTGGTAAAATTGTGTTACTTGAGCAAAAACATGCACCTCTAACCATAAACATGTTGGTATTGTGAATAGTGTAAAGGGCTGAGAAGAGCTGGCAGGTGTTTATTTGTGTCTATGCCACCTGTGTAGTTATTGATAACATGAACGGCTGCTTGGTATCTTATGGTGTTGTAATTTTCCAGAACATCAACATCTTGGAATCATGGCACGTACCATGGGAAGCCTGTGGTGATGGGCTGTCTGGCGTCACAGGTGTGTATTCAAATGTTTACATTAATGATTTCTGGTTTGTGTAAGTTGGCATAAAATGTGTTATTTCACTCGTGATGTCGAAATTAAATGAAGTTCAGAATGAAGCAAACAGGCATTAAGATGTGATTTTCATAATGAAATGTCTTATCCTTTGTTTTATTTTTCCAGGAGTGGTACTGCTTGCGGGTGTAGGTGGTAGAAACCCACCTTGATGGACTCCACTCATCTTCTTTTGTGGTCAGTGGATATTTGGTAAGGCACATGGCCAATGACCAACATGAACACCCTGGAACTTCGAAAGTGGCTTGGAAGCTGACCAGCAACCTTGCAATGCCTGTCCCCTATGAGCTGGTAGAGGTGCAGAATGGATTCTGAACTCTGCCTGAAGTTGTGGAAGACATCAGAATCCCGTAGCCATGGAGCAAAGATCGTGGTCTGGCGCTGTAAAGGCACACGGACTGGAGAGTGACAATATTATTTTGCTGCATCCCTCCTTCTGCTGTCATTCTCAAATAAATAAAGACTTTAGAATTGAACATGTGTTTTTTTGTTTTGTGTGGGTGCCTACAGACAAAAGGGCCATCCACACTGTAAGATTTAGAGAAGACTTTATCCTTCAGATTGACATTTTCTATGTAGTGCAAGGGCCTGCCTGATTGCATCCAAATTGAAAGTGTTGAGGTTTGAGCTTATATTATATGGTTTGGTTAAGTCTACAGGAAAAAGTCTAGACAAATTGTTAGTGTATGGCCCATTAAGCTGCCAAGGCAGGAGTTTTGCACTTTGCATGCTGCTTGTACTGGTGATGTGAGGGGTTGTAATGTAGAGTAGGGATGTGACAGTGTTGTGTTGAGGTGTGAGGCAAATGTAGTGTTGGACTATGAGGGTCTGTGTTGTTGAAATATGGAGAGAGTCCAATATCAGACACCTATGTTTATTGGTCAAGAAATTGTAAGAACCATGGTAAATATGTAAAGAATTGCATCTCGATAAAACTAGGACCACACTCATAAAATCAAAATTGTGTTGTTTCCATTGATGTGCTTGAAATTTGGGTAGGACACCCCCCCCCCCCCCCCCCAAATTCAAGATAGTTAAAAAAAACTGTTAAAAAAAATGAGAGTGAAAAGAGATCCCAAGTGTAGTGATGTGATTTGAACCCATGACGTTGTTAACTGCAGTGAAGTTGCAAAGCACTTAGCTATTGTGCAGAATAAAGCTGTATGGTGGAAAAAAAGGAGTGTGTTAAGGCTAAAAAGCACATATAGCTAAAGAACTAAACATTGTATGGAATGTGGGAAGAAGACCATGGTAAAATTGTGAGGTTTCATCTTGCCCTGAAGTAGGGTAGGGGTTTGGTCACTTGCCTTTGGTACTTTCAATCATAAGATCGATTTGACACATAAGTTAAGACATAAGTTTGCGAATTGGCGAAGCCGCGATCGTAAGTGAATCCCGCTGACGGCGGAATTCATTATTGCTGTTTCACTAGCCAATTCGCCGCAGCGCCAGTTAATTGATTTGAACGCGGCGAAACTGAAACACGTCATAGATGTTTGAAGCTGCAGTTTCTTTAAATCCGGCCCATAGTGACATTATCACACTGTAAACAATCAAATGAATTCATGGTGTTTTGAGAGGAACATGTTTAACAAATAAAAACAATCCACATAAAAAAAAAATTAAATCATTCAAGCAAAGGTCAATAATCTGGAAAAAATGTTAAAGATGGATTAAGTTTAAAATAATTGATCTTCCAGATTCAATTAAAAATATAAAAATAATCTATTTTTTTTTTTTTATTGTGGGAAAATATACTTATATTGAGCCTTTGTTGACTTCATATGCATGACAATGGATGCACTTACCCACTAATACTGAAACATCTAAACTTTATAGACTACTTTGCTAAGAGCATTTAATACATTTGTTGAATGTAATTACTAGGAACCTAGAATTCTGCTCTTCCAAGAATTTTAAGGCTTTTCTGAAGATTTCCATATACAACAGGGTGGATTTTCTTCCATACACTTCACACTGACAGTCTCAGAAATCAGATTATCTTTATCCAGCAAATATAAAGTCCATTTATCAGATAGATTGAGTATTCCTGCAATACTGAAGGAACACAAATATTTTCTAAGAAAGAATACATGGTGAAAGAACAGAAAAAAAAGAGGAATCTCCCCTTTCTTACTTTTTGTTTTTCCCTCTTTTTATTCCGTGAATGGTGTAGATTATCTAATCAAATATAGTTGGTTTTAACTCTATTGTGAAACACTTACAGGTTCCTATCAATCTTAAGTATCAAAAGTTGATTTAGCTAAAACAGAGAATCCCTAATTTAACCACCTGCTTCCCAAGCCTATTCTGACACTTCGCTCCTACAAGTAAAATTAAACTTTTTTTTTCTAGAAAATTACTTAGAACTCCCAAATTTTATATAATTTTTTTTCAACAGAGATCCTATAGAAAACAATGGTGGGTGTTGCAATTTTTATGTCACACGGTATTTGCGCAGCCGTTTTTCAAACGCAATTTCTTTGGGAAAAACCCTTTCATGAACTAAAAAAAACAAAACACTAAAGTTAGCCAAATTTTTTTGTATATTGTGAAAGATGATGTTACGCCAAGTAAATTTATACTTACCATGTCACACTTTAAAATTGCATCTGCCTGTGGAATGGCAGCAAACTACAATGCCTAAAATTCTCCTTAGGCGACACTTTAAACGCCTTTACAGATAACCAGTTTAGAGATGCACAGGAGGTCTGGTATGAGATTTATTGCTCTCGCTCTGACGTTTGCGACAATACCTCACATGTGTGATGCGAACAATGTTTACATATGTGTGCGGGACTAACGTGTGTGTTCACATTTGCGCATAAGCACAGTGGGAAGGTGGCACTTTACATCTTTTAAATTATTATTTATTTATTTTATATAATTTATTTTTTGTACTAACTTCATTGCTATCACAAGGGATAATCCCTTGTGACAGCATGAGCCATGACAGATCCTCTTTATGGAAAGATTTTGGATCTATTAGACCCCAAATCTCTCCTCTGGCCCCCCATGCAGCCAATCAGACTGAGATTGGTCCAATCGGCTGCTTCTCTGGCTGCTGGTGGCCAGGTAAACAAAGAGGCAGAACTGGAAGTGAGGAACTATTTGTCACTGTTGGTTTTGAGGGTTACAGAGAGGGGGGAACAATGTCAGTTCCTCTCTCTCTGTACAGGGCAGCCATTACTGCCATTAGCCACTCGGATAACTTTTGCTTTACATAGAATCGCTGGCTGAAAATAATGAAACCGGGAGGGTTACAGAGAGGGGGGAACAATGTCAGTTCCTCTCTCTCTGTACAGGGCAGCCATTACTGCCATTAGCCACTCGGATAACTTTTGCTTTACATAGAATCGCCGGCTGAAAATAATGAAACCGGGATAATGCCTGTAGATGCAGTGATGGTCCCAGTATAACCACTAAGACCCGAGTTCATACAGAAACTTCCTTTTGGGTGATGTAGTTAAGGCTAGATTCACACCTGAGTGATTTTCAGGTAGTTTTATTTAAAAGGTCTTGGTGTGAATAAATGAGTATATTAGAAGTGTATTTGTGAGCGGCGCATGCACGGGAGCTCCGAGATGGCGGCTTAGTCCCAGAGCTCCGCGCCTCTCCAGGCTGCATTGGGCCCCTGTTCCTGATACAACAGCAGTTGCGCCCACCACTCACACCACCAACTTAGCGGCACTTCATTTTTCGGCCCTATATGTCGGCGGGCCCCGGAGAGAGGTCTCCCGCCGGCTTCATTTCTCATCCCCACAGTGGGATGCGGGCAAGATGGTGAGCGCCCCTTCCTTCACCTCAGGCTCACAAGGCAACCAGGAGGTAGGAGACTCAGTAGCTGCCTTCACTATTATTCCACCGGCCACACCAGAGCCATGGTCTTCCCCAGCAACCCCCGCCTCTCACCCACAGGCCTAATTTGCCTCTCCAGCCTCCACATAGTCACTGCTCAGCAGAGCCATGGAGCAGACCCCTGGGCTGCCTGATGTTCATTCACCTGAGGCCCTGGCTCTGCAGCATCAACTAGGCCTGAACTCTCAGGGCCACTTCCCTGACATCTCTCTCCTCATGAATCAATGCTGGCTACAGGACTGGCACATACTGCCTCTCAGATCACCAGTTCTATCAAAGCTGATCTGCAGAATATGGGCACCAGGATTGAGGCCATAGAGAATACTATCAACCAAACTGTGACAAGAACCAATCAGAATACCGCTTGTATTCAGACTCTTCAGGAACAAGTGGACACTGCATTATCCAAATTAGACGATTTGGAGAACAGGAGTCGCTGTCTAAATTTCAGAATTAGGGGGATCCCTGAATCTATTAATGATATTCCTTACACAGTTAAATTGTTCATTAAGGATGTTCTCCCAGACATTCCAGACCCCTGAGCTTGATAGAGCACACAGAGCCCTCCAATCACCCCGTCAGGACAGCCTTCCCAGAGATGTGATCATTAAAACCCACTTCTATGGGGTTAAGGAGGAGCTCATGTGGAAGAGCAGGGACAAGGATGACTTCTCCATTCAAGGATATGCAGACCAGGCTGCAAATTATTTTTTCCCCTAAATGGGTTTTTATTGCAAAGCGGAATACAACAACAGTATGCAAAGGGTGTATCTCACTGTACCATATGCACACTAGGCTGCAAATTATTTTTTCCCCTAAATGGGTTTTTATTGATAAGCAGAATACAACAGTATGCAAAGGGTGTATCTATTTGTACCATATGCACACTAGGCTGCGAATTATTTTTTTCCCTAAATGGGTTTTTATTGATAAGCGGAATACAACAGCAGTATGCAAAGGGTGTATCTCACTGTACCATATGCACACTAGGCTGCAAATTATTTTTTTCCCCTAAATGGGTTTTTATTGATAAGCGGAATACAACAGTATGCAAAGGGTGTATCTCACTGTAACATATGCAGACTAGGCTGCAAATTATTTTTTTCCCCTAAATGGGTTTTTATTGCAAAGCGGAATACAACAACAGTATCCAATGGGTGTATCTCTCTGTAACGTATGAATGAAAAACTGAAAAATAATTGTCCCCTTAATTGGCGCTTGTTGAATAGAAGATTTGAACTGCAGTGTCTAAACGCTGTAAGTCACAGTAAAATAAGAAGGAAAAAGGTTTTTTTTTTTTAAATCCAGATTAAGCAGACACATATGCACTGAGCTTGCATTACATGGCCACTACACGCCACATGCCTAACAGGTTGGATACTGTTGTTCTATTCCGCTATTGAATAATTCCCATTTCATTCCCATTTGAATGAAAAACAGAAAATTTGTTTTTTTTCCCTAAATAGTGAACAATAATTATTTTTGCCTTACATTTGTGCTTTTTGAAGAGCAGATTAGAAAAATCAGTGTCTAAACACTGTATGTCTAAGTAAAATATGAAGGAAATTTTTTTTTTCTTTTTTAAATGCAGATTAATCAGACACATATGCACTGAGCTTGCATTACATGGCCGCTACGCACCGCACCGCACACCGCCCACCTAACAGACTGATAAAAAAACATTTTTCTCCCTCCTCCTCCTCACTGGGCTCAAGTCAGGGCAAAAAGATTGTGCACTACACCCCCACACAATACAATCAATGTAGATCGCTGTCTGATTAAAGAAGATTCTTCCTATTCTTTCCCTGAACGCAATCTCCAGCCTGCCCCTACAATAATCTCCTATCTCTCCCTCAGCAGCTGGCCAATCACAGCCATGCCATTAGTAGGCATGGCTGTTATGGCTTCTAAGGGCACACTAGTTAAACGCTTGCTGATTGGCTGCCTTGCACCTGTTGAAACTGCGCCATTAAAACCACGCCAAAACATCAAATAACATTACCGAACAACGGACAGTATCCTGAACATACAGTGAAATGTTCGGGTCCGTGTCCAGGTACCGAATACCCAAAAGTCCACTACGATCCCGAACAAAACAGTCCGGGTTTGCTCAACCCTAGGGATGAGCAATAGAACATTTTCAAACAGACACACATTTTCCAGTTGCAACTGTCTAAGACAGGAGTTGGATTCACTTTGTAGAAATTTGCACTCACATTATGTTGTGTTATCAGGACAGGAAATTAAGGAGCAAATAGAAAAATAAATAAATAAATAAAAATAATATAGATTCCGCACTGGAATATCTAAGGCTCCGTTCACATGTGAGCGTATGGATCGCGGGCAGAACCGCCGTGGTTCCGCCCGTGATCCGGAGATTTATTGCAAATCGCGGGACGCCTAGCCTTGCCCGTTGATTTGCAATAGCCCCCCAAACGCTGAGCGATGTTGCCGCGATTTCCGCCTGCCGAATCGCGGCAACATAGCGCAAACAAAATCGCGGGACGCAATACGCTCCAAAGAAGTACAAGAGGCAAAGTGTCATTAGATAAGTAAAACTCTTGTTGCCTAGAACGTTGTAACAAGTGAATTACATCAAAAATTATTTTTTGTGAATAAGTAGTCACGATCTGTTCACAGAAAATGACAAATAATAAATGGTGCAAAAAGTTCATAAATAGTCCAGTGCTCCACAATTCAATGTGTTTATTGAAAAGATCATGCTCCAACTTTCCCACATGCAAATACAACAAACAGTTTGTAGTGCAGCTATAATAATCTACAATGGAAAGTGTGTCACCGCTGTGGTCTATATGGGAAAATTATAAAAAAACAAAATGTGACCAGCGCTATGGTGTGTACAAATATGGTTTACATGTGTAAGCTGCCAACAACCTACCCTTTCTAAAACAAGATGACGTATGTATGATGAAACGCGTAGGGCGGAGTTTCTGTACGTCAACGTCACTTCTGGTTTGGAGAGCTGAAGCCGAGGAACGCGGAAGTATCCCGGCATCTCTCTCTGATCGTGATTATCCAAATTGTGAGTCTATCTACACTCGTTTCTCAATAATACTATATACTACACCAAGGGGCACTTTTTGTCTGTGTTTTGAGCTATTTAGATTGTGAGAACATCTTGGAGGCATATCTCAGCCCACTCATTCGCAGACATTATGGATGCCCAGGACTGCCTTTTTGGAGCTACCAAAAACATCAGCAAAAACAACCCTGCCTCAAGGGTTTGAAGAAAGGGGTGAGTGCAATACCTAATGGGGACCACGGGTATAGGCACGAGAATCACCAACTTCACTATTTGTTAAAGCACACTGGACTCATCCACTTGCACTAATTTATTGTATATTAAAGGGAGAGATCTCCCTACCCATGTTACTTTATTTATTATATATATATATTTATGTGTTATTTTTTACCCTTTGAGAGCACTGCCACTTTACACATCGCACTAAAGGCAGCAACAAATTAGTACTATCAACACTGGTACTACCACTATAAGATAACAAATTCTTACTACACATTGGGCACAATTTGTATTTATTTATAGTTTTGAATAATAAACCTCGGTACTGAGCACCTTATATCGACATCAGCATATGCCCAATTAGCATTTAATTAGCACGTGCACCTTTACCAAACAACCAAACAATACTATATGTTACTATATTTTATTTATTGCATGTTTGACAACAATATTGAGGAGTATTTTTGTATTATGATGGAGATTTATGTTTAAGGTTTGCTCCATACACTTTTTTCCCCACCTCAATCCCCTTTAATAGGTAGCGCCTTTTACCAACTTGTTTCCCCTTCTTTCCCAATATATGTGAAAATTGGCCGCTTAGTAATTCAAATGATCCCACCAAGAGATCATATGCGTGTGAGTGGAAGCGCTTCTGAAGACACGTGGTCAGCCAGGTCCAGGGAATGTATCCAGGTTTATGGTGCACCTTAACCACTTCAGCCCTGGAAGGATTTGCCTCCTTTCTGACCAGGCCCTATTTTGCGATTCGGGAATGCGTTATTTGAACGGACAATTGCACGATCATGTGACGCTGCACCCAAATGAAATTACGTCCTTTTTTTCCCACAAATAGAGCTTTATTTTTGTGGTATTTGATCACCTGTGCGATTTTTAATTTTTGCACTATAAACAAAAAGCGACAATTTTGAAAGAAAAACAATATTTTTCACATTCTGCTATATGGCATTCCCAAAAAAAATTGAAAATCAAAATTTTTTAACATTTTATGCCAATTTGTTTTCTGACCGTTCTTCTCTCTCACCAGGGAGTGATCGCGGGTGTCAGGCGGCAATCGGAGCCGTCTGACCCGTGCATCGGAGTCCCCGCTCCCACCCCCTAGCTGCCAATGTGCGACCGACATAGCCCTACGTCGGTTCGCGCAAGAGGGCCAGCCTGCCGCAGTTTATATGTGATGGGCGGTCTGGAACCGGTTAAGAAACAAATTTCCAAATACTGGCATTTGCTCCAGTCTGACGCCAAGATTGCTAAAAATATCCCTTCCACTTCTCTTGTAACTTACAGACGAGTCCGCTCCATTAAAGACAAATTGGTATCTAGTAATTTCTCTGCATCTCCTACGACTTCGATACCCACTCGCGGCACCTATTCATGCAATTCTTGCTAATGGTGCCAATATGTGAGAAATGCGGAATCTCATATTCTACCTAATAATAGCAAACACAAACCTAACCACTTTGTAGACTGCTCCACATTGGGTGTTATGTACATTGTAAACCACCCATGTGGAGCATTCTATATAGGTAAAACCAAGAGGGAATTCTGGCACAGAATTAGGGAACACATACAGGCATCTGAAATTGGAGATATTTATACCACTATAGGTAGGCATATAGCCCATACCCATAACCATCATGTGTCTCATTTGCTCTTTTGGGCTTTGGAAATCATCACCTCTGATTCCAGGGGGGGTGATTGGCATAAACTTCTTTTACAGAAAGAATCCCGTTGGATATACACTCTTAGGGCTACCCATCCCCCTGGCCTTAATGAAATTCTTAGGTAAAGACTTCTTAGGAGGGTTCATTTCTGGCCGTTCTGAACTTCTCATGTGAATTCCCTCTTTTCTTTTTTTTTGGGGGGAGTTTATTGATTATTATTACTATACATCTATATTATGTATTTACATATACAGTATATATATATATATATATATATATACACAGAATCTCACAAAAATGAGTACACCGCTCACATTTTTGTAAATATTTTATCATATCTTTTCATGTGACAACACTGAAGAAATGACACTTTACTACAATGTAAAGTAGTGAGTGTACAGCTTATATAACAGTGCAAATGTGTTGTCCCCTCAAAATAACTCAACACACAGCCATCAATGTCTAAACCACTGGCAACAAAAGTGAGTAGACCCCTAAGTGAAAATTTCCAAATTGGGCCCAATTAGCCATTTTCAAGCATGGTGGCTTGCTTAAGAAGCTGCAGGTAAAGGTGATGGACTGGCCAAGCTTGTCTTCAAACCTAAACCCTATTGAGCATCTGTGGGGCATCCTCAAGTGGAAGGGGGAGGAGCACAAGGTCTCTAACATCCACCAGCTCCGTGATGTCATCATGGAGGAGTGGAAGAGGACTCCAGTGGCAACCTGTGAAGCTCTGGTGAACTACATGCCCAAGAGGATTAAAGCAGTGCTGGAAAATAATGGTGGTCACACAAAATATTGACACTTTGGGCCCAATTTGGGCATTTTCCCTTAGGGGTGTACTCACTTTTGTTGCTAGTGGTTTAGACATTAATGGCTGTGTGTTGAGTTATTTTAAGGGGACAGCAAAATTACACTGTTATACAAGCTGTACACTCACTACTTTACATTGTAGCAAAGTGTAATTTCTTCAGTGTTGTCACATGAAACGATATAATAAAATATTTACAAAATGTGAGGGTGAACTCACTTTTGTGAGATACTGTATATATAACGATATGTTTTTTCCTCTGTAACGGCTGAGGAGACTGCCACATCAGATAATCCACTGTGAATAGTTGAATTGCTTGTCTTTCCATCAACACCCAGTCTGGTTTTTCATGATTGGAATAGACTATGAACAGTTGTGTCAGTTGTGCTGCCTGATAGCACATCCACAGTTTTGGGGTGCCCAACCCACCCAGCAATCTAGGCACACATAAAATTATTTTTGGAGATCTATGTCCCTGGTGACCCCAGATAAACTGAATTAAATGCATCTGGAAACAGAGCAGGTCTGACCTGATTGAGAGCAATAGGAAGAGAGCGAAAAAGATACAACACTTTTGGTGAGATCATGATTTTCACCAAGTGTAAGCGTCCCGGCCATGATAGATTATATAAAGGACACTTAGTGAGCTCTTTCTCTAGACGGGGGATAATTAACACGGTATAACTGAGATATAGAGGGGGCTAGAGACACCCCCAAATAGGTAAGAGAGCAGTCCTGCCACTGGAATTGCTACTATAAAAATCTAACAGTCTATTGAAAATTTTGAGGGAAGATTAACATTCATAGCCAATTGTAATGGTATTGTGCGTTGGGACCCCAGTTTGTCAGGCAACCATTTCGTTTACAGCTCTCGCAAGCAACCATTTTGTGTTTCAGAGCGCAGCTGACCGTTTTCAGAACCAAAAAGGTCATTCCTTTACCCGCCCCTCACCCCAGCTCCTTTTGGCAGTGTTAATTAACTCCCGGGGTCACCGAACATTAGTATGCAAGCCTCAAAGCAGCCTTATCTTAACACATTCCGGCCGGGTCATAAACCCTTATCAGCACAGATGTTCACTACAGCTGACCAGGCTGTGTGGAATTCCACAAGCCAAATTGATCATTAGAAAAATGACCACAGTTAAACCCAAAATTCATAACTTTTTACCTGAACATAACATATTAACAAAAAGTAAATATTTGAATGCCGCATAACATACTGGACGTAACAAGACCACACATGGTCACCCTGTCATACAGGCAATTGGAACGAGCGATAAGATATTCCCTCTGTGATAAAAGATATTCATGTTTGATATTGTTTGAAAGCAAATGACATGCTTAGTTAGGAAATATCAGTTTCAAGAATGTAACCCTTACATATGTCGAAATATTAAGAGTGGTATGACTCTGTCCACAAAAGTACATTGGGAATGGTCGTAAACCACTGGACAGCCCTTTTGCCACTCTGTTGTAATTGGTCAGGGGTATCCGTCACCGCCCCTTTTATCTCAGAGAAAAGGAGAGAGCTGATGGAGCTCTCAGTCCTCATTCTACCATCCAAGTAATAACATCGCTTAAGAGAGGAGACCGATCACCCATGTTCAGTTTCTGGAACTAAGATAATACCAGGACTTTTTGAATGCATGTATTTCATTTTGAATTCTTATCTATTCATCTAAATTGCTGTATTGTGTCTTTGTAACCCATTTTTCTGTAAATATTTTTATTTGCACCAATCTTAAACCTTTCTTATAATTAAACCTTATTTTGAAAAGTGTTAATTTTGTCTCTAAGCTCTTAAACGCAAACTGACCCAAAGAACCTGCCACCTGAAAAAGCGCTACTGTTTAGGATAAATCATCTGAACATTCCTGTCTGAGGTGACAGTGTGTGTTACAGATGGTTATTCTAAAGTCATAATTGGTATTTCGAAAATTAAGAGCGTCCTCTGGGCTCATTATAACGTAGAGGTGGTGGCAGAGAAAGGGTTAATTGTTTAATTAGCCTGGTGACAATCACACTCAGTCTGCTGGCATCTAGATTGTGGTCCCGCATGCTGGACAATCTGTGTGCTGGGTGCAGCTGAGAGTGGCATTGTTAAGCCAATGACGGCAGGGTGTGAGATTGCCTGGTCTTTGGTCACGAGTTGGATGAGAAGGCCAGGGGTCTGATACCTGCCACCGTCACACCAATGATTTGCTTTCATTCATCCTAAGGCCAGATATTTCCTTGGACCAATGCAGTACATGTAGAATAGTAGGTAAGGTCATCAGGGGTAAAGTGACAAACAACAATAAATTATCTGCAAAGACTGCACATTTGTGCTGTCTATCTCTACATTGTATTTCCTTGACATCAGTATCATCCTGAAGTGCTATGGCCCTCTAGCAATTAGTATGGGTTTGGATAAATGTCCCTGCAATATAATTTGTGCTGTGGGGTTAGATTATGGAGGAACCTAAAACACGTAGAATCCAACCCTCCAGGCATTTAAGGTAGTGAACAAATAGGGCCAAGATACTGAATCAAAGACCTTCTGCAAATTAATAGAAAGCAGGAGGTCCTCCTGTGCTCACCCCCATCCCATTGGGATTGTAAGAGAGAAATAGCATGCACCGCCTTTCTAATCTGGTCTGAGCCCTGCCTTCCCGGTATGAACCCAACCGAATCCTTATGAATGTAAAGGTTAATAAAGAAGGAGAATCTATCAGCCATAATTTTAGTCAGTAGTTTAAGGTCATTATCGATCAAAGAAATAGGGTGATAGGTTTCAACCATGCTAGAGTCCTTCTTAGGCTTAGGAACCACTGAAATGTTTGTGGTATTCAAAGCAGGATCCAAGGACTGATCTTTCTCCAGGGCATCAAAAAATCACTTTAAGTGACAGACCAATAGGTCCTTAAACTTACAGTAATACAGTTCTAGAAACCCATCAGGACCTGGGGCAATAAATGGAAGGGAAGAGAGGCACCAAGGAGCCCAATATAATGTAGTACACTGTAGTATTGTCATCTTTATGAAGTAATGTCGGGTCAGGAGAGCATTTGTGAACCTTAATTAAGGACTGTAGCTCCTGATCCATACTAGTGATTTTGGCTAACCATTAATTTTTAAGCTGAGAAGAAATGCAGATGAGGTGCCCCCGAACCACTGCCTTATGGGCTGCCCGTATCGTAATAGGGGAGACCTCAGTAACAACATTATGCTGAAAATAGTCTAAGATAGCTATCTTCACAACCCTACACCAACAGGGATCACTTTGAAGGAATTCATTCAAACACCACATATGAGAGCCAGGTACATAATATGTAAATGAAAAAATGACCAAAACCAGGGAGTGGTCAGACCAAGCTGTTCAATGTAAAAGACAGTAGCTATACAAATCATTACCCCCTAGTTTTATCAGGAGCATTAGCTAAGAAAAAGACTGGATATTGTTATGAAGAAAGCTAGGATTATAGGAGACCAGGAAATAGGTCTTCTGGAGTAACAGAATGTCAGCCTGTTGGGTATGATAATATTGAAATGCCTTTCCGGCGTTTGATGGGTAATTTTTAACCCTGCACATTGGGGGAAAGAATACCACACAGAGGGTTTGTGGGATTAGCAGAGTATTGCCAACTGTCTGGCACCTACCATACCCCAGGTGAAGTAAATAAACCAATGCTGGAGGGACACGCATGAGGACTGCAGAGCCATTTAAGTGGATGGGGACACCCCAAGTTTAAAGAAAACAGAAGAAAATGAGAACAGAGTATGGAAAAAGAAGAAAGCTAGAAAACATAAAAGGAAAAGAAAATAGGACAGGTAACACAAGCCTGTAGACCTGCCCATCCACACTACACTGTCCCCCATGATGAACCCCTGTGAACAACTTGATTCAAGGCTTGCAACCTTCTGAGAGTCAAGTCAAGTGGGGATTGCAAAAAAAACAGCCAACAACAATCAGGCAATCCATGGGTAAGCTATGATATGGAACATAAATCATACACTCAAGCACGATGGGTACCCGCAATAGGAAGCATGTTAATAACCAAAACCCCAAGGGGAAGGTCCTCTCCACCACCCAACCAGGCCACCAATTCCAACAAATTCATTAAAATAGGCTTCAGAAACAATGGCAGAGCTCACCTTAAACTGTAAAAACAAAACCAGAAGAAACAAAGCAAAAAATAAGCCATGGGCAGATAGTGGAAAGGAGCACACAAATAGGCCAATGAAATTGAAAGAACCAATTAGTTTGCAGGTACACCATAATGGTGCATAAAAGAGAGGCCTGCAGAAAAAATGTGGGTCCCACAGTCAAAATTAAAGGTCAAAGGAAACAGTCTTGGGCAGACCAGTAAGGTCATAGCAAAAACCGGGGGTAACAACCCAACACTAAAATACTGAAGCTTTCAGGGCAGGCAAGAGTTTTTAATGGAGTGTGATGGGGAATTCCGCCAGATCATTGAAATTCGAGCATCCCATGTTGGGCGTAGTTGCATTCCGATCAGTGTTGAAAGAAAGGCAATCGGGGGAGTGGGAGATGATACCCAATTGCAGCAGCAGGTTTTCACCCTCAGTAAAGGAGGTAAGGGAGTAAGGTTTCTTCTTTTAAGTGAAAAGTAGCCAGAATGAGAAAGTCCAGCTGTATTTAGACTCTTTATTGGACAGTGCCTGAACAGCTTCAGAGCCCTGCACCACTGAATATTAAAGAGTGACAGGTCTGCAAAGACTTAAACTTGATATGCTCTGATAGACTGTGAAGCTTGTTCCCTGTATGAACTGCCTGAGGTACATCCTGGATTGACTCTGGGAGCCCCACATACAAAAATTGTACCTCTGTGATCTATTTCCAAGGTTATCAATTTTAGCCAATGCCTAGTCTAACTGTTGTTGTAAATCCTCAACCTGGCTTGGATTTTGATTGGGGCAAGAGATTGTAGCGTCCACTTCATGTTTAATAGTATCCATATGAGTACTCAGCTCTTTAATCTCAGTGCTGATATCAGATGTTATCTGCTGTGCCATTTTAGCTAGCTCTGCCTCCAACAGTTCGGAAAACTTTGCAGACAATAGCTGATGGTGCAAGTCCTCAGGAGATAATGGGCTGACAGTCTGCTCAAGAGCAGCAGGCTATGAGGGGACTCTGCTGGCTGGGATGCAAATATATCATCCAGTGTCCTGCACTGACCGGCTGTACTGGTATGGTGACATTGTACTTGGGGGCTAGCAATAAGGGACACTGTGTCTAGCTGCACTGGCATATACTGTCACCAGAGCAGCCAGCCAGTGTCCTTGATCCCTAGCCACCCAAGTACAATGTCTCTATAGTGACCCTGACTATGCCAATCACTGTTTTGAGACACTCTGTTTTCTCTCACAGCTGACAACATGCATCCTTTATTTTAAATGCCTGATTGCTGCAACTGGTAACAGGGATTGCATTATATAGGGCCCTGCACAAACACAAGGATATTTTGAAATGTTCTCCAACTCTCAGGGGTCAGCTGTCCAAGGGGAGTTTTCTGAGGTGATCTCATCACTATGCCATGAATTGTATCCAGTCACTGGGCATTAGGTTTAGGCTTAGTGGTATACAAAGCCAAGGGATATCAATGAAGACTAACTCTGGAGTTGTTGGAGATGCCAGTGAGTATCACGTGCGTTCATCATTATCAAACAGTTCCAAGGTCATCTTTGCTGTGTGACTTCAAGATGGAATGGGATTATTTGGAAGCTGTCCCATCATCCCCTGAGCACCAGAAATAATTACAAGTCAGTGGTCAGTTTCCATCCAACTTAACTAAAAATAACACAAGTTAGCAAAAAAAAGTTAATTAATGAATCATGATCCTACAGGTGGAAATGCAGTGGGTGAAAAAATAGATATATAAATAGAGGGGATGCTCAAAAATAAATCTCCAAAAAAAGGATTATCTATATCTGTCTATCACTTTTTTTTCCAAACTGGACATGCTAATTCATTCCACTTCAAATCCATCTTACAATTAGAGCTCTGCCAACTTGTGTTATTTTTATTTGAATTGGAATAAAAGTCAAGTTTTAGGGCTTTTTATGCTCTGTGCAGAGACATAGCCATACAGCCCTCATGTAATTTATTAGCTATAGTTTCTACATAGAATTCCACTGTTGCTAATATTATTTTTTATTGGCACTTATATAGTGTCATTGATCGACACACCACTTTGTGTTTATTATACATTCACATCAGTCCCTGCTCTCAAGGCACTTACAATCTAAGTTCTTTAACTCACACGCATATACTAGAACCAATTTAGACAGGAGCCTATAAACCGATCAGCATGCCTTTGGAGTGAACATGCACACGGAGAACATACAAATATCAGGCAGGTAGTGTCATTAATAGAGTTGAGCGAACACCTGGATGTTCCGGTACGGCGGGGTTCAACCGAACTTGAAAAAAAAGTCTGGGTTTGTGACCCGGACTTAACCCGAACTTTGTCCCGATCCCCAACCCCATTGAAGTCAATGGAGACCCGAACTTTTGAGCACTAAAATGCCTCTAAAACAAACATAGAAAGGGCTAGAGGGCTGCAAATAGCAGAAAAATCATGTGGATAGAGAAATAACCTAAAATAACATAAAAAACATAAAAATAAAAAATAATCATCTTGAATGATGTAGGGGGAGGACAAGGCCCATATGGAGTAGGAGGTTGAGGTGGCGGAGGATATGGCGGTGTAGGTGGAAGCGGCGGTGGAGGAGGACGAGGTAGTGAACACTGGTTTTTGTTTTTAATTTTATTTCTTTTTAAATTTGGGTACACCCCAAAAGAGTTAAAAAGATCAAATACAACAATGGCTGGGTAAGGCCGGTATACATGTCTATTCTGCACAAGGTACGGACAAGTCCTGTGGGATCCATGCCTGGTTCAATTTTAATGAACGTGAGCTTGTCCACATTGGCTCTGGACAGGCGGCTGCGCTTGTCTGTGATAACGCCCCCAGCCGTGCTAAATACACATTCAGATAATACACTGGCTGCAGGGCAGGCCAGCACCTCCAAGTTGTAAAGGGCAAGCTCAGGCCATGTGCCCAATTTGGAGACCCAGAAGTTGAAGGGGGCAGGCCCGTCATTCAGTACGTCTAGGCATGTGCACACATACTGCTCAACCATGTTAGTGCAGGGTGGTGGTGCTGCTGGTGGAGCTCCTGTTGCCAGGAGAGGATACGGTCGATCTGTGGCAGCTACACGCACAAGTGAAACACCTTTCTCAGCTGCGAGTAGGTGACAAAACCTTACAGCAGTATTTGGCAGAGGGCCTAATGCGCCTCTACAAAAGTACAGGCAATAGTAGATTGGGTTGCTGACAGTGCCTCCAGTTCCTTCACATTGTCTCCCACCCAGTCTTCTGCTGAAAGGTCAGAGTTGCCACCTGCAGCCGATGGCCATCAAACTTTGACCTCACCCCCTTGCAAATCATCCAAGCAGTCTGAGCCTCAAGTCATGCAGCAGTCTCTTCTTCTTTTTGATGACTCTGTTAGCATGGTTTCCCAGAGCCATCCACTTAGCCCTGCCCCACAAGTGGAAGAGATTGAGTGCACCGATGCCCAACCACTTACTGTATGTCTCAAGATGAGTACATGGGAGGATGATCGCAGCACGTCTCGGATGATGACGAAACACAGGTGCCAACTGCTGCGGAATTCCAAATTGTGGAGACCGACAAGGAGGGCAGGGGTGAAGACTGCGTGGAAGATGATATGGAGGACGATGAGGTCCTCGACCCCACATGGAATGAACGTCATGCAGGTGACCTGAGTGGTTTGGAGGAAGAGGCGGTGGTCGCACAGAGCCAACAGCACAGCAGAAGAGGGAGCAGTGTGCAAAAGCGGAGCGCCCGTGCCCTAGACACGACGCCTGCTACTGCCAAACGCAGCAAGGGACCGAGCACATCAAAGCCAACTTACAGGAGTTCCCTAGCGTGGCAGTTCTTCAGACAATGTGCTGATGACAGGACACGAGTGGTTTGCACGCTGTGCAATCAGAGCCTGAAGCGAGGCATAAACCTTCTCAACCTGAGCACAACCTGCATGACCAGGCATCTAAGTGCAAAGCACAAGCTGCAGTGGAGTAGACACCTTAAAAACCAAGAAAGGTCTCTGGCTCCTCCTGCTTCCTCTTCTGCTGCAGTCTCGGCCTCTTCATCCACCTCTGTAGTGACAGTGGCACCTGCCACCCCGCAAACAGAGGATCTGCCAGCAACACCACCACCTGGGTCACCAACAACCATCTCCCCAATGTCCCATGGAAGCGTTCAGCTTTCTATCTCCCAAGCACTGGAGCGGAAGAGGAAGTTCCCCCCTACCCACCCGCGATCCCTGGCCCTGAATGCCAGCATTTCAAAATTCCTGGCCTTTGAAATTATGTAATTCCGTCTGGTGGAGACGCAGAGTTTTAAAAGCCTTATGGAGGTGGCTGTCCCACAGTACTTCGTGCCCAGCCGCCACTACTTTTCCAGGCAAGCCATCCCTTCCCTGCACAACCAAGTGGGTGACAAAATCAGGTGTGCACTGCGCAACGCCATCTGTAGCAAGGTCCACCTAACTATGGATACGTGGACCAGTAAGCACGGTCAGGGATGTTATATCTCCCTAACAGCACACTGGGTAAATGCAATGGCGGCTGGGCCTGAGGCGGATGGCAGTTTGGCGCATGTCCTTCCACCAATACAACAGTATGCAATGGGTGTATCTCACTGTAACATACGCGGACAGGGCCGCAATCAACTTTTTTTGCCCATAAACTTTTTTTATTGCAATGCGCAATACAACAGTATGCAATGGGTGTATCGCACTGTAATGTATGAATGAAAAACTGAAAAATAATTGTCCCCTTAATTGGTGCTTGTTGAATATTTGAAATGCAGTGTCTGTCTAAAAGCTGTAAGTCACAGTAAAATATGAAGGAAAAAAGTTTTTTTTCTTATAAAATGCAGATTAAGCAGACACATATGCACTGAGGTTGCATGAAATGTGCAGCACCGCACGGCTAACAGGTTGGATACTGTTGTTCTATTCTGCTATTGTATAAAATAAAAAAAACATTTGAATGAAAAAAAATGAAAAATAATTTTTTTACCCTAAATACTGCAAAATAATTATTTTCCCCTCACATTGGTGCTTTTTGAAGAGCAGGTTAGAAAAGCAATGTCTGTCTGACATACAGTCTTTAAAGTTAAATGTGAAGGAAAAAATGTTTTTTTTTTTTTAAATGCAGATTAAGCACACACATATGCACTGAGGTTGCATGAAATGTGCAGCACTGCACGCCTAACAGACTGATAAAAATGTTTTGTTTCTCCTTTCTCCTCCTCACTTGGTTCAGGTCAGGGCATAAAGATCGTTCACTGCACCCCCACACAATACATTCAATGTAGATCGCTGTCTGATTAAAGCATGAGAGTGTTTTCATGGAATGTCAAGGGTCTCAGGTCACCTAACAAGCGAATGGCAGTTCTCAGACACCTGAAGAGTCTGAGAGCTGACATAGCAGTTTTACAGGAAACGCACTTGGAAGCAAAAGACTTCCACCACAGGCAAAAATTGTGGATGGGACAGGTATTTGGGTCCCCGGCAGTGAAGGGTAAAGCAGGTGTCCTTATACTTATTCATAAAAATCTCTCTACCACATTATGGTCCTCAACAACCGACGATGCAGGTCAAATAGCAGTGGTCCATCTCACCACTGCACAACAGGAGTGGGCACTGGCAGGGATCTACGCTCCAAACACGCCCTCTGAGGCCTTCTATCAAACCGTGACTCAGAATATAGCCCCATACTTACACCTACCGCTACTAGTTGCGGGAGACTATAACCAACTTATGCACCCAGTTGAGGATAGGTCCTCCGCAACTGGTGCCCAATCGCACAAGTCACCACGCCACTCTTCACTACTGCGCGATTTTGCGGATAGTGTCCATCTCTCTGACGTCTGGAGACTTCATAACCCAGATAGCAAGGAATACTCATTCTACTCTCACCCTCTCCACACGCTCACCAGGTTAGATTACATCTTCTCAAATCCCAAACTACTCCCATGTGCTATATCCCCACAAATTCACGACATAGCTATATCTGATCACGCCCCTATATCGGTTACTCTCACCCTATACATGACTACACCTTCCATCCATCAATGGCGCTTCCCCTTTTTTCTTGCCAGGGATCCCGGGGTCTCATCCCTCATCAAGGATGTCTGGTCTGATTTTGTCAGTCAAAATGCAGCGCCAACCGTCTCTCCCACTCTCCTCTGGGAGACTGGGAAGGCAGTTCCTCTTTACGGGAGGCCCAATCTAAACTGAATCATACCAACTCTATCGAGAATAGAGAACGTTGGCGGATCACTAAGGCAGGCTTTGATGGGTGGGCTGAGACAAGGGAACGCCTATACAAGTCCCATCAGGATTGGAAGTTCCACTCTTATGGAAATAAACCGGGCAAGTTACTGGCCTCCTTATGTAGGGGCTCCTTCTCCCCAACTCAGGTATCTACCCTTAGAGACACAAATGGCCAGCTGGCCGACACCTCCAAGGAAGTTAATAGGGTATTCGAACAATTCTACTGAGCCTTATATAGCCACAAACCCATTAACGAGGCAGTAGCAATCAAATGGCTCTCTACAGTTCCCCTCCCAACAATTACCCAGGAACAGCTGTCCCAGCTAAATGCCCCACTATCTCTAGAGGAGGTTTGCACAGCGATTAAATCTCTCACCCTGGGTAAATCACCTGGCCCCAACATATATACCCCAGAATTTTATAAGCTAGTGGCGGATACGGTGGCTCCTACTCTACAGTCAGTCTTTAATTATATTCTCGAAAGCAACCCCTATCTCCCGACAGGTTACCAAGCGCATATAAAACTGATTTATAAAAAAGGAAAGGACCCCACTGACCCTGGCTCTTATAGGCCGATATCCCAACTTAACGTGGATTCCAAGCTGCTCTCCAAATTAATGGCGGACAGATTGGCATCCATCATGCCCTCTCTTATACATCCAACGCAATCGGGATTCACGAAAGGCAGATCAGCCACATCAAACATTAGAAAAGTATTGCTAGCGCTTGAAGTGTCAAAGGCTGACCCGAACACAGACGCGGCCATAATTACTTTAGATGCCGAAAAGGCTTTTGACAATGTCAATATCCAATGGCTGGATCGAGTTCTCTCTCATCTTGGCTAGTGATGTCGCGAACCTAAAATTCGCCGTTCGCGAACGGCGGACGCGAACATCGGCAAATGTTCGCGAACAGGCGAACCGGGCGAACCGCCATAGACTTCAATAGGCAGGCGAATTTTAAAACACACAGGGACTCTTTCTGGCCACAATAGTGATGGAAAAGTTGTTTCAAGGGGACTAACACCTGGACTGTGGCATGCCGGAGGGGGATCCATGGCAAAACTCCCATGGAAAATTACGTAGTTGACGCAGAGTCGGGTTTTGATCCATAAAGGGCAGAAATCACCTAACATTCCTAAATTGTTTGGAATAACGTGCTTTAAAACATCCAGTGTGTGAATACGATCAGGTATGATGTTTTATCGGTCAAGTAGTGTAAGGGTTACGCCCGTCGCCCGCTTCACAGTGACAGACCAAACTCTGACAGACCAAACTCCCCGTTTAACAGTCAGTCAGTCCATTTGCACAACCGCAAACTCCCCATTTGCACAAGGTTGGATACCAAGCTAGCCATGTCCTGTTCCTTGTCCTCACTGACATCATTGAAGGTCTCTTCCTCCACCCAGCCACGTACAACACCAAGGGTCCCCGAAAGGTGAGAACAAGCCCCCTGGGACGCCTGCTGTGGCTGGTATTCCACCTCCTCAAAGCCACCTTCCTCCTCTGACTTCTCTTCTTCAGACTCCTCTCTCTGCGTTGCCACAGGTCCAGCAATTGACAACGACAAGGCTGCTTCTGGTGGTGATGGGGACCACAACTCTTCCTCTTCATGCTCATCTACAGCCTGATCCAGTACTCTTCGCAGGGCACGCTCCAGAAAAAACGCATATGGGATGAGGTTGATGATGTTGCCTTGGGTTCGACTGACCACCAGGTTTGTCACCTCCGCAAAAGGACCCATGAGCCTACAGCCATTGTTCATGAGCATTCAGTAACGCGGCCAAAAAATACCCAGCTCCGCAGAAAGAATGAAAGAAAATGAATGTTTTTTCTATGAAAAATTATCCCGCGGATCGCTTTTGGTCTGTTCACAATGAAGCAACGACCTTATCATCTGGGGTGTGCCAACACACTCCTAGAGGTGATCGATTCATTGTGATACGCAAGCCCCTTCACCACGACAAGGTAACGATCACGAAGGGGAATTGACACATGTATGTGCCTTTTTTTTTGTTTTTTGTTTTTTTGCAGCCACAGTGTAGCACCAGAGGCCAGAAAAATTAGGCATGTACACATGCATGAAAAAGTAGGTATTGTTGCAGAAAAATTTAGGTTTTCAAGGCAGAAAGTGCACTAAAACATTTCGGCTTGAACCGTAGTTGGTGGCAGAGACGTCACGTAAGTCATCCGGCATGCAGAGAATGATTAAATACAGCAGCGTGTGGACCATTTTTAGCCCAAGGCATCTCAGTCATCACCAGGCCTTTTTTAGTCAAATGCATCCCCCACTGTCAGTCCCTTCGGGATCCATGCCTCATTCATCTTAATAAACGTGAGGTAATCAAGACTTTTTTGACCTAGGCGACTTCTCTTCTCAGTGACAATACCTCCTGCTGCGCTGAAGGTCCTTTCTGACAGCACACTTGAAGCGGGGCAGTCCAGAAGTTCAATGGCAAATTGGGATAGCTCAGGCCACAGGTCAAGCCTGCACACCCAGTAGTCAAGGGGTTCATCGCTCCTCAGAGTGTCGATATCTGCAGTTAAGGCAAGGTAGTCTGCTACCTGTCGGTCGAGTCATTCTCTGAGGGTGGACCCCGAAGGGCTGTGGCGATGCGTAGGACTAAAAAAGCTCCGCATGTCCTCCATCAACAAGACGTCTGTAAAGCGTCCTGTCCTTGCCGGCGTGGTTGTGGTGGTAGGAGGAGGATTACTTTCCCCTCTTCCCCTGTTGGATTCCCGTTGTGCTGTGACATCACCCTTATATGCTGTGTAAAGCATACTTTTCAACTTATTTTGTAGCTGCTGCATCCTTTGCGACTGCCGGTAATTGGGTAACATATCAGAGACTTTCTGCTTATACCAGGGGTCTAGTAGCGTGGCCACCCAGTACAGGTCGTTCTCCTTCAGCCTTTTTATACGAGGGTATCTCAACAGGCATGACAGCATGAAAGACCCCATTTGCACAAGGTTGGATGCCGAGCTACTCATGTCCAATTCCTCATCCTCACTGATGTCATTGAAGGTGTGTTCTTCCCCCCAGCCACGTACAACACCACGGGTACCAGATAGGTGACAACGAGCACCCGGGGATGCCTGCTGTGGTTGGTGTTCCTCCTCCTCAAAGCCACATTCCTCCTCTGACTCCTCTTCCTCAGACTCCTCTTCCAGTGTTGCCGCAGGTCCAGCAAGCGATGGTAAGGCTGTTTCTGGTGGTGGTGATGGTGACCACAACTCTTCCTCTTCACGCTCAGCTACGGCCTGATCCAGCACTCTTCGCAGGGCACGCTCCAGGAAAAAAACATATGGGATGATGTCGCTGATGGTGCCTTCGGTGCGACTGACTAGGTTTGTCACCTCCTCAAAAGGACGCATGAGCCTACAGGCATTGCGCATGAGCGTCCAGTAACGTGGCAAAAAAATACCCAGCTCCGCAGAGGCTGTCCTAGCACCCCGGTCATACAAATACTCGTTGACCGCTTTTTCTTGTTGGAGCAGGCGGTCGAACATTAGCAGTGTTGAATTCCAACGTGTCGGGCTGTCGCAAATCAAGCGCCTCACTGGCATGTTGTTTCGCCGCTGAATATCTGCAAAGTGCACCATGGCCGTGTAGGAACCCCTGAAATGGCCACACACCTTCCTGGCCTGCTTGAGGACGTCCTGTAAGCCTGGGTACTTCTGCACAAAGCGTTGCACAATCAGATTCAACACATGTGCCATGCACGGCACATGTGTCAACTTGCCCAAATTCAATGCCGCCAACAAATTGCTTCCGTTGTCACACACCACTTTGCCGATCTCCAGTTGGTGCGGGGTCAGCCACTGATCCACCTGTGCGTTCAGGGAGGACAGTAGTGCTGGTCCGGTGTGATTCTCTGCTTTCAGGCAAGTCAACCCCAAGACAGCGTGACACTGTCGTATCCGGCATGTGGAATAGCCCCTGGGGAGCTGGGGGGGTGCAGTTGGTGTGGAGCAAGACGCAACAGCAGAAGAGGACTCAGCCGAGGAGGTTAGCAAAGAGGATGGAGTAGGAGGAGTAGAGGAGGTGGCAGCAGGCCTGCCTGCAAGTTGTGGCGGTGTCACCAACTCCTCTGCAGCAGAGCCACGCATTCCATATTTTTTTTACTTTGCAAGCTGCTGTGCCACCTTATATATCAGTGGTGGGTGGGCAGTGGCACAGTACACTCTCTGTGGACCTGACAGTCACTGGCACCCAGGCAACTGCAATTATAAAAAAAATATATATTTTTTTACTTTGCAAGCTGCTGTGCCACCTTATATATCAGTGGTGGGTGGGCAGTGGCACAGTACACTCTCTGTGGACCTGACAGTCACTGGCACCCAGGCAACTGCAATTATAAAAAAATATATGTTTTTTTACTTTGCAAGCTGCTGTGCCACCTTATATATCAGTGGTGGGTGGGCAGTGGCACAGTACACTCTCTGTGGACCTGGCAGTCACTGGCACCCAGGCAACTGCAATTATAAAAAAATATATATTTTTTTACTTTGCAAGCTGCTGTGCCACCTTATATATCAGTGGTGGGTGGGCACGCAGTGGCACTGCAGTGGGCACAGTACACTCTGTGGACCTGACAGTCACTGGCAGTCCAGGCAACTGCAATAATAAAAAATATATATTTTTTTCAAATTGCAACAAGATGCTGTGCCACCGTATATATATCAGTGGTGGGCAGTGCACTGCAGTGGGTACAGTGCACTCTGTGGACCTGACACAGCACTCACTGCAATTATGACAGAGGAAAAAAAAAATATTTTTTAAAATGCAAGGTACTGTGCCTGTGCCACCCGAAATGAGTGTGGTGTGCACACAGTACAGTCTGTGGTGGGTCTGTGGCCTCTCACACACAGCGGGCAGGCAACTGCAGTGTACAATAGATATATATATATATATATATATATATATATATATATAAAAAGGAAAAACTCAATTACCAGCCCTTAAAAGGGCTTTTGGGGACACTAGATATATATATATATATATATAAATATAAGAAGAAAAAACTCAATTACCAGCCCTTAAAAGGGCTTTTGGGGACACTAGATATATATATATATATATAAAAAATTACACAAATACCAGCCCTTAGAAGGGCTTTTTGGGGTGCTGTCAGGATGCTGTCCTTACAGCAGTAGTGGACCAAGAACACTGCAAGACCAGGAACACTGACTAACTGTCCCTAGCTTAACAGCAGCAGCAGCTCTCCCTGCTCTCACTAACACACACTGCTTCAGAATGATCTAAGATGGATGCTGCCCTTGCTTATTTATAGGAGGTGGGAGGGTGTGGGAGGGAGGTATGCTGATTGGCTGGAAATGTGCCTGCTGACTGTGAAGTTCAGGGTCAAAGTTTGCCTCAATGATGTATTATAGGGGGCGGACCGAACATCGCATATGTTGGCCCGCAGCGGCGAACGCGAACATGCTAAGTTCGCCGGGAACTGTCCGCCGGCGAACAGTTCGGTACACCTCTAATCTTGGCTTCTCTGGCCCATTTTTGTATTTGATTAGAATGATGTATGCCTCCCCAGTGGCGCAGGTGGTGATTGTGGGCCATATTTCCACCTCTTTCCGCCTATTCAAGGGGACACGTCAGGGGTGCCCCGTTTCACCCCTGCTGTTTAACTTAGCCTTGGAACCCCTTTCTAGATTTTTGTTGGCGCACTCAGATATCAAGGGCATCAAGGTGGGTGCAGAAAAACTGCGCACGGCTATGTTTGCGGACGACGTTCTCATTTTTCCGTCAGATCCCAAACAGGACCTTCCACTGATTCAAGACATATTTGCCGAATATCATCTGTGTTCAGGCCTTCGTATAAACTTAAACAAAAGCAAAATACTTCCCCTGAACACTACCCGTACACCGTCATGGGCATCTTCCTTGACCCTGCGCATAGCTACAAGTAATATCACCTACCTAGGGGTCAAGATAGCGCGCTTTCCGTCTTCCATATACCACCTGAACTTCACACCAGTCCTTGATAAAATGATAGCTGCACTGAAATCATGGGCTAAGCTGCCGTTATCTTTTTTTGGCAGGTGCCATTTATATAAGATGACCACTTTCCCAAAATTGTTATACCCTCTACAAACAATTCCACTGCTACTTAAACACTCTGACGTAAACAGATTACACAAAGCGGTCTCCTGCTTCCTCTGGAAAGAGAAGAGACCTTGAATTTCTCTTAGCAAACTGCACATGGCTAAGCGGGATGGGGGATTTGACCTGCCCGATACCAGAATTTATAATGTTGTATGTCTTTTAAGGGGATGTTTAGACTGGATAAGCCGGGAATCTCAGTACACCAACTTTTTATTAGAATCTCAAATGACCGCCCCCCATGATCTGACAGCCTTGCTGCACTGTAGGACCGGGGACCTCCCTTCATCTCTCCGAAATAACGTTTTGATAAGAGACACAGTGGCGGCATGGAGAGAAGTGCGGAAAAAACTGGGGTCTCCCCAACGCCTATCTCGCTACTTACCTATACATCACCACCCCAAGTTTCCCCAGGCACAGCAGCACTCGGTTTGTGGGACGTGGTCATCACTTGGGATCAAAGTGTTCTCCCAGCTTTTTGATATGATTACAGGTAAACCAATGAGCTTTTCTGCCTTTGCAGACACTTAACACCTACCGAAGAGTCATTATCTTTACTTTAGACAATGTATAAGTTTTGTGGATTATATTTGTCACACCCCTCTCCAACTATTTCAATCGACTCTTATAGACCTCTGGCTACAACAGGGTAAACACAGGATATCACAGCTGTACAAACCCCTTCACCAGGAGCTCTTCAAGGGGATCTCACACTCCATAGCTAAACCTTGGAATAGAATACTCAACTCGCAGGGTGCTCAGCAAAAGATTTTGAAGGGCTACCTCGTCACCCGAAAACACATTTTCAATGAATTCTGGAGAGAGCAACAGTTTAAGATTATTCATGGAGCGTATATCCCACATATCCGTTGGTCCAAAGACACCACTCACCACTACTGCACCTTGTGCCGGGAGCGCTATCCGTCTCTCCTGCACAAACTCTGGCAATGTCCTATGATATCCCCATTCTGGGACAAAACAATCCGCTATATAGTGAAACTGACTGGAATACTACTACCCAAGGATATACCGTGCCTTGCGAAAGTATTCGGCACCCTTGAACTTTGTGACCTTTTGCCACATTTCAGGCTTCAAACATAAAGATATAAAACCGTAATTTTTTGTGAAGAATCAACAACAAGTGGGACACAATCATGAAGTGGCATGACATTTATTGGATATTTCAAACTTTTTTAACAAATAAAAAACTGAAAAATTGGGCGTGCAAAATTATTCAGCCCCCTTAAGTTAATACATTGTAGCGCCACCTTTTGCTGCGATTACAGCTGTAAGTCGCTTGGGGTTATGTCTCTATCAGTTTTGCACATTGAGAGACTGAAATGTTTGCCAATTCCTCCTTGCAAAACAGCTCGAGCTCAGTGAGGTTGGATGGAGAGCGTTTGTGAGCAGCAGTTTTCAGTTCTTTCCACAGATTCTCGATTGGATTCAGGTCTGGACTTTGACTTGGCCATTCTAACACCTAGATATGTTTATTTGTGAACCATTCCATTGTAGATTTTGGATCATTGTCTTGTTGGAAGACAAATCTCCGTCCCAGTCTCAGGTCTTTTGCAGACTCCATCAGGTTTTCTTCCTGAATGGTCCTGTATTTGGCTCCATCCATCTTCCCATCAATTTTAACCATCTTCCCTGTCTCTGCTGAAGAAAAGCAGGCACAAACCATGATGCTGCCACCACCATGTTTGACAGTGGGGATGGTGTGTTCAGGGTGATGAGCTGTGTTGCTTTTACGCCAAACATAACGTTTTGCATTGTTGCCAAAAAGTTTGATTTTGGTTTCATCTGACCAGAGCGCCTTCTTCCACATGGTTGGTGTGTCTCCCAGATGGCTTGTGGCAAACTTTAAACAACACTTTTTATGGATATCTTTAAGAAATGGCTTTCTTCTTGCCACTCTTCCATAAAAGGCCAGATTTATGCAGTATACGACTGATTGTTGTCCTATGGACAGAGTCTCCCACCTCAGCTGTAGATCTCTGCAGTTCATCCAGAGTGATCATTGGCCTCTTGGCTGCATCTCTGATCAGTCTTCTTCTTGTATGAGCTGAAAGTTTAGAGGGATGGCCAGGTCTTCGTAGATTTGCAGTGGTCTGATCCTTCCATTTCAATATTATCGCTTGCACAGTGCTCCTTGGGATGTTTAAAGCTTGGGAAATCTTTTTGTATCCAAATCCGGCTTTAAACTTCTCCACAACAGTATCTCTGACCTGCCTGGTGTGTTCCTTGTTCTTCATGATGCTCTCTGCGCTTTGAACGGACCTCTGAGACTATCACAGTGCAGGTGCATTTATACGGAGACTTGATTACACACAGGTGGATTCTATTTATCATCATTTGTCATTTAGGTCAACATTGGATCATTCAGAGATCCTTATTAAACTTCTGGAGAGAGTTTGCTGCACTGAAAGTAAAGGGGCTTAATAATTTTGCACGCCCAATTTGTCAGTTTTTTATTTGTTAACAAAGTTTGAAATATCCAATAAACTTAGTTCCACTTCATGATTGTGTCCCACTTGTTGTTGATTCTTCACAAAAAATTACAGTTTTATATCTTTATATTTGAAGCCTGAAATGTGGCAAAAGGTTGCAAAGTTCAAGCGGGCCCAATACTTTCGCAAGGCACTGTATACCCACTATTATTCATATGTTTGGACCGGGAGGATATCACATTACCAAGGGAGTCCCGGAAACTCTTGACACAGCACAAACAGTGGGTAGTGACCTGCCTGATGTCGGCTCGCAGACTGATACTACGCCACTGGATGGCCATTGCCTCTCCCACTGTCTCCGAATTGTCCTCAGATGTACACTCATTAAGAAGCACGAAATATGTTTCCCCCCCCCCTTGAGTCCTCCTACTTCTAGGTTTTTGCCCCCCCATGCCCCTCAGACCTGCTCTCCCTTCTACCCTTCCTCCAACCTATTCAATAGAGATAAGGTTTTACTTTACCCTTGCTTAATTATGCTTGATATTACCTTGTACGAAGTTCCTCGAAATATGCAATATGAAATAAATGCATGTGGAGCACACTACCTATGGTTGTAACCTATGTTCTATGCTTGTATTATTGCTCACCATTTTCTGTGATGTAAAGAGTTGAATTTCAATAAAATGTTGTTGAAAAAAAAAAAACTGTTTATTATTTGTTTTTTGTGGCTGGAAGTAAACCAACTAGTTATGTTTTCTGCAGTTTGAATACACAAAATATTCAGTGCAACACTAAGAAATGTACAGTATTTGTTTGTACATTGAAACTGCATTTAAACTAAATTCTTTGCAAATAGGGAGAAATAGAATGTTCTCAGGCTACATTCTCTGCATATCAAGAACATTTTAATGGGCAAAATAACACATTGTGACCCCTATATGGTGCTGACTGTTATGTATAGGAAATATGTATGCTCCTCATTTCCATCAAGTGGCCATAATGCAGCATTTTCTGCATTAACACAGTCTATCTGCAGAGAATATAGCCTGGGAACATTTGAATTTGCCACATTCACAAATGAATACATTTACATGTAGCTTCAATGAATGACCTGCTATGCAATTTTCTTAAAATAGATACACCCCTAAAACACTCTATGGATAGCAAACTCATTTAAGGTTAAAAATATTGAAAATCTTGAAAGCCATGCAAAGTTGATAACTAGCCAGGAATTTCAAGGACACAATATATTACTGTATGTAATCATTGAATTTCTCTATGAACTCATTTTACGCTAACTAATAATTTGTTAAGTTGTGTAAATAAAACAGGTAGAAATAAGTTGACAGTGATACCCTCTTCTGTTTGGTCTATTAAATATTGCACAGTTAGTAGAAGATATGCAAGATTTGAAAGTGGGAACATTATACAATATATGTGTTTGGATTTCTTTTATATAAAGGACAGCAATGTAACACAATTTGAAATAATTTGATATCTTTAATTACATCAGAAACTTTAATTAACTTCTAATATTTAATATATGAATGTTACTATTCTGGACTACTTCTATATAATAATTTAAAGTTAATTTAGTAAAAAAAAAATGCCTTCATATTTTTTTAAATGACCCCAGTGCCTAAAAACAGCTGTGCACTGATGAAATACATTTTTATCTTGGGGATAAATCGGAAAAGCAGCAGAACGTAAATCAATAAACATCTCACCCAGTAGCATTTTGTATATTGATTTGCAATTGTGGCTCAAATTATCAAAGCATTATGACTGCTAGGGAGCTATTTTTAATGCAGAGTACATTTCTCACAACAGGTTATTTTCAGTTTTCAACACAGGTCTTTGTTTTGCCATATGTGTTAAAAAGATCCTTAAGATGAACAATAGCACCAATGTGCAGATATCCAAGGCAAGTACTAACCCTTTTGGTGCCCAGGGCTAGACACCCATTTACCCCTGTTCTTCTTGTACCAAACATAACAAATCCATCCCCACCAGAGATATCTTACACACTAATGCTCATATCTGCCTACTCCATAGTCCCCTTAGTCTTTTATTTCTAGAGTTGCATATAATCATATACAGTGGCTCCAGTGTCTATCCTTACCCTCCTACCTTGTCCGTCCTCCTTTTAACTTATTCATATGCATGCTGTACATTCTATCCTACATTCCTACCTTATGTGTCTACTCTAAACAGAAATCACAATAAGCATTTTCTAGGAGAGAAACACCAACATCATGCTAAAATGCTTGTGGAATGTATACACACTATATTTATTTCCCTCCAGTGGTATTTATTATTAAAAATTGTCAATTTGCAAAAAAATCATACACATCATAAAGGAAAGTCAGTATTCAATAGTGGCATGACAGGTGGATATTTTGCAGGGTAAAGGGGGCTTAAAGGACAACTGTAACTTTGGTACATTTTGTCTTTTAATAAATACTGCCACTCTGCTGAGTGGAGCCCTATTTCATTACATAGTTATTCAGGTCGAAAAACAAACAAATCTATTGAGTTCTACCAAAAGAAAGATGACAAAATAAATCAAAAACCTGCATGTACGGAACACTAAACCCACAGCTGATCCAGAGGAAGACAAATGAAAAAACTTTTAGAGCCTTGTTCAATTTTCTCCAATGGAGAACCCTTCCTCATCCTTCAAGGCAAGAGTATATTCTCAGGATTAAGAATCTATGGTGTTATTACTTAGAAATAATAATAGCCAATTAGTTTCTGTGCATTTAAAAACACATTCAAAAGATGCCTTTCCGTATGCAATAATAAACCTCTATTCCTTCAGATGCAGAGCCCCCTTTGTCCTTTGTGAACTATAGGAGAAGAAATACAAGACATAACTGCTATTCAGTGGTCTCTTAGACAGCTATGGGACACTTGTTATAGCACTTGATGCTCACCTAGATGATGAGCCACCCTGGAATATGTTAAAAGCACGCGTATGGACGAATATCAGTGAAAAACAGAAAGTACAAACAGTGAAAATGCTCCTACAGCAGAATTTGCACTACACCCTGGTATACACCATATGTTTTTTCTTTGTTCAATCCATCAGGCTAAACTAAAAAAAAATGAGAAGCTCAGGTGGCTCTCACTGTACTAAGTATACAATGTTAGTACAGAAATCTTCCCGCTGAGCTATTGTGTTCTGATAGAGGTACTGTCACCCTGCCAGAACACACCGGTCAGCTCTTGCAGCCATTGGATGCCAGGGCTGATGAGGTGCTGATCAGCTGCTGGTTTTCCAGCATGCCCATTCTTTTGGACAAGTGGATGTGCACAGAGGCTTAATGTCAGACAATGTCAATACTGGCCGATATTCGGCCTGTCCATATCAGGCTTAAGAATCAGTTACTGCAATAATAGCAATCCACAATGTGAAAACACGTGTGTGCAAATAGCCAGGTCATTAGAGCAAACTGAAAAAAAAAAAAGAGCAAAATAGTAGACATTTCAGATAACTTCAGATACTATGTGTGCCGTTCACTCCAAAAAGAGTATCTTATCATTGACTTTAGAGCTACCAGTCATATGACCAACACTCACTTTGATCAAAGTAATACAGAAGTATATTAAAATAGATATTGGACAGTGTATCATCTCCAAAGAAATAAGGAAAGGTTATCTACGATGAGTCTTCAAAAAGTTTCTGCGCTATTTTGTATTTACTAGAGTTAAAAAAAGTGCTAAAACTTTTTGAAAAACTCTCGTACTGTATATTGCTCTTTATTTTAAACAACAGTAATTGGGAAGAAGATACCAATAAAAGATATATTATACATTCCTACTATTGAATGTAACCTATCTTCGGTGAAGAATCTCAACTAACAAATATATAAATTGAAATTCAAGAGTAACAGCTGCATTATCACAAAAGGAAGCCTCATTCTAGATACAGGAAAAATCATAGATGAACTGCAACAGCCTGAACTGTCAAAGAGGAAAAAAAATGTACACTGTATTCACACCTGGAATGATCATCTTGGACAGAGTAATCCTTAAACTATTAAGAAGCTAGCAGCAGACCAGCATGTCAATGGCAAACAATTGACCCATGCAGTCAAACATTGAAGCTGTATAAAGGGGAAAATGACCAGGAAATATTTTCCCAAAAGTAGCAGCACTAGATGACTCGTCAAGGTTTATTGTGCTCCACCTATTGCACAGCAAAAAGGAAGTTCCAGATAAACTTGAACAATTTCTTACCAAAGAAAACAGAAAATTTGGAAAAAAAACTAAAATTAGTGTAAAGTAATACGTAAGCATTGAATTGTGTTCCAGACTGCTGTGCCATACAATTCAGAACAAAATAATGATACAGAGAGAATGAACTGCGCTCCATGTGAAAGTGGCAGAAGCCTGCATTTTATGTGGATATGCTAACAACACACTGGGCAAAGGAAATTATGATAACTTGCTCCAAAATCACTTACCTAGAAAGACAACCCTATAGAAAACTCTATATGAGCTATGAAATGTAAAAAAAACTACTTTGGAATAATTGCCATGAACATATTCGTAAAGAAAACAAGACAAAATTTGAACCTTGTCTAATTAAAGGTATGTTGGTTGGCTACAGTGCCTCTTAAAAGGGTTGCAAAATTTTGCATTCGGACTCCAATAATGTAACAATCAGCAGAAATGTAATCATTAATAAAATACCTATGCATCAAAAACCTCATAAAATAACAAACCATCTTAACGGTAAGCTGAGCAAGGAGCAACCCCCCCCCCCCTCCCCACACACACACACAACATAACTTTGCTGATATTGAAGTTGGCATCAGTGATTCGCCCACTGAAAAGGAAGTAGCTGATATGCCTGAAACCTCAGTCAGAAAATCTGCAAGATACGAGGATCCCAGCTAGATGCTTGTCATATATGGTTTGTGTAGCCCCAGAGCCTAAGGCAGTGTCATAGGAAGAAATGTAAAAGCTACCTGTTTATGAGAGACAAATGTGGATTAAGCTGCAGATGAAGAGTGGGCATCTCTCCGTAAGCTCCTAGCTGGAATGCAAAGTTGTAAGCACACCAATGGAAACAAAGTTAAAGTAATAATGGACAATATAGACAAGCAGTAGTGGAACGTTTATACATTGCACCACTACATGTCCAGATATAGGAGCTGAAATGTCAGTTCTTTCTGAATTTATAAGTAACCCCTGGCAAATAAATTGGAATGATAAGGCAAAACAATACCTAACAAAAATTTGAAGAACTCCAAAAGAAGAGGGTACTTATGAGAAGTAGCTGTTGAGTAGGGTTATGAAGTAAACTCCTGTCATGATGTCATGTGCAAACGAGGGGTCGACCGATTATCGGCAAAGCCGATTGTCGGAGGTGCGACATTCACCTTGACAGCTGCCAAGGCTGGTATGATATTTGCATGAATAAGGAAGGGGATGTATTCCAGAGATAAAACTATAATCCTACCACTTTATAAAAAACTTGTCTGACCGCATCTGGAGTATTCTGTCCAGTTCTGGTCGCCAGTCCTCAGAAGGGATGTGTTGGAGCTGGAGAGAGTCCAGAGAAGGGCAACTAAACTAATTAGGGGATTGGAGGACCTAAATTATGAAGAGCGTTTACAATCGCTTGATTTATTCTCCCTGGAGAAGAGACGCCTGAGAGGGGACATGATAGTAATTTACAAATACCTCAACATAGAAAAAAAGCTATTCAGTCGCAAGGATTGCATGAGGACATGAGGCCATACAATGCGATTAGAGGAGAAGCGTTTTAACCTCAGGCAATGTAGGGTGTTCCTTACTGTTAGGGCTACAAGATTGTGGAATTCTCTACCACAAAAGGCAGTTACTGCGGGAAGTATGGCTACTTTCAAAAGACTCTTGGATGTACATCTCAAGGATCAGAACATTAAGGAGTATGAGAGATGATTTCGGCCTGACACGCCTACACAGGTTGAACTGGATGGACTATTGTCTTTATTCAACCTCAACTACTATGTAACTATGTAACTTTTCCCGATGTATCGCTATCTGCTCTGGAACTTGCCGATAAAACCGATATTGTCGTGACGTCATTGCGTATCTTGTGCCACGCGCCTCCGCGCACTGGGCCTGACCTTCTGCATTATTAGGCCACCTCCCTCACCTTGGACAGCCTCCTCTGCAGTTAGGACTAGTCTCTCAGGAGTGTACAACACAGCCATATACCCACCCACAGCAGCCCGGTGCCAGCCAGTCACCTACACGCACAGGCCCTGTACCAGCCACAGGCAATGTACCAGCCATCCAGCCAGCCACCCACAGGCCCTGTACCAGCCAGCCACAGGCACTATACCAGCCAGCAAGCCACCCAGAGCCCCTATGCCAGCTACCCACCCACCACAGGGTGCCAGACAGCCAGACAGCCAGCCACCCACCACAGGGTGACAGCCAGCCACCCATCACAACAGGGTGACAGCCAGCCACCCACCACAGGGTGCCAGCCAGCCACCCACCCCAGGGTGTCAAGCAGCTAGCCGCCCACCACCACAGGATGCCAGCCAGCCACCCACCACAGGGTGCCAGCCAGCCACCCACCCACCACAGGGTGCCAGCCAGCCAGCCACCCACTGCAGGTAGCCAGCAAGAAAGCCACCTACCACAGGGTGTCAGACAGCCAGCCACCCACCGCAGGGTGCCAGCAAGCCAGCCACCCACCACAGGGTGCCAGACAGCCAGCCACCCACCCACCACAGGGTCCCAGCCAGCCACCCACCACAGGGTGTCAGGCAGACAGCCAGCCATCCACCACCACAGGGTGCCAGCCAGCCACCCACCCACCCACCACAGGGTGCCAGCCAGCCACCCACCCACCACAGGGTGCCAGACAGCCAGCCACCCATCGCATGGTGCCAGAAAGCCAGCCACCCACTACAGGGTGCCAGACAGCCACCCACCCACCACAGGGTGTCAGCCGGCCAGCCAGCCACCCACCACAGGGTGCCAGCCAGCCAGCTACCCACCACAGGGTACCAGACATCCAGCCACCCACCACAGGGTGCCAGCCAGCCACCCACCCACCACAGAGTGCCAGACAGCTAGCCACCCACCACAGGGTTCCAGCAAGCCAGGCACCCACCACAGGGTGACAGACAGCCAGCCATCCACCACAGGGTGCCAGACAGCCAGCCATCCACCACAGGGTGCCAGACAGCCAGCCACCCACTACAGGGTGCCAGAAAGCCAGCCACCCACCACAGGGTGCTAGAAAGCCAGCCACCCACCACGGGGTGCCAGCCAGCCAGGCACCCAACACCACAGGGTGCCAGCCAGCCACCCATCACATATTGCCAGACAGCCAGCCACCTACCACAGGGTGCCAGCCAGCCAGCCATCCACCACAGGGTGCCAGACAGCCAGCCATCCACCACAGGGTGCCAGACAGCCAGCCACCCACCACAAGGTGCCAGCCACTCATCACCACAGGGTGACAGACAGTTTCTTTAACCCTATATTCAATTTCAGTAGTGTCTTTCAAATTTCAATGGAGATGAATGCAAAAATACGTCAAATCTTTGGGCCCATCTAAGAGTTCATCATGTTAAATTATATCATACAGCACAGAAAAAAACTCAATGAATCACAAGGTGAAATACCAGTATCCCAGCAGGCAACAATAACAGATATGTTTTCAGAAAAAAAAGCAGGTGGCTAAATTTGGATGGAAGATCCCAAATGCTGGACAGAGTAATCACAGAGATGATGGTCACTGATAACCAGCCATTTACAATGGTGTCTGACTCTGGATTTAAGTGGTTGATGTCCATAGCTGAGCCAAGGTACACACTGAAGAGTGACAAGTATTATCAAACTGAAATGCCGGTTAAAATTCACCAAAAGGTCGTTGAGAAAGTAAAGGTTATGCTGAAACCAGAGAATGCTGGCAACTCACTCTCATTCATAACTGACTGCTGGTTAGCACAAACAGAGTCACTAATGAGTCTTACATTGCACTTCATTGACAGCGGATGGACAAGAAGGCATTTGGTGTTGAATACAAAAGTGATGCAAGGATCCCTCACTGGGGAGTACATTAGAGAAAGGTTTCTAGGCATGCTTGAAGACTGGGGAATCACCAAAGACCGAGTGATGCTTGTGCTTCAAGACAGTGAAAGAAACACGGTGAATGAGGCTTGCTGAAGTGTCAGACCTCAGTTGCATGGCACACACCCTCCAACTTGTGGTAAATGATGGTCTATCAAACCAGAGAGCTTTGCTTGATATAATTGGCATGCTGAAGAGGTACACAGGCCATTTCCACCATTCAATCCTTGCCAAGCAGCGACTGAGGTGCATTCAGGAAAACGTTGGCCTACCCAAAAACAACTTGATTAAAGCTGTTCCAACATGATGGAATCAACATTTCACATGCTGCAAAGAATGCTGGAGCAGAAGCGAGCTCTTACCATCTATTCAGGTGAATATGGAGGATATTCTTGTCCTACTGCTGATCAGTGGGACATTGTAGCCAATGTCATTGAGACCCTCCTCCCCATATAGGAAGTAACACAAGAGGTGAGTCATTATGACTCATCTGTGTCATCTGTTATCCCATGTGTGAAAGTGCTGAAGATGCTTCTTCAAGAGAATGAAGGACCCAACACACATGGCACTAAAACATGTAGGCAGGCCATGAGGGACAGCCTCACAAAACGTTTTGAGAAGCATGAAGAGAATAAAAATGTTGTGCTTGCATGTCTTTTGGATCCTCGACACAAGAATCATGCTTTCTCTTCTGATGACGTATTGGCCAAGGCAAAACAATGGCTGACAGAAAATTATTCAACAGGAGGTGCAGGAGGTGCAGGAGGTTCCTGACGAAAAGACAAGTCAGGAAGATCAGGTTTCTAATCAGGAAGAGCAGGCTTCTAATCTGGAAGAGCAGGATGCTGCAAAAAGAGAAAAATGTCCAAAAAGACAATGGACAGAGAGAAACTTCTTTGTGGTCGAATAGATGCCATGTTCAGTGTTTTATTGGGGCCTCATGCAGAGGATTCTTCTGAATCTGCAATAATGACCCTGGATGATGAACTTCATCTCTATTTGAAGGAACCAGTAATTGACAGAAGAAATGGTGATCCTCTTCAGTGGTGGAAAGAAAATGAGGCACGTTACAAAAGACTTGCTTCTCATGCTAGAAGATAGTGAGCATGTTTTTAGTGAAGTGGCAGCAACTTATATGAAAAAAAACAGAACTGGTAAACATGCTAAAAGGTATGCTTTCTGCACTATAATATTGTTCTACTTAACTGGGAGTATTATAAGTGAGTAGTACTAGTGTCCAGTCCACTGTCTTTTGAACTGCAGCTACTAGAATGAACCATTGCCACGGAGTGCCCTACTGCAGCAGTTAATGTAAATTTTGTTTTGGGAAGCCTTTAGTTATTATTTTCCCAGCACTTTATTTTTTACAGTTTTCTACAGTTGTCTACTCTTCTAGGACTCGTTCGTTCACATGATGTGAAACTAATGTACCTGCAAGTGAAAGCTGTGCGGTTTTCCTATCAGTTTTCATGCAGGTAAGGTGTGAAGAACGAGCCTTTAATGTTAAAATTGTTAATAAACAAACATTAACATGTTCAGTACCAGATTTGTGTCAAAAATTGTCTTTATTTTTCAAAACTTTAAATGTACAAAATATCGGCTCATATACTTTGTGACCAAAATATCAGTATCAGCCCTGAAAAAATCATATCGGTCTATCCCTAGTGCAAACACAGAAATAAAAATTGTAATCCCAAATGCTTTATTATTTATACATTTTTTAAAAAGTAAGGGTCCAAACACCGAGTCTTGGGGTACATCAACAACAATTGTAGAACATTCAGAGTGTGAATCATTATTTGCTACTCTCTGAATTTAGTCTTTAGGTCACTTTTCATTTCATTTACATATTATATTGTCTAACCCTATAGACCCTAACCACTTCCCTACCACACTATAACTGATATTCAGCTTCTGCATAGCTCTCTAGAGTGTCCCTGGATGTCCTCCCAAGAATGTGCCTGCCCCTGGGGCATGCATTTGGAAGTGTCTGTGATTGCTCTGTACCTTGGAAACAGCGGATCACAGATCGGGGTAAAGACCAATCACAGCCGACCTTTACCATGAGAGCAGCTTTGTTCAAACACAGTTTACAGATGTAAACAGACTTGCTGGTTATCTACTCTACTCTACTTTCCTCACACAGAGACAGCTTGTGAGGAAAGGAGAGCCAAGCTGTGAAGGCACAGTGAGTCAATCACAGCAAGTGAGCCAAAGAGGAGAGAGAGAGGACAGGGCTGCGGCTCAGACCCAAGCTTCTTGCTCTGATGGCACTTGGCAGGAGGGAAGGGCCAAGAGCGCCAGCGGGGGACCTGAGAGGAGTCAAATCAAGGATTCTTTGTGCAAAACCACTGCAGGTAAGTATGCCATGTTTGTTATTTATTTTTTTTTTTTTTTTTACGAAAGCCTTTAGAATCACTTTAAGCACTTGGATATTACCCTTGTCCACAAAGCCCTTGTGGCTTTCCTTTGACATGATAAGAAACTCTTAAGAAACTTTTTCTCCCTAAGAGAGAAGATGAAGCTGGACTGCCAAATTTAGGACTATACAATTTGTCTTTTCTGCTTAGATAAGGGCTTGATTGGCTTTCTGGTAATTCTGCCAACTCTAATTGTGCTCTGGAAAGTGCCTTGGTGCTCCCATTTAGCCTCCCTGCCATCCTCCATTCAAAGTTGCAATCTCTACGGAAAACACTGCAGCATCATTTATTGATTAGAGATTCTGTATTGGCCTGGTGGGAGGTGCAGAAGCTCCTGGATCTACCCTCTGCTATTTTTAACTTTCTGCCTATTCACAGTAATCCCATGTTTCCACCATCAGGAATGCATAAAGAATTTGCTCATTGGAAAAAGATGGGTCTAACTATGGCCTCATCTCTCTTTGGATCTTGTCCTGGGGCTTTAAAGTCATTTTCTAAACTTTCCGTGTAATTTCCACTTCCTGCTAATCATGTGTTCTACTACTACCAGCTCGGTAGCCATATAAAAACCCGCTACAGTTTTAGGCAAGATGCCCTGCAACAGTCTTTTATTGACTTAGTTTTCCAAAGCTTATACTTGATCTCTGATATTTATTCTGGGCTCATTACTTTTCTTTCCTCGAAGCATCAACATGTTGCTTTCAAACCCTGGGCCAACGTCCTTTCCGACGACAACTCCATAGAGAAAATTCTGGCATGATATCATGAAACCTGTAAAATAATTGTCTGTGAGCTATAGCGGGAGACTTGATTTAAAATTATTCACAGAGGTTACTACTAGGGATGATCGAACGGTTCAGGTCGACCATCGGTTTGACCCGAGCATTGACTGTTCGAAATTCGGCCGAATTCTGAACTTTTTGCGGAAAAAGTTCGGAATTCAGCAACCAGAACCGACCAAAATGCAATGGGACAGGAACTGGGCTTTAAAAGCCTGTGATTGGACCAGAAACATCAGTAAAAGCCAATTGAAGGGGCAGGAGGATGCTAGGAATGTGATTGGAGTGACTAGGGGGTCCAGAGGCCAATCAGTAGTGAATACGCCCCCAGTATATAACATAGCCCCGCCAAATCTCTAGCACTGTAATACAGGGGCTGTGGAAGAGAGTGGAAGCATTTCTGTTACTCCTGCTGCAAAAGTGTCATTTAGCAATTATTAGTGTGAGGAAAGGGATATCTAGTGTAGTTAGGGTACTATTTTCCACTTTAGTTAGATTTAATAATCTAGTTTCTGTAGGGAAAGTGTTAAGTGTAAGGGGACCGTAGTGTAGTGTAGGGTTAACTGACTCTGACTGCTATGGCAGGGTGACAAAACCCTTCCATGTCAGGGTGACCGCTATAGAGAAAAGATTGTTTCTCTTAGAACACCTATAGAACAGGCATATGGCTTTGCCTCTGTCACCCTGCTTTTTGATCATTTTTCTTAGAATTTTTAGTAGAGCAGGGATGGGGCTCCGCTCCTTGTATGCCAGGGTGACCAAACTCTTCCATGTCAGGGTGACCGCCATAAGAAAAAGATTGTTTGTCTTAGAATTTTTAGTAGAGCAGGGATGGGGCTCTGCTCCTGTCACACCTAGGCGTTTTTGTTTCAGGCGTTTATTGGGCTTTTTTGTGGACGTCTTTGGAGGCAGGCATGACATCTGAACTTCTGTGTAGGGGTATATATACACACACACATATATGTATATAAACACATACACCCATATAGGTGTGAAAGTAGCGGAACCCCATCCATGCGCTAATGAAATTATTTGCAGGGATGTGGCTCCGCTCCTATCACACCTATATGTGTGTATGTGTATATATACATATATGTGTGTGTGTATATATACCCCTATACAGAAGTTATGCCTGCCTCCAAAGAAGCCCAAAAAATGCCCAATAAACGCCTGCAACAACACACCTGGGCGTTTTTGAAGCAGGCGTTTATTGGGCATTTTTTTGGGCGTCTTTGGAGGCAGGCATAACATCTGAACTTCTGTATAGGGGTATATATACACACACACATATATGTATATATACACATACACACATATAGGTGTGATAGGAGCGGAACCCCATCCCTGCACTAATGAAATTATTTGCAGGGATGTGGCTCCGCTCCTATCACACCTATATGGGTGTATGTGTATATATATATATATATATATATATATATATATATATATGTATATCTGTGTGTGTGTGTATATATACCCCTATACAGAAGTTCAGATGTTATGCCTGCCTCCAAAGATGCCCAAAAAATGCACAATAAACGCCTGCAACAAAAACACCCAGGTGTGTTGTTGCAGGCGTTTATTGGGCATTTTTTGGGCGTCTTTGGAGGCAGGCATAACATCTGAACTTCTGTATAGGGGTATATATACACACACACACACATATATGTATATATACACATACACACATATAGGTGTGATAGGAGCGGAGCCACATCCCTGCAAATAATTTCATTAGCGCAGGGATGGGGTTCCGCTACTTTCACACCTATATGTGTGTATGTGTATATATACATATATGTGTGTGTGTATATATACCCCTATACAGAAGTTCAGATGTTATGCCTGCCTCCAAAGACACCCAAAAAATGCCCAATAAATGCCTGCTTCAAAAATGCCCAGGTCTGTTGTTGCAGGCGTTTATTGGGCATTTTTTGGGCGTCTTTGGAGGCAGGCATAACATCTGAACTTCTGTGTAGGGGTATATATACACACACACATATATGTATATATATACACATACACACATATAGGTGTGATAGGAGCGGAGCCACATCCCTGCGCTAATACAAATTCTAAGAAACATTATCTTTTTTTTTTCTGGTTCTGGACATGCTACAGAGCTGAAACTTCACAGGTACACTTTTTAGACCCCCCAGACACTAAATCCAAAGAAATCTCATTTTTTTTTTCAATAATGTTTTCAATAATTGGCTTTCTATCAAAAACTACAATTTTTAAGAACTTTTTTTGTGTGATTAATAGTCCCTGGGGCATGACCCAGAACCCTATGCACTTTTTAGGGGCATTTATTGGGTTTTAGGGCTTCAAAATTGTGTTTTTTGATTACCAAAGTTTGGGTCCCATTGATTTCAATGGGGTTCTGGAATCCGAACCCGAACTTTCGGGAAGTTCGGGTGTTCTGGTCGAACCAAACTTTTCAAAAGTTCGATCATCGCTACCTACTACTTGTTTCATGTTAACAAGGAGAATCGCTTGCACCTGTATCAGTTCTGGACATGCCGCCCTATTTTGTCATACTGGCACCAAGTTTTTACCTACTTTTTTAAAATGATCTCTTTTCAACTACAGGCAGTCCCCGACTTACGAACATCCGAGTTGCAAACGACTCCTACTTACGAACGGGGCCCCGTGACGAACGACTCCTACTTACGAACAGGGGCGTGACGAATGACTCCTACTTACGAACGGTGGCGGCGCCCGCGTGACGTCACCGCTGGCTTCTTCCGGCTTCTTCTTGCTCCTGTGCTGGATAGCATCCATCTTAGTGCCGGCCACAATGCATGCTGCATGTACTACATGTACTGATTGCCCCACACTGCCCAGAAGCATCCCACTGCACAGGCAGAAGCTGGTGGAACTGTCTGGAAACTGGTGAGATTACATTACTCTGTATTGGGAGCAGGACCACTGTATTGTACTTGTACTTCTAGCTATGTTGAATGTAACTATCCTTCTGGGTCTCTTTTAGCCTTTTAGTTTTGGCTAGTACAGTACTGTATGGTGTGGGGTTAGAGCCACAATGAGGTTTGTACTGCTGTCTGTATCCTTATGAATTTTTTGGGCTGGAGTTACACTTAAAAAAGTACATGTTCCGACTTACAAACAAATTTGACTTAAGAACAAACCTACAGTCCCTATTGTGTTCGTAACCCGGGGACCGCCTGTACCTAAGGACCCTGTGTTGTACACCTTGTATACAAAGAATACTCTGCTCAACCTACCTTGTTGACATCTTTAAGCCTGCCTCAATGGGCTTACATATGCCTCCTTGTAGACCGCAGAGTCCGACTTAAAGTCTGAACCTCACACTCGGCACCTCACATTTTAGCGGTTAAGAAAGACCTAAAATCTTTGCTCTACATGGAAAAACGTGATACTATTGTACATTACTTTGACCCACCAAGTGCTTTTTCATCAGATGGAAGCATTTTATAAAATCTCTTTCTGCTGTGGAAATTACTCTCCTCTGCGACCTTTTCATTACATGAAATGGTATCTGAAAGGTGAACTTACCAATTAATGACTAAAGGTCCGAAATAATAGTGAAAAGGTCAGGTCTGAGCATGTAGGTCCTTTACAGAATAATCTGGAGTGGGTGACTGGGGACAAAGAGAAGACAAATTTATTAAATACTTTCTTCAGCTCTGTGTATACAAAGGAGCATGGGGGAGCTCATGACCATAATGAGAATGGTATTGACTCAGCCCCACATGATCCACAATGGCTTAAAAGTCATATGGTCCAGAAATATTTAGACAGAATAAAGGTGAATAAAGGTGGATAAAGCACCTGGATCAGATGGCAATGGCATGCAATACCAAGCTGTTGCAAGCAAAGCCACAGAATACTGGCATATATACATTCACTCCAGAGATAAAACGATTATTCTCCCACTCTACAATGGTCTGGCCACATCTTGAGTATGCTGTTCAATTTTAGGCACCGGTCCACAGAAAGGATATGCTGGAACTAGAGAGAGTTCAGAGAAGGGCCACAAAGATAATTAGGGGAATGGAGGACATTAGCTATGAGGAAAGACTACAAGCATTGAACTTTTTCTCTCTGGAGAAGAGACACTTGGGTATGATATCAATGTAAAAATACCGAACTGGTGACCCTAGCTTTTCAGACAAAGGGAATTCAATAAGACACGAGGCCACTCACTAAAACTAGAAGAAAAGTGGTTTCACCCTAAACTGAGTAAAGGGTTCTTTACTGTCAGAGCGGTAAGGATGTGGAATTCTCTTCCACAAGCAGTGGTATCAGCAGGGAGCATCGAGAGTTTGCTAGATAGATAGATTAGATTAACAGTTTTTAAATTAACAGTTGTTGTATATTTTATTGCTATATGATACTTCTTTTGTTATGCTATGGTACTGCGATATTGACTTTGATAGGAAGGGGGGGGGGTGTCATGGCGCTCTTCTAATATCCCAAGGTGGTACAAGGAATGTGGGTGGATGGGAGGGGGGGGGGTTATGGGGCTGCGTGGGGGGGAACAAAGTTTGGTACTGTAGGGAAGCTATAGTCCGCGGCAGCCGGCTGAAGCGTGGAGAAGCCCTGAGAGATGCAAGAAAGGAGAGAGCGGCGCCAGCTTAGTATAGTACAAGTTTATTTAACACTGTTAAAATTGGTGACTCACTGTCCGAGGTTGGGTGAGACCGGTACACAAAGACTGTTAGGGTCATCCATCTTCCTCTTCCAGTATAGTGGTCATAGGAGAAGGTGGTGAGGTTCCAGAGGTATAGCTGAGCCGCTGTGGGGCTGCTAGTTGTCACTGGCCGCGGCGGAGCATGCACAACAGGGCTCCGGCTGCCGACTTCTGATCCCTGATGACATCACTTCCTGGCAGGAGAAAAATAGGGGTTGCACGCGTTCAGAGCATCCGTGCTCCTTCGTCAGGCGATGGGAGTGTCTCAGGTGGGGCAGGGAATTTATACCCTGTTGCCGGACTAATTGCAAAGACATCTGTCTGTGGGGGGGCGGAGCCAAAAGACTCTAAGAAAGTCATCTCAGTAAAAACACAATTGGGGATACATGTCTCTAGGAAATCCATAAAAGTACATAAAAATACATGATGGTATTACATAAAAGAGGACTTATAAGAATAAATCCCATAAAAACAATACTGACATGGCCATGGGGAAAATAGATCGGTAATGTGTGTATACATCTACATGAAAAAACGGTATTGGAGGGAAAAAATAAAAATATATGTATGTAAAATTATGTATTTTTATGTACTTTTATGGATTTCCTAGAGACATGTATCCCCAATTGTGTTTTTACTGAGATGACTTTCTTAGAGTCTTTTGGCTCCGCCCCCCACAGACAGATGTCTTTGCAATTAGTCTGGCAACAGGGTATAAATTCCCTGCCCCACCTGAGACACTCCCATCGCCTGACGAAGGAGCACGGATGCTCTGAACGCGTGCAACCCCTATTTTTCTCCTGCCAGGAAGTGATGTCATCAGGGATCAGAAGTCGGCAGCCGGAGCCCTGTTGTGCATGCTCCGCCGCGGCCAGTGACAACTAGCAGCCCCACAGCGGCTCGGCTATACCTCTGGAACCTCACCACCTTCTCCTATGACCACTATCCTGGAAGAGGAAGATGGGTGACCCTAACAGTCTTTGTGTACCGGTCTCACCCAACCTCGGACAGTGAGTCACCAATTTTAACAGTGTTAAATAAACTTGTACTATACTAAGCTGGCGCCGCTCTCTCCCTTCTTTGATAGGAAGACTCCTTTGCCACTGAGTAGCAGTCTTTGCTTCTTTGTATTTAGTGCCTTGTATTATTTTTAAACTAAATAAAAAGTATTCAAGGGTCAGATGGTATGCACTCTTTGGGTAAGGGAATATGCAGATTAGGAAAATATAATGTTAGAAAAATTCTGTCCTTGTTAGTGATGGGCCAAACATATCTGGGTCCAGTTCAAGCAGGGCGTTGAATGAGAAACCTATTATTGTCAATAGAAGCTGATGTTAAAAAACAACTTTGCCCATTTTCTTGGCTAATAGCCAAGGGATTGTCAAAAAAAAGACACTACTTGATGAGTGTAGAATGTATCTCTTTGTTTTTGGCTTTGATGTAATCTACAAACTCTGAATAAAGTTATTAAAAAAAAAAAAGACTGCATCAGAGGGAGATCATTCTGTGAATGAAGGTACATCAAAATATTGTGAAATTATTAAAACATTCTTAGTTTGCCTTCCCTCTGGTGCAATGTTACAAATAATTTACATTTCTTACTTTACTATGCACTATTCCTAAAATACTATCTATACTATGAGATAAATAAAACTCTTTTTTTTGTAAATTAACTTCAATGATTTATGATTTACTGTATATATATATATATATATATATATATATATATATATATATATACACGTATATACATATATATACATATATATATATACATATATATATATATATATACAGTAAAACCTTGGATTGCGAGCATAATTCGTTCCGGAAGCATGCTTGTAATCCAAAGCACTCTTATATCAAAGCAAATTTCCCCATAAGAAATAATGGAAACTCAGATGATTCGTTCCACAACCATTTATTCATAAGTCCTTCAGTTTATAGTCCATATAAAAAGATTATAGCATTGCGATAGGTTATATAACCATAAAATGTCCATCCACAAATAGCCCCTTCCACAAGGGGATAAGAAGCAAAATCCAGTAGGAGCTACAGAGTATCAAAGAGAAGAAAGGCGCCTCTAAGTGTAGCAATATGGTTCCATTTAATGAAGGTACAACATTTAGCAACTCACATGGTTGATGAATAAAACAGGCACATCTAAGTATGCAGGCATCCGGGGTAAAGCTGTCCACATGGACTATCTTCTGCACCGCCCGGCTGGCAGTCTGTAATCCTGACCGGGAAGACCACCCTGCAGTAAAGGGATCTAAAAGCGAGGGGCAGCATGGAAGGGATGACGTAGATGGCGGTGCAGAGGATGGTCTATGTGGACAGCTTTAGCCTGGATGCCTGCATACTTAGATGTGCCTGTTCCAATCATCAACCATGGGAGTTGCTAAATGTTGTACCTTCATTAAATGTAACCATATTGCTACACTTAGAGGCACCTCTCTTCTCTTTTATACTCAGCTGTGACTTGAAGCTACTTGTATATCAAGACATCGCTTGTAAACCAAGTCAAAATTTATTTGAAAATTTTGCTTGTCTTGCAAAGCGCTCTTAAACCAAGTTACTCTCAAACCAAGGTTTTACTGTATATATATATATATATATATATATATATATATATATATATATACACACATATATATATATATATATATATATACGGAAAAAGTACAGTAAAACTGCAGGAAAGGGCACTGGCGGGGAAACTAATGTGATTTTTTTTTTTAACTGTATCAGTGTATTTGGTGTGTTCTACATTTGAATTTGCCGCCGGTTCCACCCCCCTGCGAATGTCACGTCGCAGGAGACGGAAACCAGGGCATGGACAGGATCGGGGGGAAGAACTGCCGCTAGACACCGCCGGGACACATCGCTGGATCCCGGTGACAAGGTAAGTAAACCTGCTTACAGGATCCAGCGATGCTTCTGGCGGTACCCCGAGTGTGGCTCGGGGTTACCGCTTTTGGCTCTGAAATTTAACCCCGAGCCACGCTCGGGAATACCGCTAAGAAGGTTAACAGACAGTTGCACGTTCATGTGATGCTGTACCCAAATAAAATTGATGTCCTTTTTTTCCCATAAATAGAGCTTTCTTTTGGTGGTATTTGATCACCTGTGCGATTTTTATTTTTTTGCGCTATAAACAATAAAAGAGCAACAATTTTGAAAAAAATATATATTTTTCACATTCTGCTATATGACATTCTCAAAAAAAAAATTAAAAATCAAAAATTAACATTTTAGGCCAATTTGTTCTCTGCTACATATTTTTGGTAAAAAAAAACTAACTATGGGAAAGATTTATGTAATTTTTATTGTTTTCTTTTTTTTTTACTAGTAATGGTGGCAATCTGCGATTTTTTGCGGGACTGCGACATTCTGGCAGACAGATCGTACCCCTGACTGATATTTTTGACACTTTTGGGGGGACCAGTGACATTACTACAGTAATCAGCGCTAAAAATATGCACTGTTACTGTAATAATGACACTGGCAGGGAAGGGGTTAGCATTATGGGTGAACAAGGAGTTAAATGTGAGCTTAGGGGAGTGATTCTAACTGTGGGGGGTTGGGGCTTCTGAAATAACCATAGAGAGATGTGATCCTATATAGAAGGATCACATGGACTCTATGATCATTGCAGGGAGAAGAATGGTCAGCTGTGTTTACAACAGCTGACCGTTCCTCTCTCTCAGCGGGGAATGATCGCGGGTGTCAGGCGGCAATCGGAGCCTTCTGACAAACGCATTGTCTTCCCCGCTGATGAGCGGGGGTTGGAACATGCCACGGGTGGAGCACGCTTGCCCCCTAGCCTTCTGAGAGCGAGTGACGTATACCTACGTCATTTTGCCCAGGAGCGGCTGCCTGCCGCAGTATACAGTGGGTACGAAAAGTATTCAGACCCCCTTAAATTTTTCACTCTTTGTTATATTGCAGCCATTTGCTAAAATCATTTAAGTTCATTCATTCATTCAGCTCCCCATATTGATGGAAAAACACAGAATTGTTGACATTGTTGCAGATTTATTAAAAAAGAAAAACTGAAATATCACATGGTCCTAAGTATTCAGACCCTTTGCTGTGACACTCATATATTTAACTCAGGTGCTTTCCATTTCTTCTAAACATTCTTGAGATGGTTCTACACCTTCATTTGAGTCCAGCTGTGTTTGATTATACTGATTGGACATGATTAGGAAAGCCACACACCTGTCTATATAAGACCTTCCAGATCACAATGCATGTCAGAGCAAATGAGAATCATGAGGTCAAAGGAACTGCCTGAAGAGCTCAGAGACAGAATTGTGGCAAGGCACAGATCTGGCCAAGGTTACAAAAAGATTTCTGCTGCACTTAAGGTTCCTAAGAGCACAGTGGCCTCCATAATCCTCAAATGGAAGATGTTTGGGACGACCAGAACCCTTCCTAGAGCTGGCCGTCCGGCCAAACTGAGCTATCGGGGGAGAAGAACCTTGGTGAGAGAGGTAAAGAAGAACCCAAAGATCACTGTGGCTGAGCTCAAGAGATGCAGTCAGGAGATGGGAGAAAGTTGTAGAAAGTCAACCATCACTGCAGCCCTCCACCAGTCGGGGCTTTATGGCAGAGTGGCCAGACGGAAGCCTCTCCTCAGTGTAAGACACATAAAAGCCCACATGGAGTTTGCTAAAAAAACACCTGAAGGACTCCAAGATGGTGAGAAATAAGATTCTCTGGTCTGATGAGACCAAAATAGAACTTTTTGGCCTTAATTCTAAGCGGTATGTGTGGAGAAAACCAGGCACTGCTCATCACCTGTCCAATACAGTCCCAACAGTGAAGCATGGTGGTGGCAGCATCATGCTGTGGGGGTGTTTTTCAGCTGCAGGGACAGGACGACTGGTTGCAATCGAGGGAAAGATGAATGCGGCCAAGTACAGGGATATCCTGGACAAAAACCTTCTCCAGAGTGCTCTGGACCTCAGACTGGGCCAAAGGTTTACCTTCCAACAAGACAATGACCCTAAGCACACAGCTAAAATAATGAAGGAGTGGCTTCACAACAACTCAGTGACTGTTCTTGAATGGCCCAGCCAGAGCCCTGACTTAAACCCAATTGAGCATCTCTGGAGAGACCTAAAAATGGCTGTCCACCAACGTTTACCATCCAACCTGACAGAACTGAAGAGGATCTGCAAGGAAGAATGGCAGAGGATCCCCAAATCCAGGTGTGAAAGACTTGTTGCATCTTTCCCAAAAAGACTCCTGGCTGTATTAGATCAAAAGGGGGCTTCTACTAAATACTGAGCAAAGGGTCTGAATACTTAGGACCATGTGATATTTCAGTTTTTCTTTTTTAATAAATCTGCAACAATGTCAACAATTCTGTGTTTTTCTGTCAGTATGGGGTGCTATGTGTACATTCATGAGGAAGAAGAATGAACCTAAATGATTTTAGAAAATGGCTGCAATATAACAAAGAGTGAAAAATTTAAGGGGGTCTGAATGTTTTCTTACCCACTGTATCTGCAGTGGGCGGTCGTAAAGTGGTTCATTTCTGTTAATTATGGTTTGAGTTACTTCAGGAGTGAAAAAGGAAAAATAAATGTGAGCCATTATAATATTCTGCTATAATTATCTTAGTTTTTTATATAGCTACAACATTGCAAACTCCAGCAAAAACCCAGAATGACAGAGTCAGATGGATATCAACAGTGGATAAAGATCTGGTGATTTGCAATAATTTCTCCCAGAATTCACAACCATGGAGGTGTTCTTCTGAACAGCAAACAGGTTTCTTATGTCATTTAATTGAATCATCTATAGTTGCAAGCTTTATAGGAAAAATGTTCCTATACCTAAAACGCTGCAATGCAGCTTATTAAGATAGTTTTAAAGTGTCAAAAACTGTTTAAACAGTATTTTGCTATATTCATACTTTAGCTATGACTCATTGTTGACCTTACACATAAAAGCATTTTAGATTTGTAACAAACTCTGTAGCTTTGTTTATTTAAAGATGATTTTTGCTTCATCAGAACTGAATTGAAAAATATTATACAAGATCTGTGGTCCTGACTTCTGGATTGCTGTACTAATTTGCTGTTAGGATGATAAGCTATATCATTAGCAGGTTACATCAAGGATTTCACTATTCTTCAGCTTTGTGTTTTGGATTGGAAGGATTGTCCAAACACAGATGTCATCAAAGAGAATGAAAAAACTGGTCTAGTAAACATGGCAAAAGAAAAAGGATACAATGGATAATATCTTTTTTTTTTGTACAGCACATTATCAGTAATAGTTTATACCACTTCTTCTGATCAGAAATACCAATGCACACACTCCCACAGGTGAAACACAATGGTTATATACAGTGTGTACAAATGTTGATCACATACGTACAGAGATGTATAGTAACTAAGTAGAACTACTTCACTACTGTACTTAAGTATCGAAAGGCGGTATCTGAACTTTCCTAGAGTAGAATTTTTTTCTCCTACTTCCACTTTTACTTCACTACATTTTTTCGATGATTTCAATACTTCTACTCTGATATTTTTTTTTTGTGCTGCATAGTTACTCGTTACTATTATAAAAATTACCACTACCAGAACAGTAGATGGCAGGTTTCATGAAGCTCAAAACATGTGTATTATCAGCGCATACAAAAATAAAAGCTACTGTATGTATAAATAAAAGCTGCATTTGAAATAATAAAAAACAATATGATGTTCAAACTTTTGACTTCTTTCTTTAATAACTACATAACACAGTACTTGTACTTGTACTTTTACTTTAAGTACTTTAGTAGCATTTTTTTTTCAAAACTACTGGTACTTTTACTTTCAGTACTTGAGTAGCAACATTTTTTAAAAAAACTACTTGCAATACTTAACCTCCCTGGCGGTATGATTCTTTTGGATTTTAGGTGCTGAAAGCGGTACCATTATTTTGCATGTAATTCTTGTGAATGAGCAGTCCAAACCAACTGTATACATTTATTATATATTATATATATATATATATATATATATATATATATATGTATGTATGTATGTATGTATACATATATTATATATATATATATATATATATATATATATATATATATATATAATGTATACAGTCGGTTTGGGCTGCTCATTCACAAGAATTATGTATATATATATATATATATATATATATACATATATATATATATATATATATATATATATATACATATATATATATATATATATATATATATATATATATATATATATATATATATATATATATATATATATATATATATATATATATATATACATATATATATATATATATATATATATATATATATATATATATATATATATATATATGTATATATATATATATATATATATATATATATATATATATATATATATGTATGTATATATATATATATATATATATATACTGTATATATATATATATATATATATATATATATACATATATTTACATAAAAAGTACAGTAAAACTGCAGGAAAGGGCACTGGGGGGCAATGTAATGTGATTTTATTTTATTTTGAACGGTATCAGTGTGTTTGGTGCATTTTACATTTGAATTTGCCGCCGGTTCCACCCCCCCGGCGGACGTCACGTCGCCGGAGACGGAAGCCGGGGCTCACAGACGATCGGGAGGAAGCTCCGCCGCCGCACAACGCCCGCAGACATCGCTGGATCCCGGAGAAAAGGTAAGTAAAACCTCCTCCAGCATCCAGCGATCTTCTTAGCGCTACCCCGAGTGTGACTCGGGGTTACCGCTTTTGGCACTAAAATCTTACCCCGAGTCACACTCGGGAATACCGCTAGGAAGGTTAAGTACAAAAAATGTTGAATACTTTAGTACTTCTACTCAAGTCACTTTTTGATCCAGCACTTCCACTTCTACTGAAGTCACTTTTTGATCGAGCACTTGCACTTTTACTCAAGTATGGGTTTCGAGTACTTTATACAACTCTGCATATGTATAAATAACTATTACCACACTTGAATAGTACACAATGATAGGCTTTTTAAGGTGCCAAAGAATCAAAACAATATATTTTTATATGTAAAACTTTTCGTTTTCTTGATACAAAATATTAAAAGCCATAAATAAAAGAAATCTTTTACATGTTTGTCAAGCAGAAAATCCTGTTTGTTCGTGACATGTTTCTCTATATAGAAATAGCTTCCTCAGGAGATATATTTCTGGATATTGCTCATGTAAAGTGAGTAGGTCCGCAGTGAAGATAAGCAATCTTGCTTTATCAATGAAGGATGTCTCAAAAAATTGTGTGAATATAAGACTAAAGTGGAGACACTCAGGCCTGGTTATAGAGGTGATTACTGGCAGATATCAGTGTACCACAAGGGACAATAAAGCTCAGAAATTCAAAGAACCTAGTGTCACCTATGAACCAGAAGCCTTCAGGCTGAACTAGGTGATTTGATTATAGAAAGATGATATCATAGACATGTCATTTTCCTTGGATGATAAAGCATCCCTAAGGCCTCGACCACCATTAGAGTGTCTCCAAAAATTGATATGTCCTCCTCCCTGGTAATTGCAGGAGCCCTTTGACTTCTTCACATAAGACTTACACACTGTGGTGCAAAAATGTGTTATTTCCATCCAAAGTATGCCAAAGAGATACCAGAATTTATCCAAAAAATCTAAAATCTTGTTCTGAGTGCACTCAATTGAGGCCCCCGTCATAAAGACTGGCTCCCCAACCATTGCTTATGACATAAAGAAAGCTTGCAGGGAAAATCAATTTAAATGTCTTTTTTTTTTATTTTTATATATACATATATGTCAGTTTTGCTGCAAAGGGTTCTTTATTTTAAGAAAATTTTCATTTTTATTGTTTCACTTTAAGCATCATTAAAGTCACTGCTCTTTCAACCACTTCAATACCGGGCACTTTCACCCCCTTCCTGCCCAGACCAATTTTCAGCTTTTAGCGCTGTTGCATTTTGAAGGACAATTGCGCGGTCATGCAACACTGTACCTAAACCAAATATATGTCATTTTTGCCCCACAAATATAGCTTTCTTTTGGTGGTATTTGATTACCGCAACATTTTTTCTTTTTTGCTAAACAAATAAAAAAAGATCAAAAAGTTTGAAAAAAAAAGGTTTTTAGTTTATGTTATAAAATTTTGTAAATAAATAAATTTTTTTCTGCACTGATGAACCCTGATGAGGCCGCACTGACAGGCACTGATGAGGAGGCACTGATGGGGTGGCACTGATGATGAGGCACTAATATGCAGCACTGATGGGCACTGATATGCAGCACTGATGGGCACTGGTATGTGGCACTGATAGGTAGCACTGATATGCAGCATTGGTGGGCAGTGATAGGTGGCACTCATGAACACTGATAGGTGGCACTTATGGGCACTGATAGGCAGCACTGATGGGCACTGATAGGTGGCACTGATGTGCACTAATAGGCGGGCACCGATGGGCAATGATGGGCACTGGTGGGCGGCACTGATAGATGGCAATGATGGGCACTGGTGGGCGGCACTGATAGATGGTAATGATGGATGGGCAGCACTGATGAGGAGGGCACTAACAGGCTCACTGGTTGGGAATCCCTGGTGGCCATGGGTGGGCAATCCTAGGTGACTCTAGTGGCATCCCCCAAGGGTCTGCACTGGTAATCAATGCTCTGATTATCAGCACAGACCCCCCCCCCCCCACATCAGTAGAGCCGCCGATCGAACTGAGGAAAGCCAATCAATGGCACTTCCTATTTACTGTGTGACCAGCTGTGATTGGACACAGCTGGTCACATGATAAAGACCCTACACTATAGGCTCTTTACCGGGATCGGAGTTGTGGTGTGTCAGAGTGACACACCGCACCACTGATCACACAGCCAGGACAGAGCAACCACTTTGCAGCCATCATTTTGCTATATGACTGGCATAAAGTGGTTAAAAATGATCTGTTAAAAAAAGATATAAAACATTGCATTGATACATGTATCCCAGGGCAGTACCTGGGCCCCTATACCCTTTTTATGGCCCACAACTTGCATATAGGTCTTCAAAATAGGCACTTTTAAAGTTCGAGTCCCATAGACTTTAATAGGGTTTGTGGTTCAGGTCCGAAATTTTGGGATGTTTGTGAGTTCTGGCACGAACCGAATCGGGGGGTGTTCGGCCCAACACTACTTCCCATTATTTCTTCATCATTATTAAGAGGGTATGCATATTTAAATGCACAAGTATATCAAAAATATAAAATGTTTTGTAACTAGAAGACACTTTCTATATATATTAAATTTCTATCGCCAATAACCACACTACAGCACTGCAAGTCTATTTCGTTTTAGAAATCATGCTATTCCCTGATGCTACTGAATAAATAAGACTCTAATGTGTTTCAACCAAAAAATACCTTTTAATGAAAGAATTCCGTTGTCTTTAGAAATTCCCAGTATATCCTCATGAATGTATAAAAAGTATGAAGATTTATACAATTCTTATTTTAATATAAATGGTTGAGAACAGGAATAATACTTTTACAGGGTTTAGAATTCAAATTATTTGATTCTTCTGAGGAATGTACAGTATGATACATGGATAGTACAACAACACCCTTTGAGATTTTACCTATTTCTGTGCAGATTCTTATAACACATTGACTAAGCAATCCTACAGAGGTTTATGTGTGTTGGCTGAGTCGGCAGTCTATAAAAAGCCCTGTTTAAAGATATTGTAAGGGCAGAAAGTTTTTTTTTATCTTAATACATTGTATGCAATAAGATTAAAAAAACCTTCTGTGTGTAGCAACCCCCCTAATACTTACTTGAGCCCCCATCTTTATCCAGCGATGTTGGAGGAGTGCCTCAGCTGCCTGGGACTCCGCTCCTCCTTGTCTAAGACAGTAGTGCAGTGCAATTGGCTCACTGTTGTCAATCAAAGTCAGTCAGCCAATCAGGAGAGCGAGTGGATGGGATCGGGTCGCAGCTCTGTGTCTGAATGGACACAGGGAGCTGTGACTTGGCTTGGGTGCCCCCATAGAAAGCTGCTTGCTGTGGGGGCACCCAAAAGAAGGGAGGGGCCAGGAGCACAGAAGAGGGATGCGAGAAGAAGAAGATGCGGGCCACTCTGTGCAAAATTAAACTGAACAGGTAAATATAACGTTTGTAATTTTTTTAAAAATTAGAATTTACAATCACTTTAACTGCTAAACAAATGTACTTCCAGTGCTTTATGCACTGTGTGCGCTATGTGGAAGGCTTAGGCCCGAAACATGTTAGAATATTCAAAATGTTGTAACTGTTTCAGTGCAAAATAAAATGATAAAAGAAGGAGCACCAAAACTCCGATATATAGAAAAAAAAAAAGACGTCCAATTTGCAGCACTTTGTACAGTATGTTTATTAAGAGAGTAAAAAAAAGTTACCAAAAAGACATCAAAATAGCAAATAACAAAGTTTTCAATCTATTAAGATTCTTCATCAGGTATAGAAAGCATGAAAATCAGGTTCTAATCACATTCATTATATAGAAAATGTTCTCATCGACTGGAAATTAGCAACACCTGGATAGTCTTCACTTAAAGCAAGATATAGTCTAATGCCTCGTACACACGCACCGATTGTTGGCCGTGAATTTTCGGCCAACGTCCGGTCGGCCGATTGTCGGCTTGTTAGTATGATGCTTCCGACAACCGACTGCGACTTTTCGGCAGAACAAAATATGGTGTGCATGCTATAAAATTTTTGTTGGCCGTCAACAGAACGGCCGATTGTTCGTCAGTCAGTACAGATTTCGGCAGACAAAAATCTACTAATCGGAACACGCTTGATCGAAACCAAATAACGACCCGGAAGAATATTCTCAAGAAAACTAGCCACTTTATCAAGAAAGAACTTTCGTCTCGCGGCAGTCCAAAAAATATTTGAAATGCGGAGCACATGCTCATCTTGGTAAATGTGAAAAGAAGGAAGATGCTGCTCATAATTCTATACTTTACAATTAAAAAGGCATGTGTTCTGTTATGATGATGATAATGATTTGGCTATTCTATATGGTGCATCAAATTTTAAAATTAAATAGTTTAAACTCTTCACCATTCTCTTTGTATTTTGACTGCAAAGATCTAACTATTGATATGTCCCTTTATTCATTTTAGAATTAATGTATAAAACATATATTGCTGCTTACTCCCAAAATTCTACATTTTAAAAAATAAAGATAGGCAAGTAGTTTTTTTAACATCATATTTATTTTAGAAAAGAAGAAAATCCAACATAAATATATAAATACTCTCCGTATTTTAAATATTAAATTAAAAAAGGACATTTCCGCCTCATATAAATTATAAATAAATAAAAAGGGCTAACACAAATAACAGGGTCAAAATTAGGGGCAATTATAATTGGGTATAACGAAAATCATGGGGCCATGAGGGGATGTTGGGATCAGGAGGGCCATATTGCCACTGACTGCCATGTGGCAGTGGTGGCTGTGGTGGAGGTGGTGGCTGGGGTTGCTGGGGTGGAGGTGGAGTGGATGGATGGTAATTGCAGAGGTGTGTGCGCTCCTCTAGTATGCCCAATTATGCTCTATGCAGCACCTGCATAATTAGGATCTCAGCCATTTGGCGCTGCTGAAGCATAACTTTCCTTAGCTTATTGGCTGTCATATTGCCAAACGATTCTTGATCGTCCAACTTCCTCTTTAGGGCTATGGAGGCCTGGCTGAGGAACTCAGTAGTGACTTTGTCTATATGTTTCTGTTTCTGGCGCCATTTTGCTGTAGGTTGGGCGGATACAGATGGCTCCACAGCCTCCTGGCTGACACCTGACTCCTCCTCAGTGACACTTTCCTGTTGATGAAATGAACAATTTATTAGAATGTTATAGTGTATATAAAAAGTAATCTTTGTTGTATTTTTTAAAACAAATAGCAGACTTTACATACAGTGGTGTACCTGGGGTCTCCAGCGCCCTTGGCGAGGAGCTGTATCAGCGCCCCCCCCATGAAAAAGTAAAAAATGTAACTAAAAAAAATATGTAAAAGGGAATTGAAAGTTTCTGATGTGTCCCTTGTTTGCCCAGTGTAGAGGTAGAGCTCTCTAGTGGACAATCATTGTGTCAGGTGTGAACAACAAGAAAGAGAGGGGTGAGAGATAGAGAGAGGGAGAGAAAGAGGGGGTGTGAGGAGGGGGGTTGCAGAGAGAGAGGGGGGTGACAGAGAGAGAGTGGCCTGAACTTGCAGAGGGCTTGATGTAGGGCACTGAGGGGGAATCGGTGCAGGGAAAGAGGAATAAGGGAGCCACCTGCCTTGCTGAGAGAGACCAGAGACATGGAAACAAGGATAGATGTATCATTTGCAGGAGCTGTTCATTTGTTAGAGGGAAAAAAAAACGGTAGAGTCGGAGGAATGCTGAGGCTACAGCAGTGTGTGTAAGACCGGAGGTGTGCTGGGGATGCAGTGAGAGGCAGTCTCAGTCTCCTGGTCTGCTGGCTCAGCTGCTCTCCATGTTTTAGACCTGGATGGAGCCGCATGCTGCCTGGGGGTGCCGGGGAGCGCAGGCTGAGCGGAGGTCGAAAAAATCACTAACACTGCCAATGATTTTTGCGCCCCCCCCTTGGCCTGCGGCGGGCGCCGGTCTCGCTAACCCCTTGCTACGCCCTTGTTTACATAAAGGGTCAGTTATGGTCTTGCTAATTATTTTGTTCCATCATTATGTTTATTGCATACAATATATTGTGAAATGCCATACCTGTGTCAAATTGGCCTCCAGGATATCTTCCTCCTGGCTGGCATCAAATGAGGCCTCTGCTGACGTGGAAGGGAGCGTGGAGAGGGATGGCCTTGATTCCTCCTGTTCCGTCAGGAACCTCAGGCTTTCAAAATACCATAGACGTGGTACATAGACCTCCTCCGCAGCAGCTCCAGACCTCTCAGTAGACTTCATTTTATTCAGCTCCCTTTTGTAAGCTGTATGTATGCTGGCTATTTTGTTTTTCACGTAGGTGATGTTAGCCTTGGCATTCACTGTTTTGTACAGCTCAACTAGTTTCAAATAGGCCTCTTGTTTGAGTTGTCTATTGGAATAATCTTTAGTTTTAACTTGCCACAGACAGGGCAGTTTCCTGTATTCATCAATAAACACTTGTAAAAATTCTGGTGTGGTGAATTTATCCACCATGATGAATTACAGTATATGCCTGCAAGACACAACACAACACAAAACATAGTATAAGAGCATGTATTTTGTCACATAATATAGATATTCCCAATATAAGCTGTATAGGGCCAAAAACACCCGCTTTTGAATCTAAAGTCATACCTTTGTTTGTGGTGAAGAATCTAGGTTCGCTGATTGATTGTGCTCCTCCAAACCATTTGTCCGATAGCGAATCGTCGACCGAAAGATCTGGCGTCTTTTAAAGTCAGCACATGCGTCAACTCCGCCTCCAGTGGCGGACTGACGCAGGGGCGTGTACGTGCCGAAGATTAGGCTGCATGCGACACACACACACGTGAGTCGGCTGAAGATTCTTTGCGAAGCAAAGATGTCACAATCTCATAGTTTCACAAGTGAAGGCCGAAGTGGTTGGGCAACCAAAAAAACGAAAGCAACACCTATGAGCAAGGGTGAAATGGTGGAGATGGTTGGCATACTGGAGAAACAGGACTATGATGGCAGGTTGGATAACTATGAAAGGCCCAACTCAAGAAAAGATCGCACTCTGGACAAGGTGGTTGCATGTTTACAAAAAAAGTATGGTGTTGAGCGATCAAAAGACCAAATCCGCAAAAGATGGTCTGATTTGAAGCATCAGGAGCAAGACCAGCTTGATCACATACATCATATTCTTAAAAAAAGTAAGTTTATTTATTTTATCAAGCAATATGTTTTGGGTCGATTTGGTGTATGTTGTATTAAAATGTATAGATTATAATGTATATGAAAACTTTCAAATTATTTATTTTATTAGTCATGTCTTGATTAGATCGATCTATTGATGATTTATTTGTATATTACATTAAAAGACAGGAATCCACAGTAAACTATATATGCATTTGATTGCAACTAATTTTCTTTATTGCAACAAATTTTCTATGCAAACATTCATATTATTCCCATATTCTTTTTGTAACCTTTAAATAGGATAAAAACACAAATTAAAACAAAAAGAATGGGAAAAGAGGAGGAGAGGTGCAGCGACTGTGTCAGCTCCATCCACATTGGATGAAGAAGCAGAGGACATGGGCCCAGATGCTGGCACACATTCCCAAAAAGGTAATTGTTTCCTATGCTGAGTCAAACATTAATGTCCCAACTTTTTAGGAGATAACCATGTACATGTCTTAATATTTTATAGGAAAATAGCTGTCAAGCAGTGCACCATGTCCTATCAAATTTACCTCCTGTGAATTTTATTACATGCCACATTTTTATTATTATGTAGATAAAGACAGTAGTCCAGAGTGCAGCATGGTGGAGCCAACAAGTGTGCAGCCACCACAGCAACAGGAAGGTTGGTATGCCCAGATTTTTTGGTAGTGGGATACTAAAAATATGTGTATTTGCGATGATTGTTTAACCTTATATTGTTGTATTTCATAAAAAAATGTACATTGCAGAGGTTCCCTCATGTGATGTATGGGATGTGTCACCTCCAGCTGGTTCTGATGTCGAAATGTCGGAAGCAAGATCTCGTGCCAGCATTCTAACCAGCCTTGCAAGCACTTCTGCAAATGATCCCGATCAGGTAGCAAGTGTCGGGGAGCCAGTTTTGTGCCCAAGTAAGTTTTTTTTAATGTGTTTTCAAATGTATTTCTCATTTTATTTGATGTAATGCTTCAAAGGAACTACCTGTTTGTTAAATAATGTGAATCAGATGTGCTAAACTTATAAATTATGTGTCAATTATATAATCATATAGTGTCAAATCTTCTAAAGTTTTCTTCATTTGTGTAGATTTGTCACTATATGATTATATATTTGACACATGATTTAATTTTTTGGCTCACCTGATTCACATTTTCACGCCAAAATGGGATAAACCGCCGTGGGTGTCCCCCCCCCCCCAAGTTCCAAAGCAGGCCCTTTGTGTCTGGTATGGAATTTGAGGGTAGGCCCACACCAAAAAAATGGCGTGGGGTACCCCCCAAAATCCATACAAGACCCTTATCCAAGCATGCAGCCCGGCAGGCCAGGAAGGGGGAGGGGATGACCGAGTGGGTCCCACCCCCCCTGGACCACACCAGGCCACATGCCCTCAACATGGGGGGGGTGTTGGTGCTTTGGGGCAGGGGGGGCTCTGCACCCCCCCACCCCAAAGCACCTTGCCCCCTTGTTGATGAGGACAAGGGCCTCATCCCAGCAACCCTGTCCGGTGGTTGTGGGGGTCATGCGGGCAGGAGGCTCATAGGAATCTGGAAGCACCCTTTAACAAGGGGTGGCCCCCAGATCCCAGACCCCCCTCCCTATGTGAATGGGTATGGGGTACATAGTACCCCTACCCATTCACCCCATAAAAGGAAGGGTATGTGAATAACGACAGGAGACGTTTATTAAATGTTTTTAAAAATCTTCATCCGGTCTTCTCCACTCTGCTCATCGGATCTTCTCCTCTCCGCTCTTCTGCTGTCCAATCTTCTGCTCTTCTGTTGTCTGCTCTTCAGCCCTAGGCTCTTCTTCTCCCTCCTGTCCTCCTCCGATGCTGTCGCCAATGATTATGCCGGTCTCCGGTCTCTGCAGCTTAATATATATACATTAGGGGCGTGACCTCTCGATGACGTCATCGGGCGGCCACGCCCCTAATGGATATATATTAAGCTGCAGAGACCGGAGACCGGCATAATCATCTGTACCAGAATCGGAGTAGGACAGGAAGGAGAAGAAGAGCCTAGGGCAAAAGAGCAGTAGAGCAGGGTAGGTATTAACTCTTCAGTAGTTTAAGATGAACTTGACCCCAAATGTTCAAATATTATGACCTCATCTAGTTGCTTGGCATGTACTTAATATTTGATTTTTTTATTAACAGGTCATGTTATTCCTAGTTGCACTATAGCCAGGATGACAGTTGAGGCTCTACAATGCTGCTCAGAGCTTGAAAAAATGAAGGAGGCTGCAACAGCCTTACAAAATAAAATGCGAGACTTTGTTGACATGCTCGCCAAATTTTAAGCTAATTTTTACAGATATTTTATTGGTTTTTATTGGGATGTTGTTGTTTAAAATTGTATGGCCTATTTTTTGCAAAATACATGCATCGTCATCTGTAAAAGGTGTACCCAAGTGTGTTCCAGTTTTAGACAGGGCTCCTATGCATATGAAGCACTTTACAACACCCTAACCCTAAACCTGTGAATGTGTTTTAATAAAAAAAATTTACATTCAACAATGTGTGTTCGATTCTTTCTTTGACTTTCGGTGGGGGGGCAGGTCTAAAGCTGGGTAAAGTAGCACAAAATGTATGATGGCTGTCCTATTCACATATATGCATGTTAATGAAAGCAGTTTTGATTGTGTGTATAATTATCAGCCGGACAAAATGTTTGTGCCTTCGGGACCAGTGGACATCTAACAAGTGATATTCACTAGTACACTGAATGCACAATGACATCTGTGAACTGAGTGGCAATCAGTCTACTAAAATACAGGTTCTATTTAGTGCCGGTTCATACTATAGTGTGTGCGGCGATCGCATGTAATATCGGAGCTCACTGCTTCTTCATTACATGCGATCAGATGTGCAGTGCAAATTCAGCCATACACTTTGTATGGCTAAATTCGCACTGCACCCGCCCAAAAGTCGCACATGGCCCTTTTTTACAGCAGCATCAGGATCTGATCGCACAGTGGTTCACACTTGTGCGATCACATCCTGTGCGAACTGTCAGATCCCAGTGCAATATGCGATCAAACTGGGGGTGTCGTTAACATTTCATTGACACCCCCTGCGTATCGCATATGGCAGTGTGAACTGCCATATGTGCGTTTGCCATGCGGGAAAAGGCTGCGAATTCACAGCCTTCCCGCATCGCACAAGTGTGACCCGGCACTCAAAGTACTAGCACTCCTAGGATTCTGTATGGCATTGAGATGGGCAGTAGCAATCAGTGTAGGGAGATCAGTGTAATATATAGTGTATTGCTGGTTCGTTTGTCTATTTCACTTTAGATTACCTATATATAACACTTCGATCTCAACACTTAGCAAGTTTCACATAACAATGACATCTCCTTACATTGGTGGGCAGTGAGAAGGATGTCATAAATTACCACAACATAACAGGTGGAGGTAAGTTGTTAATACACTAATGTATTAGAATAAATATATAGTATGGGCACCTTCTGCCCAATGACCACCAATGTAAGGTGACATTGGATGAACCTTGGGTGTGACCTACTTCTCAATGTGAGAGGGTTTGTATAAATTAAAAGGGGTGCAGAAGGCCCTTGTATTTACACCACTGGTAAAAAAAATAACACATGGCCATAATCGCATTGGAACAGCTGGGGAGAGACAACAGTAGAGAAAAAGGTTGTTTTGGATATGTGTCCAAATTATTAGAATACACAATACAGAATCATTGCAATTTTTTTAATTTCAGAAATATTACTAGATCTCTCACAATTATCTTGTGTCTGGCAGATCAGACAAAATTATCGAGTGTCTGGCAGTAATTCCTGCCAGGAAACAGCTCCTCTTCCCACAAAATAGTCCAGATATTCCTGTCGGATTTCACGGGCTCTTTGTGATGCCAATCCGGTACGTCCACTGAGGTCATGGACTCCACTTGTTCACGGGTTGTGCCTCTCCATTTGGCCCTGGCATAGCAGGGTCAGTATCCAGTTGCTGCATTAGATAGTTCTCAGCATTCCTGCGTAAAAAGTTATGTAAAATGCAGCAACAGAGGACCACGTGATCAATTTTGTAGAGTGCCAGGTGTATGGAAGTCAGGAATATCCTGAACCGGTTGGCCATTATCCCGAAGGCATTCTCCACCACTCTGTGAGCTCTGGACAACCGGTAGTTGAATATCCTTTGCCCGGGGGTGAGGTTCCTCTGAGGGAAGGGCTTCATAAGATGCTCCCCAAGCGCAAAAGCATCATCTGCCACAATTACGAAGCTCAGCCCCTCAATGGTTTGCTCCCTGGATGGCAAGTTCAGAGTGCCGTTATGAAGGCGACGAGCGAACTCCGCCTGCTCAATAACTCCCCCATCCGAATTGCAGCCATTTTTGCCAATATCCAAAAAGGGGAACTCATAGTTAGCAATAACTATGGCTAGCATGACAATACTAAAAAAACCTTTATAATTATAAAAAAATGAGCCGGAATTCGGAGGGGGGACAATGCGGACGTGCTTCCCATCTATAGCACCCCCACAATTGGGAAAATTCCACTTTTCCTGAAATTGAGCAGCAATCTTCAGCCATTGCTCTGCGTTTGAAGGAAACTGTGGGGAAAAAAAAAACAATTAGTGCTTGAGCACATCACATTACTACACACACAGTTGTCTGTTAAATGCTTATGCAACTTTAAGATAAAAACAACAGGAAGACAATCGTTTGCATTTGGGGATCTAACATCTACATACATTTATTTTACACCTCCTAATGTGATTATATTGTAATTCACCAGCTAGAGCTTTGGTATATGCTGACTTTTACATTTAGCATGGGTGGGTGGGGGGATGGGTAAGTAAAACTATGCATTTATACATCAATAAGGGCTTGTGGCCACTGAAGGTTTTTACATCATTACATAAACATACACAATCCTAGGTTGGAATGGATGGACTGATGTCTTTAAGATAAATCATAAACTAGGTACTAAAACATTTGCAAAGGAAGAATTGGTTCAGGGAAAGTCAGAAAATTACACAGATTCAATATACTGTTAGCAGGCAATGAGTTTAGGGACACATAGGAGAGAATGCTGGGGTGGTTACTGGGTCATTTTACAAATAGATAAGATAATATAAATCTTTACTACTATGTGCATGCGGACAGAGGGTAGTTACAAAATAATGACATCTGTAAATTGATGTACATCCAAAAACAGCATAATTCGGGTGAGATGACTAATACATGTAATGTAATGTAAAACATAAAACATACCTTGATATAGTCCTTCTGCAAGACTTTGATGATAGCAGAGCAGGTCTCAGGGATGATGACACCAAGAGCTTTTGGGGGGAGATGCCTGTGGTGAACTTGAGATCCTGCAGGCTTCTCCCTGTTGCAAGATATCTCAAAGTCGCAATTAACCTTTGCTCAGGAGTAATTGCAACCCGCATACATGTATCCTGCTTGATAATATAGGGGGACACCAGGGCAAGAAGACGGTGAAAGATGGGATCCATCATCCTCAAATAATTCCTGAAGTCATCAGGATTATTTTCCTAGAGCTCCCTCAGCAAGGACATGTGGGAAAATTGATCACGGTAAAGCAACCAATTTTTCGTCCAGGAGGTCCGCTTCTTCTTCCTCTTGCTCATAACTTGCCTCATAGCCAAAACTCCAAGCCCAAGTACAGCAAGAGTCGAATCCTCGGTCTCCATAATAAATTCTTGAACGATGTCTCGGAAAATAGCGAAATGTCGTCAACCAAACAAATGCTACCGAAATCAGCGTGAGATGCCCAGAAGGGTCACGTCCAAACACTCACTTCCTCTTTTGTAGCGGCGGACGTGCGTCGAATGTGCTTTGAACGTAGTGACGTCATTTTCTGTCGGCCAACAAAAGTCAAGTGCAAGTCTAGAGCACATTTCAACCAACACAACAACACTGGACAAAAGACGGCCGATCGGTCGGCCAACAATCGGTGCATGTGTACGAGGCATAACATTGCAACTATTCAGGAGATACACAATTTAACAGTGTTTCTGATTATCCATGTAAACAATTGAAAAAAAAAGAAAAAAAAAAATTAAAAATATTTGTAAAAAGAGATGTAAAACATAATCTTTATTCAAACCTCTAGAATAAATAGTATCTAGTTGCGAAATCCAACTTATTTCCCTGCGTTGCAATTTTAACTCCCTGTTTCCCCATCTCTTCAGTCATGGTATGTGGTTAACCAGTTCTGGACCGGAAGGATTTGCCCCTAATGACCAGGCCATTTTTTGCGATTCGGCACTGTGTTATTTTAACGGGACAGTTGCGCGGTCCTGCGACGCTGTACCGAAATAAAATTGATGTCCTTTTTTTCCCACAAATAGAGCTTAATTTTGGTGGTATTTGATCAGCTGTGCGATTTTTATTTTTTGCAATATAAATAAAGAGCGACAATTCTAAAAAAAAAAAAAAAAACATTTTTCATATTCTGCTACATAACATTCCCACAAAAAAAAAATTAAAAAATCTACAATTTTCATCCTTTTAGGCCAATTTGTATTCTGATACATATTTTTGGTAAATAAAATTGCAATAAGCATATTTTGATTGGTTTGCACAAAATTTATTGCGTCTTAACTAGGGGAAAGATTTATGTTACTTTTATTTTTTTTATTTTTTTACTAGTAATGGCGGCGATCTTCGAATTTTAGTGGGACTGCGACATTGCATCAGACAAATCGGACACCTAACTAACATTTTTGACACTTTTTGGGGGGACCAGTGACATTACTACAGTATGCAGTGCTAAAAATTTGCACTGTTACTGTACTAATGACACTGGCAGAGAAGGGGTTAACCTAAGGGTGATCAAAGGGTTAACTGTGAACCTAGGGGAGTGTTTTCTAACTGTGGGGGGGGGGGACTTGTGAAATGATCATATAGACATGTGATCCTTTATAGAAGGATCAGAGGCACTCTGTGATAATTTCAGAGAGAACAATGGTCAGCTGTGTTTACAACAGCTGACTGTCCTTCTCTCTCAGCGGGGAGCAATCGTGGGTGCCCAACGGCAATTGCAGCCGCTGGTCCCATGGATCGGCATTCCCACAGCCTAGTGGGGGTGGAAGCGTACTGCCGGCAGTGTGCACTCACCCCCAGCACCATTTCCGCAAACCGACATACCCGTATGTCGTTTTGCGCAGCCGAGCCAGCCTGCTCGGCAAGTGGTCAGCATGTGGTTTATTATCATAATTCTTAACTGGGCTACAGTGTGACCACACTGTTTAAAATGCTAAGCAACTAGTAACCCAGACTGTGGGGAAGGAAGAGATGATTTGTGTTGGGATATCCTATCCTGGGTTTTTTGAGTGGTCTCCCCCACATAATTTATTCCACACTGACATTTGAGTATATATATATATATATCACATATGCACTCTGACATGTATAAAATCCCTTAATGTCAATAGGTTTCCCTAAATGGGGATGTGTAAATGAGTTGTGTGCATATATATATATATATATATATATATATATATATATATATATATATATATATATATAGATAGATAGATAGATATATTGATATTGATATTGATATATAGATAGATATACAATATATATATATATATATATATATATATATATGAGAAAAAGTCCACAGGGATTGCTGCACAAATATTTTATTGATAAATATTTTTCCATTCCTTTACTATTAGGACAGAATATACTGCATTTGACTAATTATACATAGGGAAGAATCCGTGCTTTTTAACCTTATCTCAGTCCTCCTGATGATCAATTGGAGACACCTGTGTGAATTAAGTAATGATTGATGACTTGTGGATTCTTAATTGATGTTTGAGCATATACATCCTTTGTATTTGTATAGAGATTTATGCCCCATACACACGTGCAGATTATCTGCAGAGTTTTGTCTGCAGACTTACCAAAACCATATAATATGAGGTCAAACCTAAACACTTTCAATTTGTATGCAAACCGGCAGGCCCTTGCACTACATAGAAAAGGTAAGTCTGCAGACAAAAGTCTGCAGATAATCTGCACGTGTGTATGGGGCATAAGATGTATTTCTGTATGAGGAAGGGCGTTAACTTTGGAGTCCGAAACGTTACTATCGAAATACTCTGATATTGTACTGGTATGTACTTTTGGATGTTTTTCTAATAAAGAAAGAATATTTGTGCAGCAATCCCTGTGGACTTTTTCTCTTATATATACAGCCTGTGGGATGGCTTGATTGCTTTGCACACAACTTCAATGAACCATTGCTGTTGTGCTGCTCACCATACTTTTGAAATATATATATATATATATATATATATTGTGAGGGATTAGCTCGGTGGTAGGCGTGGATGACTCCTTGGGGAGTGCGTTTTCACAGAGAAATAGCCCAAAAGTGCTTGCAAACAACAGGTTTATGGTTTATTCTAATGGTGTTTTCTTCACCAGGCTGTATGCAGCAAAACATCCAAAATAAAATAAAACAGAAAATAAATCCTTGCCTCTGTGGGCGGCTACCTTCTCACAACTGGAACCTGCCTAGGTGTCTGTCTCCAACCTACCGTCGGGCAGACTTCCTTGTCCTCCAGCGGACACTCAATAGTCCTTTTATAATATCTTCACAGGGGAACACAGTCCTTTGTTTCTTTCACATCAACAGTTCGTCTTCTCACCTTTGAGACGTATTCACCCTTGGTTACCGTCCCGGGCACACATCACTCCGGGGGGTCTTCTCCCAGGCCCACACATCCTGTCGGGAGGCACACGCTGACTGTCCTCCTGCTCCCAGCCCACATGGCTTCAGGACACAGCTTCTGGAGGCAGCAAACAATAGGAATTTCTCTGAACAAATTATAGAGCCTTAACTCCCTCATTCTGAACAGGTGAAGGCCTTTCAACTTCCTGCTGGCTAGCTCTGTAGCCAACACCCTAAATTAATTAATGGACTTTCTAAATCAGGTAGAAATGTATCTCCTTCCTGTGACTACATTCCCAGATTTAGCTGACTTCCTGTTACAATATATATATATATATATATACACATACATATACAGTATCTCACAAAAGTGAGTACACCCCTCACATTTTTGCATATATTTTATTATATCTTTTCATGTGACAACACTGAACTGAAGAAATAACACTTCTTAGGGTTTAGGTCTGGAGACATTGGAGGTGGGTTTGGGTTGTTATGTTGGAATACTGCCCTGCGGCCCAATCTCCCAAGGGAGGGCATCATGCTCTACTTCAGTATGTCACAGTACATGTTGGCATTCATGGTTCCCTCAATGAATTGCAGCTCCCCAGTGCTGGCAGGACTCATATAGCCCCAGACCATGACACTCCCACCACCATGCTTGACTGTAGGCAAAACACACTTGTCTTTGTACTCCTCACCTGGTTGCTGCCACACATGCTTGACACCATCTGAACCAAATAAGTTTATTTTGGTCTCATCAGACCACAGGTTCCAGTAATCCATGCCCTTAGGCTGCTTGTCTTCAACAAACTGTTTGCTGGCTTTCTTGTGCATCATCTTTAGAAGAGGCGTCCTTCTGGGATGACAGCCATGCAGACCAATTTCATGCAGTGTGCAGCGTATGGTCTGAGCACTGACAGGCTTACCCCCCACCCCTTCAACCTCTGCAGCAATGCTGGCAGCACTTATACATCTATTTCACATGAAAAGATATAAAATGTGAGGGGTATACTCACTTTTGTGCGATACTGTTTCTGTGGAAAACCAGAAAAACAAATTAACAGAAACAGAACTGGTGAACAAATCTTGCATGGCATATAGTAACTGTGCAATTTGCTGCTATAAGATACTGCAGCACTATAATTTGTTAACTGATGCCTATAATGTCATTGGTTTAGCCTACAAATTTTTGCTTACACTATCTTTTTCTCAAGTTTCCTGTGAAAGAAGTTTCTCCACATTGAAGTTTATTAAGACCCGTCTAAGAAGTTCTGTATCTCAGGAGCATTTGAGCTCTTTGATGCTAATGGCAATCGAAAAGGATATACTAATGAACCTTGATTCTGATGATGTCATTGACAGAGTTGCAGAAAGCAGTGAACTTGTACGAAACTTGCTGAATCCATAGTGCAGTTATTTTCTGTGATTTTTGAATATAAAAAAAAAAATATATGCCAAAAAATGTAATATATTTTGCTATTTGTTTGTTATTGTATTGAATTGTTTTTTATGCAGTATATTGCATTCATTCTGTAATTTATTATCACATATTTATATAATTTCAAATAATTGATAAATTACAGTTACTGAAGCAGGCTAAATATAACTAAAAGACATTGAGAAACCGGTAGTTGTAATTTGGTTTAAAAAAAAACAAAAATGGGCTGCTTTGCCTAAAATGCCCGGGTCTATTTTTGCCACTACACTTTCTAGTCCTAGCTAGCAACCCATGTTGACCCTCGGATCCATCAACACTTGTGTTGTCACCCACAGCAACCAAGCTATCAGAGAATAAAATTGCATGACCCAGTTCACCTTTAACAGCAATGTTCAACAATTAATTACACATTTTATCACTGTCAGTTACATCACTATTCTGTTTGCCAGCTCTTGGCAGTGTCTGAAGAGGACTGTCAGGGTGTCAGGAAACTAGACCACATGGGAATGCAGGTAAAATTAATCAGTTTATTGGAGGAAACAACAATAATAATAATCGTACAGTAATGGTGAGGAAATGAGAGCAGGAACAAGCAAGGGTCAAGCCAGGAGCAGGTAGTAATCCAAGCCGGGGTCGGATCCAGAAGTGGGAAGTCTGCCAAAGCTGGGTCGTCTGCCAAAGCCGGGTCTTCAGCCGATGCCGAGTTGAGAGCCAAGAGAGTTGTCATCCAAGCCAGGTCATGCATGGAGGAACACAGATAACAAAAGACTGTAAGCAGAGATACACCTTGGAGCACAAACACAAGGGCAATGATAGCAACCCAACAGGTGATAGATATAGTCAGGTGCGTCACATCATCAATGTGCAACGCCTAGGCAGCAGGAAGTGACGATACAATCAGAGTCTATAAGAGGCAGCAGCCTGCACATGTCCAGGATGGCTGCCAACAGGAAGGCAAGGTAAGACTTTGACAAGGACAAACACATGGCAGAGTGGGCTCCCACAGCAACCTCATAGTGCACCAACTGCTTGAGCACAACTGAAGACAACTTTCCTGACAGCTGACAAAAATCATAAGTATCCAGTTTTCCATCAATCTTCTTAATTACAACAGTGTCATCTGGCAATTTTGGCAATAATATTTTTATTGGCAATACAGCTTTTTAAATGTTTTTTTCCCATTTCTTTGTCATTTCTTGGTGTTTCATTCCCTGAGATTTGTCTACTGCTTCAGATTGTGTGCCCTTGGCTAAAGGCTGATCAGCAGCACTGCATACTAAAATAGCAGAAATGTTTTCCATCACACTGCTATGCAGCAAAGCCTCAAACAGCTTTGATAACAGACCTGTCTAGAAGTCTTCTGTAGTGCCCCACATATACCAGATGTAGCACCCTACAAGGTAGGTGCTAGGCAAAGTATAGTGGGCCTTGGCTGCCTAACAGCAGGGCCATGATTTTCAGCTGGGCTGTCATGTCTCCCAGGTGTTGCTATTGAGATTGGGAAGTCTCCCCACTGGCTCCATGAGAAGGGTTCTCATTTGGGCAGTGGAGGAAACCCAATCAGTGGCACACACAGGCCTGTATCTACCCCAGAAAAGCAGATTCTTCCTCACATGATTCTGGCAGTGGGTATAAGTTTAAAGGGATCGCCAGACGCAGCATCTTTGGCCGGAAGCAGAGTCCCAGGAGTGAGAGTACAGCTTTCTCTCCCCCTATCAGAAGGATTGGGTGTCTCAGGCGGCTTGCCTGAGGATACAGAGAGAGCTGAGCTGAGCTGCAGAGAGGTTTCGGTGTGCGGAGGACCAGCGGAGTTGAGGGGGGCCCAGTTTCAGGAAAACATTCCAAGTTCGTGAGTACTGTAACTGCCTCTGGGGTCTGCCTAGCTGAGAGGGTGCTGCTCCGGTGAAGGTCCAAGGGATCCAGGAGCTATCTAGCGGTAAAGGGGGTGCCTAGTGAGAGGACTCTAAAGTGCCAAAGGGGGTGCCTAGTGAGAGGACTCTGAAGTGTCAAAGGGGGTGCCTAGTGAGAGAACCCTGAAGTGTCAGAGGGGGTGCCTAGTGAGAGGACCCTGAAGTGTCAAAGGGGGTGCCTAGTGAGAGGACCCTGAAGTGTCAGAGGGGGTGCCTAGTGAGAGGACCCTGAAGTGTCAGAGGGGGTGTCTAGTAGAGGACCCTGAAAGTGCAAAGGGGCGCCAGCGGTTGGGCCCTGAAGAGTTAATGTGTACAGCATGCAGTGTATAGTGTTGAGAGTTGCAGCAGCACGAGCAGTTAAAAGGAGCTACCTCAGTCAGTGAAGGGCTGGAGGGAGCTGTTCACAGGACTTTTGAGCTATACAGAGAGTCAAGAGTCAAGTCTTACTACAGTTTAGGATCTTTTGAGTTAACCAGTTGTGTTACAAGTCAAGTTCTAGCACAGTGCAACAATAAAGCATTTTTCAAGCGTCAGTAAGCGTTGGTCAGCATCCAGCTGGCGTCAACCAGCTCCAATCTTGCTCACCTTTGTTCAGTGCAGTTAATGGCACATTGCTACAATTATTGATACTCTGCAGTACCAGCCCATATAATAGTAGATTAGCCACTAAGATATAAATCGGCTGCACATTCAAGTGTCTTCACATTTTTTTTTTTAAATTCCTGGCTTAAGGGGGAACCCCAAATCCAAAATCACAATCTTTTTGAGGACTCTTGTATGGCTGAGCATATATGGAGACACTCATTTACTGAACATGAGTTTCTTAAAGAGTTTCCTCATCGCTGGAGGTAGTTTCATCCCTAACCAACACAATAGTTTGGTACTGCCCCTAGAGATTGCCATGTTCCTTATCCACTATCATATTCTTTGATCCAGTGATAGTGAGCTGCTCCACCACCCAGCCAAGGACATTGTCAGCTTGGTATACAACATTTTTAGTGATATCAGACTGCATTAACATGTTTCCCACATTTTAGGCCTATAGCTCTGCATAAAATGCAAGAACATTTTCACAATTCCTAGTTGTTCAGGGTAACCTCTGGCTCTGACACCCCAAGCCCCTTGGAGGTTTCCATGGATACCTCTGTATCAGACCCCCATTGCTAGGAGATATAACACATTCTTTTACATGGTCTCACCTACCCAATTTAATTAAGCATTTTTGCATAACTGACACTGATGTGTACACAGCTGCATTTTCAACCTTGTTGGTAAGCATCACATTACCATGTTAAGCTTTAGTTCTTGCCTCCTTGCTATAAAGAGCACTGCATACACTGCAATCCAGATAGATAGCAAGGCTCCTTCACAGCAGAAGGCATCACCCTTAGTCTTTTTAATGACTGTAATAGCAGTTTAATAATTTGTTTCATTAAAAATAGCCTTCCCCACCACTTCAGCAGGTGTTGCCATCTTCAATTAAGTATCCTGGGTTTGAAAATACTTCTCCACTTCTGTTTATACTGCCATTTAATTTAAGTGGTTGAGCACACCTGCAGTCAGAATGCTGGTTGGCAGAGAACTATGAACCCAGGACTGGAGGAATTATTCCCCACAATACGCTACAATGCCTACAAGCTCCAGAACACATACTAGGATTCACCAATTCCTGAAAAAACTGCAATGCCAGTGAGAACCCTGGGTGACAATTAACCCTTCTGATACTCTTCTAACCTTGTGAAATAGCCATGTTTTGTGTTAATACATGTGATATTCATCATTTTCTTTAAATTATGACAAAGTGTAACCCTCGTGTGAATGATCATTTATGCAGATGAATGTGTTATGGCATCTCTGATTTTTATCCAACCAATCCCTTCTAGTTTACATTTTGGCCACCCCCTACCCCCCCCCCCCCCCGCATTTCACTTATATGCAATATTTCAAGAATAAAGTGCCAAAAGAAAAGAAAAGCACCATGATCAGTCAATATTTTGTTCAATGTTAGTTTGAAAGGGTCTGTTACAACTATTCAAACACCATACGAATGCTGAGACAAATACATTAAACAATCACTTGTTTCTCCTGGCATTCATGAAATGTCTGAAAGTCCCTTAAAGGTACCTTTAATCAGAGGTTTCTTATTGCTTCATTCATGAAGATTGGATTTTGGAAATATATTTCTACATTCACTATACAAATCCATTTGACAGTTCACACTGGGCAATATTTTTAAAAGCTAAATGAGCAGCAACATATACCGTACTTGCCTAATATGTAGAGATGGTGATACAGTTATTGGAAATTTTCCAACAGCTCAATGTCCCAACCAGCAGAGTTTATCAGATGAGATCATTCTCTCTCTATGCATGCTGAAATTGGCTATGGCATCAAAGTTGCTGGGATCATACAATGCCTTACCTTCTTATAAACATCAATAAAGCAATAATTATTGCTAGAAAGCAATGCAGAGATGTATTTTTGGACCTAGCAAAGATCCCTTTACTATCATAGTAAATAAAATGGCAACAGAGCAGTCTGAAAATAAAACAAGGGTGTAGACATTGCATTGTTGTCTGGATAGGCTTGCCACATGACCTGAGTGTAATACTAAGGTAGCAGGAAAGAATTAAGGGACATTTTATTAAAGAAACAAATGTGATTTTCAACACATATTCAGTGCAGGTGAATCAAACTTTTGCATGGGTTTTAAACTGCAGGAAATTATTAACCACATGTGAGTGTTTGGTGAATATTACCATTACAAACATTTTTTTCTGGCTTTACAGAGCTGAATAATATTATGTTTGGACCATGAACGGCAAAATCAACATACTTTGTTTCATGACTGGCTAGAACAATAAAGACTTTCATTCAACATACATAAGACAATATATATAGTTACATAGTTAGTGAGGTTGAAAAAAAACACCAGTCCATCCAGTTCAACCTATGATGTGTTTGTGTGTGTGTGTGTGTTTGCTGTTAACCGTTCATTGTTTACCCCTGTATGTTGTGGTCTTTAAGGTGCCCATCTAATAATATTTTGAAACTAGCGATGCTCTCTGCTGATATGACTGCTTGTGGATAAGAATTCCACATCCTCACAGCTCTTATAATAAAGAACCCTTTACAAAGTTTATGGTTAAACAGTTTTTCTTCTAGTTTTAGTGAGTGGCCCCGTGTCTTATTGAATTTCCCTTTTGAAAAGTTTCTTCCCTATGCCAGGGTAACCAGTTTAGTATTTGTACATTAATATATGCCCTCTCAAGCGTCTCTTCTCCAGAGAGAAAAAGTTCAATGCTTGTAGTCTTTCCTCACAGCTGATGTCCTCCATTCCCTTAATTATCTTTGTTGCCTTTCTCTGGACTTTCTCTAGTTCCAGTACATCCTTTCTGAGGACTGGTGCCCAGAACTGAACGGCATACTCAAAATGTGGCCGGACCAGAGTTTTATAGAGTGGGAGAATAATTGTTTTATCTCTGGAGTGATTCCCCTTTTATATACATGCCACTATTCTGTTGGCTTTGCTTGCAGCAGCTTGGCATTGCATGCCATTGCCAAGCCTGTTGTCTACTAGGACCCCTAGGTTATTTTCTATCTTAGATTCACCCAGAGGTTCACTCCCCTAGCGAGTAACTTGCGTTCGTATTTCTGACACCCAAGTGCATTACCTTACATTTTTCAACATTAAACCTCATCTGCCATGTAGTTGCCCACCCCATTATTTTGTTCAGGTCTGCTTGTAAGGTTACCACGTCATGTATAGAAGAGATTGGCCTGCTTAGCTTCGTATGGTCCGCAAATACAGAGATTGTGCTGGTTATCCCATCTTCTAGGTTGTTTATGAATTAATTAAACAGGATTGGTCCCAGGACAGATCCTTGGGGGACCCCACATTCCAGTCCTGACCAATCTGAGTACTCCCCATTTATCACCACCCTCTGGACTCGCCCCTGGAGCCAGTTTTCAATCCAGGTACTCACCCTATGGTCCATACCTACGTACCTTAGTTTGTACAGTAAGCGTTTGTGGGGGAACTGTATCAAATGTCGTTGCAAAGTCCAGATACACCACATCCACAGGCCTTCCTTTAGCTAGATGGCAGCTTACTTCTTCAAAGATATAAACCCAACTAAATGTATACAATCTTATCTAACAAGATGTAAAATGATGTTTTTGTTGTTGTTTTTAGAAGGCATACTATAAACTTCTTTGACAAAACTTAGTAATGAACCAGTGAAGAGATAACACTGAAACTGAATAAAAACATCCATTTGTATACACCCTATATAAAGCAGATGAGAGATTGAAGTTATAAAAAAAAGAATTTTCTTTACTTTTAAAAATTACTTTGCTCTAAGCACTAGTAAAGATTACCTTTCATGCAAATGCCACAGGTTTTGTCCCCAACTATGTTACGTTTTTAATACTGCCAATGCTGCTAATTAAAGAATGGGCTTTAGAATAACGGCTAAAAAAAACAACTGTAATGCATTCTGTGTCTGGGAGTTGTCTTACCTTCAAAAATATTTATAATACAGTCCTCCAGGCGCCCCTGCCAATTAGCATAGTCATGTAATCAGCGCCTCTCCTCTTGACTATTTTAGGAAACACACAGCCCCTGTCTTTGTTTTCTGAATAGCCAGGAGGAGAGGGGACAGAGAGATGACCACAGGACCTATGAGACCTGCAGATCCATACTTCCCAACTTTGAGTTGAGAAAGAGGGACACCTTTTAGCACAAAGTGTGTAGGCAAATGACACACCCCCTGCTACTCCCCCAGTTACAGGGCCCATGAAGAATTAATTTGCAAAAAAACAATTTGCTGAACCCATCTTTATTTTTTTCATCACTATGCTTGCTTTGTACTGGCCTAATAGTGTAATGATAAAATGAGTTGTGTGAAAGGTTTAGTGTAACACTTTTGGTGTTAGTATTTGCATTTGTTTTAGAGGACTACACATCAGTCCAAAAAAAGTGATTCCAAAAGAGGAACTGTCCCTAATAATGAGGGACAGTTAGGAGGTATGCAGATCCTACATTAAGAGTGACCAGGAATAATACAGACAACCATACTAATTTCAACATGTACACCTTGTAAACATGTAACCTTTCCCAGCCTGTGACTAGACATTGAAAAAGCAACACTATATTTATGAAGTCATCACTCTATCTATCAGCATACTTTCAGTGTTAAATTAAGAGAAGTAGAGCCTACATGTTTTTGAGTACTGGCCTTCACCTTAAGCCTGGCCATACATTTTACAATTTTCCTTTAGATTTACCAAAACCATATAATACAAGGTCAAACCTAAACACTTTCAAACTGTATGCAATTAGGCCCTTGCACTACATAGTTGAAGGTAAATCTAAAGAAAATTGTACAATGTATTGTCAATTTAAGAGTCCTAAGTATATATGAGTAAGTCTATGAGTCTTATGTATTGAAATTAAGAGAATGGTTGCAAGCTAAAGAAGATTCAATAAATATAGTTGTAAATAAATCACCTAATTATTTATATAAAAATATTGGAATACCTCTATGTTTTACCAAACCAATGTCTGAAACTATAACCAAAATACACAGATATTAGGTAGTTCTACACATTCCCATACCTGTAGTGATTCAAATTACATACAGTAAATATGTAATACATTCTAAATACCCTCAATTAACAACGTCACAGAAAAAATGTATATAAAGAATTAAATGAAAAGCAGTCCCAGCGAAAGTCCTTCACATCAGTGTATGTTATAGATCACCAATAGTGGCCATATATGATCCACATAATATCCTTCTTCATGCAATTCTTGTGACCACTACTCCCACTGTGCAGATTCAATTACACAAATTCAAGGTGATTGGCATGCAAAGCTCAAATGGTTACTAAATCCAAATGTATCCTATGGTACTCTTGCTCCAGGAAATGGTATCTTCTAAGACACTCTTCTTCCAACAGTCACCCTCTACACCTTTAATGTTATTTAAATCATATAAACAACTCACAATACTCATGGGGCCAATGATGAAATCAAAATTTGGTGGGATTACCCTTTGCCTTCAAAACAGCATCAGTTCTTCTAGGTACACATGCACGCAGATTTTGAAGAAACTCAGCCGGTAGGCAGTTTCAAATATCTTGGGGAACTAACCACAAATAATCTTTGGATGTAGACTGCCTACTATCCTTCTGTCCCTTCATGCAATCCCAGACAGATGATGATTTTGAGATTAGTGCTCTGTGGGGGCTAAACCATCACTTCCAAGACTCCTTTTTGTTTAAGATAGTTCCTAATGACATTGACTATATGTTTGGAGTTGTTGTTCTGCTGAAGAATAAATTTGGAGCCATTTACATGCCTCCCTGATGGTATGGCATGGCACGATGGATAGGTATATGCCTATATTTTTCAGCATTAAGGACACCGTTGATCCTAGCCAAATCTCCAACTCTATTTGCAGAAATGTAGCCCCAAACCTGTGTGATTTCTTGGTGGTACATACAAAGTCCTATTCTTGGTCTCCCTGCCTCACCTGGCACTTGAAAAGGGGGTTGTTCTTGTTCTAGTGCCCAATATTGTCTGTAAGGTTCCTTAAAACTGATCTTTTCCATTTTGCTGATGTGCCACACCATGCTCTGCACTGTGTAGATTTGGCAATCTTGGAAGAAAGGGGTTTGCTTTCTTATGTAAGAGCTGCCATCTGATGGCTGTTAATCTGAAAACTGTTAAGAGAATATACAAGAAGAATCAGGGAAGGCAACACACAGATCCACAGAAAGATTGAAGAATGATTGAAGCAGAAGCAGAAGCAGGGAGATTAATTCAGTGCATGTCCACTCCAGTGGGAGAACAGTGGGCAGAACAGTAATGACATTACCAAATGTCACTCCAAATCTCATAGGATTTACAATCAGGGACAAAGCTGAACTGATTTACTAAAGGCAAGATAATTTAGCTTAGTGAATGAGGTAAAGCACTAATGACTTTTTTTCATTTTCCTTGCATGTGATTAAATATCCCTTGCAAAATTATTTTTTTTTTTTTTTTAACGAAGGGAAGATTTCCTTGCAAGGTAAAAATTCCCTTGCAATGCAGACAGCCTATTTGCCCTTAGAAAATCAAGCTTAGTGCCTTAGATGATATCACACTGCAGATATACTGTATAAGGCTTAGGGCAGTAGAAGGAACTCAAGACGAAATGGAAATCCTTCAAGGTACTGCTTAGGTACTATTAACAACTTTAGCTGTTCCTGATAACATATCAAATCTCCACCTTTTGAGTTCAGGGCCACTTTTAAAACAGAATGTACCCTGAGCAGAGTAAAGTACAGATGGATATATTGGGTGTAAATAAAAATGCAAATAAAGCTAAAATAAAAGAAAAAAATATTTACAATGTTGAGCTAAGGTGATGCCAGAGCAAGTGGCCTACAAATCTCAATACAGTCAGAGCCATGGTTTAGAGTTTGCAAAAGAATACCACACTTTATACACTGCTCACAATGCCTGGCCTCATGTTTTGACAGTATGCAGCCAGTTCCTGGAGGATGAAGGAATTGATACAATTCAATGGCCCCCATGCTCGCCTGACCTAAATCCAATAACACACCTCTGGGACATTATGTTTTAGTCCATACGACGTGGCCAGGTTGCACCTCAGTCTTCTCAGGAGATCAGCGATGCCCTGGTCCAGATTTGGGAGGAAATACCCCAGGACACCATCCGTCATCTCATTAACAGCATGCCCCGATGTTGTTAGGCATACATACAAGCACGTGGGGGCCATACAAACTACTGAGTATCATTGAAAGTTGCTGGAATGAAATTTCAGCAAAATGGACTGGCCTGCTGCCTCATTTTTCCACTTTGACTTTCCAGGTGTCTTTGAATTCGGCCCTCTGTTGGTTGATCATTTTCATTTCCATCAAATGATGTGGCATACTTTCAATCCTAACACATTACCAAGTCCATATCAGTATAGATATCCAGCATGATACTTTTCCCCATTAAGATTTTTTTTGAGCAATATAAATGTATATATATATATATATATATATATATATATATATATATATATATATATATATATACAGTATCTCACAAAAGTGAGTACACCCCTAACATTTTTGTAAATATTTTATTATATCTTTTCAGGTGAAAACACTAAAGAAATAACACTTTGCTACAATATAAAGTAGTGAGTGTGCAGCGTGTATAACAGTGTCAATTTGCTGTCCCCTCAAAATAACTCAACATGCAGCCGTTAATGTCCAAACTGCTGGCACCGAAAGAGAGTACACCCCTAAGCCTAAGTGAAAATATCCAAATTGGGCCCAAATAGCAACCCCCCCCCCCCCCAGTGTCATGTGACTCATTAGTGTTACAGAATCTGAATTAGGAGCAGGTGTGTTAAATTTGGTGTTATCGCTCTCACTCTCTCATACTGGTCACTGGAAGTTCAGCATGGAATTTCATGGCAAAGAACTTTTAAAGTATCTGAAAAAAAGAATTTGTCACTCTACATAAAGATGGCTTAGGCTATAAGAAGATTGCCAAGACCCTAAAACCGAGCTGCAGCACGGTAGCCAAGACCATACAGTGGTTTAACAGGACAGGTTCCACTCAGAACAGGCCTCACCATGGTTGACCAAAGAAGCTGAGTGCACATGTTCTGTTGTCATATCCAGAGGTTATCTTTGGAAAATAGACGTATGAGTGCTGCCAGCTATGCTGCAAAGTTTGAAGGGGTGGGGGGTCAGCCGTCAGCCTGTCAGTGCTCAGACCAAACTCTGCACACTGCATCAAATTGGTCTGCATGGCTGTCGTTCTAGAAGGAAGCCTCTTCTAAAGATGATGCACCAGAAACCCTGCATACAGTTTGCTGAAGACCAGCAGACTAAGGACATGCATTGCTGGAACCATGTCCTGTGTTCTGATGAGACCAAGGTAAACTTATTTGGTTCAGATGGTGTCAAGTGTGTGTGGAGGCAACCAGGTGAGGAGTACAAAGAAAAGTGTGTCTTGCCTACAGTCAAGCATGGTGGTAGGAGTGTCATGGTCTTGGGCTGTATGAGTGCTGCTGGCACTGGGGAGCTACAGTTCATTGAGGGAACTATGAATGCCAACATGTACTGTGACATACTGAAGCAGAGCATGATCCTCTCCTTTCGGAGACTGGGCCACAGAGCAGTATTGCAACATAATAACGACCCCAAACACACCTTGAAGGTGACCACTGCCTTGCTAAAGAAGCTGAGGGTATAGGTGATGGATTGGCCAAGCATGTCTCCAGACCTAAACCCTATTGAGCATCTGTGGGGCATCCTCAAACAAAGTTAGAGAAGAGCAAGGTCTTTAACATCCACCAGCTCGGTGATGTCGTCATTAAGGCAGTGCTGGAAAATAATGGTGGCCACACAAAATATTGACACTTTTGGGCCCAATTTAGACAACTTGGACATGAAAAGATATAATATAATATTTACAAAAATGTGTACTCACTTTTGTGAGATACTGTATATCTATATATATATATATATATATATATATATATATATATATATACACACACTATATTGTCAAAAGTATTGGGGTGCCTGCCTTTACCCACACAGGATCTTTAATGGCATCCCAGTCTTAGCTCGTTTGTAGCTATAACAGCTTCAACTCTTCTGGGAAGGTTGTCCACAATGTTTAGGAGTTTGTCTATAGGAATGTTTAACCATTCTTCCAGAAGCACATTTGTGAGGTTAGGCACTGATGTGGACAAGAAGGCCTGACTCGCGGTCTACGCTCTAACTCATCCCAAAGGTGTTCTATCAGGTTGAGGTCATGACTCTGTGCAGGCCAGAAAAGATCCACACCATAATCCCCCCTCCACCAAATGATTTGGACCAGTGCACAAAGCAAGGTCACCTTTAAAAAGCAGGGACATCACCATACCGACAAAGTGCTGTATAATCAAAGCTATGGTATTCCCAGTAGTAACCTATGGCTGGGAAAATTGGACTGTAAGGAAGGCTGAACATCAAAGAATTGATGCTTTTAAACTATGGTGTTGGAGAAGACTCCTAAAAGTTCCTTGGATGGCAAGAAGATCAAACCAGTCAATCCTTAAGGAAATCAATCCTAAATATTCACTGGAAGGACAGATCCTGAAGCTGCAACTCATATACTTTGGCCACGTAATGTGAAGAGAGGACTCATTGGAAAAGACCCTGATGCTGGGAAACATGGAAGAAAATAGGAGAAGAGGATGACAGAAGACAAGATGGATAGATAGCATCATCAAAACAATGAACATGAAGTTAAGCAAGCTCCAGGAGACAGTGAAGGACACAAAAGCCTGGCGCACTGTGATCCATGAGGTCACAAAGAGTCAGACATGAATAAAGGACTGAACAACAGCAACAACAATTAAAGATATCCTATTAATAAATCAAGTTTATTATCTAGATGATTTTATTAAATCAAGCAAAAAAGTTCCACAATGTACATCAACCGCCATTTACATCAGCCATCAATTCATCAATGTAGATCCATGTCAAAAATGATGAACCGTACACGACACCTGCCAACAGAAAAAAATCCTGCTGACTGGCAGACACGACCGACCCTGGTGAGTGCTCACAATAAATCACTTCTCTTAGTCCCTGCCACTTACAGTGAAAAAAGGTACAGAGTCTTTTGGGTGATGTTATGAGTTATGACCAAATAGAGTCATGGCTATATTTGGTCACTGTCATTTCCCAAATATGACCATGTGGCCTTATTTAAACAATGATATCAGAGCTATCCCACCCGTTGTTTACATGGATGAATGGGGCTGGTTGACAATATTGGTTACCATAGACATGACATCTGCTAGCAATCATTGCTATATTACCATTACCAACCATTGACAAGAAGCTGTCATAAATAGGAAGGGAAGAAGAACCTCTACTATATATGATGTTCAGAACCAGCTGAACTGATAAAAGTTCTGCCATTTGGATGAACCTCTAAACAATTAAATCTCAAACTAAACTTTTGTTTGGACCGAACTTTGAGTGCAGCCCTAGTTAGCATGAATACAGACATGCATCTGGACCACGGCAGACCTGGATTGAAAATGGATCTCCTGCAGTGTGAAAATAGAAGGCAGAACATATTTTAAGAAACATTCTTGTTTCCTACTTAAATATCTTTTGTTTACCAAAAAAGTGTAAAAACCTAAACTGTTTTCAGGCAATCAATATAAATATAGTATCAGCGTACAAAGTCATTTAGGTAACAAAAAAATTCTGCACCTGCAAAAGTATATCTTATACATAAATTTCAGTTATCCCAGTAATTGTGAACACAATGTTTATTTGTTAAAAAAAGTATCCATTTTCAAACAGTATTTCTTTATTTGGTGACATTTAAATGTTCTTATGTTAAATACTGTAGCTACGAATCATTCTGATGAATCACTATGTTTGTAAATGGTCTGTAAAGAGTTATATTATTGTTATACATTAAGGTTTTAAAAATACATTTGCATATATTTTAAAGATGTATGGAATCTAAAACATGGTAGCTTTAGAACATGATTATTCTCCTTAAATTATTATTTACTGCAGTCCTAGGGTTGCAATTTACATGCCTGATGCAAACAAATGTTTTAGGACTGCATCAGCATTCATCTCACATTGCACTGACGCTGCTGAAAAGGGCTACATGTGTACTGTACAAAGCAATAAAATTGTTCAGAACACATCGATTTAAATACAGTTAACTGTTCCTTTAAAGGAAAACTGCCAACTGCCATGGATTTTTTGTGCAAGCTTTTAAATATATTCATAACTTCAACCAGTTTCTTTTTAGAAAGAAACTATATTGGTTTGGGAACAGATTTGATTAGTTGTAAAAAGTTGTAATTTTTTAAATGTATGTTTATTTTTTCTTTTAAAGGAAAAATTAACTGTAATTAAATTGATGTGTTCTGAGCAATTTTCTACTGTTTATATAACATTTTTATTTAATAAATAAACATTTATTATGAGGCATACCCATGACACCAGTGTTTCAAACCATATTGGTTACCAGTGGAAGAACAACATAAAATGTTTGATTTCAGCCTGTATCTCTCTAACTGATTGTCCATACACCTTGTAGTCTATTGCAAACTTGATTAGGTCATCACAATGAATGGAGGTAGTCACTGATGGTCACTGCAGAGCGATACTGAGACTCTGATTAACAATGCTGGGCTAAACATACTACTACCCCCAGGACATTTCTAGCACTGTTGATGCCGCAGTGAGCACTATTGTGGTTTTTACATCTCTCAAGCTCTTATTATATCTGGGCCTAATTCCAACTGGGTTTGATTGTGGATTGATTTAACCCACGTACCAACCAATTGCTTACAGACCTCCTATAATTTTAGGGGTCTGTGCTTAAAAGTGAGCAGTTTGTAAAGAAACAGCTGAAAAGGGAGAAAACTTGGTGTATAGCTGCACATTAAGAACATTAAAAACACTTGTAAATTTATATTTGGGCAGTGTGGCATTGCACTTTTTTATTATGTAATTCACTATGTTGTTTTAAGTAGGACTGCATGGCATACACTGTTGTTTCTTGAGAGATAGAATGTTTTACATGTTATTTTTGCATATTTTATCATGTTTTAATGAACATTAGTTTATAAACATTTTTGTTTGCACTATTGAGACTATTGGCATAACATTGAATGTTTCTGATTAAATTATTAACCACTTGCCGACCGAGTACGGTAATAGTACTGCGGCAAAGTGGTTCGTTATCGTCTGACGATGTAGTATTAACGTCGTCAGACACTCCCCCTTCTGGGCGGCGCTTGCGCGCCGCCGGAGGCTCGCTCCCGCTGTTTTCATTCACAGCGGGAGTCGGGCCAGGGGAGGAGCAGCGGCGATCGCCGCTGCTCTGCCCCGATCGCCGGGGATCTAGTGTGGAGATCCGCCCGCTGTGTGTAAACACAGCGGGCGGATCTCCATAGTGACAGGGAGTGACAGATCGGACTGTTCAGCATAGCTGGACATCCGATCTGTCCATGACTCACTCAGGCCCCTCCCCCCCTACACGTCAGTAAGCACCAGGCATACATTAACCCCTCCCTCTCCAATAAAATTAACCCCTTCCCTGCCAGTGTCATTTTTTACAGTAACAGTGCATATATATAGCACTGATTACTGCAGTAATGTCACTGGTAACCCCAAAAGTGTCAAAAATGTCAGTCAAGGGTCCGATCTGTCCGCCGCAATGTCGCAGTCCCACAAAAAAAATCGCAGATCGCCGCCATTACGCGTTAAAAAAAAAAAACACCAAAAATGACAGAAATCTTTCCCTTTGTTAGTAAACGCAATAACTTTTGCGCAAACCAATCAAAATACGCTTATTGTGATTTTTTTTACCAAACATAGGTAGCAGAAAACAAATTGGCCAAAAATTTTTTAAAAAATTGGTTTTTACATCTTTTTTGGGGGGAATTTCATATAAAAAAATGTTAAAAATATTGTTATTTTTTATAAATAAACGCTCTTTTTTTGTTTATAGCGCAAAAAGTAAAAATCGCATAGGTGATCAAATACCACCAAAAGAAAGCTCTGTTTGTGGGAAAAAAAGGACATAAATTTCGTTTGGGTACGGCGTCGCACGACCGCGCAATTGTCAGTTGAAGTCGCACAGCGCCGAATCGCAAAAAGTGGCCTGGACGGAAGACAGCAAAATCCTCCGGTGGTAAAGTGGTTAAATGTGTACATTCATCACCTGCTTATATCAATTAATCGGCAACTTTCTTCTCTTGTTACATAATGCTACTCCTTTTCACAGATCGGAACTCCGATCATGCCCCATAGCAAAGGAACTCACACACATATACAGTATCTCACAAAAGTGAGTACACCCCTCACATTTTTGTAAATATTTTATTATATCTTTTAATGTGACAACACTGAAGAAATACACTTTGCTACAATGTAAATTAGTGAGTGTACAGCTTGTATAACAGTGCAAAATTTTTTGTCCCCTCAAAATAACTCAACACACAGCCATTAATGTCTAAACCACTGGCAACAAAAGTGAGTACACCCCTAAGTAGAAATGTCCAAATTGGGCGCAATTAGCCATTTTCCCTCCCTGGTGTCATGTGACTCGTTAGTGTTACAAGGTCTCAGGTGTGAATGGGGAGCAGGTGTTATCGCTTTCACTCACTCATACTGGTCACTGGAAGTTCAACATGGCACTTCATGGCAAAGAACTCTCTGAGGATCTAAAAAAAAAAATGTTGCTTCACATAAAGATGGCCTAGGCTATAAGAAAAGTTTTCCTTGCTCACGGTTTCTCCATTCCTGTTTGTGAATCTTGCAACAGAGAAGAGCTGCGGCCTTTACAGAGCCAGGAATGTCAGTGCACCCCTCTGTGCTCTTAACAGGCAACAGACGCCGCTGATGTCCAACAGCATAGATTTACTAGCGGGTTCTGGGAGAAGGCATTCTTTTATGCTTTTTTTTTGCTATACCTTTAATAAAAGACAAAAGGCAAAAGTCTCTCTACAGGCTACACAGGCGGAGGGAGGCTTGGCTAGCTTTCCCCCTCTGCCCTCCTACCAGAAATGAAAGGCTCTCACCAGGTCCTACAGAATGATCTTCATAAGGTTACCCTGCAGACCTGTAAAATTAGGTCATTAGTAGACATTTCCTTGATAACCTGAATTAAAGCTGAAGGTATTTTATTGCCTTCCCAGTTCCATGTGTTACCTCAAACCCTTCTATGGTATAATCATACATTGAGGCAACCATCCTGATGCTATTTAGTGGTCTGATAATGGCATTGCCTACCTTTCAAAATTCAATCTTTATATCTGTTTTATCCTTTGAAGTTCCCTTGGAAACTTCTTCTTTAATATCTTCTTTTAAGGCATAATATTAAAGCTATGTTTGGCTCACTGGAACTAGATTTGCCCCCCCCTGAATGTTTCTTATATGCTGCAGATTAAACCAAATCGACTATTACTATCTACAAATAGACAAACTGCTGGGTTTCAGAGAATAATGAGCACCACATCCCTTAATAAACAGAATTTTGATAAAAGCAAGAAAATTGGATTTTTAATGTGCCACACAAACAAATTACTTGTAAAATAGCAACATTTTATTTTAACATTTGTTAAAACCAGCATTTTATATGTAACATCATCATACAATATCCATGCCATAATGGAAAAGATGCAGTGACTACATGTTTCGCCAGACTGTGGCTTCTTCAGGAGACTTTTATAAGTACTGCATGAATAATCACTACAAATTAGGAATAACATATTAGTCAATCAAGCGACTTGCACTTACAGAACCAGTGTCAAACAGTATCTGTTCCATAATTTCATGGATATTGTATGATGATGTTACATATAAAATGCTGGTTTAACAAATGTTGAAATAAAATGTTGCTATTTTTAGTAATTTGTTTGTAGGGCATTTTAAAAATCCCATTTTCCCGATTTTATCAAAATGTTATCTACAAATGTTTACAAGGCAAGGAGACCTTTGCTAGTAAAAAATGTGCATTTTTTTTTTTTTTTTTTTTTTTTTGAGCCTGTAAAGCATTGCCATGCAGGTCTCCTGCACATCTGTAAGTGTATATGTATGTCTGTACATCAATGAACTACCATGGCTCTCCACAGTGCAGTGGTTGTTAATTGAGAACTACAAGCCCACAGCCACATAGTCGGGGGCATGTAGTTCATTCACACACAGAGTTGTGTGAATTACTGACCAAGCCATGTGGGTGGAGCTCCGCACGGCTGCGCTGATTTTTTAAAACGACAGCTAGTACAGGGAAGCAGATGCAGCATTGGGAACATTTTTCATGTTACGTGAGAAGTGATATTAAACCCGCGCTAAAATTAGGTATAGTGTGATAATAATATATACATTGATAAATGTTGCAGCTGCTGCTCACCAAGTAAAAAACTTAGAAAACATATTAAAACAAAATAACACAGCCCTTGATAAAAACATGATAAATCAACCTTGTAATAAAATTTTAAAAAAAAGTGCATATATCCTCTCCAAAAAATGTGTCCAATAAATTGTAAGAAAGTTCATCAATAAGTCATAATGCACTAAGGTGTGCAAATAAATAATGAATCAATAAAGTGCAAAAAAGGTGCTCCACATAGAATCATTTGTGCTCTTTGTGCCAGGTGACTTATACCCCTCCAGGAACCCTACTCACCAGAAGGAATGGACCCTAACAAGGGTCAAAAGAGCCTGGGTATAAGCAGATGATTTTGCACCAGATCTTCTCCTTAGCATGAAAGGTGGGGCTATATGGATATTCTTATGGTATGGTGGTCCTAAATGGCTCCAATGAAATAATGCCAACAAAAGTTCCAGAAATAGTGAAGCCCGTTTTAAAAATGTTTAATAATATATTTGACACAAAAATACTCACAAAAGTAGTGATATTGAAAGCAGGGAACAGCTGTAAATGGCTCCGGGAATGCCGCTAATGGCGTGCGTTCCACGGCAGACCAGGAAGTGAACAGGAAGTAACGTAGCCAAGGTGCCATACCGGAAATACGTCGACGCGTTTCGCCCTCCCACATCATTTCTGGTACGCGGACATGAATTTATACTATTCTGGGAGTATACCTCATATCCGGTGCTCCTCCCGCAATAAGGAAAATACGGGGTCATTCACAGGAAGGTCACAAATTATCGGTATTTTGGATCCAGATGGATTATCATGTTTAAAATTATTTTAATAATTAATCAATTCATAAAATATAATAATAAATGAAAAGTTCCTTTATTTGGATCACATAAAAAATCATAATCTATGTGTTTCCGGTATCACTTCCTGTTTACAATAGGTAAATTTGAACAACTTTATTGCTATCTTATACAATTTCCTTTAACAATATACTATATTAAAAAAAATTCCAGATTTTATCAAAATCTTATCTACAAATGTTTACAAGGCAAGGAGACCTTTGCTGGTAAAAAATGTGCATTTATTTTTCTTTTTTTTTTTTGAGCCTGTAAAGCATTGCCATGCAGGTCTCCTGGACATCTGTAAGTGTATCTGTACGTCTGCACATCAATGAACTACCAAGGCTCTCCACAGTGCAGTGGTTGTTTATTGAGAACTACAAGCCCACACCCACATAGTGGGGGCATGTAGTTCATTCACACACAGAGTTGTGTGAATTACTGACCAAGCCATGTGGGTGGAGCTCCGCATGGCTGCACTGATTTATTAAAACGACAGCTAGTACAGGGAAGCAGGTGCAGCGTTGGGAACATTTTTCATGTTACACCCAAAAAATTAGTAAAACATGTAACATATTCCCAAAGGGAAACTTATCCTTTAAAACAACAGGTCTCCCAACTGCAATCGCAGCAGGAAGGTTTAGAAAACAGGAAAAAATGCCACAATCTACGCGAGAGACCCCTAAATCTGTTGGGAACACTGATCTCCAGGACTTTTTGAAGGGTCTCTTCATCACCCTGGCACATAGCTCCCTGGCTCCTTAGCATCCTTTTTTTGTATAAGAAATAACACAAGTATATTAACTTATAATAATAATGAACGCACAAAGCAAGGTATGTATATGCAGTGAATAAACTATAGCAAATAATTGTGTAAAGGGGAAGAAAAAGAAAACATCAATGTAGAGGGAGAAAAAAAGGTATATAAGGGGGGGGTAGGGGGTTGGGAGCACAAAGGTGTAGACATCTGTTGTTCCAGACGAACAGTGGAATTAATTCAAAAGTATTAATATTATACGTTTTGCATACCAATGTTCCCAAGGGAGCCACAAATTAAGGAGTTTGGAGTACGAGGATTTTCCTTGTAACATTAAAGATTCATAGGTGTAGTGTGTTTGCACTAGTGCAATTACATCTGTGATTGTTGAAATGGTTTTTGTCTTCCAGTGCCTGGTGATAAGTAGTCTGGTTGCCAAAAGTATATGTGTGGTCACTAGTCTAAAAGTTGGTGGCATTAATTCTATGTTTATGTTTAGACTGGCTAATTGTGGAGACAGTGTAAAGTGATGTTGTAGAACAGGGATCCTCAAACTATGGATACAAAATGTGGCGCTAATCTTGTTATTGTCTGCACAAAACGTCTTTAACAATTGTGGATAGCATGCAACAGTTCTTAAGTCTTCCGCTTGGATATATAATGAAAACTTCAGAAGGAGAGAAGTGAAGAAACCACCACCAGGCACCCGCACACACTGATCCTTACCAGATCCCAATGACCCTCATCACAAAGGTCAAAAGCGCTAGATACACAAGCCCTGGGAAGCCGGGATCCTTCACTCCTCCTCACTCGATCATATCAATGAAGCAGGCAGTCATCAAATCCTTACGGGGTCCCCATAGGAGGAAACAAAACACCACCTCATAGTGTATACTGCTTTCAAGTTTATTGCCCCAAAGGATAAAAATTACACTTACTAGACAGCCGCTAATAGAGAGCGTTGCAAATCCACCTTCCTATGGTTGGGTGCTCGCGCATCCCACCAGCAAAATGGCCGCCGTGTCTCTTCCTTGTGTGGCGTGCGTCGCCGTAGGCTCCACGGGGAAGAAAGGAAGAGACACGGCGGCCATTTTGCTGGTGGGATGTCCAGTCCAGGAGATTTATTGGATGGTAAAGTTGAGATGACATTTAAAATTTCTTGGGTTGTGAATGGAGTATTCGTCCTGGAGAGTTGTTCTTGGGATAATGAGGGGAAGTTGATTTCCTGTAGAAAGGAGTTAATCTCTGCTGTAGATGGTTGTATGATTGAAGAGTCATCTTTCAAATTATTATTGTGGGTATATGAGTTTAATTTTAGAGGTAGGGTGGTAAAGATGTGTGATTTTGGTTTTAATATGATGCCCTTTGATTCAACAAAAAAGATTGCTCATGTAGTCTAAATCCCAACGGTGCCACATCCCGGGAATAGCTACAAGAAAGGAAAATTTCCCCTAGGGGTGGGACTTTTTAGGCACCAATAAATTGTATACAACAAATCAATTTATATAAAAGTTAAATTCTTTATTGGTTGATGCAGGAAAAAGATTAAAACAAAAAGGCAAGCTAGAACATATTGCACATGAAACAGTCGAACTTAATACCACATAACCCCCGGGCTGTGACCCGACGCGTTTCGGAGTCTTTTGGGCTCCTTCCTCAGGGGTGCGCCCTTAGAGGGTGGTCTGTGGATCATTAATACATAACATATTAATTTCAACATAATAAATATAGTTACATTGCGTTTGAGTAGAAAGTTTAATAATAACTTACATAGTTCACTGTGAAAATGAGCATGGATAGCCTGCCTGGTGATTAAAAACAAATGGGCCACATATGCTTGTTGTCGATCAGGAGTGCCGTATTCGTGGTGTTATAGGTCAAAACCAGAGATCTTAGGTCTTGAAGTGTTTCAGGACTTTTAGTGCTAACCAAGTCTTGGTAAAAGACTGGGTAGGAGCAGTTGGAACCTCAAATGACAGCAGGTCTGCTGGGCAAAAAATGCATAATTACTGCAAGGTCCAATCAAACAAGACCGCACATGTGCAGGGTGCCCAAAGACTTATATCCTCTGCCCACCATATCTCTCATATAAAGTCAAAAAGAAATTTATCAACCATATTAGATCAACAAATGAGATAAATAAGCAAAATAAAGACCAAATATCCGTATAAATGTGTCATGCTAGGTATTATGACCATAGCCAGGCATATAAAGCACTTTGAGAAAAATGGTGAGGGCTAAAGAGTCTTATTGGGCATCATGCACAGATCAAGAAGTCAAAAAAACCCCATCACCCTGATCACATAGATCAGCAGTATTCAGGTAGTAGTCTCTTAAGGGTGTAAATCTTTTCTTACCTTGAGGACAGCTGTATCTTGTTCACAAAAAATGGATGGAAGTCCTCACAGGACCTGCGTATCCGGCAAAAGAGCAGATAGCTTTGACGCCAGATACACAGGATTTAAAAAGCGTGGCAATCAGCTGAAAGGTGAATCAGCTGGATTGCCTGCTCTCAGCTGATCGCCGTCAAAGGTTCCCTGAAACGTAAGGGCCGGACACGCCCCCTAACCGGATATCCGGCGGAAGCGTGAGCGGCCGATGCGTTCCACCGACACGGAAGCGTCACTGGTCTGCGTGAAACGCAGGCCAGTGTACTAGACATATACGGCCGCGCTCTGAAAGAGGACGGGATGGACACGTAAATGCCTATATCTGCGGGTGCCAGTAGATGGCGTCCGCCTTTCCGTGCCGGGCTGATCCTACAAAAGAGCACTAAACAAGAGCAGTGTTTGGATAAGACATAAAGAGAGCTAAACATGGCAAAAAGATCCAAAACCTCATTATAAATTGGGAACTAAGAAATTGGAGTACATCTAAAACATAGATATCTCCTTCATAGCTCCCAATGTGTAAAAATATTTCAAAATTTCCGCAATTGGATTGGAACATTATTCTTTTCCTAATAGAAAAAAGAAAAATATATGGGAACCGGACTTCGCTTCTGATGGACTAACCTCAGCATATGTTGGACCATTTGTGTACAAAAGTGCTAGATTTGGGAACAAAAAAAGAAAATATGAAAAGAGCACAGCATAGGTACAAATAATTACTAACATAACATAGTATTGCGATATATGTCATATAGACAAACATAGTACAATAAGAACATTATATCATGGGAAAGCAGAGAGAAAAGAGGGGAGGGACATAGGAAAGGGAAGGGAGAGGAGAACTTTTGTCATATCAATCATCTGCTCGCAGGGCATACTGAGGGACCCCCTTCAAAATGCGGTTTTACAGTGAAGTAGGGGGATAAAGTTATCTTTCCATGCCTCCAGACGAAAAACCTTCAAGGAAAGGTCTGAATGATATGAGATCATTTAGTCCAGGTGGTTCAGTGGCCTTTAAACGATAGATCCATCGTAACTCCATTTGGAGGAGGGTCTTGTTCCAGTCCCCTCCTCTGGGGTTAGGGTGGATTCTATCGAGTATTAAAAATTTGATTTTTGGAAATTTTTCAGGGTGGACCAGAGCAGCATGGCGCCCCAAAGGAAGGTCTGGATTGCGTGTCTGCATACTTTTTATGTGTCTACATGCTCGCTTTGTAAACTCAAGTTTCGTTTTGCCAACATAAAAACAACCGCACCCACAGAGGAGTAAATATACCACCCCGTGGGTGCGGCAGTTGGCAAAATGTTACGGCCTAAATATTTGGCCGTTAGGTAATATCGGGTTTTTTGTTGTATGCATGTATCTGCAGTACCTGCATGTACCACACATATAGGTTCCTTTTACCTTACAATGGTCTTTACCTTTTTGGGCCACAAATTCACTTTGTAAAAGTTGGTCCCTTAATGCGGGGACCTTCCTGTACGTGAATTGGGGATATGCTGTAACGTGTTTACCCAAAATGGGGTCGAGAGAGAGCATGTGCCAATATTTAATTACGATCTTTTTGATTTCGGGATGTTGTTCCGAATACTTAGTTATGATTCTGAGATTATTTTCAACAGATTTAGGAGTTTTTGGTGCTAGCAATAGTGTTCTATCACTAAGCAGTGCCTTCTTATAAGCTTTCTTAAGAGTGGATTTTGTATATCCTCTCTTGAGGAGTCTCTGTTGGAGATCGTCAGCAGCCTTTTGGAACTGTACCAAGTTGGAGCAGTTCCTCCTGGCCCTGAGATACTGGCTGAAAGGGATTGACCGCACCAAATTTTGGGGGTGGAAACTAGAGGCATGTAATATGGTGTTACCAGCAGTGGGCTTTCGAAAGAGCCCACTCTGGAGAACACCACCCATGCCTCTATAGATTTCCACATCAAGAAAGGTTATCTGTTGTAAGTCACAATTCATTGTGAAATTTAAACCAAACTCGTTTCTGTTCATCCTGTCCATCCAACTGTCCAATAAGTCTCGTGGACCGTGCCACAACATGAAGATGTCATCGATGTATCGGGCCCACATAATAATGTGGTCCGTATACATCGAGGTTTCATCACAGTCAAGAAGGGCGTGTTCCCACTCCCCCAGGTACAAATTGGCGTAGGATGGGGCACAACATGTGCCCATCGCTACGCCTTGCACCTGGAGGTAGTGGGAACCGTTAAAAGTAAATACATTATGAAAAAGAATGAACTGGAGGATGGACAGGATGAACTCCCCATATGCGTCAAAGGTAGAACCACGTGTGAGTATGCGTCTCACTGCCGCAAGTCCCCGTTCATGCGGGATGGAGCTGTATAGCGCCTCGACATCGATTGTTACTGAGAGGCAGTTTTCTGGAACAATCACATCCTGGATTTTCTGCAGGAGGTGTATTGTGTCCCGCACGAAGGAGGGTAAGGCAGTTACGAATGGTTTTAGAAAGGCATCCACCAATTTACTTGCATTGTCCGTGATAGAGCCGATCCCCGAGATAATTGGACGCCCTGGTGGGTTCGTGGCGTCTTTGTGTATCTTGGGGAGGGCATAAAATGTTGGGGTAACTGGAAAGGCTGTGCGGACAAATTCCCAAGTATGTTTTGGGATCACTGTGTTGAGATATGCTTGATCGACTAGGTCGTAAAACTCAAGCTGGTATTTTTGAACAATACCAGCCGGAATCTTCCTATACCAATTAAGGTTTCTAAGAATCCTCAAACACATTGAGACGTAGTCATCGTTGTTCATGATGACGACGTTGCCGCCCTTATCAGCTTGTTTGATGGTGATGGATGGATTTTCTTTAAGTTTTGTAATTGCAAGTCTTTGCTTGTAGGTGATATTTGTATTAGAGGGTTTTTTGATATATCATTTTTCAATTTCTTTAGTTACAAGTTTGACAAAGGCGGCAACGTGTGGGTTGAGGGTTTGGGGGAACTTGTCCGATTTTTTCTTTAAAGATAGGCCCTGATTGGGCTTGAGTTTTTGTTCGTCCACCTGCACCAAAAGAGAGGGCAGGTCTACTCGGTCGATGAGATCCTCATTTTCCTCGAGTAGTGAAATTAGCATATCTAAAATCGGGTCTTTCTTAGATTGCGAGGTCTCAGGATTTTTCTCGTTATCATAGAGGATCTTGAAATTCAATTTTCGAGCGAAAAGATGCAAATCTTTTATAAAGTCAAACCGGTCTAGTTTCGTGCTTGGGCAGAAACTTAGACCTTTAGAAAGAACTTCTATTTCTTCAGGGGATAGTTTGTAATTTGAGAGATTGATAATAGATAGATCAGTAGACGCTTCATCAGATTGAAGTGAATTAGGGGGTGTAAGTGTGGGTGTGGTGGGATTTAAATGGGGGGAGTGGGGGTGAATGCGGGGGCTCGCTGGTGGATCAACTCTAAAAAAGTGGTATCTTGCAAATTAAGAGTGGAAGCTAGTAAAGATGGTGCCAGGTTAGGATTGGGGGAAGAAGTTTGTGTATGAGGATGTGTGGTGTTGGAAGGTGGGTTAGAATCAGGTTCAGGTATCGGTGTGTTGGGTTTAAACAAAGAAATATTAGAGCCAGAGTTTTGTTGTGTATTAGTTTTTTTGTTTAATTGACTTATACTGTTATCTTCTTGATAAGTGCGCTTAGTTTTCATGGTGGTTTTTTGTTTGTTTACATTTTGGAGATTAGTAGAAGATACCCCTTTTGGGTGTGAAGGGGGAGGGGGGAGTGAACGTTGATCTCTGTTTATTGAAAAAGATTTAGCTGCGTTCCATCTGTATGCTTTATTGTGGGCAAATGTGGTGGTATCGCGTCCAAATTTATTTTGTTTTTTGATTAGTATGTTACGATTATATATATCAAGATGTTCTTTCAATTGTTTCTCCTTAGTTGAGAACAGTTTGTGAGATTTATATTTTTGCATCTTTTCGCAAAGAAGATTGATCTCAACATCTAATTTGGATGTACGAGCGGTATATTCTTTTATAAGTAGTGTCATTAGAGTAGCTGAACATTGGTTCAGAGCATTCTCCCAATCGGTTTTAAAATTAGGGCTCAGGTCCTCCAAGAGTGGAAAAACCTGTACTCTAAGACCGATGGGGTTTATCTCTTTTTTTTTTTTTGTGTAGACACATAAAAAGAATGTAGACACATAAAAAGTATGCAGACACGCAATCCAGACCTTCCTTTGGGGCGCCATGCTGCTCTGGTCCACCCTGAAAAATTTCCAAAAATCAAATTTTTAATACTCGATAGAATCCACCCTAACCCCAGAGGAGGGGACTGGAACAAGACCCTCCTCCAAATGGAGTTACGATGGATCTATCGTTTAAAGGCCACTGAACCACCCGGACTAAATGATCTCATATCATTCAGACCTTTCCTTGAAGGTTTTTCGTCTGGAGGCATGGAAAGATAACTTTATCCCCCTACTTCACTGTAAAACCGCATTTTGAAGGGGGTCCCTCAGTATGCCCTGCGAGCAGATGATTGATATGACAAAAGTTCTCCTCTCCCTTCCCTTTCCTATGTCCCTCCCCTCTTTTCTCTCTGCTTTCCCATGATATAATGTTCTTATTGTACTATGTTTGTCTATATGACATATATCGCAATACTATGTTATGTTAGTAATTATTTGTACCTATGCTGTGCTTTTATCATATTTTCTTTTTTTGTTCCCAAATCTAGCACTTTTGTACACAAATGGTCCAACATATGCTGAGGTTAGTCCATCAGAAGCGAAGTCCGGTTCCCATATATTTTTCTTTTTTCTATTAGGAAAAGAATAATGTTCCAATCCAATTGCGGAAATTTTGAAATATTTTTACACATTGGGAGCTATGAAGGAGATATCTATGTTTTAGATGTACTCCAATTTCTTAGTTCCCAATTTATAATGAGGTTTTGGATCTTTTTGCCATGTTTCGCTCTCTTTATGTCTTATCCAAACACTGCTCTTGTTTAGTGCTCTTTTGTAGGATCAGCCCGGCACGGAAAGGCGGACGCCATCTACTGGCGCCCGCAGATATAGGCATTTACGTGTCCATCCCGTCCTCTTTCAGAGCGCGGCCGTATATGTCTAGTACACTGGCCTGCGTTTCACGCAGACCAGTGACGCTTCCGTGTCGGTGGAACGCATCGGCCGCTCACGCTTCCGCCGGATATCCGGTTAGGGGGCGTGTCCGGCCCTTACGTTTCAGGGAACCTTTGACGGCGATCAGCTGAGAGCAGGCAATCCAGCTGATTCACCTTTCAGCTGATTGCCACGCTTTTTAAATCCTGTGTATCTGGCGTCAGAGCTATCTGCTCTTTTGCCGGATACGCAGGTCCTGTGAGGACTTCCATCCATTTTTTGTGAACAAGATACAGCTGTCCTCAAGGTAAGAAAAGATTTACACCCTTAAGAGACTACTACCTGAATACTGCTGATCTATGTGATCAGGGTGATGGGGTTTTTTTGACTTCTTGATCTGTGCATGATGCCCAATAAGACTCTTTAGCCCTCACCATTTTTCTCAAAGTGCTTTATATGCCTGGCTATGGTCATAATACCTAGCATGACACATTTATACGGATATTTGGTCTTTATTTTGCTTATTTATCTCATTTGTTGATCTAATATGGTTGATAAATTTCTTTTTGACTTTATATGAGAGATATGGTGGGCAGAGGATATAAGTCTTTGGGCACCCTGCACATGTGCGGTCTTGTTTGATTGGACCTTGCAGTAATTATGCATTTTTAGCCCAGCAGACCTGCTGTCATTTGAGGTTCCAGCTGCTCCTACCCAGTCTTTTACCAAGACTTGGTTAGCACTAAAAGTCCTGAAACACTTCAAGACCTAAGATCTCTGGTTTTGACCTATAACACCACGAATACGGCACTCCTGATCGACAACAAGCATATGTGGCCCATTTGTTTTTAATCACCAGGCAGGCTATCCATGCTCATTTTCACAGTGAACTATGTAAGTTATTATTAAACTTTCTACTCAAACGCAATGTAACTATATTTATTATGTTGAAATTAATATGTTATGTATTAATGATCCACAGACCACCCTCTAAGGGCGCACCCCTGAGGAAGGAGCCCAAAAGACTCCGAAATGCGTCGGGTCACAGCCCGGGGGTTATGTGGTATTAAGTTCGACTGTTTCATGTGCAATATGTTCTAGCTTGCCTTTTTGTTTTAATCTTTTTTCTGCATCAACCAATAAAGAATTTAACTTTTATATAAATTGATTTGTTGTATACAATTTATTGGTGCCTAAAAAGTCCCACCCCTAGGGGAAATTTTCCTTTCTTGTACCCTTTGATTCAACAGGCCCTGGCTTTCCCTACTTTATTTCCTGTAGAATAATGTTTAGCTTTAAAGTTTGTCTGGGCTTTATCAAACAATTCTAACATGAATGCTCTCAGTTCTTGTATGAGGAGTAACAGTTTTGTTCTCAGTGCGGGATCAGGATTGGTTTGGTTTTGGTTTTCTATTATTTTAATGGAGGACATAAGTATATCTTGGTGCTGTGATCTCTTCCTCTTCTCTCTAGCACTCAATTGAATAATAACCCCTCTAATGAACGCTTTTTGGGCGTTCCAAAGAGTAGCATTGTTAGATGTAATTCCTTTGTTCAGTTCAAAGAATTCCTCTAGGCGTTCCTGTATATAAATGGAATATATGGGCGAATGCAGGATTGAGGCATTGGCTCTCCACACTCTTCTAGTTGGGGCAGATGGTAGATTATCAATGGTGATAGTGACGGATGCATGGTCTGACCTTGTGATTGTGGATATAGATGAGTCTGATATGTTGGGTAGAATCCATTTGTTGCCTGGTGTGTGGATATCCACTGTTGGCACAGGATCCTCTCTGGAATGTGGCAATGCTGTTTGAATCTCCGTTTGGTGCTGGAGCTGTGGTATCAAGCATCCATGCTGCTCAGTGGTTATCTATGCTCCTCGAGAAAATCCTTTTTCACACACCATGATTACCAGGAAGGTGAAGCTTTTCTTAAGCATCTGAAAATTCCCCCCTTGCTTGATGAGGTGCTGGTGACCCCTATCCCCAGGGCACACCCATTGGCGGTGTATAGTGTAAAAAGTGCGCTTATTAAAAACTGTGTTGAGCTGCAACCTTAGATCCAAAAAGTGGTAAACATGTATGTATAAAATATCAGGTGCGCTAAACAAGTGTGCAAGTATTAAAACAAAGTTAAACACAAAATAAAACGAATATAGAAAATGACAAATAACTGTGGGTTTCCAGCAGGGGTGATCTGTTACCTGGCTAGATAACTGCGGAGAGACAGAGAGAGCGGGGAGGACGGAGCGCACACCAGAGGGACGGTCATCGTGTCATCCGGGGATCGGTGATAGGACAATGAGAGGTTGCAGTGCCGGTGTCCCTGGGGTGTGACATTCTCCTCTGCTGCTGCATTATCCGATTTCAAATTGAAGCACTCCATCACAGATTGCGCTTGGAATTAGACAAAGGATTTCCCTTCTCTCTCTACCTATGTGCAAGGAATGAAATGGGATTAACTCCTCGCTCGTCACAGCCATAAGCAGCAGGTTCGGGGGGGGGGGGGGGTGAATAGATCGATTTGTGTACAACCAGCCGGCCATACACGGAATGGAAGTTTGACCCATGTGTTGCTGGCTTACCACTCAGAGATGCCTACTTTTTGCAGCCAGCGAAAAGTTGGATTTTTCTCAACAAGATAGGATATACAGTATCTCACAAAAACTGAGGATAAGATCAGCCACAGACCACCAGGAAGCGTTGATCCATCAACATCCTGAGGAGAGGAAGGAATTCCTTTTCAGCCAGGGAGATCCGAGGTCCTTACTATTTGTGCATCTGGTAAGAGGCTGACCCCCCCCCCCCCCCCGACTGTGGAGGTGTGGAAAATATCTGTCTTTTCCTCTCCTTGGCATGTGATTTCCCAACAGGATCCAGCTACCTATATGCCCTTTTGTATTGTTTCTCTGGTAAGAGGCTCACCTACACTGGTGTTGGGACACTCCGCACGTTCAGTTGTCATCTGATCATCACCGTGAATGACACCCATTTTATTTGCCTTTTCTACCACGGACACCTAGATTTGGACTTTCATTATGTTGTTTTTTTGCACTGTTTTCACTATTTCTGGTGTATTTTGTTCTGAGGTGCATTTTTGTGCCATGCATATCACCACAGTGTTCTTTACATTTTGATTTCATCATATCACTCAAGCGTTGTATTTGTATACATTATGTTTGATGTTTCATTGTAGGCGAAACCCACAGTTATTTGTCATTTTCTATATTCGTTTTATTTTGTGTTTAACTTTGTTTTAATACTTACACACTTGTTTAACGCACCTGATATTTTATACTTAGACACCCAGTGGCAACCTAAAGAATATCTGGACCCGAGCTAAGTCCAAGACAAAGTTGAAAACCTGGCAATCAGTCCTTCAGTGTACATCTTCATATAGAATACTGGTGGGAAAATGAGACCCTATGGGTAACTTTTCTTTCATTTTTTTTCCTTCCCTGATCTTGTCTAGGCATCTGTGCCCAACTACTGAAAAAACTGTGATTGGGAGTCTAGATTGGTCAAAGAAGTGGAAATAAAGAAATACATTAACAAGATCATTAACCATAACATGCAATGGTTACTAAGATATAGGTAAAATTTAAAATATATGCTGCGTTATGGATTGGTCAGGAAATTGGCAGCTGCCTACACCAAACTACTACAAAAAGTAGATGCAAAATAAATGAATGATGGTGTGGCGCAACTAGGGATGAGATATAAGGTGAATTACAGTACCCCTTCCCCTGGGTTGATCTATAAATGTGATATATTAACTGATTCAAGACTGCCCTTTTAGCAGATTTATTGCTATAGGGTGGCTTTCTTGTGCAGAGTCATGTATATATACATGATTCTGCACTTCTGCCTGCAGGGGGCGTGAGAGCACTGCAAGTGGGCTGCTTCTGCTGCAATTATTCACAGCAGAAGCCAATCTGCGGGTCGCGGGCACTGGATGTCTGCCAGCACCCTCTAATCATCAGTAAAACACACAGAATGGGGATCTGCCTATGTGGACAAGGCAGATCTCTGTTCTGTCATGGGGAAAGGGGTGGATTTTGTGTTCCTGCAAATCAGGAAATACAATCCCTCCCTCCCCTTAGTAAAAGCACCTAACACAGTACACAAAAACACACTAGGCACACAGTTAACCCTTTGATTGCCCTAGATGTTTAACCCCTTCACAGCCAGCGTCAATAATACAATGACAGTGCATATTTTTAGCACTGATTACTGTATTAGTGTCACTGGTTCCTGCAAAGTGTCAGTTAGTTTCTGATTGTCCACTGCAATATCGCAATCCTGCTATAAGTCACTTTTCACCACCATTACTAGTATAACAAAATCTAAATAAAAATTCCATAAATATATACCATAGTTTGTAGGCGCTATAAAGTTTACGTAACGCAACCAATATACACTTATTGGGATTTGTTTTTACTAAAACATGTACCAGAATACATATTTTCCTAAATTTATGTAGAAATTTGATATTTTTACATTTTATTGGATATGTTTCATAGCAAAAAAAAAAATATATATATATATATATATATATATATATGTATTTAAATATTTTTATGGTTATAGCACAAACAATTAAAAACGCATTGGTGATCAAATATCACCAAAATAAAGCTCTATTTGTGGAAAAAAGGCATACATTTTGATTGGGTACAATGTCACATGACTGCGCAATTGTCAGTTAAAATAACGCAGTACTGTATTGCAAAAAAAGGCCTAGTCATGAAGCGTGGTAAATCTATAGGTAGGATAGTGCTTTTCAGCTGGAATAAACTATTTAAAACAAATTGTGCATCTGGACTACAAAACACCTCCCACTCTGGGATCTACAATTTGCAGTGAATATACGGTGCTTATAAATAAAGTATACTCACCCTTTAAATGGTGATACAAAAGTGGATCCTGCTTTAAAAAAAAAATATGATACTCCTCCCTCACAGTAACCATATAAAATTGACAAGCCCTTTCAAACCAAATTAATGTGATAATACTTGGCAAAAAAAAAAATATATATATATATAAAAACATATACAAATGAAAAAAGTGAACCATAAATTCTGACAGTCCTTAACCACTTTAAGACCGGAAGGATTTGCCCGCTTAATGACCAGGCGCTATTTTGCGATTCGGCACTGCGTCACTTTAACAGACAATTACGCGGTCGTGCGATGCTGTATCCAAATAAAATTTACGTCCTTTTTTTCCCCACAAATAGAGCTTTCTTTTGGTGGTATTTGATCACCTGTGCGATTTTAAATTTTTGCGCTTAAAAATCAAAATGTTTTAACATTTTAGGCCAATTTGTTTTCTGCTACATATTTTTGGTAAAAAAAATTTAAATAACAGTATTTTGATTGGTTTGCGCAAAAGTTGTCGCGTTTACTAACTAAGGCATAAGACTAAGATTTATGTAATTTTTTTTTTACTAGAAATGGTGGCGATCTGCATTTTTTGCGGGACTGCGACATTGCGGCGGACAGATCGGACCCCTAACTGACATTTTTGGGGGTACCAGTGACATTACTACAGTAATCAGTGCTAAAAATATGCACTGTTACTGTAATAATGACACTGGCAGGGAAGGGGTGATCACCCTATGGGTGATCAATGGGTTAAATGTATGCCTCATGCTTACTGACGTGTGGGGGTGGGGGGGTTCTGTGACACAGACAGAGATCACAGGTTCAGGTATGCTGAATCCTGTGATCTCCTCCTGTCTGTCACTGGGAAGATCCGCCTGCTTTGTTAAATAAGCAGGCGGGTCTTCTCACAGTTTCCCCGATGATCGGGGAAGGGAGGTGGCAATCGCCGTCTCTCCTCCCGCGGTCCAACTCACGCTGTGTCTAAACACAGCGAGAGCGTGCCTCCGGCGGAGCGCGCGCCGCCAAAATCACTAGTAGTCCAATCATGTAGGTACATCGCTGGACCCAGGGGAGCCACACTGCCGCAGTAGGATTACTGTGAGCAGTCGGCAAGTGGTTAAAGTACAATATTAACATGCTGTAACAGGGAAAATTTTCTATATGCCATTTTGCTGGTGATACTTATTTTGTGCAAAAAAAGGTGCCGTTTTCATACGAAGTGAAAAAAAGTCCACTCATGCTCCCCCTCCAGGACCATACTCACCAGAACTTCTGACCACAATAAGGGTCTAAAGAGCGCTGTGTATACACCACTTAGATCCTTGGCAGGCACAGGGGGATTCCTCCTCCCTCCTATCTGTGATTTTCCTGGGGTCTTCCTGTGCTCTCCACTTTTTAAGACCATGCAGGATAAACGGAAAAGGGACAGATTCTGATAGTGTTACTCCTTACACTTTTATTAAAAATAATGTTGAAATTACACTTACAATGTAGAAGAATGTATACAGCATATAAAACACACTAACTGGGATGCCTTGCGTTCCCTGGACCGAAACTGGAAGTGATGTTATGATACATGAGGCTCAACCCTGCACGTTTTGACATCATGACTTCATCAGGAGAGGTGCCAGCTTGCTTCATCTGTCCCCAAAAATAGTGTATGGTTGCTGAGCAACTGAAATCAAGGGTAGCGGCCATCTTAGATATTTAATTAGCCCCTAGCAGAGCTTGCTATGTCCCAGGTTACCAGGCAACTAGGTCCTAACTATTAACAGCCATCTTAGATGTACTAAATGACATTACCTGATCTCCCCATTTACCGATTTCAAGCTCCTATCTAGTATTGTGCTATGATAATATGGACTACCTTATACATCTGCTGCATTATAAGAAAGGTTATCAGAGAATGCCGAAGGCTAAGAATAATCCAGACAAACATGGGTATTCATGCTACGGATTGCGTCTATAAAATTAAATATACATGAACACAAATAAATTAAAAAATTTAATAAAAGGGTACTAGGCCTAAAAATAACACTGTGGTAACCCCCTCTAAACCAATTGGAGAGGTTCTATTTAGGCTTTTTCATGCTAAATGGATTGGAAAAATATTAATAAATAAAAAATAAAAAGTATTTTTTTATAAATAAAAAAATATCATTAGGGTGATTGAAGGGGGAATTGTGAAGGACTAGAAATCGGAGATAAAACAATTGAGATCTATGTCTAGGTTGAGGACCCTCTGGGTGCAAAGAACCCAGCTCGTGAATCCACTTGGTTTCATTTTGGGATAGTTTGACCTTCATATTGTTACCCCTCTAATGCTTTTTTAACTCTATCTATCCCATAGAAGATCAATCCTGTGGAGTTCAGATGATTTACCTCTCTAAAATACCTTGACAAACGATGGTATTTAATTGATGTTATTGATATGTTCTAAATTCTAATTGAAAGGTAGTTCTTCCTACATATTGGAAGCGGCAAGGACACTCAATGACATAGGTGACGTGTGTGTTGGAACATGTAATAAACTCCCTAATCTGATATTCACTGTTAGTTACAATGGACTGAAAAAACAACTTCCTTTTGGGTTGATTTTAGCTAATCCTGCATGGTAAACACCTTTGGCATCTATAAAGCCTTTCTATTCTATAAAGATTTGGATTTTCTTAGGAGGATCAATAACAATATGTACTAGGTGGTTCCTTAGTGTAGGGGCGTTTTTGTATATGAACTTAGGTCGGTGGTCAGTTGGGTAATCATTTTGATAACGTTTTATTCCTTTTAAGAATAGGCCTGTGTTTTTTGACAATATCCTCCAGGGCCCTATATTGTCAATTTAAGCCTGTGACAAAAGCTACCTCCGAATAATTAGTGCCATCAATTTTCTTCTTTTTATCCTCCAGTAATGTATCCTTGTTCATGTTCTTCACATTTTGCTTCAGGGTTTCCAGCTTTTCCCTCTGGTATCCCTTGTCCTGGAATATTTTTATCAATATATCCAGCTGTATCTGATAGTTCCTCAAAGAATGAAAATTTCTGTGCACCCTTGTCAGTTGTCCCTTTGGTATGTTACTTTTTCATTAGGGGTGGTGGCTTGTAGTTGGTATATAGCCATCCTTATCTGTTTGTTTAAAAAACGTTTTGGTATACAGGTTATTACCCTCCTTAAAGATCTCCAAATCCAAATAGTTAATAATTTGATAACTCCAACTTCCAGTAAATGATATACCATATGGGTTTTGGTTAATTTCTGTTAAAAAATCCTGTGATGTCTTCTCCATACCTTCGATATTGTCAATAAATCGTCTGTAGAATTTAATGCGACTAACACAATAAATCTGTTCTTCCTCCCATTTATTCATAAAAAGGTTGGCTACACTTGGGGCATACTTTGCCCCCATATCTACACCCTACTTCTTTAGTTTGCACATCGTAATTACCCTTATACCAAAAGTAATTGCTTCCCATTGCCATCTTCAGGCCCTCTAGGATAAAATCAGTTTGTTCTTGCTTTAATTTTTTTTTTTTTGTGTAAAGTCACCTCAAGCATTATGATCTCCTCTGGCTAGCCCACTTCTTTCAACTACAGAACACCTCTCTCTATGTTGTGAAGACTAGAAAGGGTGGAGCTCTGTAGTTTAGCAAAAAAAAAAAAAACAACTGGGCCAGGTTGATCCAACAAAAGCATGAGTGGTTATTCATTGAAGGCAAATAGGCTGTTTACTTTGCAAGAAAAGTTGCACTTTGCACTGGAATTTTCTCCTGAGCTTAGTGAATGTGGTAAAGTTTCACTTTGCAAAGAATACCCAATCATTTGCAAGAAAAATAAAAGAAAATCATATTTGCTTGCACATGATTGGAAAAGGAATTCAGCAGAGCTTTACCTTTTTCGCTAAAATCTGAGGCAAATTTCTTTGAAAAGTACAGCTTACTTTGCAATGTGAGCAGCCTATTTGCCTTTAGTACACTAATTTATCTTCATTGTGTTGTCATTGAACAATATGATATAAGTAGACGGGTGCATTTTGTTGCCAAGATCCCCAGGTATTGTTCTGCACTTGAGACAAAAACAGAAATCTATCCATTAGAATGCATGTGCTTCCACTGTGGAGACTCTCATAAATTTACAGGAGTTCGGACTGCAGGTAATACAGGGTGCTGCGAAGTGGCAATGCAGCTTACAAATAAGTTTGTAAATGTGTGCTAACTAAACCACTGTTTTAACACATACTGTTAGACATGGTAATTCGGTTGGTAAGCAAACTGGTTGGCAAATTGAGCTGGGATTTTTTTCTGTTTTTGTCTCACATGCATTGCCCTTCCATGTGCTCTTTAGTATGAAGGCCAGTTATAGGTGGGGGCAGGGGCCATTTTTTTTTATTGTTCTGCACTTGCCTCTTGCCACTCTTTAAAGGGTTAAAATTGCATTTTTTATTTTTTTCTCACATTGGTTGGTCTTATCCCACAGGGGAGGGCACATCAGATGTTGGGATTATCACTAATGCATGTGGATGACTGGAGCACATAGTTTTGAATACTAATTAAGGAAGCAGTCGTTGGGATATGTGAACACAAGCCTTTTTTTTTTGAAAGATTGAGCAAATGCATACGATATTGTTCGATATGATGTGCTGATTTTGAAAATCAGATTTTCAAACAGAATTAATGGGATACTAGCACATTAGATGTGACCCCTGATGACATTGGATGCTGTGACAAAACGCGCATAGGGTTAATACAACGTGACACGTCACTTCATCTACGTGGAATGCGGAACGGCGTCCCTGCTATACTGAATGGCCTTATAGCATACAACCGTCTTGTAAGTTTTTAAACTTTTTATACCTATTAAATGGCACTATTACAGGAGCCCTCTGTTCTTTATATTTTATGATATATAATCTGGAGAGCAACTGAAAAGTGTTAATAGAGGAGGATACCTATTAGCACGGGGGAGACCTCAATGGCTGGATATGCATAATTATTTCTACCTCTGGTGAGTAGACATCCCAGATTTATGTGGTAGAAGATCACTTAATGCTATTCATGTTTTGGAGGAAGTTGGAATTATCTCACGAATATGTCACCAACTACAGCTCACTGGTTTGATGGACAATATTACTAGCATGTATTAGTGCTTGAGAGCGCAGTTTATTTGTATAGCAATATATAATTTCACATTACTTGGCCATTACTGGGCCATATTGGCTTACAAACCTGCTGCTTCACTTTATTCATTTATCTTTTTGTCACAATTTTATTATTATTACTGTCACATAGGTTGATTCACATCAATTCACTGTTTTGTATTAATTATGGTATACTTTTGAACCTTTTTTTATTAATTTAGTTTGACATTAAATTGATTTAATGTTTTTTATCCTATTTATTTTATTTAATTTTAGCACAGTTTTAAAAAAATAAAATAAAAAAAATCTGATCACTTTTATTGCTGTCACAAGCAATGTAAACATCCCTTGTGACAGTAATAGGCAGTGACAGGTACTATTTATGGAGGGATTGGGGATCTAACAGACCCCCAACCCCTCCACTGCACTTCAATGTCTTCAAAATGCCAAAATCTGCATTTTTGAATACTGGCTTTTTCTTAAATTTGGCACTTTTAGACGCTGAGTAACCTGGCCGTGATGTCATCTCGCCACTTCCGGGTTAATACATCGGAGACCTGATCAAAGCCGGCGGATGTGCCAGGTAGTTGCTCGGGTCTCCCGAGCGGCTCCAAAGCCTCATCGGTTGTTATCACCTGAAAGCCGACCGGCGGCTCTAAAAAAATGGTACCGGGATGATGCCTCTAGCTGCAGGCATCACCCCGGTACAACCACTTCTCTGAGCCAATGTAGGACTATGTCGATTTGCAGGAAGTGGTTAAGGAAGCAGTTGTTTGGATATGTAAGCACAAGCCTATTTTTATGAAAGATTGAGCATATGCAAGCCAATTAATACTAAATTGCATTTTATGGACTGATGTATTGTTTGTTTTCTTTTGTTAACCACTTGCCGACTGCCTAACGCCGATCTACGTCGGCAGTCAGCCCCTCACAGGCAAAGTGAGTTGGCAAAGTAGGGCTACGTCACTAGCTTGTGAGGGTCTAGGGAGCGAGCGCGCACCCCCGGAGGCGCGCTCCCGCTCCCGTGTGGTCACGGACCCCCCGCGCGTGTGACCGGCGGACCCGATGTCCGCCGGTCACTCGGCGATCGGCGGGGGAGAGGGAGAATGTCAGGCAACTTGTGTAAACAAGCCACCTGTCATTCTCCTCACTGTAAAGACACTGATCACACGGATCTAGTATGTAGATCCGTTGATCAGTGTCCTTACAGCTCAAGCCACAGCCAATCACAGTAGAAAGCACGCCCCTAGGGATACACAAAGCCCCTCCCTCCCAAATAAAGTTAACCCCTTCACTACCAGTGTATTTTTACAGTAACAGTGCATATGTATAGCACTGATTACTGTAGAAATGTCACTGGTAACCCCAAAAGTGTCACAAATGTCAGTCAAGGGTCCGATCTGTCCGCCCCAATGTCGCAGTACCGCAAAAAAAATCGCAGATCGCCGCCATTACGCGTTAAAAAAAAACCAACAAAAATGACAAAAATCTTTCCCTTTGTTAGTAAACGCGATAACTTTTGCGCAAACCAATCAAAATACGATTTTTGCTATTTTTTTTTTACCAAACATAGGTAGCATAAAACAAATTGGCCGAAAATTTTAAAAAATTTTGATTTTTACATTTTTTGGGGGGGAATTTCATATAAAAAAATGTGAAAAATATTGCTATTTTTGCAAAATTGACGCTCTTTTTTTGTTTATAGCGCGTGATCAAAAAATCGCACAGGTGATCAAATACCACCAAAAGAAAGCTCTGTTTGTGGGAAAAAAAGGACGCCAAATTTGTTTAGGTACAGCGTCGCACGACTGCGCAATTGTCCATTAAAGTCACGCAGTGCTGAATCGCAAAATACCCCCTGGTCAGAATGGGGGTAAAATCTTCCGGGGCTTAAGTGGTTAATATATATGGTTTTAATATGACATGCTGATTTTGAAAATTGCTATGCAAGCAGATTTAAAGGGATACTAGCACTTTAGCATTTGGGAGTGCAGCACCACTTTTGAAAATAATTTTGCACATCGATACATGTTTAGAAAGTGTGTATAGGTGTGATCGATCTGCTTAGTACGTTTTGTAGTCTTATAGCACTCAATAGCACAAGATAGCAGTGTGCAAGTCCACACATTTTTAAATGACATGATATGTGTAGCTGCACAGTCCAAAGTCTGGGCTTAAACTAAATGCAATTATATTACGTTTTATTATTAGAAATACAGCAAGTGACCAAACCAAACCAAAATACAACAAACATATACAAGCAAAGGTAAAAAAAATGAAACCTAGTGAATAATACTTAACTAACAATTTACCTATACAAAGCAAGGGGGGAGATCAGGTAAGGCTGGGTCAGGAAGGAGGTACAAGGGGGAGCAGGTAAGATGGGTCAGGAAGGGGGCCAGAGTAGGGACTTGAGACAAGGGAACAGGGACAGGTAAAGAAAGATGGATCAGGTTAAAAGGGGGAAATCGAACAAACAACATTAGGGTAATAAGTACATGGGCAGAAAAGGATTAAGAGGTTTAGGCACACAAATCCAATGCTGAGGTACTGTAGAAAATTAGAGGAGAAGCCAACTACTGTCCCAGTAGTCAGCATCAGTTGGAGACTAATTACTGGGATCATCTGGCTGCTGGGAGACACCTTATGGCAGAAACTGAGGCTACACTCTTAATTTCTAACACTTTAATTTCAAGCTTCTAACACTACCCACGGATGGTAATTTATTCAGATTAATAATCCTGTTGGATATATTAAGTAGACTGGCTGTCTTTCTCCTGAAATGTTGGACTATTTTACTCCTCCTTCTCCCTTTAAAGAACGATGTTGCCTTTTTCCATTTACTCTACTTGCTAAACTTAGGTTTTATATGGATTTATTACAACTGGGATTCTATGTATGCTGTAGGTATTCCATTGCTAGGCTGATGTGCACATTGAAACATCTCAGTTATTGAGTTGAAGGTGATTGATGCTATATCCCATGTACTGTACCCACATTTATTTAGAGTGTTTGAAAAAATTCTAGCAGTGTGGCATACTTTTTTTTTCTAAAGTATTTCTATTCCCAACTCCATGCCTTTAGATTAAGGCTACAAATCAGCCCCAAAGCTTTTGTCAGGGATTTGTTTCTGTGCTCTAAATACATCCGAATAAGACTGAATGCTTAATATGTGTAATTGATAAGGAATATGTTAAGAACTGGTGGAATAAACCAGCCAGTATCCATTCTAAAGCAAGTAATCCCTTTTTTTCTGGACCTAAATATGTGGCATCTAGAGGTACAGATATAAATAATTTCAAATGAGTTTCCCCTGCTATAATAAATATGTTGCAATGTTTACCAACAAAACATCAGAGGTGGACTTTTACTCTAATTGCACTGCAAGCCAAGCCAAGATGTGCTTTCAATTTCTGCAAGTAAAATAATGGTTTCCCAAACATGATGACAAGGTGTGATAATTTACCTTACAATGTTTTACTACCATAGAGAAAACAGCAGACCTCTGTGATCAGCTGTGTTACCAGACCTAAAGAAATTATTGATCATGATGACAATATTTACAACAAAGAAAGTGAGAGAAGAGATATTTATTATGTGCTTTTAAGGATCAAATGCTTGTTAACTATGATCTAGATGAAATGTGATAACATCAAATTTGATTACAAAAGAAATTGTGGCTACTGTGGCTTGTGTAAAGTTATCATTTAAATCAACGTGCAAATGAGAAAGAAAACAAAAATATTTGTATTAATTATTTAGGTACACTAATGGTTTGTACAGCTTCATGGTTCCTAGCCACTAATAACATTGTAGCAGCCAAACCTGGACTATACGTGGTTTCCAGACTCTCAGTTCGTCACATTGGGCAGCTGTGGCACGCACGTTGGAACGCACGCTGAGTGCAGATCCCGGTGCTGGCTACTGTTACCTATTGCTGTGATATACCAGCCCTCATATTAGTGATTGACCGATATCGGTTTTTCATTGCCGATACGGATATTTTGGCCAATGCATATCGGTATCGGCCGATATGTGCCGATATTTTTGTACATTTAAAAAAAATATATATTTTCTTGACAGGTACTCTTGTGGAGGGATCTGGGGGTCTAAAAGACCCCAAACCCCTCCTCTGACCTTAAAGTTTGGCTGTTTTGAATGCTGGCATTTTTTTTTTTATCTGGCGCCAGTACCCGGAAGTGATGTCATGACATCACTCAGGGTTTTTACATGGAGACCCGATCAGAGCCTAATGCAGCTTTGATCGGAGCTTCAGCGGCCATGCAGGCTAGTTGCCCGGGTCTCTCCGGAGACCCGGGCGAGGCACAGAAGGCGGCGTTCCCTCCTGCTCCTTGTAATGACAGCCGAGTGGCTTCTCAGCCGCATCAGTTGTCATTAAAAGACAGCCGACCGTGGGCTATGAACGCCGGTATCGGGGTGATGCCTCTAGTTTCAGGCATCACTACGGTACATGCACTTTCCCGAAATATCGGCAATATCGGTAACCTCCAGGGCCGATTCCGATATATTGGGAAAAGTGCATATCCGCCCTCGATATATTGGTTTTGCCGATAATCAGTCGATTCCTACCTCGTATACATTCCTAGCAAGGCGATATGATGTCTACTACTACTACTAGTGTATTTCTACTGATACTATTAAAATAAAGTAACGTATTACACTATCTCTGGATTCTCTCTCTTCCTCTCTATGAGCTATTTTTTTGGCTGCTTTTGGCAAGGACCCATAGGAAATACATCTGGTCCCACTTACCAGTTAGGCCTGCTAGACCCACATGCAATATGGCTAAGGGGTCCATGAGATCTGGTGAGTGTGTTTGCCGCGGGGGGAGTGCAACACTGAGCGCTGCGTGAGATATTCTACAATTTCAACACTTTTGTACCAATAGCACTTTATTTTGAAGTCTTCACTGGCCCCATGCTTGTCACTTTATGAACTTAAGTTGCACTGATAGCACTTTATTTTGAGGAGTATTGAGGAGTCTTCACTGGCTACATTCTTGTCAATTTATGAATTTTTAGCACGCAAGCACTTTTCTTTTATTGAGGACTTTCACTGGTTACTTGCTTGTTACATATGTTGTATTTTTTATACACTGAAGGTATATATTTTTGCAACATATGCATTTATGTGAGGAGGATTTATTTTATTTCATTTGATTTGTCTTGCACTTTAGCACTTTAGGTTGTCCAAACAATTTCAGTGATCTTTATATTCATACTTGAAGTTCAAGTATTGATTTTATGTTTGTGCTGTGGCTCTCATATTTCACACAAACCTGGACTATAGCTACACTTTCCTTCAAAAAAATGATTTACCTTATATATAGAAACTTATATTGACTCTAGGAAGAGATCTCCTAAAGGCAGAAACGTGAGTGGATGTTATAAGGTTTAATTTACATAGATATTATGGAAGTATAGGTGTGACACACTTTAACACGCCAGGATATGTACTCTAGATTTTTTAGGCTCTTACAGGGGAAAAAAAAATCAGCTAATCTTACAAGAGAGCTCTCTTGCTAGCACCATTATCTTCACTGGGTTTCCTTCTGGGTGAAGCATCATTGACCATCTGCATGCATTTGGGAATTAATTAATTATAGCACCAAGGCATGTAAAATGTAGTGCTCATTCGTAAGGCATGCATAGTTTAGTGTACATTCTGAAGTTGCGAACAGGCAAAACAGGCAACTAAGAATCTTTTAATACAGAAGAGGCACAGTAGGTCTAGTAGCATTTTCTTAGCTAAAACTCTGCTTTAAATATACATCTGCAATTGCCTATGCGAACATTCTGCGGCAATGTGTGTACTTAAATAAACCTATAAATCTATAATAAGAGATTATGGATGAACTTAGTGCTTGATGAATAGCCAAACGAAATGGTTGTTCAGCCAAGCCGAACCTCTGGATGTAGCAGGTAGTGAAACATTTAGGGGGGGGCTTTTCCAGAAGTCTGATAAGCATGGGGCCCATCAGAATAAGGATCAGAATAAGAAAAATAAGGATGTCCCCAGATACAAACCTCCCTATGTGAATGAGCAAGGGGTACATACAGTAGTATCTTTCTTCATTCACAAAAATATGTGCAGTAAATGATAAATAAAATAACACACAGTAAACATGCAGAGAGAGGTCATCACTCCAAGCCTATTTAAAAAATACGTTGCCTCTGGAACTATGGGTGCTTAATAAGGAGCCCAATCATGCTCAACGAACTCAATAGGAAAGCAGGAAGTTTCACATCAATGATGTCAGATCACTTTCAACTTTAATAAAGCTGAACAAAGCATACTGTAGCCTCACATAGGATCACTAATATGCCATCTAATTAGGGTTTGGTCTCCCTGATGCAACCCATATTGGGTGAAATTTTGGAGAATGGCGGTCCAAGGTGAGCTGCAGTGTGCAGTTTTGTCTGACTTTAGTAAAAGTGGATGTAGAATAACAATCTTTTGGTAAAAATCACTTTGAACCAAAAATTATTAAAAACCAATTCATGAGTAAAAGAGACAGTTCATAATTAAAGGTGATGTGGAAATAAATAGAGGGGAAGAAATAAAGTCCACTAGTGATCCGGTGAAATGACAACAGGTGTGACTTCAGTGCTCATAAATTCCCATCACCAGGCATTATCTGCCTCTCACCTCCAGAACTCGACCCTACAGGGTCTGAAAGCATAAACAATCTCCACGGTACTGAGCGCATGTTGTTCCAATATATAAGGACCACAGCCTCCAGCACTTGTCAGCACAGATAGCAATAGCAATCATATACTGCAGAGGGTACAGCTTCCAAATCCATCCCAAGACCTTAATGCCGGAGGAGAATATTTGGAGGAAGGCAGAGCTTTCTTGACACCTTCTTCTTCAACCTTCTGTACTCTACATTCGCCTTTATCATCTTCCTCAATGTCCAGCAAGGAAGTTTAAGAAGCAAGGTTGAAGAAGAAGGTGTCAAGAAAGCTCTGCCTTCCTCCAAATATTCTCCTCCGGCATTAAGGTCTTGGGACGGATTTGGAAGCTGTACCCTCTGCAGTATATGATTGCTATTGATATCTGTGCTGACAAGTGCTGGAGGCTGTGGTCCTTATATATTGGAACAACATACGCTCAGTACCGTGGAGATTGTTTATGCTTTCAGACCCTGTAGGGTTGAGTTCTGGAGGTGAGAGGCAGATAATGCCTGGTGATGGGAATTTATGAGCACTGAAGTCACACCTGTTGTCATTTCACCGGATCACTAGTGGACTTTATTTCTTCCCGTCTGTTTATTTCCACATCACCTTTAATTATGAACTGTCTCTTTTACTCATGAATTGGTTTTTAATAATTTTTGGTTCAAAGTGATTTTTACCAAAAGATTGTTATTCAATAATAATTGGATTTATTAGACTGCACTACACTACTATTTATTAATTACATTGAAGGTGTTGGATTGCCCTTGAGTGTTAGCTGCTGGTCCTAGTACACATTTATTCAGCGCTGAATCTTCTATACACAATTTATAAAAGTGGATGTAATCTGACTTTATTAGTGTGCAGCTTCCTGTTTTCCTGCTGAGTAAATAAAGATACATACTTTGACAAGTCGCACAACATAAAAACATCACTCATATTGTCCAATGATTCAGATCCTTGTCAATCACAGCAAACAATGCCCACCAACCCACATAAAAAAAGACTCTGAACCATGAACACATTCAATCCACATGACTGCTCACACTCAAACAATGGCATCCTCCTTACAGCTGCAAAAGATTACCGTCAGCCCCAAAATGCAGGGGAATGCTACACATCGTTATCAATTGAGGAATTCTAATTTTAATGCAGAAAATCCCCACATGTATGGTTTTGATATTTTTGTAATGATATGATTTGCCTGGAAATTTAGAAAACTTCCCTTTTCGATAAGGATTTTATTCGGATTGCAATAGGATTTCGTATTATGTATCCATCTGAATAATTTTATATTCAATATAAATCCTTTGTAATACACACACAATGTCTACAGATCCATATCTATAACTCTACGATCATTAGTCACTTGTCTGCAATTTGTAATGTGTGCCTTAGATGCATCATTTTGGAACTTATACTCCAAGGGAGAGTAGCAAAGGTGCTGAATTTCTTACATTTGTAGACCTTTTTGTGCAGCAACCTTTTTTGTTTAGGAAACTTTCCAGTTTTATGAGCCTGAAAGAAGACCTCTAAATTCATGAAAAATATATATTTGCATTCTAGTTTTTAAAATATAGACAAATATATATTATCTTTAAAACAATTGTGACCACTAAGATCAGCCTGAAGTTCAATGAATTATATTCTGGCAAGTATCACAAAAATTAGTAAATGTTTTTACACATAAAATATTGATTTATTTTTAGTTGCAGGGCGATTTTATAATGCAAGAGTTTACATATAAACAATGCTTCTTAGGGCACATGCACACTGCAGCTCAAAGAAGTTTAATGAAGCTACTCCTACAGGCTTTTAAACTTTTTGAGCTCCTATTTTTTCTGCCTGGAAACTCCCCTCCATATTAGCCAATGTCCCATGCACACTATGGATTTTTCAGGCATATGCTGTTTGAGGCAAATTCCCTGACCCCCCCCCACCAAACTCGCGTTCTTGAGCATAAAAGACGCCTAAGTGCCGAAAAAAGCAAGAAAATGCGAAAAAAAGTGCAAAAGAGCATGAAAAAGCATGGGAAAGCTCAAAGAAGCCCGGAATATATTTCTTTATGTAAAGTCTTTATCTTAAAAGGAAATAAAAAACGTTTTTGCCGTAATTGCTTTTAAAGTATTAACTGGAGTTTGGTTCAGTTTGTTACTGTATTTAAATTTGCTAGTATTTATAACACTTCCCTCCCCACGAATGACAATGCTGTTATCCAAATGTGCCCCCTGTGCTTATTCATCCACAGTGGTTTCTCTCTAATACTGGAGGTATGTTAATGGCCAGATCACATGGGGATAACAGAGGGAAAAAAAAGCTTAAAAATAAGAAACTAATACAGCCGCCATTTCTAATGATAAGTAAGCTGCAATATATTACATTTTTGGTTTGGGATTTAATACCACTTTTTTTTTTGTTTCAATGTGTTTATTAGAAAACATTTTTAGTTTACAACAATGACAACATATAGGCGACATAAATCTAAACAAGAAAATGTAACTGAGCCGAACTGTGACAAAAACCAATCACCTTCAAGAAAAGAAAGTACAATGAAGGGTTATTGACAAATAAAGTAGAATACAGTCGCTATAAAAGTCCATAAATCAGGCTAGAGATACCTGCTCATGACCCTTCTCCACTTAATAGGAAGCTCTACCATGGGTGGGGTCCAGTTGGACTAGAGGATCCCCAGAAGGGGGGCAAGATGGACAGATGAGGACCACCCGCCCATAGACAGAAGTTTAGACAGTACAGCAAAGGAAAAAAAAAGAAGAAAAGAGATGAGAAGAGGAAGGGGAAAAAAAAAAACTATTCAGGACAATAGATAGCTAATGTTCGGTACCAACTCGGATCAAGTTTGATCGCACACCCCATCCCTAGAAAACCAGGACATCCCGGAAGAGGCTATCACAGATCGGCCCGGGGGTCCCCCTCCAGATATCGCAACCATGGGTTCCAGGTTTTCTCAAACAGTTGCACTTTATCATGGAGTATAGCAGATAAACGTTCGTTAATCATCAACCAAGTCAGCCTTGCTCTGAGCAGTTCAGTTCAAAAGACATGGGCCGACTGCCAAGACCGCGCAATCATGATCCTGGCTGCCACAAATATAAATCTAATGAGCAATTTAGCCCCCTTGGGGGCGTCAGTCACCAATTCCCCCAGCAGGGCATGTCTGGGGACTTCTGCAGGTTCACCTGGGTCAAAGAATAAATAAAATGATATACACGTATCCAATATCACCTCACCTTGGGGCAAGTTCACCACACATGGAAAGCCGTGCCCTGCTGACCACAGCCTCTGAAACATAGCGGAGAAGCCCCCGGGACATACGTCGCCAACCTAGTGGGGACCATGTACCACCGCAAGAGAACCTTGTAATTTGCCTCAATTATAGAGGTATTAATTAAAGACCTGGAAGCAGTGCTCAGTGCTAGCTAACTTGTGCCAATCCTCCAGGTCTAATGACTCGTGTAGGTCATGTAGGTCGTGTAGGTCTCCTTCCCAAGCCTCCCATATAACTTAGTTTGTGAGAATCAGAAGACATCAAAATAGCGTATATTTCGGAGATGTGGCCCCGTAGTTTATCAAATTTTCACATAAAAATTCCATGCGGGTTCTACAAGCGAGGGCAGATTTGGCATAGTGTGCAATTTGAGAGTATCGGTAGCATTCAGACTCAGGCATTTGTCATTTTTCCATCAAATAGGTATGAATGGGGGGGTGACCAGCGCTATGGAGTGATGGAGACAAATGTGTATAGATGGAGAAGCTTCTACCAACCAGCCCCTAAAAAATTAGGAGCCAACAATGTATGAGAAAAAAGGGGGAGAGGTTGGAAACGGCGCTACCTGGTATTATAGATGTGCCAAGATTCTACAAAGTGATCTTATCATAAACCATATAACATATAGATGGTGAGACAATATATAATATAATAAAGTGCTTAGTGCAGAAATGCAGAGACAAAAAAAAATGGGCTAAATGTAATACGCCCTAGATATACTTGAAGTGCTGTGAGAAAATAAATAAAGCTAATATCACTAAGTGCAAAATATATTTTATTGGGAAGTGTAAAAGGATGTATCAGAACAAAGATGTGCAGCAGAATCTTGAGTGGTAAAAATTAAAGAAGATGCCAATAAATGATATGATGAAGAAAAAAGGAGGGGGAGAGAGAGGCCCCCTATACGAAAAATAATTGTGCTGGACTAATGTCCGTGATGAGGTGCAATGTAGTGAGGGTGAGTATCAAGGAACATAGGTGCCTGTTCCTAAAGTATCCACTAGATGTAGCACTCACCCTTGGTTTCCATTAAAATGGCAGTAAATGATACGAGAGTGGATGTAGTTCCACACAGGGGGGGATGGGGGTCCAAACTGTGATTAATGAGCCGGGGTTCCTGGAATCCTCGCGGATCGACAAGTCCCATCTAGGTGCTCAAACACAGAGAGAGGATCCCCATAGTGTAGTAAGTACAATCAAACAAGTAGGCAAGTAATAAACACTCACGGTTCAGTCTGATTGATTCAGCAGTATATTGCAGCGCCTTCCGCATTCCAAGGGACTGGCAGACTGCAGACCGGAAGTGATGTGTTGATGTAGAGTACCGCCCTACTTACGTTTCATCGTTGGACTTCTACTGGAGCGGAACCCTTTGCCCCTTTGAACAGAAAGGAGTCCAGGGTTGGGAATCACCCCTTTGGTCAGTGTGTCCCTTGTGGCATTGGCCAGACACATGACCTTGCCATCAGAAGATGCTGTGGCCTTCAAGGATGTATTCAATCATTGCATTTTTCTTGGTCTTTGTAGGTGAAGCCTAAGTTAATAGCAGTCAGTTTGACTTCCTGTCTCAGGATGAACGGCTGATAAATTAAAGGAGACTGAAGTTCAAGAGTCAGTTTCCATGCTCACTCCAGAAAGGTTAGCTTCTGCATTTCTAACTGGGAGTCCAGGAAAAACTGGTGAACCAGCACATAATCCAAGAAGTCAGAGAAGAGCTCCATGTCAGGGTTCTTTCTGGTAGTTTGGGGATTGTTCCACCCATATATGAGCACTTATGAGCACTTTGTGGCCCCCCTCTTTGGACATAGGTACAGCTTTGGTGATGGACACGTGGTCCCTTAAGGCAAGCATTTCAGGCCATATTTGTAAATCTTTCATCCTTCACATCTCAGATTGAGCCACAGAAATCACCTGGTTCCAGCAGGTCAGGTAGGCTCAGTTGAACTCTCGTTCCCGTCATGTTACGTTTCTGGACCAGTGGCCTAAACTTGGGGTTGGAGAAGCAAAATCTTCTACCATGTCGTTCTCTTCTAACAACCTAGTGGCTGGTAGTGCAGTCAGACACCAGTAAAGTAGTTGGGGAGCCCTTCTTAACGAGCAATGAGCTCAGGGATTAATGGCTTTTTTCCAAGATTGTGTCCAATATCCTGGAGTTGAGAGCAACATTTCAGGCTCTCCTAGCCTTCAGTCACCTCATCCGGGGTGGACCTGTCCTGGTGAAGTTGGACAACATGACTGGCCTACATCTGGAAACAAGGGGCACTCAGTCTCTCCCTCCTGAAGGAGGTGTGTCCAATTCTTCTAAAGTCAGTCCAAGTCAATCTTCTGTAGCTATCTGGGGCATATATGCCTGGCCGGAAGAATCTTCAGGCAAAATATTTGTCCAGGACATTTCTGGATGACAATGAATGGTCCAGACTGCTGCAAGTCTTTTGAAAACTAACGGAGCTTGCTTCTCAGATTTTTGCTGAGGCTGTGGAGTGGGGAAGGTGACAGTACTGGTGATGATCCCAGATTGGCCAATGGGGGCCTTGATACCCTCTGCTACTCCTGAGTGTCAAGGATCAACTCCCTCTGCGGGTAAGATCAAATCTTCTCCAAAGTCCCATTCATCCAGCACCTCACCAGATGTTTATGCCCCCCCCCCCCACTCACGTGGAACAGGCACACAGCACTTAGATTTTAAAACAGCTTGTGCTTTGATTGTAACATTGTAACTCTAGTTCCAGGAAGAGGGCTGACAACACGGGAGCCATATTATCCAAAGGGGTGTCTGTGGCCGTCCGGTGGAGCTTTGCTGTTTTGATATCTAAGTGCTGTATGCCTGTTCCACATGAGTGGGGGGCATAAGCATCTGGTGAGTGTTCCATTCAGCTATTATCCCGGCACTGTGGTGGTGGAGAGTGGGGTGTCCTTCCTAATATCACGGATTATCACTACTCCCTGAAGATTGTCTGCATTTGCCTATTTTTAGAACGCATGGACTCTATGTACTAGTGTTTGTGCTAGAAATAACCATAAGGGCCTTTTTGTATGATTTTATTGTGCACATAGATCTTGGCCTGCATACCAGGTTTATTATCTACTGTGTGGTGATAACTAGTTCCCACCACTCTTGCGCTACTATAGCCACTTCCTATCTCCTCTATTTGTGGGCCTTAGGCTCCCTTCACACCTGAGCGTAAGATTTTTCCAGGCGTTTTTTGGGGATTTTTACAGGTGTTTTCTTGGGCTTTTTTACGGGCGTTTTTTGCAGGTGTTTGGAGGAAGGCATTGAAATCAAACAAAAACACTTGTAATCAGCCAAAAAAGACGCTCATGTACTTTTTTGAGCTTCAGGCGTTTTTCTTCTGGAGACAAAATGCTCAGATGTGAACATGGGCCATTGAAATGAATGGGATTTTGCTTGTTGGGTGTTTTGACACTTCAGAGATAAGCATTTTAAGAGCTGAAATACGCTCAGGTGTGAACAGGGCCTAAATGATACAGCGCTTGTAATACTCTACTGTGAGGAAAGGACAGAGATGGCATGTCCATGACAAGCCTTGGGCAACAAAGTGAGAGCAATTGGTTCTGAGTAATCAGGCTGTTGTTGCCGTATTTGCTGTAACTGATGATTCTGGTGAGCTTGCAATTTACTGGGTGGTGGTGAGCGACCACACATTGGAATATTTTTTGCAGATTTAATTGGATTCTGGATGACACTTATATTTCTGTTTCTGTAGTTACACACACACTTGAATGGACTTTGATAGCAAGATGTTTTTTGTGAGCACCTATTGGATAGCTTTTTTTGGCTCTGCAAACATTTACATTGGTATATATTACCCAGGACAATGTTCACCCCTGCCTATTAGCCCAAAAAGATGTTATTTTTAATTTGACAGATTCAATTCAAGTCTGTCGAACCCTGCTCGAACCCTAGCCAATGCACTTTGGCTCATCACTACTGGTGATACCAGGTTATACCTTTTTTTTCTAGGCTTTATGAAGAAACTAATCACAAGATAACAGCTTGCGTTTCTTGTTCTGTAAGGGCTCATTTACACTTGTTTCACCCTCTAAAGAGTGATCGATTGGGGATTGCTCTTCAGAGGGAATTTGACTGGCAATGAGGAAGCACCACCCAAGATCCCACACCACCACACTACATTGCATGTGATTGAGGGACACTTGCAACATGGCTCTATTCAGTTTAATGGGTTGCATTTGGTTGGTGGTAAGCATTGCACTAGCGATTTGTATATCTTCCCATCCGCTACATTCTAAGCTTAAAGGGGAGCAGTTGGAGGGCAGTAAACATTCAGCTCAACCCTTTGTTTTACCACCCCCCCCCCCAACTGCAAATATAAACTATGCCTAAGTTAGCAACTCTGAAGAAATAACTTTGGTGTTCGATAAAAGCAAAAAAAGCTAAATTATTTGTATTCTATCTTATGTATTTATCTAACCATTTTTCATTTTTTATTTCGAAGGCAGAAAGGATTTTATATACTTTTTTATTTTAGGCATAAGGTTCACATTTAAACAGGAAATTCTCACATTTACAATGTTCTGAAACCTTTTTTTCTAACACTATATTGTGGTGCATAAGTGTTTAATTCCCAAAAGAGTGATATGAAAACCTTGGTCCTATTTAATCTCACTGTATGTGTTAAAGCCTAGAGTGGAAAATGTATATAGAATATATAGTTGTCCAAAGCAATAGACGGGAATAACTAAGTGTTAACAGCTTTGGGTCAATAAGCTAATTCGGTAGGCTAACATCTCTCATCACTCTGTCAAGCATCAGATTTTCAGGACACGACAACAAAATAAAAAAAGGGTAAAAAAGCTATACTCTTTGAAACAATTTATTTAAAAGTGTTGTATCTGTGCAACATTAACAAAAAAAAAAAGTCATGGTATTATCTCATGTGTATAATAAATCTAATTTTGAATTATTTTTTATAGAGTATTTTTTATAAAGCTACAATATATTGGAATTCTGGGGTTAGTAAACATGGTTAACAAAGAGCAGATCACTTTTAGAAAGGTGGTTAAATTTTACCTCCATTGATTGTATTTTGTTACAATCAAGTTTATTGAAAGAATAAGCAATACAAACATCATATACAACCAAGAGAGAAGCTCTTACATGGGGTGTAATAAGATACATCAATCAATGTACAGTATCTCACAAAAGCGAGTACACCCCTCACATTTTTGTAAATATTGTTTTTGTAAAAGTAGAAATGTCCAAATTGGACCCAAAGTGTCAATATTTTGTGTGGCCACCATTATTTTCCAGCCCTGCCTTAACCCTCTTGGGCATGGAGTCCACCAGAGCTTCACAGATTGTCACTGGAGTCCTCTTCCACTCCTCCATGACGACATCACGGAGCTGGTGGATGTTAGAGACCTTGCACTCCTCCACCTTCTGTTTGAGGATGACCCACAGATGCCCAATAGGGTTTAGGTCTGGAGACATGCTTGGCCAGTCCATCACTTTTACCCTCAGCTTCTTTAGCAAGGCAGCAGTCTTCTTGAAGGTGTGTTTGGGGTCGTTATAATGTTGGAATACTGCCTTGCGGCCCAGTCTCCGAAGGAGGGGATCATGCTCTGCTTTATTATGTCACAGTACATGTTGGCATTCATGGTTCCCTCAATGAACTGTAGCTCCCCAGTGCTGACAGCACTCATGCAGCCCCAGACCATGACACTCCCACCACCATGCTTGACTGAAGGCAAGACACACTTGTCTTTGTACTCCTCACCTGATTGCCGCCACACACGCTTGACATCATCTGAACCAAATAAGTTCATCTTGGTCTCATCAGATCATAGGACATGGTTCCAGTAATCCATGTCCTTAGCCTGCTTGTCTTCAGCAAACTGTTTGTGGGCTTTCTTGTGCATCATCTTTAGAAGAGGCTTCCTTCTGGGAATGACAGCCATGCAGGCCAATTTGATGCAGTGTGCGGCGTATGGTCTGAGAACTCACACAGGCTGACCCCTCACCCCTTCAACCTCTGCAGCAATGCTGGCAGCACTCATACATCTATTTCCCAAAGACAACTTCTGGATATGATGCTGAGAACGTGCATTCAACTTCTTTGGTTGACCATAAAGATGCCTGTTCTGAGTGGAACCTGTCCTTTTAAACTGCTGTATGGTCTTGGCCACCATGCTGAAGCTCAGTTTCAGCGTCTTGGCAATCTTCTTATAGCCTAGGCCATCTTTATTTAGAGCAACAATTCTTTTTTTCAGATCCTCAAAGAGTTCTTTGCCATGAGGTGTCATGGTGAACTTCCAGTGACCAGTATGAGAGAGCGAGAGTGATAACACCAAATTTAACACACCTGCTCCCCATTCGCACCTGAGACCTTGTAACACTAATGAGTCACATGATACCGGGGAGGAAAGATGGCTAATTGGGCCCAATTTGGGCATTTTTCCTTAGGGGTGTACTCACTTTTGTTGCCAGCGGTTTGGACATTAATGGCTGTGCGTTGAGTTATTTTGAGGGGACAGCAAATGTACACTGTTATACAAGCTGTACACTCACTACTTTAAATTGTAGCAAAGTGTAATTTCTTCTTCTCTTCACGTGTTGTCACATGAAAAGGTATAATAAAATATTTACAAAAATGTGAGGGTGTACTCACTTTTGTGAGATACTGTATATACTGTATATAATGTAAATTCAGAGACTAATGAAATCATCAACAATAGAAGATGAAGAAATATTATCAAAGCAAGTACATCAAGGGCACAGTTCAGGAAAAGAATATATTGTTGTTCACAGCAAAACAATTATCGGAAGTGCACATATTATTGGTAAATGAAGCACTGTACAGTATATAAGGCACTGAAGTCGGGAAAGTCAAATTGTTTCTGAAATAAGGCCTGACAGTAATAACTACATATAGCAAAACATAATTTATATCAACAGCAGCTCAGTTGTTGATAGTCTGAGGAGAACCCGAATAAATAGCACGCTGTCCAGATTTTGTGGAAGTGATCTGTGTTATCAGCAGCAAAAGCAATGGATTCCTCTATGTCATACAAATGTCTATGTCTATGTCATTGACCTTGTAAAGCCAATCTTTAACCGTTGGAGTGTAAGCTGACTTCCAGTAAATGGGGTCAAAGATTTTGCTGCATTGATCTGGTGTTTTACCAACGAGCGTTTGTTTTTGCATAATGGCAACTGTGAAAGGTGCAAAAGACAACACTCAGGGGATAGTTCTATTGAAGTCTCTATAATTTTATAAATAAGATCACAAATCTGAGACCAAAAGGTAGCTATGAAAGGTGATTTTCACCAAATATGAAGCCGTATGCCTAAAGATTGTCCACATCTCCAACACAGGCCAGATGGGTGGGGGAACCACTTCTTGACTTTAAGAAGTTTATAAGCATTTTCTTGGGTTCTTGTGCTAATACAGCATTTATATTATGCACTAATATGTAGGCATTTTGCCATTGTTTTCCAGAAATTTAATTTTTTAAGGCAGATCCCCACTTCTCCCCCACTTCTCTTTAAATCTGTCCTGTGTCAGAGTGTGTGATTGTTGAAGCCAGGAGTATGACATGGAAGTTGATCCTTAGCAATTTCTGCCCATCAGACATATTTGTTTTAGTGTTGTGAGTGGTCTATTGCAAGCATGTTTCCATTTTACATCCGTAAGGTAGTAATGGATTTGCAGATATGTTCAAAAAGGGGGAAAATACTGTTCCTGTCCTGTACTGAGTGCAGAGAATGGTTTACTTTTCCCAGCTAGGAAAAAATCTGTGGCTAACAAAGGTTTGCCCCTTGGTGGGTTGGCAAGCCATGGATTATCTCTACCAGGTGGAAATTCAGGGTTTCCTGCTAAAGGAGTTAGTGGGCCTGGGATGCTGGTGATCTTTTATGACTCAGCAATTTTATGAAAAATCTCTAAGGTAGTCCCTATAAGTGGGTGAGTGTAACATACCAGGTTGGAGGCCGAAGTTCTGAGAGGGCACCCCTTGCAGCTGAGTGAAGAGCACCCCTGAAGGTGGTACAGGGCCAAAAGAAGCACAGGTTGGCAGTTGTAGTAGTCTGCAGAGCTTATCACTGGATTGGTAACAGGAACAAACAGGATGTGCTGTAGGGCAGGTGTCCTTAAGCAGTTCCAGGCGTATATGGCAGCAGGGCAAATGGGAAGCAATATCAGAAGCCAGGCCAGGGGTAATACATGGTGGATCAGTCAGTTGCAGAGGCAGATAGCAGGAACTGGAACAAGTAGACAGGTTATAGCAGAGTCGGTGAGCCAAGCTGGGATCATACAAAAAATATTGCAATGACCGACATTTTATTCTCCAGAGTCTTTGCTAAAAATATATATATAATGTTTGGGGGTTCTAAGTAGTTTTCTAGAAAAAAATACTGATTTTTAACTTGTAAACAAAAAGTGTCTGAAATAGGCCTGGGGCTTAAGTGGTTAAATAAGCTTATGTATGTCTTACAGTACTGAGAGAAGAAACAACTAGGGCCCGAACTTGTGTAAGGTTTCAGATGTTTAGTTGCCCAAAGGAGTTCCTTCTCCTGGATATGTTTCTCTAGGCACTGGGCGTCTGTTGGTTTCGGAGTAGAAAGGTGGCCTTGGGTCAGGTAAGCGTCAGTTAAAGATGCCTTGTCACTATATAGGCCATCTGGCTTGTGTTGCGGCAGTAGGTCGTAAAGTTCAGAGTTTTTTTTTTTTTTCATTTTTGGTTTTGTCTTTTCCGCTCCGCTCGGCTCTGCATCACAGGAGGTTCCTCATACTGAGCACCGGCTGGTCCGGCATTGCTCCCAGGCTCCACCAACTGGATGCCCAGCTTGGCTGGGGTTCCCCCTATCCCATCCTGGTGATTGGACTTCTCACCCAGTGGCCCTGCAGGTCATCACTTCTCACCATCAGCGGACACAGCCCGAATGGATACCGGTTTGAACTGTTTTTTATTGATTAAGAAATACATAATTTTTACTTCATTAATTTTCTCTACAATAAACATGACTTTTTCCTATGGGCTGTCCTCATAGCATCTATAATACTAACTTTGGGATAGCGCTGCTCTTCTCTCTTTTGGCAGAGTACAAGCTATGAAACTGTGCCGCGGTGTTCTCAGTGGCATCCTACAATATACCTTTTTTTGTTTCTAATCTCAGCTATGTTGGATGACAATTTGGCCCCCTGCAGGGCACTAGCTAGAAATGTACCTCTTTTGTGTCTGTGCTAGTATACATCTGTGTCCCTCTCTGGCCAGTTTTCTCAGTTTTTCAAATTTGCCAGCTCTTATTTGCTAAAATAGCTACTCTTGAAAGTTTGGGCATATAGTGGCAATATGGGGTGGGCACAGATGGAGGTGAAAATAGCTCTAGACCAAAATCAAGCCTTGCACATCCACATATATGTCTATACTCTCAAGAATAGTTTGACATTTTACATGCTTAGAGTTGGTGAATGGCTGAACTAAATGGGGTATTCAGATGAGCTGAACCTCCAGTTGCAACGGAAAGGGAAATATTTAGCAGTGGTGTTACTAACACTGATAAATGTACGTATTTTTCATTGAACGTATTATACCACACATAGACTGTTTCTCAAGATACACAGGACCAGTGCGGAATGTCATAAATGCTGCAGTATGATGGGTGACTTGCTTCATATGCTGTGGGGTTGTGATAAAATTAGGCCCTTCTGGTCTCAGGTTACCCACTTTATTTCCACGCACTTCGATCTCCCCAACATGTGTAACCCCAAATGGTGCATATTGGGAATCCTGGAAGACATAGATCTTCGTTCTAGTCAGAAACAATTTCTCAGACTCTTATTATTCTATGCTAGGAAGACGGTGGTGATGCAGTGGATCAATACCAAAAGAGTCCCTCTCAATCTTTGGAAAAATATGATTAATCTAGTCCTCCCATTGTACAAATGAACATATGAGGCTAGAGGATGCCCGGAGACGTTTACCAAAATTTGGGGTGGATGGGTTGATATGGTTGAAACGTACAAATCAGATGGGGTTTGAGCTCCCCCCCTGTGATGAAGGAGGAGCGTGTGGGCATAGGGGGGCCTGTTCCTGGTTCTGCATACCGCATTGGAGATTCTTCACTCTACTAACCATTTTGTTATTGTTTTTTTTGTTTGATACACTGAATCTGACCATACCTCTGTGCATTATGTTTTGCTAGGCATAATGTTTCCTTTTTTCTATAGTGCTCCTATATTTTGTTGTACTATAACTCAGCACTCACTCATTATTTAATATCAGTTGTTATCCTCTGATGTTACATTTCTCAACTGTACATGGAATGCTTTATGCTAGAGTGCTACGCATTTGTTATATGAGAATGGAAAATTCAATAAAGTTGAAGTTTAAAAAAAAAAAATACACTGATAAATATGACAGCTTCCCACTCAGGCTGCCAGCTTCCTAGCAATCAATTTCATATAGTCATGTCCATATTTGTCCGGTGGTGTCGCTAGATATACCTCACTCCTTTGTTTACATTCGCTGTCAGTTATAGGGCTGTCATTCACAGCAAGCAGTCAACAGGAGCAGATTGTACCAGTAGTTGGGTTTTTTTTTCCTTTGGTAGTTTGACAGGAATTGTTTACCATGATTGGCATGGATATATATCATTGGATGATGCGATTAATAACAATATATTTACATTGTGAGTTTTTTTTAATAAAGAACTTGTCAAAATGTGTTTGTGTGTTCATTTACATTACATATTTTTTCTGAATGAGTTGGTTTATTATGTGCCCCTAAATATTAACATGGAGTAAATGTTTGGGCCCCCTATATTTAAGGCCGTCTCCAGATTCTGATAAGACCCCTGCCAACAGACCCACAAATCACCAGGCCAGGTGCGGAAGAGGCCCTTGTTCCCTTTGGTATCATGTTAGGGCCACAGGACCTTGTATAGTTGAGGAGGCAGGGGGGCATGCTTATTCCCCTCCTTTCCTGGTCTTACAGGTGGACTACTTGAATATGGGACCCATGCTTTTTTCTCTTTTTAGGTGGAGTTTTTTTTCTCGGGGTCTCCCTTGACATCAATACTAGGCCCTAATCAAAAACGAGATACTAATATGTATTTTTAGGGAACCTCGTATTTTTCCTTTTTTATGTAAGGTACCTTTAAAATCTACATCAGGCCCAAATGGACTTTTGTGGAATTATGTGGAGATCCCACACTATTTTTAGGGAGGGATTGCAAAAGGTCCCCCTTGACACCACAACCAGGCTCTTATCAAGGATAAGGGTCTGGTATGTAGTTTTAGGCATATTAAAAAAGAATAGCGCACACATGCAAAAGAAATGACTATCAAATATGAAGACAATCCATAAATAAAAATGGGGATTTGGTCCCACCATATGGCCATATCGTGCTCAAGCCCACCACTACGTCAAAGTACCCCATTGTCAGTGGGTCCTACACTATCCATAAAAAAGGATGAATCCAGCCTCTCTAACCCTTGGAGATAACACTCCTTGCTGGGAGAGATGTGCCAATGCACTACAAGGGACTACTCCTATATCTACTTGATAATGGACACTGATAGAGTACAGGTGTGTGTGGGGGGTGGGGTGCTCAACCTCAGAAGTCTGGTCAGACCGAATACATAATAAACAAGCAAAAAGTTGGGGGAGCAAACCCTGAACATGTATTTCTAAAGCTGGTGCAGCTATGAACCAAGCGACATGCATATTAAAAAAGAATAGCGCACACATGCAAAAGAAATGACTATCAAATATGAAGACAATCCATAAATAAAAATGGGGATTTGGTCCCACCATATGGCCATATCGTGCTCAAGCCCACCACTACGTCAAAGTACCCCATTGTCAGTGGGTCCTACACTATCCATAAAAAAGGATGAAATGGCCATATGGTGGGACCAAATCCCCATTTTTATTTATGGATTGTCTTCATACCCATATACTCTCTACATATTACATATATAATGTCTGGAGTAGTCCCCCATTTTCTCTCTCTCTCTATATATATATATATATATATATATATAGTGACTCAGTATATTCTGAGTACACTGTATGTGTGTGTTTTTTGTTTACATATATCTTTCTACCTATTTGCTCTTTATGAAACACTGAAACACTGTCTTTACCCCTCCTGTTCCTAATATTTATGCACACGTGCATGTATGATTTGCACGCAACATCACATATACACCTATAGGGATAGATATGTGTGTAATGATTGATTACATCTTCCCAACTATGTCACATATACTGATTATCGTATCGTATATGATAGGTGTTATTGGCTGTGTTGGGGTGGGTTTATCCGTGTACACCCACCTCCACCTATTCTATCATACAGCTCCAGATGCTACATCTTCATCCACTTCCTTTTGGAAGCTAGGTAGGCATACTGCCAATATTTTTATATATTATAGTATATCATAGTGTATATATATATATATATATATATATATATATATATATATATATATATATATATATATATAGATAGATAGATATAGATATATATATACATATAGATAGATATAGATATATATAGAGATATAGAGATAGATAGATAGATAGATAGATAGATAGATAGATAGATAGATAGATAGATAGATAGATAGATAGATAGATAGATAGATAGATAGATAGATAGATAGATAGATAGATAGATAGATAGATAGATAGATAGATAGATAGATAGATAGATAGATAGATATCTTTTAATCGTGTTAAAATAAAATGTATTTTTTCTACAAACACTTGAGTCTATTTCTCCCGGGGGCTATGAGTGGCTGCCTTTAAAGTCCCAATCTTTTCCTCTATACTATTCTTCATGTTATTCTTGATCTGTATGGGGATGTGGAGCCACAGAGCAAATTGAGTCCTGTCTCATATATTTTTTGGATTACATAGTCTGACCATAAACAGAGATGTTCTAAAACCTGTTGTTAGTTGGCTAAGAAATATGTAATTGGGGAATTCCAAATGTCTTTATTCATTAAAGTATTGGCGTACTTTGGAAAGTCCCACATGTCATTATTGATTAAATAAAGAGTACTTAATGATGAGAGCATGTTGACATTTGATATAGTCAAGACAATTGTGAAAGCTTTAATAGAAAAGCCTCATTTATCTATGTTATGAGATCCTGGCTTAGCATGCCAATAAAATGTGTATAAAAGTACAAGTTGTAAAAACATGTGTTAACCCTCTGCATTTTCAACATAGTGACTGACCTTACTATTTGCATCATGTTAAACAGCAATCATAGTGGGAAACTCATGGCAGCTTTTAGGAGCTAATAAGTATAATTTACTGTGTTTTAACTCATTTGAATGTTGTATTAACCACTTGCCGACCGCTCACTGAGCTGGTACTGCGGCAAAGTTGCTCGTTATTGTCCAGCGACGTAGACCTACTCTATTCAGACACAGCAGGAGTCGGGCCAGGGGAGGAGAGGTGGTGATTACCGCCGCATTTACCCGATCGTCTGGGATCGAGTGTGGAAATCTGCCCACTTGTGTAAACAAAGCGGGCGGATCTCCTCTGTGACAGACAGTCACAGATTACAGGATTCAGCATAGCTGAACCTGTGATCTGTGTCTGTGTCACACAATCCCCTCCCCCCACACACGTCAGTAAGCATGAGGCATACATTTAACTCCTTGATCACCAATAAAGTTAACCCCTTCCCTGCCAGTTTCATTATTACAGTAACAGTGCATATTTATAGCACTGATTACTGTAGAAATGTCACTGGTCCCCCCAAAAGTGTCAAAAATGTCAGATAGGGGTCCGATCTGTCCGCTGCAATATCGCAGTCCTGCAAAAAAAAAAAACACAGATCGCCGCCATTACTAGTAAAAAAAAATAAACAATAAAACTGACAAATCTTTCCCGTAGTTAGTAAACGCGATAACTTTTGCGCAAACCAATCAAAATACGCTTATTATGATTTTTTTTACCAAAAATATGTAGCAGAAAACAAATTGGCCTAAAATGTTAAAAAAATGTATTTTTTATTTTTTTTGGGAATGTTATATACAGTATCAGAATGTAAAAAAATATTATTTTACTTTTCAAAACTGTCGCTCTTTTTTTCAAAAATTAAAAATCGCACAGGTGATCAAATACCACCAAAAGAAAGCTCTATTTGTGGGGAAAAAAAGAACATAAATTTAATTTATCGTCGCATGACCGCGCAATTGTCCATTAAATTAATGCAGTGCTGAATCGCAAAATATAGCCTGGTCAGGAATGGGGTAAAATCTTCCGGTCTTAAAGTGGTTAAAAATATGCTCATTGAGGATTTTTTTGTCAAAGACATGAAGCTAAATACATTTTGGCCTAAATATATGACACAAATTGAATATATTGGATATTTTTTAACTGTCAAAGTAGAAAATGTCAATTTTTTCGCAAAAGTTTCGCTCTTTTTTTATTAATATTGCAAAAAATGAAAATCGCAGAGGTGATCAAATACCATCAAAAGAAAGCTCTGTTTGTGGGAAAAAAAGGACGCAAATTTTGTTTGGGTACAGCGTTGCATGACCGCGCAATTGTCAGTTAAAGTCGCGCAGTGCCAAGTTGCAAAAAGTGGCCTGGACGTAAAGCAGGAAAATCCTCCGGTGGTAAAGTGGTTAATAAAGAGATTCATGTATAATTTTAACTATTTGATTATGTGTAATGTATGATGGCACCAAAAAATCCAAAAACTCTCCCTAACCCTTTAAGATGTTTTGGAATTGATAGGATGGAGGTGCCACTTTATGGTCCTACACTCATATTGGAATATTTACAAAACAAAACCTGTATATTCAAACAAATCGCTAGTGACCTTCTTGCCTACAGGAAAGACCTTAGCACATTGTTATTAGCTCATGGAAAGCACATTAAGCATTTAAATCATAACTACCGCTGTTAGGCAAACAAAACGGGCAAATTACTTGCTAATCTGCTTAGAAAGTTAAAACCAAAATATTTTATCTATTCGACCCTTAATCTAACACAAACCACTGAATCCACAAGCAATAACAGAGGCTTCCCTTCTCTATATAAACTGATAGATAATCCAACAGCCCCAAAACCAACAGGGGAAAATGAATCTGAACTAATATCCTCTATTTCCCCCATTAAATTAAATGCTTCTATCTTAGAATAACCTAACACTCCTTGTAAGGTAATGAAACCTCCCCAAACTTTTCAAACCCTCTCTAGTTTAGAGAGGTTTTCTGGGAAATACTGCAAGAGATTCCAAAACATCCTTCTCCCTCATATGATGACAGATTTAGCATTCCTAAACCTTGAAGGCTTTGATTGTAACTGGGATGAAACCAGGGAAACAGACGTTCTTAGCGCAGAATTTTAGACCAACATCTTTACTCAGTTGTGCCCTGAAAATCTATTGCAAATCCTTGGTAAAAATTCCTTGAGGACATCATTCCATTCCTAGATAAGCAAGACCAAGTTGGCTTTGTTAAGTATAGACAAGTCCCAGATTATTCACGGTGGATGTTTGAAATTATTAGATAATGCCTTCTCTGCTTCTTGCCCTAGATGCAGAGAAGGCATTTGGTAGAATACTCTGAGGTTACTTGATGCATGTTCTTGTGAAATGTAGATTTTGGGCAACATTCTTCAAGCAATCAAACCACTGTATTCATTAGCCTCTGCCCACTTCAAGTATGCTCGCTAAAGCCAACAGTGTCTGTTATTTCATCTTATTTTTATTTTATCCTTATAGCCTCTGGCAGAGGCTATATATTGACTGACCCCAGTGTACATGGCATCACGCTCATTGCCTACTCATAAAATTTGGAAATTTTTGCAAATTATATATTGCTATTTACTACAGATCTGGCTCTTTCCCTGGTCTCCAATTTTTGGTTGACTTTGGGTTGAAACATTGATAGAATAAAAATTATTCCCACAGAAAATCTCACCATTACAGGGATGTTTGATTATTCCATCCTAATGGTAAACCAATTATATAATGGTATTCTGGTTTTCTACATTTTTGGTCTTGGGATATCTACATACTGTAATTAGATTTGGAGAGCTGGTCCAAACCATAACTCAATGTAATTTATACTGTACTTTATTTCCCCTAGTAAATACGATAGGGACCACGCTCAATAATTAAATAAATATATACAAAAATTACGTGTAAAAATTATGTGATAGTTATAAATAATATCTAACTTCTATATTTTACCAGTGTGTGACATTATAGGATAAATTAATTAATGTGTGAAACATCAATAAATAGATATGTGCATTATATAAAAATGAATAGATTTTAAATAATAATAAATAGCTAATAAATATATTCAAACAATTATAAAGGATAGTGAAAACATTTTTTTTTCAAAGTGATTATCAATAGTGCTATGTTACAAAAGAGTCCAATTTGCTGTAAAGTGCTTGTCAGAGAAATGGCCGTGCTGCAACTGGCAACTCCGCCAGTACTTCCAATGGCCGCAATGGACTCAGGCCATAGACTCATTGTCAGAGAAATGGCTGTGCTGCAACTGGCAACTTTGCCAGTATTTCCCATGGCCGCAATGGACTCAGACCATAGACTCATTCACTGGCCTATAAAAGGACTCTGCTCAGCCCATCAAATTGCTGGATTGTCTTCAGCTCCTCTTGTGTCCTGAGCATTGCTACTTCCTGGATTCCAGTTTGACCCGGCTTGTTCCTGACCTGTCTGCTCTCTCTCCTGGCTTGACACTTGGCTTAGTCTGACCATCCCTGCTCCAGTTTGGCTCTCCAGTTACAGTATTTGACCTTGGCTTGGCTCACGGACTTGCTTCCTGTCTACCTGCCCTCCAGTACCTGATCTCGGTTTCCCACGGACTTGTCTGCTTCTGGCCTTCCTGCTATACCTTTGGCTTTCACGTGTTGCAGCTTCCTGCCGAGCCCTGTGTTTGACCCCCGGCCAGTCTTACACCTACTGCCTGGTTGTTCCTGGTTCCTCCTTGGACTGTCCGGTGTATTCCTGCCCAGCACTCTACCAGGGTCTACCATCAGGGCCCTGCCGGCAACCAGTGCTTCTGTGGGTGCTACACCCTCTGTCTCCACCCCAGGGGTGTGCCACACTCATCCGCAAGGGGAGCCCTCTCTGCATCTCGGCCTCGGATGAGGTACATGAAAGTGCTCTTAGTGCCAATCTAAAATGTGAACAGATAGTGCTAAGCAAATAGTGTTTCAAAAAAGTCCAATTTGCTGAAAGGTGTTCTTAGTGCTTGGTCTAAACGGTGAGCAGATAACCATGGAACAGTGTTCACTTGGTGAAAAACTTCAGTGGGTATGTGCTATTCCTTCCACCTCCCCCACATGCACAGCCCACTTACCAGATGATCCCTTGGGGTCAGATGCCAATATGATCTCCTACTATGGTATCCTGTTAGGTCCCCTATATGTGAATGAAATGGAGGCTTTATAGTGTCATCATTTCGTACGTTTTTATTCCAAAATAAAGTAAGTCACATTTAATTTTAAGAAAGCCGGCCAGGGAGGTCGGAATGCCATTCTGCGTTTCAGATGCATATTCCAGACACAGTGTTAACCACATATAAGCTCATATATATATATATATATATATATATATATATATATTGTATTCACACATTTAATCTTTTATTTTCACGTGTACACTAATTACTTCAGTTGATCAATATTTATCCTGTGCGCATCCGCCCAAGTGTTAATCACACTTATTTCTATACCTTCTGGCCTTCCTGCTATAAACTAAACCCCTAACTAAACCCCTGTTTTGACGCAAACTGTTAGACAGGTTAATTTGGTTGGTAAGCAAACTGGCTAGCAAATTGAACTGGGAATTTTACTTTTGTTTGTTTCATGTGCGTTGGCCTTCCATGTGTTCTTTGCTATGAAGGCCAGTAATAGGTGGGGGCAGAGGCCATTTTCTTTGTTGTTATGTGTACTGGTGAGTGGACATACTGGATGCCTTTGCTGTAATACCATCAGCTGGGCATCCATTATGCCCCCAATTACCTTTAGGAGGGATGGGCCACCTCCAGGCTCACCTGCCCCCTATCTATCCATTAGCTTGCATGTGCTTCCACTGTGAAGGCTCTTATAAATTCATTAGAGTTAGGACTGCAGGTATACAGGGAGCCGTGAAGTGGCCCTGCAGCTTTCACATGCGTTTGCAAATGTGTGCTAACTAAACCCCTGTTTTGACGCAAACTGTTAGACAGGTTAATTTGGTTGGTAAGCAAACTGGCTAGCAAATTGAACTGGGAATTTTACTTTTGTTTGTTTCATGTGCGTTGGCCTTCCATGTGTTCTTTGCTATGAAGGCCAGTAATAGGTGGGGGCAGAGGCCATTTTCTTTGTGATTCAAGCAAAACAATTCCTTCTCTGGCTCATAATGTGTACCAAGCTATTCAGGTTGGCTGATGCCATGTATTGCAAGAAGAATTAACATCTATTTGCAGATATCATGGGTTATATACAAGTGCATCTCAAAAAAATTAGAATATCGTGAAAAAGTACATTTTTTCAGTAATTCAATTCAAAATTGAAGCGCATATATTTTATATTGATGCATTACACACAGAGTGATATATTTCAAGCATTTCTTTCTTTTAATTTTGATTTTTAATACAGAAATTTTAGCTTACTTTAAAGTATTTCCATGTACAATAAAGTATGCACTCAATAGTTGGTCAGGGCTTCTTTTGCACAAATTACTAAATCAATGCGGCTTGGCACGGAGGTGATTAGGCTGTAGCACTGCTGAGGTGATTTGGAAGCCCAGGTTGCTTTGATAGCAGCCTTCAGCTCATCTGCATTGTTGGGTCTGGTGTCTTTCATCTTTCTCTTGACAATACCCCACAGATTCTCTATGGGGCTTAGGTCAGACGAGTTTGCTGGCCAAAAACGATAAGTGCTATACAGCACCCCACTCCTGCGCTCAGAACCTGGTCCTCAGGCTGCCACAATCCCGGAACTCGTGCTAGTATTTGGCATCCGTTATGGCTAGGCCTTGCTGCCCCTTACGACCAGGGCGGTCGACCAAACACTGTAAATACAAAACAAAGAAAGGGCGCACCAGCCTAGCGCATTATCCTCAGCGAGTTTATTAAATCAAAGTAGATAAAAGTCAACTACTCACAAACATCCGTAAAATTCGGGCACATAAATTCCATAAAAACCGCCTCATACCAGGCTCTGAGGAAGAGGCAGAGCCTCAAAACGCGTGAGCCCTCTGCTTCCAATGAGATTTTGAACCTCTGGTATGAGGCGGTTTTTATGGAATTGATGTGCCCGAATTTCACGGATGTTTGTGAGTAGTTGACTTTTATCTACTTTGATTAAATAAACTCGCTGAGGATAATGCGCTAGGCTGGTGCGCCCTTTCTTTGTGTTGTATTTACAGAGTTTGCTGGCCAATCAAGCACTGTGATACCATGATCATTAAACCAAGTATTGATACTTTTGGCAGTGTGGGCGTGTGCCAAGTCCTACTGAAAAATGAAATCAGAATCTCCATAAAGTTGGTGAGCAGAGGGAAGCGTGAAGTGCTCTAGAATTTCCTGGTAGAGGGCTGCACTGACTTTGGACTTGATATAACACAGTAGACCAACACCAGCAAATGGCAAGACTCCCCAAATCATCACTGACTGTGGAAACTTCACACTGGACCTCATGCAACTTGGATTCTGTGCCTCTCCCCTCTTCCTCCAGACTCTGAGAATCTTGATTTCCAAAGGAAATGCAACATTTTCCACAGTCAGTGATGATTTGATGATTTTGGGGATCCTTTTTTTTTTTTTTATTGGTCTTATGTAATATTCTAATTTTCTGAGATACTGAATGTTGGGTTTTCACTAGTTGTAAGTCATAATCATCAAAATTAAATAAAAAGAAATGCTTAAACTATATCACTCTGTGTGTAACGCAACTATATAATATATAAGTTTCACTTTTTGAATTGAATTACTGAAAAAAATTAACTTTTTCACGATATTCTAATTTTATGAGATGCACCTGTATTTATACATAAAGGTTAACCATGCAGTTAAATAAAATAAAGTTCTAAAGTATTACATATTATGGAAATAAGTCAATGATTTATACAGCTACATAAACAAAATTATGTCTTATCAAGGTTGTCAGGTAAGATCTATAAATGGTAGCTGTTCTACATGGGTGGTCGAAGTAATAATGCGGTCTGATAACAACAAACGAGCAGAGAACAGGATGTTTTACAAAAAATTCACAAGTCTATGCCATGAATTAGATTTAAATCTCTTTGTCTGTAGGGTCAGTAAAGAAGTGACACATTTCATAAACAATTTCGAGTCACAAACACATAGTTCAGCCTAAAGGCACCTCTAACACGGGCAGACATGATACATTCCATCAACACAGCTCAAGCTAGGACAGAGAATCTGTAATTAGTCATGATGGCCTGAAAAACCTGTAAATGATTGACAAACCAGAGCAAATATTATTAAGGAAGAGCCTGGAAAAAAAAAATATAATAATAATAAACAGTACCTAATGTGAGTCATGCCTACTGTAGCAGCAGTTAAGGGATTAAATATTATGAAGTCTGATATTTTTGTAAATGGCTGTAATTGGCCATCCTAATTGGCCACCATGAAGATATTTGAACTTCATTTAGGGTCTGACACAATCTGACCTGAAAGTGCACTTTTTTACAGTCTGGTACGCCAAATCCAATCAAAAATTAAAAAAATACTAAGAGGTTGATTTACTAAAGGCACAACAAGAATCAGTAAGTTTGAATCAGAGTGATCTGAATTTTATTTTTCCGCGTTTGAGATTAAATATACAATATGACGTATATAAAATAGGTTGTATCAAAGATATTGTTAGACCAATCAAAGGTTAGTAGAAACTTCAGCAAGCTCAGAGTTAAAAGTTAATAATCCGGTGTTTGCAACTTTTTGGAGGGGATCTCCCATCAAAGATATGATTTTCAGACAGCCATCTGTTCACATCCAGATGATTTCCTTATTTCCAAGTTCAAATATTTCAACAGTAATGAGGTTTATTTATTGCTTTTTTTTTGCAAGTTTGCATATTAAAAAATAAAGAGATAAAGACAAGAGATTCATTCTTTTCATTAGAAAAAGCCATTTTGTTCCAAGCAGCCATCTTGCCATCTCATTTTCCCCCTCTTGAGAATTTACTGATCACCCTAACTACCTATCCGCTTATCAGATCCTCCCAAGGGAGAAGCCCCTTACGCTTGGGACACTGGCCCAGAGGGCAAACCTCAGTGGGGGGTGTCCAATTTTTGGTGAGGTTCTGAGGTGGAAATTGTTTCTTCATACATGGGAGGTTGAGGTGACAGATGTCTCATTACAGCATACTCAGCATCATCAATCACTTCTTGTCTCCATATAGAGTTGAAATAGGCTGTCGCCTTGGCCTTGGTAACCTTATCAATCAAACACATGATTATTTTAATTCAACAGGTAACCAGAGATTAGAATTATCATAACCATCAATATGAATACTCCTAGTCTCTGTATTTAAGGAGATATTTAGGAAAAGGCAAGACCTCTAAAGGACTGTGTTCATCAGGATGAGCGGATACATTCCCACAGCCGGTTCCCACATCGAGGCTTGGATTGCATAGCGCTCCGGACGCTCGACTTCCCTGCCTATATATCACCCACGTTTGTGAGTACTTTTACCCTGCCTTATCAGAATAAAGCACTGTATTTACAGTCTCACACTATGTGCCTCTTTATCGTTTGATCCCTTGCTTTATACACACCGCGGACCCCCGGAGTGGACACCCCTGAAATTCCACCAGACCCATACAGTACACAGTCGATATCCTTTAACCCTTGGACCACCAGGGACCTTCCCAGCTGTCCCCCCCAGGACCTGGAGTAGGAGGGAGAATTATCCATCTCATATACCCACCTTATACCCCTGTGTGGGGTGGGTATTTCTGGTGAGTGTGTTACCTACTATAGGGGTCACGGTTCACCTCACTACCCACCACGGGGTTATCCATTGGTGTGTACAGGACACACGAAGAAATCTGTTACAGCTTCCTAGAATATGAGCACCCATCACTGCTTCACTAAATAGAGACTCATCTATTTTTTGGACATTGGATACTCATGTTGGGTGTCTTGAGCACATGTCACTTTATTATCACTATTTAAATTATTCCCCCTTATTTACCAGTCACGTTATTTTATTTAATTTGCACAGGTCACTTTAATCATTGGGGACTATTTGAGTTACTTTCCAAGCACGATTGCACATAGATCTATATGTATTATGTTGTATTAAGTTATATACACTTATACTGTATTAATATTGTCAGCATTCACTTTAGCACTTGTCACTTTATATAGATATCACTTATGCACGGTTATAATTGTTTATGATTATTTATTGGTTATATCACACTTGTGCAATATTTTACCTGACATTCAAGTGTCATTTACATCCATTTTTTTATATGTACAGCATTAGGCACCTTAAGGGTGAATTACATATACTTGGCACTTTGACACAATAGCTACCTCATTTATATATTGGGTTTATACCTGTTACACGTGACTAGTGATAGCACTAACAAATAACCCCCTTTTCTTAGCCTCTCTATTATATCTGCATGCTTTATTGGCTTACCAGCTGAGGTCAAAAAGTTACAAGCTTTCAAAATAGGACTGAAATCATGTCAATGTAAATGTTAACCCTTTGTCATTTAGAATTGTCACAGGCCTTAGCCAAAGCCATTAGTTCAGATGCTTGTACTGAAAACTTTAGATTTAATGCATCTGCATTTTTTTTTTTGCTTTGCTGTTACTACTGCATACCCAGTTACAGGCTTACCCTCTTCTGTGTAGAAACGTGATCCATCTACATAAAGGGTCTCATCAGGGCTTGAGAGAGGAGCCTTTTTTGGCAGGACTCAAAGGTTTGGACTCTGCCATCATCAACTCAAAGCAGTTATGAGGAGTATCAAACACTTTCTCCTCCCCCTCTGGAGCCTGCTCCTGTACTGGGAGTAAACTGGCAGGATTCAACACATTGTATCATTTGATTGTTATATGGTCACCACTCAACAGGGCACATTCATACACCGATATCTGAGCTGAGGAGATGTGTCTGGTTTGTGCCCTGTGGAGTATCTCCTGCACAGCATGTGGGACCATTATATTCAGAGGATGTTTCAAAACTATATCAGTGTTTTATCCAGCAGCTCCTTGCAGGCTGCTACAGCCTGCACATGGCTGGGGGGATCCCTTTATCACAGAGTCAAGTTGGAAAGAAATATATGCTAATGGCTTTTACTTGCCTCCATGTTCCTGTGTGAGAACCCCAGATGCATGTCCATTTATCTCATGACAAAATTGAGTAAAAGGCTTTGTATAATTTGGGAGAGAAGGGGCTGGGGCTACCTGTAACCCCTCCTTCAGTTCATTTAGACAAACTATCTCTTCTTGATTTAAAGAGAAATACTGTCTTGTTGTCAGATGGTTGATACCATGGGAAATACAGCGCCCCAAGAACACCACTTTTCCCTGGCAATACTGTAGCTTTTCCTTACTGGTAGTGTTGAGCAAACATGGACTGTATTATTCGGGTTCGTACCGAATAATTGGATTTTTGTTACCCGAACACGGACCCGAAAACTTTACTGTATGTTCGGGTTTAAAATCCGTGTTCGGTAATTTTATTTCCTGTTTTGTATGTAATGGCACGCTTTTAATGGCGGGCTTTCAACAGCCAATCAACAAGCGTTTAACTGGTGTGTGCCATCCCAGCCATGCCTACTAATGTATTAGTAGCTGTGATCGGCCGTCTGAAGCATGTGACCCATGTCTTTATAAGTTCGAGAATCACAGCGCGGTACGTCATTCTGCTGTAGTATAGGGAGAGAGCACACATCATACGTGCTGGCTGCTGATTAGGGACAGACAGTGAAAAATTGTGTCCGAAAAGAATGCAGGGACAAGTTTTTGAGCATTTTAGGGACAGGCTGGAGAGATTAGGCAGGGACAGTCTACATCGATTTTGCTGTGTGGGGGGTGGTGCAGTGAACAATCTTTTTGCCCTCACTTGAGCCCACTGAGGAGGAGGAGGGAGAAAAAAATCTATTTTTATCAGTCTGTTGTGTGCAGCGTTCAGCTATATTTTACTATAGATTGCTGTTCTAATCTGCTATTAAAAAATTAAGATAAAGGGGAATTTTTTTTTAAGAGCACTTGCCATGCTCTTAACTACGTTTTACTGCCATTTGCAGCACTCTAGCCCTTTCCATTGGTGTTTTAGAGCCATTTTAGTGCCTGAAAGTTCGGGTCCCCATTGACTTCAATGGGGTTCGGTGTCCGGGTAAAGTTCGGAAAAAGTCCGGGACACGGACCCGGACTTGTTTTTCAAGTTCGGCCGAACCCGCCGAACACAGACATCCAGGTGTCCGCTCAACTCTACTTACTGGCTTTGTTGTTGGTCTCAGATAGCAAGCAGAGCAGTCTGATTGTGTCCTACTCACACGTTTTCAAGCTGTGAGAGCAGACAAGTAATTCGTCTACACACTGGATCAATGTTGTCTCTGTGTCAGTGGAAGCGAGGGGTAGCCATCTAAATGACTGGAGGCACCGGCCCTGGCTTCTATCTGACCAGTACTGGCTGTACATTTAGTAATCCTACATCACACTTGTCTATCACCCACAATTTGTCAGGCACTGGTAATTTTGGGGAGTTCTGTTCAGTGTAGTCATGTGCAAACATGATGTTTCAAATTTCAGGTGACGTTTGTCCTGTCACAGTAACTTGTCTGTCATAATATTTGATATTAGCTCCTACTACAGTCAGAATGTCTGCTCCTAGCAAATTAACGTGCACGGTATCTGAAACTAACAGTCGCGTCACTAACTCTAACTCTAAACACTAGTGGGTTTTCCTATCTATAAACTTACTTCTTTAGTTTATTGAAGAGGGCAGGGAGTCCCTCCCAGTCCTCCCAGCCCCACCCCTCCTACTGTTCTGTTACTTATTAACTCTTTAGACACCTGGTTCCTTCTTATAATGCTTCTAGCCGCCCTCATATCCCATAGAAATGTTTTTCCTGGATCAAAAGGCAGCTGCTTGAACATCAGCTGAATCTGAGCTCCTGATCCAGTTTTTGGTGCTCTGACAGGATATGCAGACACGGGTTGGCTGAATCCACCTTCTCTTTACTGGGGGACTGTGGTCCTTTGCTTATGAGGGGCCCTGCAATTCCTTACAAAATGTCCTGTCTTCCCACAATTATAGCAGGTAACTTTCCATTTCTCTGTCTTATACTCACCTTCGTTTTTCTCTCCTACTGTACTCCCAATGTGGCTTCACTACATACATAACCTTCTTACTTCCGACTTTCTTTTCTGCACCCCCCGTAATGACAGGAATTAACATACTTTCATCCTTTAAATCGCCCTCATAAGACTTTGTCTTATGCTTTTTCTCAGATGGAGGACCAACCTTTTTCCCTGTCTCTGTCTGCGGAGGAGCAATAACGCTAGCCGCTTCGGGGGGGGGGGGGGGGTAGTTCACTGCAACTATCATCTCTCTTCCTCATTTATACATCAAAACAGAGCCTGCTGTTTTTTTTTTTTTCCTTTCACATAAAACAGTTCAACACACCCTAATTCATTAAGCCTCATGCTCTCCTCTTTCCATTTCAAAACAACTGCTAAAAAATTAGCTTTCACTAAGTCTGATTCATACACTCTGCAAGGAATCTGCCATATATCAAAAATGCCTTCTTGCCTTATCTTACAACTGGGATTGTCAACTGTCCATTTACAAAAAAAATCCAATCAGTTCTGTCACCCAAGAACCATGCTCCTGGAGCATGGTTCTTGGGTGACTAAGGCGGTAGTCTTAATAACTTCTTTGGATGTAGACCCCTGGCCTGTCTTACTCCCGTCTCTAGTAACCCAGACACGTTTTTTTTCTGCTTTCTATCTCCCTGTATAGAACTGCCTTAGATTTCCCAAGTCCCTGACCTGGGTTCTGCGTTGCATTTGGACAGCAAAACAATCCTCAGCTGTTCTTCCACAATGATCGAACAATTACTATGGCAGATCATTTCTCACTTAGAACCAAAATATTACCACATACATGTATATATATATATATATATACAGTATATATATATATATATATATATATATATATATATATATATACATACACATTATACAGCATATAGGCAGAAAACCTTAGGAATATATAGAATGACAGGTTAATTAGTTTGTAGTCCTGGCTGCATCTCAAATGGACACTACGAAATGAGACTGCTTACCAAAACACAACCTTGGGTCATGATCCTGCGTGTCCAAGACACCCACAGTGGTGAATATTGACCCAGCCCCACCTTTTGCAACAAGTGTTAGTAGCAACAATGTATACACTGACTAAGAGTTTAGATTCTTTTAAGAGGGTATAATTTCAAAATAAACAGAGTTACCTAGACATCATTGGGAAGACTGAAAAAACATTGTAAGCGAACAACGGGCTTACCTGGCCAGTTATTTTTCAGTCTTCCCAGTGCAGTTCTGATGTGTCACTCTGTTGCAGATGATGTCACCTCTCCTGAGCTAAAGCTCACCAAGACTGTAGTGGAATCTTTTACTCTAGGGTACAGTTACCTGACACCTATTAGTCAGTGATACCAAATCAGATATGTAGCTACATAGAGATCAACAAGAATCAGTAGGTTTGAATCAGAGTGATCTGAATTTTATTTTTCCACGTTTGAGATTAAATATACAATATGACATATATATAATAGGTTGTATCAAAGATATCGTTTGACCAATCAAAGGTTAGTAGAAACTTCAGCAAGCTCAGAGTTAAAAGTTAATAATCTGTTGTTTGCAACTTTTTGGAGGGGGTCTCCCATCAAAGATATAAATGTCTTGTGGTCATGATTTTCAGACAGCCATCTGTTCACATCTAGATGAGTTCCTTATTTTCAAGTTCAAATATTCCAGCAGTTATCCGATTTATTTATTGCTTTTTTTGCAAGTTTGCATATAAAAAATAAAGAGATAAAGACAAGAGATTAATTCTTCTCATTAAGAAAGCCATTTTGTTCTAAGAAGCCATCTTGCCACCTCAAGATGAATTAATTCCATTACATTTCCCAAATGAAACCGGCCCTGTACCTTGTGATTGCTGTGTCCAATCACAGCAATCACAAATGTAAACAATTTAAACAAAGGCTGCATGATGCAGCTATCAGTTCTGTTTCCTCAAACCAAAAGCACATTGATATGTGAGTGTTACATCAGTTACACATTGTTTTTTACCAGTGTTCCCCACCAAAACATGTGTCACGAACCTGGTTGGAGGCTGAGGTGACGAGAGGGCTCCCCTTGCGGCTGAGTGCAGAGCACCCCTGGAGATGGTGACAGAGGGTGCTGTGCTCAAAGGTGCACGGGTTGCCTGCAGGTGTAGCTGTGTCAGGACTCGGATCCGCAGTAGGAAAGACAGTCACTTGGATCACTGGAAGTGCAGGCAGGTTAGTGCAAATCAAGGTCAGAAGCCAGGCCGAGGGTCAAACACGGGTAGTCAATCAGGAGCAGGCAGGGAGAAGTCCGTAAGGCAAGCCGGGTTCAGAGCAGGAGAAAGCCAGAGCAGGTCAAGAATAGCCGGGTCGGTAACGGGTAGTCAATTAAGCAGGAGTTTCAAGGCACAAGGCAAACAGGTACTAGCTGAAGATAATCCAGCAATGAATGGCAGCCAGTGCTGAGTTTATATAGGAAGTGGGTGTTGATAATTGGCCCTAATTAGGACGTCCCACATGGCCGTTTTGGAATTAGCATATATGTCATTTCCTGACAGTCCTGCGTGGCCATTTTGGAAATTGGCAACTTTGCCATTCTTTATCAAGTTCTTCCCTGACAACATGGTGCTAAACAAAACACTTGTTGCCTGGTATAGTGTCCATGTGTCCCTGGTTGCTAGCCACACCAGTGTGAGTTGTCACTAAATTGCAGCCAGTGACAGGGTCTTTGACCGCTATCCACACCAGTCCCAGTACAGCCAGCAAAATTATACCTGATCGCTAGTGACACTAGTCACACTGTCACCAGATCAGTGTAGCCAGCCAGTGCCCCTGATTGCTGTGCCACCAGATCAGTGTAATCAGGCACCAGTGTCCTGAATGCCAACCACTGTCAAACATGTCCAAAAAAAGGTTCAAATGTAAAGGAGGCCTTTCAGATTCTGTGCATAAAAGGTGAGTGTAGCGAGGAAGCGCTTTCAATGTCAGTTCTGGATTCAGAATATGAACCTGTGGCAAGTAGCAGTTCAATAATGTCCTCGGATTCACTTGATGAAAGAGTCCCTACAAAAGAGTCAGGCATACTGAACATTCTATGGAACATTAGCAGAAAAGCACCAGTAGTGCAATATATCCTGGTGAACTAACCAGAACTAGTGGGGTGTTACATCAGTCGCGAAAGATTAGGCCCATAGTAGTGTCTCAGCGGCACTTTCAAATGTGCCTACCTTCTACTTCAGCAGCACCTATAATCTCCCCATTTAGGCTCAGTTCATACTGGTCCTACATACGCTCTGACTTTGGGAGCACATGTTGCATGGTGTGTATAAATCATTGGTTCCCAATGAGAGCCATCTTAACTGGTCCGACATGTGTTGGTCCAACTTTGAAAAAGGTTCCTACACTACTTCGGTCCAACTTAGACATGATTTCAGCCCATTGACTTGAATGTAACTTGCATCCAAGTCGGATCATCATCTTAACTTGCAACTTGTGCTCAGGAGGATCTTGAAGAGGAACCTCACTCCAAAATGTTTAAAAAAAAAACAGGCCCCCCCCCCCCCCGAAATCCATACCAGAACCTTATACAAACATGCAGGTCATGAAAGGGGGGATGAGTGAGCCCCTCCTCCTGGACCATACCAGGCCACATGCTCTTAACATGAGGGATGGGTGCTTTGGGGCAGGGGCATGGCTATCTGGCAATGTAATAAGGAGACCACATTTTCTTGTGAGGTCACTGCCCGAGGCATGTTAATAATATCTTATTCATTGACAACATTGTGTCAATGATCTTAATTTCATTCCACATTTTTTAAAATTTGTAGTAAAAAATTAAGTCTTCAAAAAAACTCACCCTGCGTCTGAGAAAATACCTTTTGGTGTTTTCTTTCCAAAAGTTAGTCATTTTATTTGTGTTTCTACTCTCCTGGTGCTCCAGAACCTCCAAATATGTGGTAGGTAGTCAGAAATATAGATGCAGAATTTGTGTTCCCAAGAAAGCTTGAGGGTGCTCCTTGGAATTTGGGCCTTTCCCAATGGCTAGCCTGAGAAAAAGTCTCACATGTGTTATCACCATACTCAGGTGATGTAGAAGAATGTGTTTTGGGGTGTAAATGTAAGTACACTTATGTTGTATGTGAAATGTACCTTGTTAAAATGATAACTTTGTGAAAAAAAAAAATATTTACTTTTATAGTTTTCCAAAGAATTTTGGGGGTATCTGTATTGATCCTGCATTTTAGGTCCTCAAGAAATGAGACACGTGGCGTACGGTGCGGCGGATGGCAGCACTTCTCTGAAGCTCTGCTCGGCCACCCGGGACTTCAGCCTTCACCGACCCACAGGACAGCACGAAAGTCGGTCAACTCACCCCTGCTGACTCTCCTTACCTCGCTGATGGCGAAGGGGAAGAAAGGTTATCACCAGCTTAATAGGATGAATGGCTTTCTCCTGTCTAATGCGGCCGGCCTTCAACATCATGGCGCCGGTTGGCAGCAGCGGCCTCCCACGCACAGAGCGGACATGCAGGATGGACTCTCACCCCCACTAAGGCAAGTGGCTAATTCCGATAGTGGGAATTCCTCAGGCTCCTCCACACCTCCCTCACCTTCCTTGAGAAGCCCTGCCAAACAGAAACCGAGGCGGAGGTCTTCCCCTCCCCATCCCATCCCTGCTGAGCCGATGGATCATGGCATGTCACCTATCACACCGCAGCCACAGGTCTCTCCTGCAGCTGATCCATTTGCCGCCTTCCCTGTGGGTGACCATCCTATCTCGGCATCCCTACTGAAGGACATGATGCACTCCCTATGGGCTTCTATCCACACGGATATGGTACAGGGCCTGACCCAGACCAGGCGGGAGGTTCACCAACTAGGGGAATGGGTTGACTCGGTGGAAAGGTCCATGGACGAGTGCACACTCTCCCTCAACACCTTAGTAGCAGCTCACAACGGTCATGCTGAGGATATAACCTGGCTCAAGGATAAAGTCGCTGACCTTGAAGACAGGTCGCGACGGAGTAATCTTAAGCTCAGAGGGGTGCCAGAAGCGGTTCAACCCCAGCACCTGGAGAAGTTAGCCAAAGATCTGTTTGCAGCACTAGTGCCCTCTCTTTCTGCCTCTGACCTGACCATCGATAGGATCCATAGGATCCCTAAACCTGGTTTCATCGCACAAGACTTGCCCCGGGATGTTCTCCTTAGAGTCCATTTCTTTCAGGCGAAACATAAGATACTTCTGGCCTCGCGGCAACTGCAAGCCATGCCCGGGGAGTACCCGCAGATTCAGATCCTTCCGGACTTATCCAGGCATACTCTCCAGAATCGCAGAAACCTGGCTACAGTCACGAAGGCCCTCAGGAACCACTGCATTCCGCACAAATGGAAGCACCCGGCACTCTTAAATGTTACATACAATGGATCCACAGTCACCATCTCCACTGTAGAAGAAGGAATGGCACTCTTGCGCCGCTGAGGGATCGTCATGGATGCACCACCTCCACATGTGGCCTCCTCCCTTCCCTCTCCTGTTCCTATCCAAGGGGATTGGCAAGTGGTCTCCCGTAAATGCTCCAACTCTAGACAGGGTTCGGGCAGCAGTGAGCGTGTCTCCTCGCAGTTTTCTTCATAGTCCCAGGCCTAGGATGTGAATACTCCCTGTGGCCCTTCTCTCCTGGTTGCAGGTGTTACCTGCTGTTAGACTTTTTTTATGTCATGTTTTGCGCTAAGCGCAGCTGTTGGATCCCCCCCTTCCCTTGGTTCCAGTTCTGATGCAAGAAGATTCAACCTGGTATTCTGTCCCTTTGATCTGTCACACAACTCCAGCTTATACTGCTTTTTTCTTTTTTGCCTTGCTAACATCCAATGTTTCCGATTCTACCCATATGAGCCACCATGACCATTAAATTTCTTTCCTTGAATGTTAACGGACTAAATCATCATGCCAAACGTTACTCCTTATGGACCGAACTATGCAACAGTCGGGCGGACATTGCCTCGATTCAAGAGACCCACTTCCAAACCTCTCAACAACCTTGTTTCTCTCACAAGAACTTTCCAAAACTTTATTTTGCCAGTGCCTCTGAGAAAAAGCGTGGGGCTCTGATTGCAATCAGAGATACGGTGGCTTTTTCCTTGAAAGACAAGTTCTGTGACCCAGAGAGGCGGTTTCTGATCCTCCAGGGTGATTTCAACAACTTATCTCTGACTCTGGTTGCAGTGTACGCTCCGAACAGTCATCAGAATCGTTTTCTTCACAGGTTGCTCCGGAGAATCTCCACAAATGTGTATGGTAATTTGGTGATATTTGGCGATTTTAATGCTGTGGTCGACCCAGGGCTTGACACTTCGGTGCCCGCCTGGGGCCGACAACTTTCTATCAATTCCTTGTTGCACAAGGAGCAGCTATACGATGTCTGGAGGTGTCAACATGGCTCGGAAAGGGACTACTCCCATTACTCCTCCAGACATCGTTCATACTCCCGCATTGACTTGATTCTGATGGACCTTCCTCTGCTGGGTAAGGTCTCCTCCTCGGCCATCAGAAACATTACATGGTCTGACCATGCTGCTGTGGAGATGGTGGTGGAGGAGAGTGGACCCAGGGAACGAACGTCTATATGGCGCTGCGACGCCAGAGTACTCCAAGATCATGCCACTGGTAAGGTGATTGCTGACCATTTATGCAAATTCTTTAAATTTAATGCTTCTTCAGTCTCTGACCCTTGGTCGCTCTGGGGAGCGCATAAAGCATTTATCAGGGGAATTTGTATTCAACAAACAGCCAGGATACGCAAAGCTTATAATCAGAAGCTTAATACTCTCCTCTCTGAGATCCGTACCCTGGAGGCCGCCCACAAAAGTTCTCCTACTCCCCCTGTGACCGCAGCTCTGACCCAAAAAGGAAATCCCTCCGGTCTCATCTAATGGAGCATTACGATCGCCACCTAAAGGCTCTTAACCTCCGATACTACGCCCATGCCAACAAAGCGGGTAAATTCCTAGCGTCCAGGATTAAACAAAAGAGTCTGTCTGCCTGTATATATCTATCTGACCCTTCATAGGACAGGAGATAAACTGACCCACCATAAGGATATCACGAATTAATTCGCGACTTTCTACGGCTCGTTATACAACTTGGTACAAGACCCTTCCACTGTACAACCTGACCCCGAGGCCATTAAAACCTTCCTGGATAGGCTATCCCTTCCCTCTCTCACAGAAGCCCAAGTGCAGTCCCTTTCCTCTCCGTTTTCAGAAGTGGAGATCTCTAAAGCTATACGTTCCCTGCCTATTGGCAAATCCCCGGGCCCAGACGGTCTATGCAACGAGTATTATAAGCTCTATAACGATACATTAAGCCCATACCTTGCTGAGGTGTTTAATCAAGTGGCTCAGAGGTCAGCTTTCCCCAGTGACATGCTTAGTGCCTATATCACGACCATCCCCAAACCTGGCAAGGGCCCTAGCCTACCTGCCAACTACAAGCCGATCTCCCTTCTCAATAGTGACATTAAGATTTATGCTAAAGTACTTGCCGCACGCTTACAGCCTGTTCTCCCCCCTTTGATACACAGTGACCAGATGGGATTTATGCCGGGTAGGCAGACGTCTGATGCTACCAGGCGTATTGTGAATCTGGTGCATCTGGCGGAGAGCACCCGAACGCCTTCTCTGCTCCTCACGTTGGATGCAGAGAAGGCGTTTGATAGGGTTAGCTGGCTGTATATGCGTATGGCTCTTGGGAGGTTTGGATTCACTGGTGGTATACTCTCAGCCCTACTGGCCCTTTATTCTTGTCCTTCGGCCCAGGTCCTAACCTCTGGCACTACCTCGACTCCCAAGAGCATAAGTGCTCTTGGGGAGCTACAGTTCATTGAGGGAACCATGAATGCCAACATGTACTAGCATGATCCCCTCCCATCAGAGACTGGGCCCCAGGACAGTATTACAACTTGATAACGCCTTAAAACACATCTCCAAGACCACTGCCTTGCTAAAGAAGCTGAGGGTAGAGGTGATGGATTGGCTAAGCATGTCTCCAGACCTAAACCCTATTGAGCCTCTATGGGGCATCCTCAAATGGAAGTTGGAGGAGCACAATGTCTCTTAACATCCACCAGCTACGTGATGTCATCATGGAGGAGTGGAAGAGGACCCCAGTGGCAACCTGTGAAGCTCTGGTGAACTCCATGCCCCAGAGGGTTAAGGCAGTGCTGGAAAATAATGGTGGCCACACAAAATATTGACACTTTGGGCCCATTGGACATTGTCACCTAAGGGTGTGCTCACTTTTTCTGCCATTAATGGCTGTGTGTTGTTTTGAGGGGACAGCAAATTTACACTGTATTTACATTGTATTAATCATTGTATCAAAGTGTCATTTCTTCAGTGTTGTCACATGAAAAGATATAATAAAATATTTACATAAATGTGAGAGGTGTACTCAATTTTATGAGATACGGTATATATATATATATATATATATATATATATATATATATATATATATATATATATATATATTATATCTACTGCTTTGATCTATAGTATGTATCTATTGCTAATATGTAATAGTTTTGTAAACAAGATAATACAATCAATTACAGATCACTTCAAAGAGATGGTTCAATAAAAAAACAAGAAATCAGTCAGTGGATGGTTGCTTGTGGTTAAAGTGATACCGTATTTTCCGGCGTATAAGACGACTGGGCGTATAAGACGACCCCCCCCTAATTTTCATCTACCGGTAATACTTATACTTAGGTTACCTTGGAGATATTATACTCGGCGTATAAGACGACCCCCCATTTTTGGGGGATTTTTTTGATGTTCAAAAGTAGTCTTATACGCCAGAAAATACAGTACATTCTGGAATGAGAAATGCAATTGGGTCTTGCGCTCAAACTGAATATACTAAGTTCTCAAACATATTGAATTAACTGCTACTTTTGAGCTTCTAAATAGTTGCCAAACAAGCTAAGAAGCAATTACCCTGTGTATTGTTACTAATTTTTTCATTGGAATGTTAGGTTTCAATCCTTCTATTTGTCAGTCTATTTATGGTAATAAACTTTAAAACAGAAAGCTCATGTTGTATGCCTGTCCCAATACATTCCTTTTAATCTTCATTGCTGTCACTAAGTAATCCAACCAATTTACTCTCTGGATACCACTAGCTTTCGTAAGATGGGTGATTGAATTGAATAGAGAAGTGACAAATTTAGTGAAATTCCTCTGTGATAAACTACATGGCTTTTTGTTCTTTAAGCCAATATTTCCAGTTTATTTTCTAAGCTATTTGTATAAGATTAAATTAGAATGCATTTAATCCCAAATTTATCAAAATAGGTTCATTCTTATTCTTCTATTACTGAATAAAACTTCACAGCTGAAAATAAAGGGAGTTCTAATATAACTAAAATGTACAATATGTTAAGTTAAGGAAACTGAATAAAAAGCCAATTTAACATTTTGACATTCTGTTTTCCAAAATCGCACAAAAACATTATATTATTATTTACTTACAGAATTAAATACAAATTAAATAAAAAACCCTATCATTGTTGAGCTGAGAAGAGACTTTTATGTTGAAATGATATGCACATTTTCTTTTAAAATACAGGTAATTCTAATAAGTTGGCAAATAAAAAAATCTATTAAAAAATTGTCAAACACAGTATGTATATTTAATTTAATGCATACATTCCTGTGTAAAACATGACATGTATTGCTTTTCATTTTTACAGTATGATGTGCAACACTCTTGCATTAACTGTTCCATGTAAATACCATGTAAGGGTACTTATTTAATACTTATTTATTGATTTTCTGAACTAAAATGATTCTACAGCAAAAAAAAAAAAACAAAATAGACCCACTCTAATTCTAATTAAATTATGAAAACTCTTATAGATAATGTATTCATACTCACTCATAAGTTCTGCTATTTGATATGCAGTCTTCAGCACAAACATACTCTAGTTCTCCCGTGACATGACCATACAGGAAGTTTAGTAGCAGCTTATTCCACAAAGACAGTACTTTAGTAATGGATATTTATATTTCCTTGCTGCAGTCTTGGTTAAAGCAGGGAAGAAAAAATATTCCCTTGCAGCGGGCTGCCCCCCACGCCTCAAATGGTAAATGCCCATTTAGGTCTGGGGGGCTGCAAAAAAGCACTTTTACTTACTGATCCTCCATTCCCACGGGCTCACACAAGACTGAAACACTGGTCCCTGCAACTTCTTCTCACCAATGCTCTGGTGGTCACAGGCCCTCCAATATCATCAGCTCCAATCAGAGACTATAGCTATAGTTTGTAACCTAGGATTCCAGAGAATAGGGGAGTAGAGAAAAGTACCAGCTGCTGAAGAAGTAGAGAATCAGGTAAGTAAAGTCTTTAAAACTGGACACTGAATAGATTCTACATTGTAGTTTAGCACAAACCTATCAATAACATGCCTCTATCAAAAAATGAAAATGGTTCAAACCAAAAATAATTAAAGCAGATATTAACTACTTCAGCTCCGGAAGGTTTTACCCCCTTAATGACCAGAGCACTTTTTGCAATTTGGCACTGCGCTGCTTTAACTGGTAATTGCACGGTTATGCAGTGCTGTACCCAAACAAAATGTGCGTCCTTTTTTTCCCATAAATAGAGCTTTCTTTGGTGGTATTTTATCACCACCGGGATTTTTATTTTTTGCAATATAAATGAAAAAAGACCGCAATTTAAAATGCTATTTTCTACATTTTGTTATAAAAAAAATCCAATAAACTAAATTTTTGTCAAACATTTGGGCCAAAACGTATTCAGCCACATGTCTTGGTTAAAAAAATGTCAAAAAGTGTATATTTATTGGTTTGCGCAAAAGTTATAGCGTCTACCAGCTATGGTACATTTTCTTGAATTTACGCAGCTTTTAGTTTGACTGCCTATCTTATTTCTTGAGGTGCATGGTAAACTGGTAAATACGCAACATGCTCTCAACAAATAGCTCAGGGTGTCTACTTTCCGAAAAGGGGTCATTTGGGGGGGTGGTTTGCTGTCTTGGCATTTCATGGCCTCCGCAACTGTGATAGGTAATGAGGAGTAAAATCAACAATTTACACCCTTAGAAAGCCTGAAGGCAGTGATTGGTTTTTGGGGTCCTGTATGCGGCTAGACTGCCAAAATGTCTCACACATGGGGTATCTCTTGTGGCAAAATGTAAAATATTTAATGGACTTAGCATGCCTCTAAGCAAACAGTTGGGAGGGTCTACTTTCTAAAATAGGATCATTTGGGGGGGGGGGGGAGTTTGTGCTGTCCTGACATTTCAGGGCCTCCGAAACTGTGATAGGCAGTGAGGAAGTTAAATGCGCAATTTACGCCCTTAAAAAACTTGAAGTAGGTGATTGGTTTTTGGGGTCCCGTACACAGCTAGGCTTCCAGTCTCACACATGTGGTATCCCTGTACTCAGGAGAAGCAGTAAAATGTATTTTGGGTGTCATTCCACATATACCCATAGCATGTGTAAGCAATATATCTTTTAGTGACAACTTTGTGTTAACAAAAACAATTGTCATTTTTCCGAAACTTGTGGCAAATATAAAACATTCCATGGACTCAGCATGCTCTCAGCAAATAGCTTGGGGTGTCTACTTTCCAAAAAGGGGTCATTTGGGGGTTTTGACCTGTCCTGGCATTTTTATACCAAATATTAGAAGCTTATGCCACACATCATCCACTCTTCTAACCGATACGCAGGGGGTGTCAATTAAATGTTAACGACACCCCCAGTTTGATCGCATATCGCAGTGACAGTGACAGTACGCACAGAATCGGATCGCACAAGTATGAACCACTGTGCAATCCGATTCTGAGGCGGCTCAAAAAATGCCTCCTGTGCGTCTTTGGTGCGGATGCAGTGCGAATTCAGCCATACAAAGTGTATGGCTGAATTTGCATCCGCACAGGAGATCGCATGTAATGAAGGAGCAGTGCGCTCTGAATTACATGCGATCTCGCCAGCCGCAATAATGTGAACCGGCACTGAACCTCAAAAATTATATATTTGTTGAAAGCAGAGGCCCTAGGGATTAAAATGGTTGGTGAGTGTTGCAATTTTATTTCACACAGTATTTTCGCAGCGATTTTACAAACGCAAATTTTTTGGGAAAAAACACTTTTTTGAATTTTAATGCACAAAACTCACTAAATTGCCCAAATGTTTATTAACATATAAACTATGATCTTATGACGAGTACATAGATACCAAACACGACATGCTTTAAAATTGCGCAGGCTGTGAAGCAGCGACAAACTAATTACATTTTTAAAAGCATTTAAAAGCTTTTACAGGTTACCACTTTAGATTTACAGAGGAAACCTACTACTAGAAGTACTGCCCTCAATCTGATGTTTGCAATGATACCTCACATGCATGGTGCAAATGCTGTTTACATATGACACAAGACTGATGCTTGCGTTCGCCTTTGCGCGCAAGCACGCGCGGGGGGGGGGGGCGATTGGGCAGAAGTGCTTTATTTTTTTTCTTATAATTTATTTTGCCTTTTTATTTTATTTTTACACTATCCTTTTCATTTTTTTTTTTATTATTTTTAGTGCTATCACAGGGAATGTAAACATCCCCTTTGATAGCAATAGGTAGTGACAGGTACTCTTTTTGGAAAAATGTGGGGTCTATTAAATTTTAGATCTCCCCTCTGCCCTTAAAGCATCTGACCACATCAAGAATGGTGTGATAAGATGCGTTCCCAATTTCCCATTGGTGCTGTTTATATCCAGGAAATGCTTGTAGTTTGCGGTTTCTTAGACCATAGAGATGATTGGAGAAATTCTGGTCTCTGATCAGCTCTATGGTCAGCTGGAAGAACCACCAGCTACATTCTCGGGTTCCCCAGTGGGAGGGGGGACATCCGTCCCACTGATTGTAAAAGCAGTCTAGCCACTAATTAGCTGCTAGGATTGCTTTACATGAAAGTCGACTGCTGGCTAAAAAAACAATCTACAGGCATCATCCTGGTGTGGCCACTCAAAGTCCAGCGACGTACCAGTAGTTTGCTGGTCCTTGTTGAGCATATATTGCGAGGTTCTTTTTTTTTCATGCAGCCTGTGGGCTGAACGAAAAAAGAGAACCAAACAGATTCCTTCATTCACATTGATTGATTGGTGGTATGCCCACCATTAGAATACCGCCCTGCATCCACCCACTTCTAATGATGGGCATACACTGTTCTTTTTTTTTGTTCAGTCCATGGGATAAACGAAAAAAAGAACAAACAGATTTTACGTATTGTGAGAGCAAACCAGGTTGCTTTCACCATATGCAAATCAGTGCTGCAGATGAATGGCGTACCTGCAAAGAAAACAATGGTTCACAATAAAACACAGTAAAACCATAAAATGACATACCTGTCAAACAATAAAACACAGTAACAATAAAACATTGGAGTATAGCAGAAAATACAGTACAACAGTAGGAAGAGTAAAATGATAGAAGAATAAAACGACAACTATTTTCGGCTTTTTTTTTTAAATGTTTTATTTATTTATTTATTTATTTTTTACACTTTTATTTTCAACTGTAAAAGGTTCAAGGCTAGGATCTCTCAAAATGTGAAAGCCATCTAACATCTTTTGAGACTCTGTGTAAGTGTGCCCTAGACTGTGCTGTGCTGGACCCTATACTAATAATCCACTAGTGTGTGTTAGCAACGGAAACAGTCACTGATGCAAAGACCAGGTTTGCCAGGACAGGAGGGACAAAAATGATGGGTGTCACACCTATATCTGCGCTTGCTACAGACATGGCATCTTTTTTGGGGGTATCTTTGGGCAGTGCCTGGCCTTACGGGCAATTTTAGTACGGTCATATTATCTGGTCGTTGAAGTCCACCCCTCCCATTTTACGGTTGTAGTCATGGACACAGAGGGGCTTCCCAACAACACCAGTGACCGTAGTAATTTGGACTGCCATGTCTGGGTGAATGGAGGACAGAATGAAAATGTTGAATTTGTCCCTCCACTTCACTGCTAGCAATTCATTGCACCTCAAGCAGGCTCTTTCGCCCTGACTGAGTTGGGTATTTACAAGCCGTTTGGGGAAACCCCAGCGATTATATCACACAGTGCCACGTGCACCATTTCCTAATTGAAAGAGGTGTCTAAAAAGTGGCACGCTTGAATAAAAATTGTCCACGTAAAAATGGTACCCCTTTCCGAATAAGGATGACACCAAGTCCCAAACAATCTTGCTGCTGCTTCCTATGTAGTCTGGGCAATTGAGGGGCTCTGCATTGCTGTCTTTTCCCTCGTAAACCATAAAACTACATGTATAGTGTATATGTTGCCCTGTCACAGAGCTTATACATCTTGACCCCATATCTGGCACACTTGCTGGGGAGAAACTGCTTGAAAGCAAGACGGCCAGAAAATGTAATCAGGTACTTGTCAACACAGACAACTTGTTGGGGGTTAAACAAGGCTGCAAATCTTTGATTGAAATGGTTTATGAGGGGCATGGATTTTGTGGAGCCGGTCATATCCAGGGTCACCCCAAGGATGACAGAGTTTATTGTCATTGAAATGCATGAACCACAATATTTGCTCGTATCAAGCCCTGGCCATAGCAGCAGAGAACACGCGCACATGGGGAATTTAGTCAGTGAACCAATATGAACGCAACTCACTCTTTTTAGTAATGCCCATGTTGAGGGATAGGCCCAGAAAGGTCTTAAATTCGGGATCCGTTATAGATTTCCAGCCAAATTGTCTGGCAAGGATTGAATTTGGATTGGCGGTGATGAATTGGTTAGCATATAAATTGCTTTGATCCACAATAGATCTGCACAGATCTTCTGTGAAAAACAGCTAAAAAAATGAAGGGAATAAAAATCAGCTGTTTCCACCAGAATTCGGGGGTTAGCCAGTGAATGGGGGAAGTACAGGCACTGCAGAATCTGTGGGCTGCCAATTGGGATTTGCAAGCACATCAGGAAGGACACTATGGGCTCTATGGGCGTGTCTTCAAATTCTTGGTGGCTGTGGGACACTACTTGTGCTAGCCACAGCTCCAGCTTAAACTGCACTTATGGGACTCGCCACGTCATCAATTGTTACTGCAGTGCTGGTATGTGTAGGACCAGGATGTACTAGGCCGCTGGTGCTTGCGAGTTCACCACAAGGTTGAGCGGCACTAGTACCGACACTCTGCTGCATACAAGAACAATGTGGTTGTTGCACCTTAGCAACAGAAGAACAGGGTCGAGTACGCCTGACCTTAGCAGGAACCACTCCGTCATCAGAGCTATCTGTCAGGGTGCCGCTGCTGTCTACAGGTTTGTATACTGAACCTTATTCTGACTGTAAGGCTTCTTATCGCACTCATTGGTCATGCTCAGTATCCTGTAGGCCTCTTCACTAGTGTACCTCTGACTTGACATTTTGGCCAATAAATTTACAGGTACCTAGTGTGACTCACAGGTAAAAAAAGCACCTGGTTTTTAAGGACTGTTTGAACTGCTACAAAAAAAAACTGCTAGTGCTAGCAGGGATCAGGACTGACTCTGCTAACGCTGCGGTTTTGTGTGTTGAGTTTTGGAAGTGACAGTAATCTATTGTATACTGCCCTTGCTTGGGTGGGGTGGGCTGGGCGGAGGGGTTAAACACTCGTGCTGGCAGTTGTGAGTGCTGATCGTGCTAACACCGCATTTTGGAAACACTATACTAAACTAATGGGATGCTAGCATAGTTCTGATCAGATTAAAGATATCAAGTAATCACTGTATATTAGTGTACACTGTGACAGGGCGGTGAAGGGGTTAAATTTGGGTGATCACGGGGGTAAACCTTTATAGGGGATGTATGGCAGGTGCCCTAAACCTAAATGGGTCTAGCACAAGCGCAAATTAGGGTCAAAAGTGACACTAATACAGTGATCAGTAATTAGCTATATACTGTATATAGTGTACACTGTGATAGGGAGTGAAGGGGTTAACTGGGGGAGATCAAGGGGTTAAAACTTAATATAAGATAGATGGCAGGTGCCCTAAACCTATCTGGGCCTAGCACAAGTGCAAATTAGGGTCACAAGTGACACTAATGCAGTGATCAGTAATAATCTCTATACACTGTATATAGTGTAAACTGTGAGGGGTTAACTGGGGGCTGATCAAGGGGTTAAAAGTGTGCCTGTGTGCCTAATGCATTCTATGCAATAAGATAAAAAGTCTTCTGTGTGTAGCAGCCCCCCAGCACCCCTAATACACACTTGATCCCCCCCTCTCTGACCAGTGATTTCCACTAGTCACTCGGCTTTCCCTCTTGATTGGCTGAGATACAACTGCAGCACCATTCGCTCCCGCGGCGCCATTGGCTCCAACGGCTGTCAATAAAAGTCAGCCAGCCAAACAGGAGAGAGAGGGGGTGGGGCCGAATGGCAGCTCTGTGTCTGAATGGACACACAGAGCAGCAGCTCAGCTCAGGTGCCCCCCATAGCAAGCTGCTTGCTGTGGGGGCACTCTATAGGAGGAAGGGGCCAGGAGCAGGAACGAGGTACCCGAGAAGAGGAGGATCTGGACTGCTCTGTACAAAACCAACTGCACAGAGGAGGTAAGCATAACATGTTTATTATTAAAAAAAAAAAACTTGACTTTACAATCACTTTATGGTTAAGGTCGCTTTCCGCCAAAAATTCCTTTAATTGAAAGATAGACCTTTGCAGAACTCAAGAGTTTAATGCAGTTTTAGGTACTGTTTTGGGGTCAACTTCTAGATTTAACATCTTTATTGCTGTTTCACAGATTTACAAGGTTCACTGGTTTATTGTAATTAAATATGTTCCAAAGAAGCACATGACAATGGTTATGAATATATGTGTCCCTGTAAAGCTCTTCATATCCATTTTTTTTGCAGCACATCTTGCAGCCGCCATCCTTTACTCCTATGAAACTTCTATAAGCTTCTTGGTCCAACTCATATGTTTATCAGGGACTGACCTTCAAAGAAAGAGTAGTACTAAACTCTTGTCATACTCAGTAAAAGAAAAAAAAAAAAAAAACACTTGTCTTACGGTGGAACAGAAGGGGGGTTTACTGAACCACATATACATAGGCATATGGATATTCTCCACAGAAGAATGCAAAATAATGGCTTAGCAGAACAGGTTACAAAAGAGGCTACACCATGCATAATAATAGGTCAGATGCAGGTTAATCTTTGACATGTGCATAAGAATATTTGACATGTCATCAATTGGTTATGGCCATAAACCAATTATGCAATCCTCTGTTATTTACCACAAGTAGCCATGGAAGGTTTATGACAGGCTTGGATCAGGATTAGCTTTAGGCATATTTTGGATAAAAAATATGGGCTCTATCTGATATTTTGACTCCAATTCGTTGTCAGTACATTCCCATCCAGATCTCCTTTTAGCCTCAGGTATATGAAGGCCATCAGGACAGCACTGCATGCGCAAGATCAGTGCAGATGTTTCCAATAGAATAACTACTTCAGAAGAACCAATAAAGGTGTACTATAGGAAATAAAAGCAATGGAATTTATTTTGCCCATGTGTAATCCTGTGTTTTTAATGTACCTCTAACTTTCCAAGATATTCTTATTTTACCTTTAAAACAAACAAACTTAAATATGTGTTGATCACATAAATTATACTTAATTAGTTGCTATAACCAGGGCCTTTTTTCAGCAGGAATGCTGGGGAATGCAATTCCGGCACCTCCAGCACCGAATGTATACCATAGCAAGGTTTAGTTTAGGGAGGGGTCTACTGTTGCTGGCTGCTGGAGAGTCTATTGATGTTGGCTGCTGGGAGATCTGTTGTTGCTGTTGGGGGTCTATTGTTGCTGGGGGGGTCTATTGCTGCTGGCTGCGGGGGATCTATTTTATTGCTTCTCTTGTTATCATTACCAAATTCCATACAATAAACTTAGAAGTACAAAATTATACTTGGCTCTATATTCTTTAAAAGGGGCCGTACTGGGAGCAGGGTAGGGGTTCAAACCAAGGGTTGGTCCTCAGAGGTGGGTAGAGGACGGATCCAATGGTCAGTGCTTGGAGGTAGGTAGGGGGCGGAGACAGGAAGTGACTTAGAAGGGGGAGTTCCTGCACCTATTCTCTGAGAAAAAAAGTCCTATGTATTGTGTACACTGCAGAGGAATGGCATGCTTGGGTGTCGACAACGAAGAAAGCCTCTCCTAAAGCCCATATACAAAAAGCCCATCTATAATTTGCCAGGGCCCATGCTGAAAAAGAAGAAGACTACTGGGACTAAATGTTTAACTGTTTTTGGGACTGATGGCTTCAAAACTGTATGGCATTGCAAAGGTGAGCAATAAAAAGAAAAATGCATGCTGCCAACAGAGAAATTTGGTGGTGGCAGTGTCTTTTTGCGGGGCTGCATGAGTGCTCTGCATTGAAAGAGAAGATGGTACCATCACTCTGTACCCTTGGTTGTCCTAAACTTTTCCAACATGACAATGATTCTAAACACACATCTATGGCAACTGTTGCATTTCTGAAGAAGAACGGGGTGAAAGTAATTCAGTGGCCAAGTACTGTATGTCTCCAGATCTGAACCCAAACACCTATGGGAAATTCTGAAGAGACAAGTTGAGCACTACTCTCCTACCAGCATCCTGGCTCTAAAAGAGGTCGTTCTTGAAGAATGGAAAAGATAGATGTTGCAATATGTCGCCAATTTGTTCATTTCATAGCTAGAAGACTTGGTGCTGTCCTTACAAAGAGGTCATACAAACTACTAGATGGAGTAGGAAAAAGGGGGCTTTCTCGAGCGTGCCAACATCCTAATAGACCAAGAATAAAAGAATAGGTATTCTCATATAGAGACACCTATGCATAGAGTGGACTTTAAAGGCACAACATGAGACACGTACAAAAGTAGTTTAAATAAAATGTAAATGTATTAGAACAAAAAATATAAAACATGAAATGTTAAAAGGGTGAGCCCTATGGCTAAAGCCTGAGCCAATCCAAAGAAGGAAAAAGAGGGAGGAATATCCTCCCTAAAAAAGTGTTGTATATATGTACTTTACCCTTCAACTACAGACAAGAGAGATATAATAATACAAACGTAAATACAAGTGGTCTAGTCTGGTAGTTGGTCGATGTGTTTCAGAGGTAGCGAACAAAGTTTGGTTACAAACAAAGTTCTCTTAAAGTAAACAAATTTCATATTAGAGACTGTATTAATCATTTCACATATGTTTTATCCACATAATAGTAACATAAGGTGGATATATACAGTATGACTTACATTTCTGTGGCATTCTTCTAGTTCCCAGTGAAAACAGCAGACATGGGAGTAAGTCACACATGTGCAAGTCACAAGCAAGTCTCAAGTCTTAACCATCAAATGTCAAGCAAGCCCCAAGTTACTGTGGCGAAAAGCAAGCAAGTCAAGTCGAGTCCCTGCTAGAAGTCAAGCATGTCAAGTCAAGTCAGAATACCGATCTACCCCAATTTTCACCTTTAAATCAGTTAAAAGTCAGTGGTCAGGAAAGGTTTTGTTTTATTTTCTACATTAACAAAACTGCTTAGTGCTTTTTTGAATGCCCAAACAGCTCAAAATCCTTTGTCCGGTCATGTTTCAACACCACAGTCACTAATAACATGTTTAGTATTTCCATTGTTAAACAGCCAGTGACCTAAAAATCAGAACACACTGAGGAGTTTTAAGTGACTGTGGTGTCAGAAACATAACAGACACATTAATTTTGCTTTAATACATCTTGAGAAAATGCAAATATTTAATAACTTAAAAAAGTAGTCATTTCGAGTCATATGTCTCAAGTCTCAAGTCATGAATACCAAGTCAAAGTCAAGTTGAGTCTTTTATTCATTTTAGTCAAGCAAGTCTCAAGTCCTCAAACTTGTGACTTAAGTCTGACTTAAGTCAAGTCATGTGACTCAAGTCCCCAACCTCTGGAAAACAATCTGGGGGGTGGACACAAGCAGGTAATCTACATATTCAATCAAGATATAGAGTATTTTAGTATTAGTACATGTATCATGAGGTAAAAATGTCCCACTATATTCTTTGTAGAAAGGTGAAATAAAGGTAAACTTTCTCAAAAACATTAAAGGTGGATTCACAAGCTTATCCATCATATATGTGTAATTTAATCAAAATCCATGTGATGTACTTCAGACATTATTCATAGATGGTCAAGATAAAATTAGTAATGTCCAGAGGGCTGCAAATTTATAGCAATAGTTCTATAAAAAGGATATATTCTCCATAGGCTGGTGTCAGTATATTGCCATACCCCTATATATACCTATATTAATACAGAGTTTCCATTTTGCCACCTAAATTACTGTATATATAGGGAACCCACCTGGCTTCCAAAGGTGTAGATTATCTCTTGGTTGATACCTCCACCAGTATAAGCCCAGCGTAAGGGGGCCGATTATAAGACAAAAATTAAGAAATACATCATCATGCATAGGCATAAATCTATATTTAAGGCATTGGATATTAAAAGTGCCCTAGACTATTTCTACCCTAGAGTACTAGATGGAGCAGTTTTTTTTTTTGTGGGGTGTATTCATTTTTGTATCAACTAATTTGAGTAAAACTGAAGATTTTGTAATCAAAGTAATATTGTTAACCTTACTTTCATGTAATGAGCTAAACACACGTTCTATAAAACTCAGTTTTATCAAAATGTTGGAAACTGTTCTTGTGTTCATTGAGATATTGGTTAAAATAGGGGTGTATGCTGAGCACTATATATATATATATATATATACAGTATATATACAGTATCTCACAAAAGTGAGTATACCCTTCACATTTTTGTAAATATTGTATTATATCTTTTAATGTGACAACACTGAAGAAATTATACTTTGCTACAATGTAAAGTAATGAGTGTACAGCTTGTATAACAGTGTAAATTTGCTGTCCCTCAAACTTACTGGCAATAAAAGTGAGTACACCCCTAAGTGTAAAAGTCCAAATTGGGCCCAAAGTGTCAATATTTTGTGTGGCCCTAATATTTTCCAGCACTACCTTAACCCTCTTGGGCATGGAGTTCACCAGAGCTTCACAGGTTGCCACTGGAGCCCTCTTCCACTCCTCCATGGAGCTGGTGGATGTTAGAGACCTTGCTATCCTCCACCCTCCATTTGAGGATGCCCCACAGATGCTTAATAGGGTTTAGGTCTGGAGACATGCTTTGCCAGTCCATCACCTTTACCCTCAGCTTCTTTAGTAAGGCAGTAGTCATTTTGGAGGTGTGTTTGGGTATCATGTTGGAATACTGCCCTGCAGCCCAGTCTCCGAAGGCAGGGGATCATGCTCTGCTTCAATATGTAACAGTACATGTTGGCATTCATGGTTCCCTCAATGAACTGTACGTCCCCAGTGCTGGCAGCACTCATACAGCCCCAGACTATTACCCTCCCACCACCATGCTTGACTGTAGGCAAGACACACTTGTCTTTGTGCTCCTCCCCTGGTTGCCGCCACACATGCTTGACACCATCTGAACCAAATAAGTTTATCTTGGTTTCATCATACCACAGGAAATGGTTCCAGTAATCAATGTCCTTAGTTTGCTTGTCTTCAGCAAACTGTTTGCGGGCTTTCTTGTGCATTATCTTTAGAAGAGCCCTCTTTCTGGGATGACAGCCATGCAGATACGTTTGATGCAGTGTGAGGCGTATGGTCTGAGCACTGACAGGCTGATCCCCCACCCTTCTTTGTTTGACCATGGTGAGGCCTGTTCTGAGTGGAACCTGTCCTGTTAAACCGCTGTATGGTTTTGGCCACTGTGCTGCAGCTCAGTTTCAGGCAACAATTCTTTTTTTCAAAGCCTCAGAGTTCTTTGGTGCCTTGTTGAACTTCCAGTGACCAGTATGAGCGAGTGAGAGCAATAACACAAATTTAACACACCTGATCCCCATTTACACCTAACACTAATGAGTCACATGACACTGGGAAGGAAAACTGGCTAAATGGGCCCAATTATGTCATTTTTACTTAGGGGTGTACTCACTTTTGTTGCTAGTAGTTTAGACATTAATGGCCATGTGTTGAGTTATTTTAAGGGGACAGCAAATTTACACTGTTATACAAGCTGTACACTCACTACTTTACATTGTAGCAAAGTGTCATTTCTACAGTGTTGTCACATGAAAAGATATAATACAATATTTACAAAAATGTGAGGGGTGTACTCACTTTTGTGAGATACTGTGTTTGTGTATATATATATATATATATATATATATATACTGTATTTTCTGGCATATAAGACTACTTTTGAACCTCAAAAAAATCCCCCAAAAATGGGGGGTCGTCTTATACTCCGAGTATAATATCTCCAAGGTAACCTAAGTATAAGTATTACCGGTAGATGTAATCTCTCAAGACGCTGGCTGTGTGGGAATCCTGTACCGGTATACCATATGTACCATAGCTTCGGCTACATACAGTATACCGCGCTGAGCCAATCAGGGAGAGCGATGTATTCTATTATTGAATGCAAAGCCTGCTCGGATTGGCGGAGTAACATCAGCCCACCTCTCTGACTCTGCCAATCCGAGCAGACTTTGCATTCAATAATAGAATACATCGCTCACTGTGATTGGCTCAGCGCGGTATACTGTATGTAGCCGAAGCTACGGTACATACGGTATACCGGTACAGGATTCCCGCACAGCCAGCGTCTTGAGATTACATCTACTTGTAATACTTAGGGTACCTTGGAGATATTATAAGAGATTACATGTATTACAGTATTTGGGGTACCTTGGAGATCTATGAGAAATCTGATGTTTTTCAATGGTGTTGCCTTGCTTCGGAAGGGGGGTAGTCTTATACGGCGAGTATAGCCCAAAACCTGTTTTAACTTGAAAATTAGGGGGGTCGTCTTATACGCCCAGTCTTCTTATACACCGGAAAATATGGTATATATATATATATATATATATATATATATATATATATATATATATATATATAATGCAAAAGGCAAGCTTAATTATGCTACATCTCTATAAAAGCAAACAAAAACCACACTGACCTGCTGCAATACAAGAAGGAAATGAAACGTTTATTATAAGTATTATTTAATAAAAATGCATTCACAAGGAGATCAATAAAACACACCTGTTAGAGGCCTTCACAGAGTGGAAATGATATGTAAAAATAGCCCACCATGACCAGAAGAAGGAAGTAAATAGCTGAATTACTCCTATGTGGCTATTGCAGAGACCCTGATTAATGTGCATAATGGTGGCATCCTAGTGTCTGGAAGTTGCTTCAGACCAGTAGTGCAGACGATGATGCACAGTAAGCAGAAAACACATTTTGGGGGCATATACACATTCTGCAGATACCCTATTATATTATGATAGTCACATTCCTATGAGCCCTTTAATCTCAAAGTGCAATCACTGAGTTTGGCTGAGGAGTTCATATGTTTACCATACCAATACACCCCTATAGCTCTATAAGAGAATCAGCCAGCAGTGTCACAAGCAGAGGTGAGCATAGGAGGGGGTGGAACTCCAGACAGAAGGGTGGATTAAATAAATGTAACAGACTTAATAAAGTTTACTTTTAAAGGACACTTTATCAAGGGGCTGCCATTGCTGGCCTCGTTCATAAAATGAACTTGGTTGGTTGTTAGAACTCAGAACACGTTTGCAGATCCAGAAAGTAGCGGTAGAAACGCTTTCTTTGCATACTTGTTCTGTATTTATAACTTGAAACATTTACTCCAAAGGCAGCTAGCATTTTCATAAAAGTTCAGCAAAAGCAGCCTTTAGATTCCTTTTAGGAAGGGTTCCTTTTTAAAATGCTCTAAAAAACATAACACAACATCTGCATTTACAAGAACACAAATTGGGCAATTGTTATGTTGTAAAAGAGAAAGATACATTCCAGATATGTAACATCAAAAATACAAATTTTATAAAAATACATTTGTCCTATTTGTCTTTTACAATTACCACCACTCACTGAGAAATACAATATAGCATTTCCAGAAGAAGTGCAGAACATAAACGTTTATTTATGGTCGGTGGTACATTTTAGAACAGGCTGTGCTAGATTTTCATCTACATCTGACATGAATAAATCAGAGCTGTCAGAACAATGTGTCTTAAAATGAGTTGAACCATTGAATTAACATTGTGTTGCCTTTTTCTTACTAATTTTGCAGTTTTCAATAATAGATATGTAGGTCTTGGACTTTTTTAATGAGTTAGGGTGATATGTATAACTGAACTCAGATCAACGTAATTAACTACTGTATATTTTCATACTACAATTCTGTACAGCAGTTTTATACAGCTATATTTTGGAGATATGTTATTAAAATCCTGATGCCAGTACTGAAAATGAAATTCTAATTTCAGGCTTTTCACTTCTCCTGGATTCCCCTCCTTTTCCACTCTATTGTATGATTTTTATTGTATACTTGTCCTTTTCTGATGCTCACCAAATGAGGTCCAGGGTTCTCTTCCTCTTCACCTCTTATCTGATGCTGGGTAGTCCCAAGCAGTGCTGACATGGTGTGGTCAGCATTGCTCTCTGCATCATTATGCAGTAAGTGCATGGTACCTTGGTTTACATCCTGTGAAGGGAAGGATCCATGGCTCCCTGCACTCTCAAGATGTCCTCAGTCTCCTGGGCTGAAGCAATGGGAGATTATTTTTTTTCACTCGTAACCATTGATGAACAAATAAAAAAACAAAAACAAAGTTGGGCTTTAAGCAGTTTGTTTAGACCAGTGTTTCTCAACCTTTTTTTCAATCAAGGCACCCTTTAAAATTATTCACAATTGCAAAGTACCCCATTCTAAAATGTAAAAAACTAAACTAATAGTTTTATTTAAAGTAACAACATTCACACATGTAGGGCACCCAACATTAGAGGTGATTTATACTTCCACAGCAAAGAAACCTTTTTACACTGGTACTGACTTAGTACTCCAATATTTCTTTTTTCCCTCAGTTTCTCTCCTTCACTCAGCTAATGTGACCCCGTCGCTTATAGAGAGGGCCGAGGGAGGGCCAAACAAGCATGATGTGCAGTCATCAAACATCCTCCTTATCCACCAACGATGTCATTGGTTGTTAGGACGTCGGTGGCTAGAAGGTCGTAATGGTGCACAATAAAAACCTGTGGCTTTGTATAACTAAATGGTAGACTTTATCCACCCACTGGCTTGTATACAATTTCAGAACTTTTTTTAGGAATTTTGATAGGGCAGACCTGAAGGAACCTGAAGGCACCCCAAGATGCCTGGGCACCCTGTTGAAAAAGGTTGATTTAGAACAAAAAAGAATGAAAATGTGATGCATAAAAAAACAAATAATCCCTGGATACTATTGCACTGTAATAAGCTTGTGTTTTGAACCAGATTCACAAGTCATTGAGTTGGTTTCCAGCAGGAGTAACCTGGGAATCATGCTGACTTGTGTGACATATTGTCATGTACAGGTCAGTATACATGACAATAGGAATGTGATTTTAATATGCTTGGGGTTTTTATTCCCCTATTTTTAATATATTTTTGTAATAATGAGTCTATATACTGTATATTTTTCTAAATCATTTTTGGTATATTTATTCATTATTGTGGGATGACAAGCTGGAAAACCCCATGAAATTTGGAAGCTAATGTTCTTTTTCTTCAGCCTGGGTCAGCACATATGCATGTTCCACCAAGCTTGATATGTGTTTTTTTTTGTTATTTTTTTCCCCATTACTGTCTCCTTGTCCCAGAATGGATGTAATCCTTGGCGGGGCAGGCAGTGATTGTCTGTGTCCTTCCTCCAGTACTTGGCTTTTTTGCAGCTCATTTTTTTTTGGTTGGGCAGCTTTTTGCTTGTTTTTGCATTTTGGATACAGAGGCTTGGTGTTGTTCCAGTTCAATCGCTTCACTTCCAGTCCGGACATGACGTTACTTCTGGTAACATAATTTACAGCTGGACATTCGTGGCTGTTGATCCTATACTCTGTGACAGTGCTGTGGAGATGGGACCTCCCCTTTACTTGCCCCCTGCTGAGGGAGTAGGTAATCTTTTTTTTTCGCTCCTCCTATGTGGATTAGTTTGCTTGGGTTGGGATGGGGGGGGGGGGGTCCCTGCGAGGGCACATGAGATATATATAGGGGAGGTGTTTTGGCCCATTGATTGTACCAACGCTGAGCAGATGACACACTACAGATGCAATTTCACAACAAGAAAATGTGAGTTTAGCTTCATTAACCTCAGTACCTGGCTCTAGGTTCTTATGCAATACTTTTCTTCCCTCCTTTCGTAGGGGCATCATGTATCCGAAGGGGTATAATTTATGAATTGTTTTGTCATTTCTATTTTACTTCACCATAGCTGGAAAGATGTAGTTCAATCTTGGGGTTGCCAATACATGATATCTACAGTTTGAACAGCCTGTTGTTTTTTTGGATGAGATTTTAAAGGCGTTATCCTATTTTTTGTACTTTTAGTTTTACCCCTATATCACACATGTTTACTTATTTCCCCTCTTTACTTTATTCTACAGGGTTAAAGAGAACCCCATTTTTAAACCTAGTCTGGTTGGCCATATATTTCCCTCCTATGTGTCCTCTTACAAGCCCAGCAGGGGGACCTGGTGGGAGAGTAATTTGTATCCTTGGCTGGGTGGTGTCAATATATTTGTTTTGGTTTTATTATCAGGCGGGTGTTATGTAAATTAATGGTGTGTTTTTTTCCCTCCTTTCCTCTCCCTTCAGTTGAGTTTGGTCAGAATTATTATGGATTAATGTAGATGTTGTTACTTTATTTCCAGATCAAATAGTATCTTCTTATGTATTGGGCATTGAAACAGCTCCAGCAAATGTCCTATGGAAGCAAATAAATTTGCGAAAGTGTAGACAAAAGCTGACATGTCTAGTTTGCATTTATTATCTAAGTCTTTCTGATGATGATTAGTTTAATATTGAATTTTATACTGTCATTAAATAAAATTATATATTTTATATAATCAGGTGTTACTATGCTGTCAAAAAGACAATTGCAAGGTATATTCAAGGTCCTATCCTTTTCATTTGGATTTTGGTTCACTAGTAGCTATATACTGAAAAATGAATTAGGAAATCGTGATTGATTTAGTCAGACCTTGTATATTTTAGTTCTCCCTGCTCTCAATCTCAGGATATGTAAAAGGAAAAAAAAGATGTAAAGATGTAAAGCAGCACTGATAATTCTCCAGAAGTTCTGGCCTAAATTTTAACAAACTAATAATTATCAATTGAAGCAAAAAAAAAATGTAAATAGTTATTTTATCTTTGTATTTTAAACGTAATATAGAAACATATATAATTAGTGTTACATTAAGATTATCTTAGTTTTCATTTAAGGATAAGTCAATTAGATGATATCAATGTGAAGTGCTCTTTCTACCCAATAATTTTCTATCTTTTAAATTTTTCAAAGCGTAACTAATTTAAAAATTTGCATGGTAGTCAATCAGTTTCTAACTTCATCTGGTTCAATTAGACTTTGACAATAAAACCTGGAAGCTGATTGGGTTCTATGCAGATTTTGCACGCCACAGTTTTAGTAAATCCCCCCATTGGGTGCTTAGTTTTATATCTACTGCTCATTAGTGTAGTGTAGTAGTGTAGTTCTGTGGTGCTTTTTGCTGTGCTTTTAGAGTATTTACCACAACCGCAATTTTACAACGTTTTTGCTGTGATTTGCATTTTTGGATTTTTTTATGCTTTTTTGGCTAATTTGCTGTAAAAAATGCAAAACTGCAATTAGTGTCAAAATTGTGGTAAAAACACATAAAATGCTTTTCTGCAGCTTCTCCATTGAAGTCTATTTATTGAAGCCCCTGATCCTTTCTAAAAATGCAGAGGCACAAAAATGCATTGATGTGAACATGTTCCATAGGAACCCATGTTAAAAATAATGTCCTGCAGTTCTGAAAAAAGCATGAAAAAGAGTGGAATGCAGATCCCGGTCACAAATCATTATTAATCACAGCTGTCATGAACGTAACCCATTTATAACAGGTGAAAACTTTGTTGTTACAATGATTGTAATTATCATTGTAACAGTAATCAATATTAAAAAAAAAAAAAAAAACCTAATCATCCCCCAGAGTAGCTACTTATAAAAATACCTTATCATCCCCCACCAGTGTTACCATGAAAAGTAATAAAAAAAAAAAAAAATATATATATATATATATATATATATATATATATATATATATATATATATATATATATATATAAAATATTGAATAAAAAATTATTTTTATTTATTTATTTATTCTTTTAACATACTGTCATTAGTCAGTGTCACCATGCCTCTTACTAAATGCCTCAGATAGTCTACTATCCAAAAAAGCGGTATTTGTACTGTCTTGATATTTTAGGTGCCTCAAAGAAATGAGATCAGTTGTCAGTAGATCAGGATTGATCAATTTTCAAGTGTATATATATATATATATATATATAGTTTGTAGATGCTATATAAACTCTTTTTTTCTTTACCAAAGACATGTGGCAGAATACTTTTTGGTATTTATTTTTAAATTTTAATTTGTTTATTTTTTTATGAAAATGTTTTATTAGGTTTTAGAAGAGTAACAAATGGCAGAAAAGACAATGGTGGGAAGTCCACACATCAATCAGCGAGTGCATAATACAGTATCAAAACAGTACCATTTGTGTTTTACAATGTAGGGAGCCATAAAAAATATAGCATGTGGGGACACTAATAACAGATAAAAAGAAAACAGAACAGAGTCATTGGAGCATCTTTAGGGTAAAGGGTGAGGGGGGGAAGAGGCAGCAAGGCCTAAATGAAATACATAGCTGAGTGGTTTAGGATTTGTTCAACTAGGAAATCCAGAGGTTCCATAATTTGGTATAAAGAGGGTATTTATCATTCCGAAAGCTTTACAGTTTTTCATTACTTAATCATCTCAATGGTTTCTGTAAGACTTTGTGCAGTTTGTCATTTCTAGTGTCTTGTTATTGTCACCCTGGCAGCCAGCAAAATATGTGAGATAATATTATGGTAGTGAGATGGGTAGGTTTCTATCTCCAAGTTTAGCAGGGCTGGAGCTGGAGAGGGGAGGGGGGAGGTACTTGAATCAATCAGTAGGTAATATAATAAATGTATGTACTAGTGTCTTGAAATATTTGAGGTAGGTGCCATCATATAGGTCAGAAAGCATGATTAATTCATTTGTGGGGCCATGATTTGAGGGAGAGATGTGGAATGATCAATTCTAAGATGGCTGTCAGGATAGGTAGAGAGGAGACTGGAGTATAGTTGTGAGATGTTTATAGGAGGTGTCACCAAGCTATGAGGGAGGATTGGATTGTGGATGGAAGAGTTTTCAATAGTAATTCTTTCAAAGAGTCTACAGTAATAACAAGCAATGATAGAGACTTCCACATGGGACTGAGGTTTGCTCCAAATCAAGCCAAGTATATAGGGGAAGGTTGGAACCAATGTTTGAGTTGGACTAAGCAGGTTGGCATGAGATAGTCAAAAATATCAACAGACTTGGCTCCTTCAGCTTTAGGTGATGACCATCCTCTTGAATGCAGCTTTCAATCCTTCGCTTGAAATTTCCCATCACTCGGGCCAACAGCTGTTGATCAATCGTGAGCACTTCTTGTCGGGTGGCATCCTTCAATTCATTCAAATTAACTTGGTTTGTGAGTGTACACATGGCTCTTCAGGTAGCTTTGCTCCCGAAAATCCAAGGAACACTTAAGAAACACCTCTCCACTCTGCTCGTTACAGTGTGGTATGTGGTTGCCCCTTTTGGCATTATTGGCCTGGATTTTTTGAGGAAAATGATGGCATAACAGGGACTGTTAGCTCGGAATATTACATTCACGTGTTGAACAACTTCTTACGACCAGAACTGTGAAGAGGATGAATAAATATGAATCATTTTTTTTTTTTAGCAGGATGGTGCCACAGCGCATACTGCCAATGGAAGTTCTTCTAAACATGTTCCCTGGGTGCCTCATTTCATGTTTTGGCGATGTGCCATGGCCCCCAAGGTCTCCTGACTTGTCCCCATGTGATTTTTTTCTGTAGGGGTACCTCAAGAGCAGTGTGTATACTCACAAACCCCATAATTTGAATGAATTCAAGGATGCCATCCGACAAGAAGTGCTCATGATTGATCAACAGCTGTTGGCCCAAATGATAGACCATTTCAAGTGAAGGATTGAAAGCTGCATTTAAGAGGATGGTCATCATCTAAATTATTACATTATTTTTCATAACTAAAGAAGTAACTCAAATGGTATGTCTTGCTCTCTGTTTTTGTAAAAAAAACAATCCGTTTCAAGTTGAAAATCTACAGAGTACTGTTTTTTCAAAACCGACCGACTCTCATTGGTTACCCCGTATATCTTAGTCAGTGCAGTGGGAGTGGTTCAGAAGATATATAAAATTTGAGGCAGCATGGTCATTTTAAAGGAAATTAGTCTTCCAGATCACAATAGATTAAGTTGCTTTAAGCCGGAGGTCTCAGTCGTAAGTTTGGTGATCAATAGAGTATAGTTGAGATCCGCTATGAGATCTAGGTTGGAGGACAGCATGATACCCAGGTAGGGATTCCTCTATCATTCATAGTATAAGACAGCAAGGATTGTAAGTAGGATCTGGTGGGGGCATCAAAGCCTAGATAAGGAATAATATAATTTGAAAAGTATACCTTATAGTATGATAGCAAACTAAATATTTTTAATGTTTTGTGTGCTTATGGAAGAAAAATGTTTGGATTAGTCAGTAGTGAAAAACCATAATCTGCAAACAATTGAATTTTGAGCGACCAGCTAGAGGTTCGATAAGGAGGTTAAAGATGGTCAGTGATAGCTTACAACCTTTGAGAATGCCATTAGAGATTAGAAATGGTTTGGAAATCATTGGATGCAAAGACTTGTGTCAAGGGGCTGGAATATATTGCTAGGATGGCATTGTATATTTGTATGCTAAAATTTAACTTAGTGAGTACAAGTGACATGTAAGATCAGTAAATGCGGTCAAATGCTTTCTTTGCATTGATAGATAATAACAAAGGAGGAATATGGGCTTCTTGGCATGATGAATAATATTAATTATTCTCCTCATTGCATCTGAAGATTGTCTACCCTTTCTTTAATTTTTTTTTTATTTTTATTTTTTTTAATCTTTACATTTTTATTTAAAAAATTGACAATACAAAGAAGAAGATAACGCAATTTGACAGTGAACAACTAACAACAAACAGCCTCTTCCAGAGTGGTATACTGTAAAACACTATATTAACAACCTTCAGGGCATACCAGCACAGTGCAGATTAGGTTACTGTAAGTAACAGTGGTTACATCCTATACCATTCTCCCCCTTCTTGTCCACACTCACCAGAAAGTTATCCCCGCTCTGGGGGTAAACAACTGTAACTGGAGCCCCAGTCTGGATATTATACATCTCTTCCCCTCCCCTGTTTAGTCCTCTTAGCCAGCGGTCTCATGCCCATAATGAATGGAAAGACATGAACCCCATAGTGTAATTCCGCATTCTATAATTTATTTAAAAGGTTAGAAATCCAGTTACAGAGTAAACATTTGGAAAACAATTAAAATTATAGAAGAGAAAAAAAGAGGTGGTCATTCGCCTAGTTGACAAAGGGGAGGACTGGTAATCTTAAATAAAAGGGATTATGAGAAAGAAATGGAGAAATTACTGAGCGTAGTAGGTACATATATAAAACGAACACACAACCCGAAGAAAAGATGTGAAAAGAGATCAAGAGCATTGATCAATAAAGGTAAGGATAAGAGCATTTTAAATAAGAAGGAAGCCAGATACCTTGTCCCTGAAGAGGCCAAGACGCCAGTAATTTATTATGTACCAAAAATTCAGAAAAATCAGAAAAAACCCCCAAGAAGCCCTATCATCAATGGGATTAGTTCTTTATTATAATGGTTGGGAGAATATCTGGAACAATATTTACAACCTCTAGTCTCTAAAGGGAGGTTGTATTTATGGGACAACAAACAACTCATTTTAGAATTGCAAAATATTCAAGATGCTGGTGAGGGACTCTTAGTGACCATAGATCTGAATTCCCTGTACATCTGTATTGTACAGGAGGATGGCCTGAGGAGTGCAAAGTGGGCACTACAGAAGAAAAAGTATCTAAAACAAGGACAAATAGCATATATTCTGGAAGGCCTAAAAATGGCTATGAACAATAAATAACTTCTGGTACAAGGGAGACTACTATGTCCAATTGAAACAAGTGTCTATGGAGGTAAGATATGCTCCGAGGTAGCCAACATATTCATGAATAGGAGGAGGAAAATATACAGTGTGAATCGGCCCAATTTGAAGTTTTACCGACAATACATTGATAACATCGACATTTTATGAGAAGGGTCAGTGGAAACACTGCAACACTTCTTTGAAGAAATCAACCAGTATTAATATGGCATTTCCTTTACTGGGTGTTAGAGTTATCAGAGAATTGATTACTTGGACCATACCCAAAGGCCAGCTAATGAGGATATGTAGAAATTGCTGCAACCTGAAGGACTATGAAGATCAGGTGGAAGTCCTGATTCAAATATTTAAGAAAAAGGCTATTAAAAAAGCAAATTAGAAAATGTGAGAACTATGGACATTGACACACTTCTTATAGACAACAAGAAGGAAAAGGGAAACAACAACATGGAAATAGCCTTCCTTACTGGTTTCAATAGGCAATATAAATCTTTAGAAGGAATTATGTCCTGGCCTATTCTGAAGACAGACAAAACCTAAGGGAAAATATTTCCCCAACAACCTAAGTTTGTGGAGAAAAGAGTACCTACGCTTGGAAATTGGCTTGTTCATATTGTAATATACCCCCCAAAGAAGTTAGCCTTTATTTCTGACCTAAAAGGTTTTAACCACTTGCTGACCAGTCACTGTACATTTACGTCGGCAAAGTGGCTCTCCCATTCACAATCACGTTAATAAACGTCATCTGCCTGGGAGGAGCTAGGGGGCGATCGTCAGCGGGGAAGCCAGTGCGAGTGCCAGGTGGCTCTGTTTGCCGCCTAACACTGTCGATCTCTCCACGCTGACAGAGAAGGACAGATGGCTGATGTAAACACAGCCGTGCGTTCTTCTCCCTCGGTTGATCACAGAGGCTATGTGTTCCTGCTATATAGGATCGCATGTCTCTGTGATGATCTCACAAGCCTAACTCCCCCACAGTTAGAATCACTCCCTTAGGCTTACATTTAACCCCTTGATCACCAATAGTATTAACCCCTTCCCTGCCAGTGTCATTATTACAGTAACAGTGCATATTTTTAGTACTGATTACTGTAGTAATGTCACTGGTACCCCCAAAAGTGTCAAAAATGTGAGTTAGGGGTCCGATCTGTCCGCCGCAATGTCGCAGATCGCGCCATTACTAGTAAAAAAAAACAATAAAAATGACATAAATCTTTCCCATAGTTAGTAGACGCAATAACTTTTGCGCAAACCAATCAAAATACGCTTATTGCGATTTTTTTTACCAAAAATATGTAGCAGAAAACAAATTGGCCTAAAATTTTGATTTTTAATTTTTTTTGGGGATGTTATATAGCAGAATGTGAAAAATATTTTTTTTTTTTTGGAAAATTGTCAGTCTTTTTATGTTTATAGCGCAAAAAATAAAAATCGCACAAGTGATCAAATACCACCAAAAGAAAGCAAGATAGAGTTATGTAAAATTTAGTTAAAAAAGGATTCACAACTAGAACTATTTCTGTTTAAATTTATCACATTTGCTCACCTTTGGCACAACAAGGAGGAGAATGCACCATAATACACCATAGGTACTAACCCACTGAAGCAGTGCAACATCCACTCTCAATTTCACTTCAGTTCTAGAATCCACCCGGAGGCAGCAGCAGTACATATTTCCTTGGCCATAGCGCAGAACTTCTTCTCAATTTTTTCTATTCACAAGTAAATCGGTGAGAAATCTGGTAGGCAAGAGCGAATGTAGGAGACCCTGGACTTAGGTGAGAAGTTTATTGTTAATCCCTCTGATCTCTAAATTGTTACGGTGTGATCTGTCCTCTAGATCCCTAAGTCTCTTAAATTGAACTGAAGTGGGTCTATAAATTACGTACTTATGACCCAAATGGTTTAAATGTTGATTGGGATATTAATTGTTTTATAGACACCAAAAGATTTTAATAATTAATTTACCTAGCATTATATATTTGTATAATTTCTATATTTTTATGTAGTGTTCCTTTTATTTATGTTTGTGTAAAGATTGATTTGAATATTGCCATGTTCTTATTGGCCATTTATATATTTTTTGCATTGGTATTTGGATGTGTTTATAGATAAGATGGCATATATCTTGCAAGGGTTGTTACCTTTTTTGCAGGTTATTTGTTTTTCAAATTATTTGGTGTTTTTTTTTATATTAACAGAGGTTATTTATGTCAGAAGCATTTTTGCGCTTGATAATTCATTTATTTTCTATTCATAATTTTAGCTCCATTTTTATAGATTTTAGATTTTGAGAAGGCAGTGATTTCTACATTTTGCCCTCCTTTTTTTCGGTAGCTTCCTGCCTTTTCAGAATATGGCTGCCAGCGGACTTCTGGGTCTACTCAAACATGGCCACCGGATGACTTCGGTTTCTCCGGCAAAATGGCCGCAATACCACTTCTGGTCATGGGGATTCGGTGAGATTGTGAGCAGTTTGGGGACACCAATATTCATATATTTAGACAGATGTCATGCCAAAGAACCTCTTGACAACTTCCTTTCCGATGAAATGCGTCAGCGCGTGGCATTTGGCATTGACGTCTCACTGAAAAACAATTGCAGGTCGCCAGCAGCAACCTATGTGAGTTTTACTGTTTTTATTTTTTGCACTTGTTATGCATTTTACTTATGGAGTAAACCACACTACATTATGAAAATACTTCCTGGGCTTTGGGTGAGCTTATTTATTCCCAGTGCAATCCTGATATAAATGATTAGTGATACCATCCACTGTGTAATTTCCAGAGGAACATCCATAGGTGTTTTGAGGCTTATTTGCTGCTGTAACTGCAGCTGCTACATTCGGTGAGTTTGCATTTTTTCCATTGGTGGCAGTACATTTTTCTGGACACCATTGCCTTCCTCTCTGCTCACTGGATTGGTGTGATTTCATTAATGGACTATTATCTGTACAAAGGAACTATTATTATTATATGGACATTTGATGCAATCTATTACATGTGTCTACATGATTTCTATGTTTGAATTTAGACATATTTCCTAAAGGCTCTACACTTTTGTTTATCATTTTTGTTATAGTTGTGTATACTTCTTATGTGTTAGCTGCCCTAATTATAGAAATTAATATACACATAACACAGGATTCCCACATCACTGCCTCTAGATCCAATATTTTTGCCTTCAACCAGGTGATATTCTCCCCCCCCCCCTGTCGTTGTGGAAGTCCAGCAATGCATTATATGACTAAGCACATTTCTCCATTTTGGATTTCATGTGATCTACCCTGTCTCCTTAATCACAGATATCATCATGAAATTGGTGCATGGAATGTGTGATGTTTCTGTGTAGTGAAGCTCCGAGGTAGACTAAGATTTCTTTCATGGTGGTGTGAATATTAGGAGTATTTGTGGTAGGAAAGTTGGAGATAAGGTTTCCTGACTTATAAATACTGTCAGAAATATTGCTTACCTTGGCCTGTGGTGCAGGCCAAGGTAAGGTAGCGTTTATTGCCATCCTGGACTTCAACGGAATCATTGTTGAAGGTGTTGAGGAGCTAGAGCTGTATATTGTTTCCAATCAAGGCCCCTGGGTGCTGTGAGGGGCAGGGGAGAGATCCTCTAGTCACAGGCTGTCCCTGAGCGATGTGTCCGCCGCAGCCATGTTGGTGTGAACTGGGAACACAGCCTCCAGCACTATTTTGTTGAAGACTTCGGCCAGCCGGAGCGAATAAAGCAGAGAATTTCTGTGGCTGGACTCGGCCTTTGTGTTTGCAGGTCATCTCCTTAGAGTGAAGGACGGATGCGGCTGTGTCAGCGGGGAAGGTTAATGGTGCGGGAATCTCAGGCGGTGAAGCGGAGCTCCTGCATTATGTGGCCATCTTCAAGCACCGTCACCATGCCCCCCCCCACCCCCATTTTTTTATTGGATATGTTTTATAGCAGAATGTAGAGAATATAGTTTTTTTTTTGAATATTCAGTTTTTTGTTTTTTTAATATATATAATAAAAAATAAATAAGCCAGTGGTGATCAAATACCACCAAAATAAAGCTATTTGTGTAAAAAATATGATATAAATGTGAAGGGGTAAGACCTTCCAAAGCTGATGGGGTTAAACAGCACTATTATAGGGTAACCAACACAGCTATAGGATGTATACTATTATATTGATGGTTACTAATGTTCAATGCACAGTAATATTTAAATGGTAATACATACACAGTGCAATTGCAATCAAAGGGGAAGGGGACACGGGTAATCAAATAACCACTGTAACCATGTAAAAAAGCTAACCATGTAACCATGCTAACTATATTGTTTTCAACTTGTAACATTCAAAAAAAAAAAAATGAATGGTCTTACAGCATCATTTAATCATGATCACCTGACAAAGTAGTGATAAAAAAAATACTACTTTGTCAAAAATACCCATCTTCCTTACTATGAAGGGGCAAGTATACTCTGATAATGCTTTATTGCCATCAAAGGGAAAAAAAAAAAGTTCCAAACCATATCAATGAAAAAAGAATTACTAGACATCTAGTTATTGCATTCTCTCATTTCACTGCTTTATTTTAACTGACAATTGCGCAGACGAGCGACTCTGTACCCAAATAAAATGTATGTCCTGGCTTTCTTTTGGTGGTATTTGATCACCTCTGAGTTTTTTTGGATTTTTTTGCGCTATAAACAAAAAAAGACCTACAATTTTGAAAAAAAAAAAAATATATATATATATATATACTTTGTGCTATAAAACATACCTAATAAAAACAAAAAATGTAAAAAAAAATGAATTTATTCATCAATTTAGGCCAACATGTATTCTGCTACATATTTTTGATAAAAAAAAAAGATCCCAGTAAGTGTATATTGATTGGTTTGTGCAAAAATTATAGTGTCTACAAGCTATGGGATATTTTTATGGAATTTTGATTGTTTTTTTTTTTTTACTAGTAATGTCGGCAATCATCGATTTTTAGCGGGACTGAGACATTGCGGTGGACAAGTTGGGCACCTAACTGACACTTTAAAGACCAGTGACAATAATACAGTGATCAGTGCTAAAAAAAATGCACTGTCACTGTACTAATGACACTGGCAGGAAATGGGTTAACATCAGAGGCGATTAAAGGGTTAAGTGTGCTCCTAGAGAGTGCTTTATAACTGTGTGAGGAGTGGCTTACCTGGAGGAAGACAGAGATCTGTGTTTCTGCTTAGCAGAAACAGAAGATCTCCATCTTTCTCTCTGACAGAATGGCGGTTTACCTTGTTTACATAGGCAGACCGCCGTTCTGCCTCTCCTGTGAATGATCGGCGGGTCCTGGCGGACATCGTGTCCGCCAGACCCGCTGATTGGCTCCTGCTGTGGTTGTTCCCCAGACCCTGTGCACCAAATCACGTACAGGTACGTAATTTTGCGCAGGAGGACCGCCCTGCTGCAGTATATCTGCGTGTGGTGGTCCATAATTGGCTAAGGAGCAATAAAAAAAAAAAACAATTAAATATTATAAAAAGAATTGTAAGTCTTCTTTATATTTTATATATGCTTTGAGTAAATGACAATTTTCCCCTCATCAGATCAAACTGTAGTGTTTTCTATTTGTAACATCCTACAGCAAAATAAAGGTGAATGGTCTTACAGTGTAATTTGACCATGATCACTAGACAAAGCAATGTTACAAAAACACTGCTTTGTCCAAAAATATCCACCTCCTGTGCTGTGAAGGGGCAGAGTTGGCTGCTATAATCTGTACAAATGCTGTATTGCCATCTAAGGAGAAAGAAAAAGATTCTTAAAAGCATTTAAAGCATGTTCACCGGAGACCCTGACCAGAAAAGCACAAAATACCCAGTGTCATGGAAAGGTTAAAGCTTTGTTCCAGACCACATAAGTGACAAAAAGGTAGAATGATTAGATAGCCATCACGTCCTTGCATTCTCTATTTTCTTTTTGTTTTGTTGAAGAAAGAAAAGAAAAGTTGTATTTTTCTTTTCAATGGCTTTGTGCTATTGTATCCTGTACATGCCTTCTCAATAGTTAAGTCATTAAAAAAAGTCGTTTCTCCATATGTCAAAAGGAGAATAATGAAAACAATTAGATATTATAAAATAGGATTGTAAAAGTTCCTTCAATTTTATACATGCTCTGAGTGAATTACAATTTTCTGGTTTGATCTCTTTCATTTCCACATTCAGGAAATGGAAATAAAGTCTGTAAAGATGACTTTAAAATGAACTGAGGTTTCAAGCACTATCCATGCTTTAAATCTATTTTGTGATGCAATTTTCAGATTGATATGTCTCAACCTGTCCTGACAACAAGACTGCACTGTTAAAGCAGCTGGATATTATTAGAGGCATCACATTTCTGTAGCATGTATATTTTGATGAATTCACAGAGAGATAACATTATTACTGCACATATATTTTATAATAAAACTGTGTTTAAAAGTTCAGTAGTATGTAAGATGAGCAATTGAGCATGTTGAAATGATTGTTTCTATGCAGGTACAAACAGTATGTATGCTTTCAGTCAGTGAACTGAGCTGGCAAAGGTCCATCAGTCGCAAATGATATACTGTATATACACTGTATTGTCAAAAATATTGGGAGGCCTGCCTTTACATGCATATGAACTTTAATGGCATTTTAGTCTTAAGGCGTTTTCACACTAGCACTTTTGGTGCGCACCAGGGTTCGATTAATGTCAGAATTCGGTTCTTTTTGATTATGTGAACACGTCTTTGAACGTCACGTCTTTGAACTCGGGTGCACACCCGCGAACCGTACCCGAGTCCACTTAAAAAGGGTGGTCTGGGGTACGGTTCATGTGAACTCCAGTACGGTTAGCTGCTGATGAGAACGCAATCGTACCAAAGAGAGCAATTTTATCCATTTTGGCACCTTCTCATGTACAGCGGTTGCCAAGCAACATGAGCCAGCTGCAGCTTGATGACACAAGTGTACCGCGGTTCGGATACAAAAATAAAATGTGAACACAGTCCATCGGGGGCAGGGGGAGGGGGAGGGGGGAGCAATCGAACTCGGGTTCGGATCAGGCAATCGCACCAAGTGTGAAAACACCCTTAGTCCAGGGGTTTAATAATAATCAATTCTGGACTGAAAGAATTTGCCCCCTTAATGACCAGGTCATTTTTTGCGATTCGGCACTGCATTACTTTAACGGAAAATTGCACGGTCATCCGACACTGTACCGAAATGAAATTGATGTCCTTTTTTTTTTCACAAATAGAGCTTTTTTTGGTGCTATTTGATCACCTCTGTGATTCATTTTTTCGCGATATAAACCAAAAAAGAGTGACAATTCTGCTATATGATATTCCCCCCCAAAAAATGTCATTTTTATTCATTTATTTTACTAGTAAGGGCGGCGATCTGCGATTTTTAGCGGGACTGCGACATTGCGGAAGACAGATCAAACCCCTACTGTATATGACATTTTTGACACTTTTGGGAGGACCGGTGAAATTACTACAGTAATCGTTGCTAAAAAGAAATGCACTGGTATTGTAATAATGACACTGGCAGGGGAGGGGTTAATACAATGGCGATCAAACGATTAAATGTTAGCCTAGGGGAGTGTTTTCTAACTGTGGGGGGGGGGATGGGCTTGTAAAATGACCACAGAGACCTGTGATCCTATGTAGAAAGATCACAGGCGCTCTGTGATCTTTTCAGAGATAAGAACAGTCAGCTGCGTTAACAACAGCGTACCGTCCTTTTCTCTCAGTGGGGAGCAATCGCAGGTGCTTGGCAGCAATTGCGGCCACCGATCCCGTGGATCAGCATCCCCACTGCTTAGTGGGGCCCCTCAGCACCACGCACGCGACTGACATAGGGCTACGTCGTTTTGCGCAGCCAAGCCAGCCTGCCACAGTAAATCTTCGGTGGGTGGGCGGTCGGCAAGTGGTTAAGTTGGCCCACCCTTTGCAGCTATAACAGCTTCAACTCTTCTGGGAAGGCTGTCCACAATGTAGGAGTGTGCCTATGGGAATGCTTGACCATTCTTCCAGAAGCACATTTGTGTGGTCAGGCATTGGTGTTAGAGGTGTTGAGGTCAGGACTCTGTGAAGGCAGTACTACGTTGCTCGCCCAGGAGCCTGTAGGGGGCAAGCGCGCACCACCGGAGGCGTGCTCCCGCCCCCGTTCATTCACGGCCATCCCCGCGTGAGTGACCGGTGGCTCCAATGTCCGCCGGTCACTCACGATCTCCTGCTGGAGAGGGAGAAAGGCAGGCGGCTAATGTAAACAAAGCCGCCTGTCATTTTCCCTGGTGTAACAGCAGAAACTATACGATCCTGCTATGTAGGATCATATGTCTCTGTGGTTACATCAAAAGCCCCGCCCCTTGACAGTTAGAAGCATGCCTTTAGGGACACACTTAACCCCTGGATCTCTAATAAAGTTAACCCCTTCCCTGCCAGTGTCATTTTTACAGTAACAGTGCATATGTATAGCACTGATTACTGTGGTTATGTCACTGGTACCCCCAAAAGTGTCAAAAATGTTAGTCAGGGGTTCGATCTGTCCGCCGCAATGTCGCAGTCCCGCAAAAAAAATCGCAGATCACCGCTATTACCAGTTTAAAAAAACAATAAAAATGACATAAATCTTTCCCTTAGTTAGTAAACGCAATAACTTTTGCGCAAACCAATCAAAATACGCTTATTGTGATTTTTTTTTTACCAAAAATATGTAGCAGAAAACAAATTGGCCTAAAATGTTAAAAAATTTAGATTTTTACATTTTTTTTGGGAATGTTATATATCAGAATGTAAAAAATTGTTTTTTGGGGGGAATTTCATATAAAAAATGTGAAAAATATTGTTATTTTTTCAAAATTGATGCTCTTTTTTTGTTTATAGCGAAAAAAAATAAAAATCGCACAGGTGATCAATTGTTCGTTAAAGTCGCGTAGTGCCGTATCGCAAAATAGACCCTAGCCTTGGAGCAGCCAAATCTTCCGGGGCTTAGGTGGTTAAACTTCAATAAAAACGATTGAAATATAAAGTCCATGAAAAAGACTTAAAAATAATGACACCCAGCAGTGGATGTGAAAAAGTTTCCCTTGTGGGGTGCAGGAGGAGGGGGGGCGGGCTCCCGGGGGTACACCGCCCACCCCTGTCCACCAGGCAGTGGACTCTATCCCCTTGGTACTTTGTTACTTCTGCATGTGCTCCTTCTCTTTTGGCAATGCCTAACCACACGATACCTGAATATTGTGTTTGCACTGTTACAACCCTGTTTGAACTTCTATACCACTGTACGTTACATTGCTTTGCTTCTGTTGTTATCCTGTCCTTAAACCCAATAAACATTATTGTGATAAAAAAGTTTCCCTATATGATTCTTAGCAATTTCAGTGAAGAGACAAAGAGAAATATCTTAATATATATCCCACCACATGCTTCTGTGCTTACACCTCTCCCCAAAAGGTTGCCGCTAAACAGATATTCATGCCATTCTTAAATCAAATCGGCATATTGCTTTTAAGGTTACAAACTGATCACTGCATACAACCCAATTCAGCAACTCGAGGTAAAATCCCCTGGTATTGCTCCCCAAAAAAATGGTAATGTAAACCAGCTAAAAATCCCCCTTTATTATAAAGGTAAAATACTACTGATGATACAAATAAAAAATGCAATATTTCATCCAATGAATAGCTAGTGCCCTGGGGCTGTATATTACCACTAGCCAACATCCACCCAGATTGACCTCTCGCCATTACGTGGCCCGTCACTTCGGATGCATCACTTCCAGTAATGTACTTCCAAAATGCTACAATATGTTTTGTTCACTGGACAAGGTTGTATAGATGAAATATGTCGAGTTGTGGCTAAATGGCAACTGAAAGTGATATATGTGGCCCCTCCAGAAGTGACTTACCAGAAGTGACAAATTGAGTACTGGAGAGAGGCCAACGCTTTGTTATCAAGAAATAAGACGATAATTCTACCACTTTACAAAACTCTGGTTATGCCACATCTTGAGAAATCTTTCCAGTTTTGGTCACCAATCCTCAGGAAGGATTTTCATAAAGAGTGCCCAGAGAAGGGCAACAAAGCTAATAAAGAAGCTGGAGGAGTTCAGTTATGAGGAATGACTACAAAGATTAAACCTATTCTCCCTGGAGAAGGGGCGCTTTAGAGAGAATTTGATTGCAATATACAAATCTTAAATGGTAAGCATTGGGAGGAAACTATGTACCCTGAGGTCTCTAACGAAGGCATGAGGCCACACAATAATGTTGGACAAGAGGTGGTTTATTTGTAAACTACATAAAGAGTTCTTTACTGTTGGACTGATAAGGATGTGGCATTCCCTGTGGGTGATCTCAGCTGGGAGTGTAGATAGATTAAAAAAAACCCAGATGTATTTCTTAGCAAATGCAATGTAAAGGGATATGGAAGATGGCAGTGATATAAACCCACACACACACAATTTTGACCTGGACAGACTGGTGTCTTTATACAACCTTACCCACTATGAAACTATATACTGTACTGTATATAAAACACGCACACATGCTGAGGTTAAAACCTTAAATACTAAAGGGTGGGTATGATAATAGCTGAACTGAAAATTGGACTGGCTTAGGTTACATGACCTACTGCTAGCTGGGATTGCTTTTGTTTAAAAGGGTTGCACTTCTCCTTCCCCTCTGGTCATGTGAGAGGTCATGTGACAAGGCAGAGAGGAGGAAGGGCAGTCTGCACTCACTCCTCAGTGGCACCACACTGAGACTGAGGTGAGATTGGGGTTATAAAGTGGATGTGGCACTTCTTGTGAACCCAATTAGGTGATTTTTATATCCTCACCTCTAATTAAAGAGGAAGTAAACCCTCCTCTGCAAGTTGTACCTATAGGTAAGCCTATGATAAGGCTTACCTATAGGTACTGTAAATATCTCCTAAACATGTACCGTTTAGGAGATATTTACCTTACATGCAGCCAGTGACGTCACTGGCGCATGCGCTCTGAAGGAGCGGCCGCTCATGCCGTTCCTTCAGAGTCCCGTGCCCTGACCGTCGGCTCCCGCGCACGTGCGCGGGAGTGACGTCACCGCGGCTCCGGCCAATCACATGGCCGGATGCCGCGATCCCGGAAAATGGGCAACTGGACATGTCGCCCATCATAGAGGTAAGCGGGCGGCACGGCAGGGGCTCATTCTAAGGTAAGTATTTCATAATGAGCTAGTATGCGATGCACACTAGCTCATTTTGTGTTTCTCTTTCAGGGTGAAGAAAAAAAACAAATATGTGGGTTTACAACCTCTTTAATGTGCCAATAAAGGGACAAGTGCTTCAGTCTATTATTTTATAATCTTACAAACCAATCAAATATGTGCAATACATATGTATATACTGTACATGTAATCAAATATTGAAATGTATTAAAAAATAAACACAAGAATAAATAAATAAATAAATAAATAGCCTAGTACCATAAAGGAAGTAGATTCATATATCAAAGCAGTCAACAAACAGGCAAACAAGCAAATAATAACCAATCCAATAGGTAAACGTACAACGAAGTGACAAGTGCGTTGTATTTAGTGAATTAAAGGGGTTTTAAAGTCAGAAGGATTTTTATTGTTAAGTGTTTGTTACCCTAAAAAAAAAAAATAGAGATCCTGTTTCCTTATAGCAGGTTAAACAGCGCAGTGCTTGTGCTATCTAATCTGCCCCACTGTAAACTGTAAAAAAACCTGGGATATCCTGACACTTTCTGCTCTCCCCACTGCGTGCTGACTATGATAATCATGGCTGCTGAGCCCTGACTACCATAGTCTGCCTGTGTGTCTCCCTCATTCGCAGCTCTCCTCTCTGCTCTTCCCTGTCTTCTCCCCCATCCCCTGCCTGTCAGCTCAGGAGCATGTGTCTCTGTCTCTCCTCCCCCCCCCCCTTCTGCTGTTAATAAAAAAAAGTACAATGTCACTGCCAGGGGCAGTTCATGTGACTCCCGACCGCTCTGATAACACAATCCAGGGCTACAGCAGGAGGAGCCGAGCAGTAGCTTGGCGGTCACGTGACTCCTGGCTTCTGTCAGAGGGAGAGGTGCTGTAACCCTGGATCATAATAGCAGAGCAGCTGGGAGTCACATGACCAGCCTGACGACACTTCTCAAAAAAGTATTTAGAGCCTTTGTTTCTTGCAAACACTTATAAATTGCAGGATGAGAGCTTGAATAAGAGGGTCTGGCAGCAAGGAAACATTTAGGGTTACAAACCCTTTAATGAATTCTATGCATTAAGATAAAAAACCTTCTGTGCAGCCGCCCCACTCAGCCCCCCCCCCCCCAATGCTTACCTAAACCCACATTTGATCCAGCTATGTCCACAACTGTCTCAGCTGTCTGAAACTCCCCTCCTTCATGGCTAAGACACAGCAGTGGCGCCATTGGCTCCCACTGCTGTCAACCAAAGTCAGTTAGCCAATGAGGGCAGAGAGGGGGCAGGGCCAAACAGCAGCTCTGTGTTTGAATGGATACACGGAGCTGTACCTCTGCTCGGGTGCCCCCATAGCAAGCTGCTTGCTGTGGGGGCACTCAAAGGAGGGGGGGCAGGAGAGCCGAAGAGGGACTCGAGAAGAGGAGGATCCAGGCTGTTCTTTGCAAAACCACTGCACAGATGAGGTAAGTATAACATGTTTGTTATTTTTATTGGAAAAAAAACGAGACTTTACAATCACTTCATCATAGATGGGCAGATGAACTAAGGAGGAAGGAGAAAGCCCTGGACCTGGATCTTGCGTGTTGTGAATTATGTTTACCCCTAATGGGGAAAGGTATATGGTGAGTGTGGAAAAAGGGGGATGGTGTGTGGAGACACTGGCACATCTCATGATCTGAGATTTTGCACAGGATTATGTTATAGGCTGATTTTTTTAGCACTAGTCACTATAAAGGCAGCAGCTTTATAATAGATTTATTGTCTATACCCAATGTATAACCTTAGCATGGAACCCTCCCCCTTTCTCTATTCTGAGGCTGAGGTGAGCTCTCAGTCTCAGTATCTGCACACAGGCTCTCTTTCACTCACTGCAGACTGGAGGGAGGAGAAAGCTGAGTCTTCCTTCCAGAAACTTTTAGCCACTGCTCTATCTGACAGGAGTGAAGCTGAAAGCACTTATGTCACTGAGGAGTGGGACAAATCTCCAGTGTGCCTCCCCAACATCATGCCCCTTCTGTCCCACTTATTTGTCCTGGCCCTGGTCATACCCATCCCCTGAGGCAAAAGCCCAGGATTGGTTAAATGCAATGGATCACATTGATTAGTTGCTTATCATTGCACTGTTAGGCTGACCATACATATTTTTTTTCCATTCAACCAGCAGGTTGAATAACAAGAAAAGAGCCAATTCACCCATCCACACATTAGAGGTGAATGGGGGAATCCTTCCCACTGTGGTATTGTATTCTGACAGTGGGGAGCTTTCCCCACCATCGGAATACAGTGATGAGTATAGCAAGCTATGTCTGGCGGCACTGACCATTCAGGAAAAACCCAACAGGCTCATTGTACAATTGATAGATCGACTTGCATATAACCAGCTAGCCTATACATGGGTTGAAATTCATAGGGGCAGCAATGACAGCTGCATGTCTGAAATAGCCTTTTCAGCCCCCATCCTCCCTTAGAGCACCTTAGATATCTTTATTTCTATGCACCCCTCAGAGCCCACTTGGCCTTTCCTGCTTCATCCCACCGACAGTCCTCCTCGGACTGACACCAGTGATACAGCAGTATTTATTCCCCACTGAAACTGATGTAGCACCATTTTTCCTCTTAGTAACACAAACCTAATTTTTTTCTTTCAGGGACACCACTGATACTGGGATATTTTTTTTGCTATTATTAGCTCAATATTTGCTCACCAATTTAAAACTCTTCAGTTTACTGCTGTGTACCACAAATATTGATATTATATCAGTTCATGCCACATACATTAAATAAAAAGAGGAAAACAGCTGCGCTAATTCAAAAAAGGCAAAGCAGCAGCTTCAAGTGCGACTGACACCCCAAAAAGTAAATGTATAAATTAAGCTGCGCTAACAATTGAAACAGTCCATAGTGGGGACAGGAGCTCCATGTTACCGACTTCTATGTTGATCTGTGCAAGGAACAGCATTGCATGCAGCAACAAAACGTATCCTTGGACATTTGCATCACCACGGTACGGGTTTGCTACTTTCTGAGGTCTACGGATTCGGTTCCCATCATTTTGGCTACAGTATCTGCTACTTCTGATCCTTATTGGAGCCCTATGAAGCTTGCTGTTTTCCATATTTGAAGACCCTGCCTCTACTCTTTTGGCTCTTTAATGATTGGAATCTGGTAAGCGGTACCTGCACAAGGGTCATCATTTTTTACATACATTAAATACATTTTGCTCTGCGCTCCACTATTACTCACCTCCCCTCCTCCAACTGGGGGGGAATGGGTGCTGGATGACCTTGTCCAAGCATTGGGTGAGAGTAGCAAGATTACAAACAACATGGTTTGTCTTTTTTCTTGATTTTTTATTTCTCTCTTTGTTTGCTCAAAACAACAAGCTTAAATGGTTTAAAGCGGTTGCATACCTATGGATATTTTTTTCCCCTCCAAGATAAAGTCATAATGTGCTACTATGCACTGCATACTAGCACATTATGTGAAACTTACCCTAAAACAAAGCTGTTCAAGCGCTGAAATGTCTTTCGCTACAGGGGCTCCCATCTTCACCCATCTTGCTTCTGGGTTCATGGGCTCTGGCTCTATGACTGGCTGGAGCCATGATGGCGCCACTCCTGTGCATGCATGGGGGAGCCATCTTTTATGGCACAGGGCTCGGTAGGAACGATACGGGTGGCTGTACCTTCAGAGCGCATACACGTAATGTTATTTTATGCGTACCTATAGGTAAAAGTCAGTAAAGGAAGTTTACTTCCTCTTCAAAGCAGCAAGAAAAAGTGTACCTATTTTATCAAAGCCCACAGTCTTCTCCTTTATTGACAATGTTCTCTGGACTGAACTTAACCTACTGTATGACCACCATTATAATTTCTGTTATGTGTCTGGATGACTTCACACATTACTTACTGTAATTAGGGTTTAGTTAACCACTTTGCAACCAGTCACCATATTTTTACTGCGGCAGATCGGCTCTATTATGCAAAATTACATACATGTACATCGTTTAGTGTGATAGGTAGTGGGGGCGTGTAATGGATCAACCTGCACCCCCACCGGGTACCTCCGTTGATTGATGCTCCTAGTGCTTCCCGAGGGCTCCAAGCACTCCACCATAAACACCTCAGACCCCACGAACCACTGCAGCTTGGTTAGGGTCTCACCATCTCCTACCCACCCTGGACCTACGACAAGGCTCCAGGTTCCAGTGGGTGAACCTCTCTTTCCCCAGAGAGTGCAGCAGGAACAGGAACAAGCTCTTACACAAGCTCTTACAAGAGCTTAGTGATTATCCAAGGGAGTATGAAGGACATAGCAATCCCTTGTAGCATATTCCTCCAATGAGAGACAGGACTCTAGATTGAGGGGGAAGTATAACTCTCCTTTATTGAACAAGAAACATACTTTTATACAAGTGGACCTTGTTGAAAACAGGCTCTGACATTCACAATACAATGAAAACAGAGTTTTACACTCCCACACAGTGTACACAATCCCTCCCCTCTGCCTGATTACAGTAGCATATGCAGATGAATGTGTATACAGGAACACAATTAACCTAAACTAATTATCTAGCCATCCGGACAGAATAATGTGAGGTCATTAACATTTAACAATGAGACAGGCACAATCAACATTCCATTTCAATACACAAACAATAGGGAAGCCTGTCTAAAATGCAGGGACATGGAATACACACATTATTTAGGAGTCAGACTTCATGGCAATTGTCTACAACAGTCTAAGTCTCCCAGTGTGAAGTGGGAATAAATCTTCATATTTCTATATGAAGATATTGCTGGCAAATATTACTGTCCCATCTGAAGCAATTCAAACCATTAAGTATCTGTTTTTCACTTCCAGTGATGGTGAATACAATCAGTGGGTCCGGCGGACGCAATGTCCACTGGCCACCCCACGATCACTCCCCATGTAGACAGAACAGCTGTCTGCTTATGTAAACAAGGCAGACCACTGTTCTGTCAGAAATGAACACTTAACCCTTTTATCGCCCCTGGTGTTAACCCCTTCCCTGCCAGTGTCATGAGTACTGTAACAGTGCATATTTTTAGCACTGATTACTGTAGTAATGTAACTGGTCCCCTCAAAAGTGTCAGGTGTCCAATCTGTCCACCGCAATGTCGCAGTCCTGCTAAAAATCTCTGATAGTCGCCATTGCTAGTAAAAAGAAAAAAATGACATAAATATATCCCCTAGTTTGTAGACGGGATAACTTTTGAGCAAACCAATCAATATACACTTACTAGGATTTTTTTTTTAATCAAAAATATTTGGCAGAATACATATTGACCTAAATATTTATGAAAAAATGATTATTATTATTTTTTTGGTAATGTTTTATAGCAGAAAATAAAAAATACTTTTTTTTTTATAGAAACTCTTTTTTGTCTATAGCGCAAAAAATAAAAAACACAGAGGTGATGTAATACCAAAAAAAAAAAAAAGAAAGCTCTATTTGTGGGAAAAAAGGACATCAATTTTATTTGGTTACATTATCGCATGACTGTGCAATTGTCAGTTAAAATAAAGCAGTGCCGTACCGCAAAAAATGGCCTGGTCATTAAGGGGGGTAAAACCTTCTGGTCCGTAAGTGGTTAAGCGAACTTATGCACAAGACTGTACAGTTAATATTTTTATAAGATGATATGCTCCTGCTTTAAATTCCATGCTTTGCATAGCCTATATTAACTGCATTTTGGAAAACTCATTTTTATGTAATAGCAAACCAGCAAAGACAGTGATGGCAGCAGCTACAGAAAAGTTGACAGCCTTAAAGGGACCAGTTCTGCCCTGGTCCCCTTTTTTTTTCTCCCTCACAAGTTTAACAAATCCGTTATCATATTTAATTAGTTATCTAAAAATAAACATTTGTGCTTACACTATTGTTATTGTGCGATGGCTTCGTCTATGCATAGTATAGCTATTGCTAAAGCTGGCTTCTTGACACATAAAAACACCATTTAATTCAACGAGATAGTCATTAAAACAATCTCTAACTGTATTTTTCCATATAATAAAAAGTTTGAACAAGCCTCCAGTGATCCCCTGCAAAGCACTCTGCTTGGCAAAAGTATGGTCAATGTCAGTCTTTCACTGAAGATGCTTACAGGAAGGATTAGGACAGGAAGGCCTCACCAGTGAGCTGCTGCTCTTTTTCAATCCAGTCACAAGCTAGAGTCAGTTGTGAAGCTGGGTGTATTCTTGATCAGGCACAGTTCAAATACATGCTTATACATTTTATACTTAGCTGTTTGTGTAAAATGGGCCTTTATTATTTTACTCATTTCTATATCTATATTATAATAGTCACCTTTAGTAAAAAATAAATAAACAACAAAGCTGCAGGGCTTGTGAATGACTAAGTGATAGATCTGGGGTGGCATGCCATTCATAAAAATTGATCAAGTTCTCCTTGACATTATCCCAGCTAGAAATATAGAAAAAACCAAGCACAAGAGTAACGGAACTTTAAATATGCCTTTGAGAACTAAACCGACACTAGAATTTACATCAAAAAGTATTCAAAATATATTCTAAACATATTTAAAAACATAAACACATCATTAGTTATACCATACAGCATAGAGTTACAAAAAACTGATACAGAACTTCAGTTGATCAACGATTGTATCTTAAGTTGGTCTGGTCTACGCATTTCACGGGAGCCCCTTTTTCTTCAGGATCATTTAACATGAATATTATATATAGCTCTGACTACACATGTCTAACAAGAAAGAAAAAAAGGATAAACAGGTCATAAAGAATATATTAATCTTCTTTTTTTTTTTTCTTAATATACAGTATGTATATAATTACAAGATTAAAATAGATTGAATAATCTCAATGTTTGCTCGGATGAGAAAAAAAAGGGACATTATAAATCTATATTAATATAAAGACAATAAAAATATGTATAAATCTACACATATCATGTGCGTACACATATACCCATATGTGCACAAAAACGCACAATGGGAGAACATTATATCTGTTTATTCATAATTTAGTCAAACAAAAATCAGATAAATTAGGCTTACCTGTAGTGGTAAAAAGGGCCCACCACAGCACAATGTCCACTGCATTACAACTGCATTACTACAATGCTCAGGAAGATTCTAACATCCTACCTGCTCTCAGGAGTGAGCCAATCCTTAATCACTTCCACCTTTTGTATTTGGAGTTTTATCGGGCCTTACTTATATTGTATCCAAGGTACAGTACCTCTTCCAGACTCAGGGCACATTTCTTTGGGTCTTCTGTTAAATCTGCTTCCTATATACAGTTCACACAGCCTGTACCTAGGAGAGATGACTCACACAGTCAGTGCTAAAGACCACACCGTCATCTAGGAAGGCCCTAGGTACTGCACACCAACAAGACTCGAAACTCACTGTAATGAAAGCTGCCTCAGCCCAGTTCCACCCAGGCCATGCCCCAAATGCATATCACCCCACCCATGGGGCTTAATTATCTTAGACCTTAGACCTTATAACTAAGCCCCAATGAGTGTAATAAAATGCATTGAGGAATGGACTAGGTGAAGCCTGGCTGAGGCTGCTTTCACTACAGTGACTGTCGGGACTTGTTGGTGTGTGGCACCTGGGTAGTTTTTACTCTATATATTGCATGCATTGATTGCATTGCATGCATTGAGCCAGGATTGGTTCTCCTCCAGCCTGCACCCTCCGCATGATTCACCAGATTCTAACACACAGGAACCTAGCGTGGCACTCCAAGTCCTTTGATGTGAGTTCACATCTGTGAAGCCTATCATGAAGTGCAAATGGATCTTATCCATCATTCACTGAAATGTAGCAAGAGCTCCTTTAGCTTTAATCTCCTAAATTACCCCAAGTGTAAAAATTCTCTGTACCTCCTAGGCTACTGATTGATCATGGGCCTCTTGAATACAAAAGGGCTTAAGCTGAACCTGAACCTTGGATTTTGTGATGATATCATGTTTAATTATATGTGTGCAGCCTGGCATTTTTTTTCTTACTGTTGAAACTCCCTCATCTCTTGCTGGGCTAAAGACAGTGACTCAGGAATCTGAACTCCCATATGTTTTCCTCTTCCTTCGAGGGCATCGACTGCTAAGAGGGCTTCTTTTTTCAGGCTTTAAATTAAATTTACATGATACTGTAGATCTACTTCTTCTTCCCTCTGCCTGACTGGTACACCTCACCAATCCTTTCCAAAATGTCCAAGGATTTTTTGCCATTTAACTAGGATATGTTTTCCACCATGGTGACTAGAACAAACATGTGACCCCCCCCCCCCCGTGAAAAGTTTGAACTTTTAAAGACTTGTTGCTTGGCTTGACTATGGAATTCTTCTGCTTGCTTCAGGTATTCCTTGGTATTCCTGGACCAAAGGCAAAATCAAAGCAGTTCTGTCTTACATGGCTGAGGTGTGGTCTACCATACTCTTGTTGGGAGCAGTCTAATTTTCTCAGGTTTCCTTTGCAATATCTAGCAACCCTTGGGGGGTTATGCCCATTTAACAGTTCAAATGGCAAAAAATCCAGTGGAAGATTGTGGGATGTTTCCAGTTACAAACAACAGATAAGACAATTGGGAAACCCAGTCTCTCCCACTGATGATGTCCAACTTCTTCTGGCATAATTTGAAGGTTTCAGTAAACCTTTCTACCAAACCATGCATTTGAGGGTAGCAGACTAAAGTATGCAACTGCTTAATATAAAACAATTTGCACAACTCTTTTATGACCTTCAACATAAAAGGAAGCCCCTGAATCTGTTAGAACTTCTTTTGGGATCCCTGTGCAGGTAAACATGTGGAACCATTCCCTGCTGAGAGTTTGAATGGAAGTTTTTCTTAAGGGTAATTCCTCAGGATTCTGAGTGGTGTAGTCCATAACCACCAGCATACACTGTGGCCTCAAGTGGACTTAACCACTGACTCTATCTGTTCTATTCACCCATAAGTAACCTGGAACCAGCGCCATGTGTTAATGGGACTAAGAGGCTGACATTTGACACCTGAGACAAGACTCACAATTATCCGTCACTGTATCATGGGCCAGAAGAAATGCTGTAAAATATGTTCTTTGACATTTCATAAGTCAAGGTATCCCCTGGGGATGTATAAGAGCTAAGTCTAACACTGTTCTCCAATAAGGCCCATGCGAGCTGTCTATGACCTCATAACAAAATATTATCAAATGCAACAATTCTTGCTGGGTTACAATATGAGAAACAAAGTCCCAACCACTGGACTTACTTGGTTCCCATTGTTCCTTTTCCCATGCTTTTGCAAGCGTTAAGTTACATAATTAAACAGTTTAAAAGTTATCCAGAGAGACCTCTAACTCTGGCACATAGGGCATCTTGGGAGTCTCTGGGGATATCTCTGATTCACCAGAAAAAAAAAAAAAAAACTAGAGGAAGAGATACACTTTCATGATTGTTCACCCTACAGCACTATTGTCAGAGTTATGCTCACATGGGTCATCCCTCTATTCCACAGACCCTATGATGTTTTTAGGTTCATGGACAATTTCCTCCCCACTGCAGAGTTCCTGGAACAGTGAAAGGCTCTTCCATTAACCAGTAATAGTTGTATTGCTATTTCATGGCATACAGTTCTGACACTGGTTTAGAAGTTTTCCAATACTGTGGGGTATTTCCTACAGTCACCGTGTAAGTACACCACTTTTACTTAGCTCTGGGTCAGTTGTTTAGGATCCACAATCTGGGTATGGTTGCTCTCGATCCTCCTGGTGACACTAGGCTGACTGCATCTTTGCCCACTGCCCCAGAGCCCTGGACACCACCGGTGCATCCGGCAACGTGGAACACCGCAGATGACAGCCCCTCACCCAGACTCTGTGAGTGTATTCACATTAAACCTGTATCTTTCATAATCTGCTGCACTTAGAGTGGCGCCACTTGTGTTTTTTTATCTCCTCATTTCAACAGAGCTACTTCTAACTCTAACAGCTGGCTGCCCCTCTACCACAGTGCTCCCCACATTGCTTCCCATCAGGGCAAATGGACTCTTTGTATTTCATTTTTAACTTTTATCCACATGTATGAACTGATTACCATTATATTGGTTTGCTCTATTTATGTCATCACCCTACGGTTTTTTACCCTCTATAGTGCTCAACATTTGCTACTCTATCAATGTAACCAGACTTCTATAGTCCAACTTATTACTTAGTCTGGCATATCAGGATCAGCAACCAGACCCAGTAGGGAAAAGAAAGACAACCACTCAGACTAGGTCACGCTTCATAGGCTTTTGTGTCCACGGGTATTTGTCAGCAATAAAACCCACACACTACACTACTAAACCTGAAGATGACTATAAGCTCTGTCTGGCCTTCCCAAGTGGAGCCTCCTAAAATAAAGCGATCCTCCAACCATTCTTTCAAACCTTTCTTTACTCCCTTTACCTCAGTGGCCTGTAAAAACGTAAAGGTGCAGGCATCATTTAACCAAGTGGATTACATCATGGATTTGAGATTGGGGAAACCTTTCTGTCTGGTAGCTCAAGTTTGTACCTGCTGTGCCTTTAACAAAGTTGTTAGCCCCAGATGCCAAAGAATCTCTGCTTTCAACCTTTCATAATCCAGGGCATCAAATGAGGTTGGGTCAATGTAAGAGTCTCCTAATAACAATATAGTGGCCCTGCCCACCATTCTTTAGGCCAGGCCTGACCTTCTACAGTCATCTCTAAAGTACATAACAAGGTCTCCGCATCAGGTTGGATCACCATCCTGTGTAGGAGGTGGCTTACTGTGCCTGAATGGGAACAGGTGCCACCAGAGAAGGTGGCAGAAACTCCTAAAGTCTACTGCACATTTGTTTAGACATATTAGTTTCTCTTTATGGCCAAATCAGTCAACTGGGTGACTGGGCCAATGTAATCACCTGAACAATTGACATGCCAGGTTCTACTTATAAGCTTGTTGCTGCATCACAATGACCTGTTTCTGGGCCTCATTTGCCTGCAGCTAAAACATTACAGTAAACCCCCCTCCATTGCGGGGGTTACGTTCCGGACCCAGCCGCGAAAAGTGAAATTCCGCGAAATAGAAAAACCCTATTAAAATGCATTGTAGGCATGTTTATTTTACTGTCACTGTACGTGTAGAAGCATTTTAAGGTCTTTAAACACACTTTTAAAACAATAGAAACTCATTTAAACACATAAAAGATACTAAGAGACATAGCAAGAGCTATGGAAAACACAAAAATATTTCATTTTTAATGATTTATATAGTAAAATAACATTACAAAAAAAAACGCGAATTACAGGGACCGCAAAAACTGAACCGCGATGGAGCTGGGGATTACTGTATAGTGTAGGCAGAAGGTAAAACCCATCCATGATGATAGATAGATAGATAGATAGATAGATAGATAGATAGATAGATAGATAGATAGATAGATAGATAGATAGATAGATAGATAGATAGATAGATAGATAGATAGATAGATCTATTTTTATAAAAAGCAAATTCATACTATAAGATTGCTCTTGGATTTCATGGGTTTTGATATTTATTCGGTTTAATAACCATGGTCTTTTATATTGTTTTGTTTCCAGGAAATATTTTGTTGCTTATGGCCAGTCATGATCACATACAGAAATATATAACCCAATTATTTTACATACCAGGCATTCAGTATGCTGTTCAGAGCATAATTAAAGATTTCTCCTTGCATCATGCAGTCATCTTGAATGCAGAACTGCAAGATGCAGAGGCATTATAAATATTTGTTCTAGGAACTGTTTATTTTTTTCCTATTTCAAGTTATATTATGTAAGTGCACTGTTCCACTTGGTCTTGTAGATTTTCATATATAATATAAAAGTATCAGTAGCAAATATTGTTTAACTATGTGTGATTCATAAAATGTGTTAACAGATATATTGCAAAAAAAAATTTAATGAAACACAATAACCTGTAGCTAGTCAAAATGCTCACTAATTGCCAGGTGAGTACGCTCAAAGTTCTTTATAGAGAAGGCAAAATATATTTAGGGTGTTAACATTAGTATTTTGCTAGGTCCAGTATATTCTGTAATAGTCTAATCCCCTTCCTGCCACCTGTATGCATACACTATATTGTCAAAAGTATTGAGACACCTACCTTTGTGCAAGGTCCATAAAGACATTGATGAGTGAGTGTGGGGTGGAAGAACTTGACTAACCTGCAAAGAGTCCTGATCTCAACCTGATAGAACACCTTTAGGATGAATAAAAGCAGAGACTGCAAGCCAAGCCTCCTCATTCAACATCAGTGCCTGACCTCACAAATGCGCTTCTGAAAGAATGGTCAAACATTCCCATATACTTACTCCACTAAACTTTGTGGATAGCCTTCCCAGAAGAGTTTAAACTTTTATAGCTGCAAAGGGTGGGCCAACTCAATATTAAACCCTACGGACTAAGAATGGGATGTAATTAAAGTTTATGCGTGTGTAAAGGCAGGCATCCCAATACTTTTGACAAAATAGTGTATATGCGGTCTCCCTTAAGAGGGTCTTGTTCCGTGAGACCAAATAGATGTGCAATAACTGCACAGCGAGCTCCCAGCACAGAGACCAAACTCTCACCGGGAGCCCTGGGTTTTGTGCTAATGATCAGGAACCATACATTCAGATTCCTGATTACCTGATTGCTGTTATGGCCTCTGATTGGCTATCACATTGATCAGCCTGGTCTTGAACTAATGATCTGGAACCGGAAGTCCTGGTTTCTGATCACCTGATCACTTGCATAGCCTCTGATCGAGACCACTCATGTGTTTTTTTCTCCTCCTTAGGGTTGAAAAATGTAAACAAACAAAAGTGTGCAAACAAAAAGACAAAGGAAAAGTATGAAAAAAAAATAGAAATAGAAATAGCTAGATCAAGATTTCATCTAGGTCAGGGTTAGTGTTAAGGTCCAGGTGAGGGTCAAAGGTCAAGGTGAAGCTTGAAGGTCAGGGTCAGCATATTCTGGGTAGGATTAAAAACAAAAAACTTTTTTTAAAATTAGTATTAGTGTCAGCTAGTGTCAATGTCAGTAGGGCTGCGCATCTTCACTTACCCCACGATTCTATTACGATTATTAGGGCAACCATTCGATACGATTCGATTCCGCAATGCATCACGATTACTGCCCAATGCCCATGCCCAGCCCACTGCCCAATGGTTTTCAAAACTTTATAAAAAAAAAAAAAACAATCAAGAAGTCACAAATTAAAGAATCATTTTTATTTTCATTTGCTTTTAAAGGACACTTCCCTGGACCCTGGCATGGCCTGCAAGCCCTGCATAGGGCACTTGCACTGTAAACATATAGGAAGGTCTGAAAATAGCATAGCAGAGACAGACAACAACACTATTTACTAGAAGTAACGGTAAAATTAGTAATGGCATCAAACTTTAGTAGTGCAGTTTACTGCTTCATAAAAGAAAAGAAAATATTAATATAAGGTTTAAACCTTTTAAAGTACAACTAAAGGCAAAACTTTTATTTTTGATTTTGGATAAAGTGGAGGAGAGGAGATGTATTAGAACAGGGATGTCCAAAATTATGGCCCTCCAGCTGTTCAGGAACTACAATTCCCATGAAGCATCTATGACATTCACAGTAGTCAGACATAACTAAGCATGATTGGAATTGTAGTTCCTGAACAGCTGCCAGCTGGAGGGCCATAGTTTAGACATAGCTGTATTAGAACATCTGTCAGTGTTTTATTGATGTCTCTGTTGTCCCACGTTGGAGAGATTCACCCTCTCTATTTGTCCTGTGTTTTTATGATTATCATTGAAAGTAAAATGAAAAAAACCCAAATTTTGTGGGATTTCCATTTTCCTCTCACTTTCAGTTTGGGACAAAAAGTGAGGGTAAATTTCTACAATGGGGGCAACATGGCAAAAATAAACCTTACAGGTGTAATAATTAAAGAACCTTCCCTTGCTCTATCCAAAATGAAAAACGTTTTGCCTATAGTTGTACTTTAAAGCCAAGATAGAAGCCAGCAAGCCAGCCAGCCAGCCAGCCAAGCTAATATTCTTGTCAAAATGGATGACAATTGGTCATCATAAATTCCCACAAAACATTATATAAAAATCCTTTATGTGAATATATGCGTTGCAATAAATTCCAGGTGTGCCATAACCTGTCCTCTACAAAACAGAGCACTTCCTGACTAGTAGCAAACATCAAGGTGAACCTGGCAATAGTGCACTGCTGCAGAACTTCCATGTTCACCGTAATGTTTGTTTCCCCCTGCAACTGCCAGTCAACTCAAGTGAGTTGATGGCTGCTAGAGGGGAGTTATAAATATAAGCTTATCACTTATGTCACTTATGTCACTTTACAGAAAACGTTACCTGTCCTGCAGACAGTCTCTCTCTACCACGTTTAAACCCAACTGAATCCACACCACCATTAGAGGAAGGAAAACCCTTGACAGAGTAAATCATCAACTGAAGCTTAAACCTTGAGTAAATCTTTATGGGATCACAAAACACACAACACGATTGTCTGCATCAGAATCATGAGAAAGGTTTGGCAGTGGTACAACTCAAGGCACATGAGGTTAGGTCAGGTTTGTGCGTATTTGTGATCCAGTAAAGATTTAATCAAGGTTTTATGCTTCAATGTATGGTTTAATCTTTCAAGGATGTTCCTTCCTGTACCGTGGCTGGCTTGCCTTCAGTTGTCTAGATACACTTTTACCTTTTAGTATTTGTTTGTTTGAAGGAACCCCTACACTTGCTATTGCTACAGTACAGACAGACACTGAGTGTTTGAACGTGAATGAACATTCAAAATGGACCATTTTTGAAAACAAGCCATTCTCCATCTCCAGTGCCAGAAAAGCTGTAAAAAGTATGAAATGTTTCAGGTTTACTGTGATAATTGTGTTTGCCCCTGCCACTGCCAGTCAACTAAACACACAGTGTGTGTGTGTGTGTGTGTGTGTGTCATGACAACTCAAGAGCTTATACGCAGCTCTAGCATCAACTCAACACACACTGTGTGTGTGTGTGTGTGTGTGTTGAGTTAATGCTAGAGCTGCGTTATAAGCTCTTGAGTTGTCACGACACTCAGTCAGTCACGTTACAGAAAGAAAACGTTACCTGCACTCTACCACGTCGATTACACCTGTAACTGAAGCCAAGATGGCCAAGCCACCATTAGAGGAAGGACAATCCTTGAGAGAATAAATCATCAACTGAAGCTTAACCTTGAGGAAATCCTTATGGGATCACATTCACAAACTCACAAATATAGTAATATTACACAAGTATCCAAAATTGGTGTGTTATTTATTTGTGATCCAATAAGATTTACTCAAGATTAAGCTTCAATTTACAATTTATTTCTCTCAATGGTTTCCCTTCCTATAATGCTGGCACTGTGGCTTGGTGTCAGTTGTCTAGAAGGAAATACACTTTAATATTATTTATTTGGTTGAGGGTTAAATTAACCCCTAGACACTTTTAGTGTGAAACAACGGATTATGGATTGGCAATGGAATGGACATTGGACAGGACAATCTTCAAAAACAAACCATCAGTGCTATAAAGCTATAAAACAACACTGGTGTGACTGGCAGACTGAATTAGTAAATACTAATTCATTAAAAACATGAATTAGTAATTACTGCAGTGCTTAGCATTTGGGAACATGTAGGTTTTTCTGTAAGAACACTAGCTGATCCACATGCTCTGGTTTCAGACTGCTTCTTTTTGCAGTTATAACATCTCCTGCAGTAGAGAAAACCCACTCAGCAGATACACTTGTACCTGGTATACACAAGTATTGCTTTGACAGCTGAGAGAGGAGGGGAAATATGACCTCATGCTCACGCCACCATTTCAAAGGGTCCTCAGTGAGAGGCAGAGGTGGGGCTTTACAATATTTTTCCATTTCGTCTTCTGCCTTGGCATAGGGGGTCTTAGCTTCTATTGCACCATCAGTGAAAGACTGTCCCAGCAAAGTCATGAGCAGCAATGTTGTGGCCTTTCTTTTGGGAGGAGAATGGCTGTCCTCAATGGGTGTTTCTTCCAGAGTTGCTTTTTCCCTAGGCACTTCATCCACATTAGTCCTTCTATTAGATGTAATCTGTGTTTGAACAAAAAATAATAGTATAAGAAAAGCTGAACTGCCTAAGAGTGTGATTCATTCTGATGAGGTGTGGGAAACCGCACAGTAATCCATACAGTTCCACTTCCCACACCGCATCAGTGAAGCAGGGCTTATTACACAAAACACAATGTAGCTGAGCTTTTAGCTTTCAGGGAGGAAACATAATGAAATTCTAATTACCTCCAAAGATGCAGCCTCCTCAGTCACTCCTCTGTGAGAATAAAAGGCAGTCCTTTAAAGCGAGGATCCAGTGCTGAGGCTGTATGAAGGATCTTCTTCTCTGCCTCAGTGCTGTACCTCTTTAGGAGATCTGCTTTGATGGCATTCTTGATCTCATGGGTCATGGGTGTGTCTCCCATGGTGTCTGTCATGCTCTGGAGCAGTTGTGCATTTAGAGGGGCAATGAGAAACACTGTTGGGTTGCGCTCTTCAGCAAGGTTGCATCCTTCATTGGCTTTATTGCACTCACAGTGACCTCTGCATTTGACACATCTGTTTCATTGAGAGTGCAGAGATCAGACTCACCTTTTCTTACTTCTGGAGACAGCAAGGTGGCACAAACTGCAGGTTGTTGTTCTAAGAACCTCTCGACCATGTCATATGCGCTGTTCCATCTTGGTGGCACATCAGTTATTACCTTATGATTCTTCAGGCCCAGACATTTCTGTTTCTCTTTTAGACAGTGGCTTGCTCTAGTGCTGCGATGGAAGAATGTGGATATTCATCGCACTCTGCCCCTTTCAGTGCCCGCTGACATGCAAGATTGAGTGTATGGGCAAAACATTTAACATGAGGAAATTTACCAACTTGAGCTGCAACTATCATGTTCCCAGCGTTGTCGGTCACAAGCACTACAGATTTATCAGACAGCTGCCATTCTTCCACGACATGAGACAGTAGCTCTGCCAGATGAGCACCTGTGTGAGACTCATAAATGGCTCTCCTTTGCAACACAAGACCTGCCAGTCCTTAGTAACGTAATGTGCTGTTATTGTAACATAGGACTCCGTTGTGACTGAAGTCCATGAATCGCATGTTATTGCGACTCGACTGGCTTGGTTCATTGACGCAAGTACCTGAGCTTTGGTGTCGTGGTAGAGTGCAGGTATAACATTTTCTGTAAAGTGAGTGCGTGATGGAATCTTATAATGTGGCTCTAGTGTCTTCAAAAAGTAGCAAAACCCGGGTTTGTCCACAATAGATTAAGGCCGCAGGTCCTTTTTCAGAGTTGGGCAGATAAGTTGACAGTATGGCATTAATTCTTGGCTTATCTGGGTCTAGTCTTTCCTTGGCAGTGGCACTGCTGGTGGCGACAGGTGAAAACGGCTAACATGGTTTCTCAAGTTCGTAGTATTCCCTAGGTATTTAATTTTTTTGTGACAGGCTCTACACACAGCCTGTGTCTTGTCCAACTCACGCTTCCCTGTTTGCTTTTAAAACGCTAGGTGCATTTTTTATCTCTCGCTCTTTTTCTCCTTCTGCCATTACCATACTACCACGTATGTGACGGAGACGGATGACGTAAGTTGCCAAACTCTGTCAGTGTTTTAAAAAAAAAAACAGTGCATCCCTTTTATGAACGCACTGAGCCAGAGACCCCCCTTCCCCCACAGCTGCATGACAGACACTGACAGAGACCCCCCTTCCCCCACAGCTGACACTGACAGAGACCCCCCTTCCCCCACAGCTGACACTGACAGAGACCCCCCTTCCCCCACAGCTGACACTGACAGAGACCCCCCTTCCCCCACAGCTGAGCTGACACTGACAGAGACCCCCCTTCCCCCACAGCTGACAGCCTGACAGTGACACTGACAGAGACCCCCCTTTCCCCCACATCTGACACTGACACAGACCCCCCCCACTGACACTGACAGACACCCCCCTTCCCCCACTGACACTGACAGAGACCCCCCTGCCACCGCAGAACAGAGATACTATTACTAATGTCCCCCAACCGTCCCCTGTCTCGGGTCCCCCCCATCACAGACATCCCCCCCAGAGATACAGAGACCCCCATGATAGCTAGTTAGCTACATACATATTAGTTTGGACTTACATACCTGCTGTGTGTGGGTTGTTGTGCACTGCATTGCATATAGCACACTGAGGAGGACAGTGCTCTGCTCTCTGGGCTCCAGTGGCTGGCTGGCTGGCGTGACGGCTGGGCCTGGGACGACCACGGGGAGGCTGGCTGTGATGGGGACGCTTGGGGCTCCAGGTCCTGGCTGGCTGCAAGACAAACAGATTTCCAAGCTCTCCTTACCGACCAATCTGCGACCAACCGAATTGACCTGTCCAACAGTACGTTTTGTCTTGTTATATGCATTGCCCTTCCAATGCTCCTTGCTGCAGAGACCAGTTACAGGTGTGGACAGTAACCAGTTGTTTTTGTTATAGATTATATTGACCAGGCAATGCACTGACATCTTTGCTGCCATTGTGCTATAGGCAGGATATTCAGTGTGCCCCTGTGCCTTTAAGAAGGGTTGGGCTCCCTTCAGGTATATCTGTCCTACACCTGTCCATTAAATGCATGTGCTTCCATTGTTCGGGATTCTCAGAATTTAGAGTTAGGACCACAGATAATGGGGTGCCTTGACGGGGCTCTGTGGCTTACGCATGTATTTGCAAATGTGTGCAACTAAACCCTTGTTTTTAACACGTACTGTTGGACAGGTCGCAGATTGGTCGGTAAGAAGAGCTTGGAAATCTGTTTGTCTTGCACTATACATACATAGCTTCTTCAGGAGATTAGTCTGGGTAGTTCTCATGAAAAATGTTTTAGGTCCGCAGAAAGGACATATAGGCCCATTTAATCAGTATATATATATATATATATATATATATATATATATACGTACCAAAATTTCCAAAGAAATAGAACTAGGTGGGAGACACTTAGGATTTGTCTAAAAAGTTCTTGTTTGTGGATATCAGTATACAACAAGGGACAATAGGACCCGGAGTTCATGATACTTATGATCACCTATGTTGTAGCCAATCCACAGATCATATAGTGCATTGCAGCTTACAAGGATTTAATATAATAAAGTGGATGCATTCCCTCTTCATGGATAGCAGAGCATCTTGTGACGTCAACACACCTAAAGTGTCCATTTTCTTCACTGGCCCTCCTAGATGTTTGCAGAACTGCGAGCTACAATGCTCAATATAATCTGTGGCTTTGCTACAACGTAAGTGATCATAGGTTTCCTTAATTCCGGGTCCTATTGTCCCTTGTGGTATACGGATATCCACCCACAAGCACTTTATAGACAAAACCTAAGTGTCTCCCACCTAGTTCTATTTCTTTGGAAATTTTGGTATGAATTTTTTGAAAACTTTTAGGTATTATATTATGCACTATGCATTGTCACTTTATGTCCTGTTAAAGGTTTTGTGCCCCTAGCATTCACGAAGTGCAATAGTATATTCACTAGCTCCTAATTACATCGACAGAGACAGAGAGGAACTGAACCGTGTCTTTTCCCCTGTTTCCGGTCTGTAAATATGAGTTTTTGTTAGCTCCGGAGTCATCAGGAAGTAGAGCTAGTTCTCTTTCCCTATTCCAAAATGGAAACCTGAGAGCTTCCTGTTCCGCTCTGGAACGATTGGTCCGGTTGCTTAGCAGCATCTATAAATAGCGTGCGGGTGCCGCCCTCCACGTACCCCGCTGAAGAAGTCACACCCACTGACGCAACGCGTACGGGGGAGGAGCTGTGACGTCACCCGCGACGCTCCGAAGGGATCGCACACCGAGCGGCCAGCTGGCTGTGCTGTTGTACACTTATGCTGTTCGTTGTGCACTAGGATAGTGCCATGCTTGTAAGTGCAATATTTTTTATTCAATAAATTGTTATATATACGGAGAGCACTAGATGTCCTTTTGTCCCCCCCTCTATGTTGGAATCTCTTACTTTATGATCGGTCTGAGGTTGGAGGTTGGAGGCAAAGCTGAGCAGATTGGGAGCCCATCAGGTGTTTGAAAACACACTGCGTTATGACCCTAGAGGTCTGAGCATTGAGGTGAGAGGCTAGCACACACTCTGGTGATGGAGTCACTTATGAAGAGGTGCATCTGTTTCATCCTTTACAGCACGGGTTTTCCTTGATCTTATGGCTTGGATTTGTGACATTTAAAGGACTCTTCTTTATTTTTAGCTTGCACAGTATTTGTGATTTAATTGTTCAGTCAGGACCTTTTCACAATTATACAGTCTGAGTTCATACTTTCTACTGTAGCGCTGCACCCCTTTTGTATTTTATGTTTCATCTGGGTTTTGATAGATTTGACCTTTACCGGTGTTCAGCAGCTTTTATTCCATTTTGCTGATTGTAGCGCTGAATGAGTTTTCATTTTATATTTTCTGTAGCAAGTCTATATACATTTGGCTGCTAATCTTACAGAATGGATGTTTTTCAATATATTGAGGTGCGTGAGATTGCATTAGATGATGTGTTTACACGCACACTTATATCCAAAGAACCGAGCAACCTTTCCCATTATTTCAAAAAGTTAGGACACTTATTTGAAAAAAAGATTAAAGCTTGGTGGGATGTGGTTTCATTCCAACAGTATATCTCCTCTAAAATAATCCCGCGTCGTTTGCGTTGGGATATCCCACCAAATGATGGGCTTTTAGATGAGGAATCATACACAGAATGGAATGAATTCTTCACTACAAAGGGTCTTGAGCTCCTCACTTTTCTGTTAACACGGAAACAGAGGAAGATGAAGGCTCTTGAGACCCAAATAGAGGCCATCAAAACCTCTATAGAAAAAGAGAAGGATAAGCCAGAGTTCATAAAATTATCAGAAGAACTCAAAACCAAACTCATCAAATGGGATAAGGAGGCTCAGGAAAAGAAAAAGAAAAAATTCCTTAGGGATATAGGAGATTTTAGCAACAAAATGGTGTATAGGTGGCAAGTAAACCTTCTGTCCTCAGCAGCCCCTGAAGCAGTTTCCAGCACCTCAATGAATGAGGACGTACCCACTCAGGATTGTGGGACTCCTCAGTCACAATTTCCCTCATTAGGAGGGCCTCCACCCAGAGGAAGAGGTCGGGGAAACAAAAGAGGGAGAGGCCGAGGAAGAGGGGGGGGCAAAAACCTTATCACCGTCCCTCATCCAGGGAGAATTGGAGTGGTGATAATTATCACCAACCCAACCTTGAGTGGCAAACTGTCCCCTATCACAATAGGGGGCATCGAGGGGGACCTAGAGGACGTAGGGGACAGAGAGGTGCGTACCCATTAGGGGATCGCCCTATCCCAACGGAAAATAGGTTCCAACCATTACAAAATCAAGGGGAGGACCCCCATTTTTTAGGGATACAGAGGACCCCCTGGAGGGACCCTCAACTAGACCCGTCAACTCCATTGGGAATCAGCCCCTATTATCCTCCTCAGCAGCCCCCGTATCCATTGATAAACGGGACGGAAAATCAAAAGAAAAGAAAAAAAGAGGATGCAGAGGAGGTAGAAGGGTACAAAAAACCAAAATCCCAATAGGAACCGGGATATTCAATCTTAGCGGTGTCACTCTTACAGATGATGAGATCAGAGTTTTGGACAAGGGACTAAAATTCGCACCAACTAAGAATATGAATAAGTTCGATACCTATGTCAATCTTCAAAAATTTGCTAGAACATTAAGTATCAAAAAACATTTTTTAACAAATCCATATCCTGATAGGGGAGAGGTTAGAGTCTCACACCATTCCAAATTACGGAATAAATCAGTGTTTAATCCCCCTAATGTGGACACTAAGAACATTGAAGTGTTCAAAAATATGGTAAGCCGTGATTTGGACTCACTTAGGATCAGGAGAGCAAATGATCCTCAACAAATCAAAAAGGGTATTAAACTGCTAGAGGGCAGGAAAGATCTAGTGATCCGCCCGGCTGATAAGGGAGGTGCCTTGGTAGTAATGAGTGGGACTTACTACCGTCAAGAGATGCAGAGGCTCCTTAGTGACAGGAATACCTACTCTCTCTTGTCAGGTAACCCTATGATCAGGTTTAAAAAAGAACTGGGAGTTTTGATCAACAAAGGGGAGAAATCTGGAATTTTGAGCTCTAAGGAAGCCCAGTATCTCAACCCCTTATTTTGCAGGACCCCTATAATTTATTTTCTCCCTAAAATCCACAAGAATCAAACGTGTCCACCCGGCCGTCCAATTGTAAACGGCATAGATTCTATAACGGCAAGGTTAGGTCAGTATATCGACCATTATCTGCAGCCTTTGGTATGTGGTACATCCGCATACCTCAAGGACACTAAACATGTAATCCAGCTTCTTGGGGACCTAACGGGAACTTCAGAAAGTATATTGGTAACTGCTGACGTAGGGTCGCTTTACACCATCATAAATCATGAAGATGCTTTGAGTTCTGTGAAGTGGGCCCTAAGTAAGTCAGATTTGACCTCTAAACATCGTAAGTTCCTTGTCGAATGTTTAGACTTCTGTTTACTAAAAAATTATTTTTGGTACAACCGAGAATATTTTCTACAAGTGAAAGGAGTTGCTATGGGAGGACGTTTTGCTCCCAGTGTGGCAAATTTATTTATGTCACACTGGGAGGAGGAGGTGATCTTCACAAACCGTCCTCCCCAGCTGAGTTGTTATCGTCGTTTCATCGACGATCTCCTCCTAGTTTGGAGAGGAGATATGACCAGTCTGCAGCAATTCATGAACCATCTTAGTTCCAACAATAGGAACATTGAACTAACTTGGAATGTAAACACCGAAAGCATTATATTCTTGGATTTGGAGATTTTCAAAAATGATGGGTGTCTAAAAACTCGTACCTACTTCAAACCCACTGATCGTAACTCCTATATACCGACAGGAAGTTGCCACCATAATCTATGGTTATGTAATATCCCCAGAGGGCAGTTTTTAAGGATGAAACAAAACTGTTCTCAGGAAGAAGACTTTCGCTCACAGTCCAAAATATTAGCCTCTAGGTTTTTAGAAAAAGGTTATGCTCCAGAACACATAGAGAAGGAACTATCTAGAGTGAGTGAGATCGAACGAGAAACCACTCTTATGCCCTCTAAAAAAATGGCTACCAGTAATGAATTTTGCTTTGTGCTGGACTACAATGTCCAGTACAAGAAGTTTGAAAATATAGTAGCCAAGTATTGGCCCATCCTACAACAAGACAGGGTATTGGGCCCGACCCTTCCATCAAAACCTAAATTTGTCTACCGAAGGGCGCCAACCCTGAGAGATCGGCTGGCACCAGGGGTTCTGGATCCCCCCATTAAATCTGATAATAGGCTCTTTCCATCTATGAAAGGTTTTTACGCCTGTGGAAGATGTGCTGCATGCAAAACCTCAAAAGGTAACATCAAAAGAAGGAAGGAATTTTTAGCTACAGCCACACAGGAAGTGCATGTTTTGAGGGATTTCATCACATGTGAGACCAAAGGTGTCGTTTATATGCTCGAATGCAAATGCGGATATCAATACGTGGGCAGAACCACGAGGGCATTGCATGTTCGAGTAGGAGAGCATATGAACAGAATCAGACAGGGAAAGGATAAGCACAATGTCCCCAAACACTTTAAAAGATACCATCACTGTGACCCTACTGGATTAAAGTTTTGGGGGATTGAGAAAACTACCAGGCATTGGAGGGGAGGTAACTTTACTAGGCAACTAAGTCGAAGAGAATCATTCTGGATTTACCAGACTAAAGTTTTAGTACCAGGGGGGTTAAATGTAGAATTTGATCTTAATTGTTTTATTTCCAATAGATGATTATTGCTGATTTTTAGATGTTTTTTCTGTTATGTTTTTTATGTTTTTTATATATATATGTGTTTGTAAGATCCATACGGAGCATCGCGGTTACACGTCTTTTTTAGCTTTTATGAAAAGATTTTAGAATTGTATTTACTATCTTATTTAACATTTGCCATTTTTTCAAAGAGACTTTTTTTAAAAAGACTTTTGAAGGAAAAAAAGAGTTTTTGTATAAAATAATTTTTTGAAAACTTTTAGGTATTATATTATGCACTATGCATTGTCACTTTATGTCCTGTTAAAGGTTTTGTGCCCCTAGCATTCACGAAGTGCAATAGTATATTCACTAGCTCCTAATTACATCGACAGAGACAGAGAGGAACTGAACCGTGTCTTTTCCCCTGTTTCCGGTCTGTAAATATGAGTTTTTGTTAGCTCCGGAGTCATCAGGAAGTAGAGCTAGTTCTCTTTCCCTATTCCAAAATGGAAACCTGAGAGCTTCCTGTTCCGCTCTGGAACGATTGGTCCGGTTGCTTAGCAGCATCTATAAATAGCGTGCGGGTGCCGCCCTCCACGTACCCCGCTGAAGAAGTCACACCCACTGACGCAACGCGTACGGGGGAGGAGCTGTGACGTCACCCGCGACGCTCCGAAGGGATCGCACACCGAGCGGCCAGCTGGCTGTGCTGTTGTACACTTATGCTGTTCGTTGTGCACTAGGATAGTGCCATGCTTGTAAGTGCAATATTTTTTATTCAATAAATTGTTATATATACGGAGAGCACTAGATGTCCTTTTGTCCCCCCCTCTATGTTGGAATCTCTTACTTTATGATCGGTCTGAGGTTGGAGGTTGGAGGCAAAGCTGAGCAGATTGGGAGCCCATCAGGTGTTTGAAAACACACTGCGTTATGACCCTAGAGGTCTGAGCATTGAGGTGAGAGGCTAGCACACACTCTGGTGATGGAGTCACTTATGAAGAGGTGCATCTGTTTCATCCTTTACAGCACGGGTTTTCCTTGATCTTATGGCTTGGATTTGTGACATTTAAAGGACTCTTCTTTATTTTTAGCTTGCACAGTATTTGTGATTTAATTGTTCAGTCAGGACCTTTTCACAATTATACAGTCTGAGTTCATACTTTCTACTGTAGCGCTGCACCCCTTTTGTATTTTATGTTTCATCTGGGTTTTGATAGATTTGACCTTTACCGGTGTTCAGCAGCTTTTATTCCATTTTGCTGATTGTAGCGCTGAATGAGTTTTCATTTTATATTCAATATAATCTGTGGCTTTGCTACACCGTAAGTGATCATAGGTTTCCTTAATTCCGGGTCCTATTGTCCCTTGTGGTATACGGATATCCACCCACAAGCACTTTATAGACAAAACCTAAGTGTCTCCCACCTAGTTCTATTTCTTTGGAAATTTTGGTATGTATATATATATATATATATATATATATATATATATATATATATTTATATATATAAATATATATACATACTGATTAAATGGGCCAATATGTCCTTTCTGCGGACCTAAAAATTTTTACATGAGCAATGCCCAGACTAGTCTCCTGAAGAAGCTATGTATGTATATGTATAGCGAAACATGTTGAGGAATGACTGGATTTTTTGCTTTACTGTCACGTTAAAAAGAAAACTGCTTTTTTAAGATTTTTTAACATTTATACAATAAAAATTGAAAATTTTTATAAATTGACACTGGATTGTTTCTATGACACCTTAAAAACCTTATTACTTTGGTAAATTCTTCATTGATGGTAATCTTTCCAGGGTGTGGTGCAATTGACTTCTGGCACACTCATCTATATGTTTACCACTTCAGCCCCGGAAGATTTCACCCCCTTCCTGACCAGACCCTATTTTGCGATTCGGCTCTGTGTTATTTTAACGGACAATTGTGCGGTCGTGCGACGCTGTACCCAAACAAAATGTATGTCCTTTTTTTCCCACAGATAGAGCTTTCATTTGGTGGTATTTGATCACCTGTGCAATTTTAATTTTTTGCGCTATAAACAAAAAAATAGCAACAATTTTGAAAAAAAAAAAAACAATATCTTTCACATTCTGCTATACGACATTCCCAAAAAGAAATTTAAAAATCAAAATTTTTTAACATATTAGGCCAATTTGTTTTCTACTACATATTTTTGGTAAAAAAATAGCAATAAGCGTATTTTTATTGGTTTGTGCAAAAGTTATCGCGTTTAATAACTAGGGGAAAGATTTATGTCATTTTTTTTACTAGTAATAGCTGGGATCTGTGATTTTTTGTGGGACTGCGACTTTGCGGCAAACAGATCGGACCCCTAACTGACATTTTTGACACTTTTGGGGGTACCAGTGACATTACTACAGTAATCAGTGCTAAAAATATGCACTGTTACAGTAATAATGCCATTGGCAGGGAAGGGGTTAACCCTGTTGGTGGTCAAGGGGTTAAATTTGAGCCTAGGGGAATGATTCTAAGGGTGGGGGGGAGTGGCTTCTGAGATGACCATAGAGACATGTGATCCTATATAGCAGGAAAACATGATCTCTATGATCATCCTGGGGAGAAGAACGGGCAGCTGTGTTAGCAACATCTGACTATTCTTCTCTCTCAGCGGGGAAGGATTGGAGCCGCCTGACACAGGCATTGGCTTCCCCGCTGACGAGCAGGGGCAGGAGCGCGCCGCCGGCGGTGCGCACTCGCCCCCTAGACTCCCCAGAGCGAACGCTGTACATGTACGGCGATTTGCCTGGGAGCGGCTGACTGCCACAGTACATCTGCGGCGGGCGGTTTAGGAAGCAGTTAAATACTTGGTATTTTTCATATTGAAGCTTACCAATTTATAGATGTGATGGTTGTATTCGTTTGCTTTATTAGGCTTCCTTTATTTTATTTTCATTTGATGATCCAGCCAGCAATTCTGTTGTTTTTCACAAGCTCAAGCTCTCCAGCAACAGTTTACACAGGTAGGACAAACCCCTCTGGCAGGGGTAAAAAAATGATTTGTTTTTATTTTTTAATGCAAAACCTTTTCCCAAAAGGAAAAAAAGAAAAAAAAACTGTTTGCTGTAACTGATTATAAAGGGTGAGCTGGGGGTAGACTTCAATTTGTTAGTGCCTTTAAATCTGCTAATACATTTAACACTACCTTTACCCCCCAGAATGACAATGCTCCTGTCTGATGTACCCCCTGTTCTCGTTCCTCCAGAGCTATGTCTCACTAATACAGGAGGTGTGTTACTGGCTGCAATATAATACATTTTTGATTTTGGGTTTAATACTGCTTTATTACTAGGGCTTATGCTGAAAAGCTTTATGTCATTGTGCTTGGTGGCCACCTAAGTACTGATATAATTATTTGATCTCTTATAAAGAATAGAGGGCAGCAGGAGAAAGTTTTGTTGGCATTGAATGAATTCTAAGGTTACCATCTGAACCTCAAGCAGTAAGATACGTTTCCTCTAATATATACAGGATTTTTCAATTCCTCAACTAAATTACTAAATCAAAAGAAAACTTTGATAGAAAAATATAAAATATTTCATTAAAAAATAATTGTTGAGGTCCATAGACTGTGTTCTTACTACTCCCACCACACTGCAGGAAAGTTTAGGTTGTAGGAACATATCTTTGACAGATTTCCACTTAGTAAAAACTAAGCAAGCCCTTCTATCTGCATGTTATTACATACCCTTTAACCTATTTATTTGCTGGGAATTTAGTTGTTTCATTAATGTTACACTTAACTACCCATGAACAAGCAGACACATCATGAGAAAGGCTTAACGTGCTTCTAAAGGCCAAACATGTTTTGCCTTAATGCATTTCTTGTATTCAGGTAATAAAATGTTCCACTAGCTGTATCACCCTCTCACCCCACTTTATGCCCTATCTAAATCCAGAGATGTGCTTGCCTGAAGAAATTGCATATAGCATGTAAGTGTAATATGTTGGCTATTTTAATAATAAAAAAAAAAACATTCCTTATAACTCTTTAATGTTAACCTGTAGTAGACTATGGCCAATTATTTACATATTCTGGCAGAAAAGAAAACAGGCTTTTATTCAAGCTTTTAGTTACCTTTGAAGTCGTATACAATGAGAGACAATTCATCTTAAAAATTTATTACAGAAGCACTGTAGTTGGCTGTATTTGGATGTTCAGAAACTTTAGCTCACTTTGCTATAACAACCAGAAAAGACTTGACAGGTTTCTAGCCTCCTAATTCAAACACCACACATTTACTGTGTGTTTACACAGGTTAGAAGGCTGTCAAGTCACTGGCAATACCAGCTAGAAACCCACTATACAGCCTTGTTTGAGACGTTTACACCTAACAAAAAAGTTTTGACTTTCTAGATACCCTTCCTCTAGCTAAACTAACAAGAAAAAAGGCAGTGGAAGGGGAAATCAAAGTAGTTATTGAATGATTTGCAAATTCCTGGGTCCTGATGGGTATCCCATTTAGTGCCCTATTTAATTTCAAAATAAAACTTTCCTTGACCTATACAATCAGTAAATATTATTTTAAATAAAGAGCATTACCTTGCACTATGCAAAAAAAAAAAAAAAAACACTTTAATAACACTCATTCTAAAAAACTCCCTCTCTTGAAAATCTCATAGGACAAAATTAGAAATTAACAGTATTATATATATATATATATATATATATATATATATTATTGTGAGGGATTAGCTCGGTGGCGGGTGTGGATGACCCCTTGGGGGGGGGGGTTAGTTACACAGGGAGATAGCCGAGAAGTAGTTGCAAACAACAGTGTATGGTTTTATTCTTGCAATTTTCTTCACACAAGTGCAAGCATCAAAAACATCAAAAATAAAATAAAACACAAAATAAATCCTTGCCACTGTGGGCGGCTACCTTCTCACACACAGGAACCTACCTAAGGAGTCTGTCCCCAACCTACTGTTGGGCAGACTTTGCTGATCCTACAGCAGACCATCAATAGTCCATTTATTTTCTCTTCACCCAGAAAATGTCTCTTTTCTCTTCACATAGAAAACATCCATTGGTTTTTCTCTTCACATAGAGAATGTCCCTTTTCTCTTCACATAGAAAACATTCCTTTGTTTTTCTCTTCACATAGAAAACAATCCAAGACCTCACCTTGAGAAGTCTTCGGTTTTTTTTACCCTCCTCAGAGCACATCGCTTCAGGAGGGGTTCCTCTCCCATGCTTACACAGCGTCAGGAGACACACATCTGACTGTCCTCCTCTACCCACACAGCGTCAGGAGGCAGCAATCAATAGACTTCCTCTGGACAAATTATAGAGGCCTTAATTTCCTCATTCTGAATAGCTGAAGGGTTTTCAACTTCTTTACACCTTCCTGCTGGCTACCTCTGCAGCCGACACCCTATAGTAATTGGTGAATTGTCTAAACCAAGCAGACATGTATCTCCTGTCTGTGACAACATCCACAGATTTACCTGACTTCCTGTCACATTATATATATATATATATATATATTGTGAGGGATTAGCTCGGTGGTAGGCGTGGATGACCCCTTTGGGGGTGCGTTTTCACAGAGAGATAGCCGATTAGAGGTTGAAAACAAGACTGATTTATTCATGCAATTTACTTCACACAATTGCAAGCATCAAAACAGCCAAAATAAAATAAAAGACAAAATAAATCCTTGCCTCTGTGGGCGGCTACCTTCTCACGCTGGAACCTACCTAAGAAGTCTTTCCAACCTACTGTTGGGCCGACACTGCTGATCCTACAGCAGACACTCAAATGTCCATTTGTTTGCTTTTCACACAGCACAAACATTGTCCATTGAACATGTCCCTTTGTTTTCTTTCACACAGCACATGTTCATTTATAACAGGATCCTTTACTCTTCAGATTCTTCACATGGAACACAGTTCATTTAACAGGTCCCTTTACTCTTCACACTCTTCACATGGAACACTTCTCTTCACATGGAACACTTTGTCTTCTCACCTTTGAGACGTCTTCACTCGTGGTTACCCTCCTTAGCTTCACATCGCTTTAGGGGGTCTTCTCCCATGCTCACCAGCTTGTCGGGAGGCACACATCCGACTGTCCCCCTCTCCCAGCCCACACGGCGACAGGCGGCAGCAGTCCTTCTCCCATGCCCACACGGCGTCGGGAGGTACACGTATGTCTGTCCTCCTCTCCCAGCCTACACGGCGACAGGAGGCAGCACTCAATAGATTTTCTCTGGACAAATTATAGAGTCCTTGATCTCCTCATTCTGAACAGCTGAATGGTTTTCAACTTCCTGCTGGCTCTCTCTGCAGCCAACACCCTATAGTATCAGTGAACTTTCAAAGCAGGTGGGAATGTGTCTCCTCTCAGTGACTACATTCCCAGATTTACCTGACTTCCTGTCACATACCCCCCCCTCTTGTTTCAACCCTAGGGTTGGGACACATATTTCCAGGCACGCATGTGTCAGGCACTGCTGACTCACTGATAAGCCTCCTATTATCCTCAAGCTTCCGGATGAAACTGTTTTGTCATCTTCATTGACAGATTTCTCATAAATGCCACACAGTTTGTCTCTCATCTCATATACACATTCTTCAACTGCATTTTTGGCATCATTTTGCTCCTTCTCGTTTCTGTCATCTTCATTGACAGCTTTCTCATAAATGTCAGACAGCTTGTCTCTCATAACCGTCTGTCCAATCCACCATGGAGGACCGTGATCCATAGGCAACTCAATTGGGCTAGTCTTAATGTCTTCAACATTCTTAAGACGCCTCTCTCTGCAATCCATAAATGTTTTCCACAAAACTTTGAGAACCTTTGCTTCACTAAGCTTTGTTCCAAGTAGGGACTCTTGACATCCCTCTGTGACTTGAGTTGCCTCTCCATACATCTGTACACAATCATTGACTTTTTGTTGTAAAAGGGAATGATCTTCCTTCTTGAGCTTTGCTTGCTCTAAGATGCTGTGCAGAGGATTTTCCAATTGAGACAACAGGCTGTCACACATTTCTTCAAAGTGACCCCTGTTCCTTTTCCCAGAGATATCAATATCATTCACCAAACATTTCATATTCATAGGCAGATCGGAAGCATTTGCACTCATCAACTTCTTAAACTTTTCACCCTCCTGAGCGAGTCGCAGTAAAGGCCTACTATTTGATTTGATATTCAGTTTATATTTCTTGCCAAACTCTTCACAGAAGTAGTCAACCAGAACATCATCAACTTTCCTTACACCAACATAGGGGTTAAAGGCAACAACACAGTTGAACCCAGCGATCTGGGTGGTATCCATTATAGACCTCCTCTCTGCATCAGTGAAGAAGCATGGAACTGCAACACATTCTTTTACAGGTTTCTTCAATGCACTTTCTGCTGAACTATTTGACCGCTCAAGGTCACCTAGTTCTTTTTCTCTATCTGAATTCCACATGGAATGCATCTCAAGATCACGATCAAACTTCTGCCACCCGTCTTTCACCAGTTCCATTTTGGAAACACTCCCTGAAAGGCACTTATTCATTTGCTTCACGTTTTCACCAACAGCCTTAGTTTTCCCCACTAGGTTTTCAGCCTGAACTGAGAAATCATCACATTTCTTACTCAGCTCCTTTGTTTGCTGAAGCTCTAATGATACATTTTCCAATGCTTGAAGTTTTTGAAGGAACGGTTTATTCCAAAGGGGTGATTCAAGCCACATGTCATCACATTTCTGAGGCTCACTCAGGACAGACCCCAAAACACTGATCCTTTTAAAAACTGCATCAGGCACACTATCCCCTCTTTGGGACAGATCCTCTGTTGCCTGGAATTCCTCTTCCAGTTCCTGCAACGGAATCTTCATCTCTTCTACTTGCTGTTCTAAGGCTCGCTTAGACTTTTCTAGCTCCTGAACTCTTTTCACAACATCATCCTTGGAGCTGACCAATTCTTCCATTTCTGTACGCAGCTGTTTGTTAACACTTTCTAGTTCAGCCTTACACTCTAGAGCTTCCTCCAAAGAGCGAGCCAAGAACAGGGCTTTGCTCTCGTTATCACGCACCTCCGTTTCTGCACGGGCGCGTTCTTCTGCATATTTTGCAGACACAGTCTTCTCTTCACCAAGCATCTGATCAAACTTCTTTTTCACATCTTCAACACACTGTAATGAACCAACGCTTTCTTCCATGCGTTTTTTCATATCCGCTATCTGAGCTTGCAATGTTGCGACTTGCTCTGATAGGTTTTTCTTTGCTTCCGCCTCCTCTTTTAATTGTTCCAGGAAGCCATTTTTCTCATCTTCCATTTGTTTGAGCTTTGTGCTAAAACTCAGCCTTTGACACCTCTCTTCCTGTAAGAGTTCCTGCGTGTCTTGCAGCTGCGATTCCAAGATAGAAAAATCTTCCGCAATTTCTCTAGATTTGCTGTCTGCTTGAGAAAGCTGATTTGTAACATTGTCCAACTCAACCTGCAGTCGGTTTGCCTTCTCTAACAGCTTAGCACACAATCGGTCACCTTCTGACACCTTGACTTGCGATTCCAGAAGCTGTGCCTCTACTTTTTCCCTCTTATGTTCACAATCTTCTTTTCCCTGCATAAGAGCCTTCACCTCATTGGCTAGTTTCTGGGAATGAGACTGTAATTCTGCCACACAGGCTTCTTTCTCCTTTAACTGCTGCTGGAAACGTTGGGCTTCACCTTTCCAACTTTCACAGTCTGCACGTAATTCATCTACCACATTGCTCAAAGTGGTGAGCTCATACACAGTACTCAGTAATTTAGCCTCTCTTTCACTTTTCTCTTTGTCGCTGAGAGACAATGTCGCTTTCAGAGCAACATTCTGTTCCTGCGACTCCTGCAGGTCTATTTTTGTAACTTCCAAACACTGAAGACTTTTTTCCAGCTGATTACGCAACTCCAACATATCAGCCATACTTTGCTTCTGCAAAGTCTGAATTTCACTTTCCTTTTCCATGAGGATGGTATCTTTCTCCATTATAGTCTCTCTGCGTTTTTGCAACTCGACCAAAAGAAGAGCAGTGGATTCTTCCCACTGTAACACATGAGACTTGAGTAGTTCATTCATTTCCTGCAAGTTTCTATGCTCCATTTTAAGCAATTCCAAGGCTTGTTCCTTTTCTTCCATTTTCCGTTGCAAGGCATCCAACTTAGCCCTGCACACATACTCGGTTTCCTCCATACCGATGGCCTCCATTGGCTGCTGGCGTCTCTGTTTCCAGCCTGCCATGCTCTCTTGATGAGCCTTTTGTTGAGCTGCAAAGCTCTGCTGAAAATCCGCATTTGCCTGCTGTTGAGCTGCATTTGCTTGCTGTTGAGCTGCATTTGATATAATCAGATGTTTCAACATCTCCTCCATTTTGAGTTTACTTTTCATCTGAGCACACTGCGTCTCCATAGCAGTTTCATCAGTGTTGCTAGGGACAACAACCTTCCTCTTTAGTAGACTCTCTTTAGGCATGGATGGGGCTGGTTCAGACGGCAACATCCCCTCCATCCATAGAATCCGGTCTCTCATTTCATCTATCTTTGCATTTTTCAGGCGTTTGGACCGCCCCATCTTCAATAACTCCACAAACAAATTTTTCACAGTCCAGCAAACAATTTTCAGACCACTGTCTCTTCAACCCATGTAGTTTTTCTCTCTCTTGCAGGATCTCTTTTCCTGCGCACACAGTTTGTGCAGTCACTTGCACCAGACACAACAAAGTTCATCAAATAATTTTGAGACCGCTGTCTCTTTAAAACACTTTTTTTTTTCTGTCAGGATCTTCTCTCCTGCACACATAGATTGTGCAATCTCATGCACCAGATAAAGTTCATCAAACATATGCACTCCATTGCAGGGATCTCTGCTTATGCCCGCATCCTCCACCATATGTGAGGGATTAGCTCGGTGGTAGGCGTGGATGACCCCTTTGGGGGTGCGTTTTCACAGAGAGATAGCCGATTAGAGGTTGAAAACAAGACTGATTTATTCATGCAATTTACTTCACACAATTGCAAGCATCAAAACAGCCAAAATAAAATAAAAGACAAAATAAATCCTTGCCTCTGTGGGCGGCTACCTTCTCACGCTGGAACCTACCTAAGAAGTCTTTCCAACCTACTGTTGGGCCGACACTGCTGATCCTACAGCAGACACTCAAATGTCCATTTGTTTGCTTTTCACACAGCACAAACATTGTCCATTGAACATGTCCCTTTGTTTTCTTTCACACAGCACATGTTCATTTATAACAGGATCCTTTACTCTTCAGATTCTTCACATGGAACACAGTTCATTTAACAGGTCCCTTTACTCTTCACACTCTTCACATGGAACACTTCTCTTCACATGGAACACTTTGTCTTCTCACCTTTGAGACGTCTTCACTCGTGGTTACCCTCCTTAGCTTCACATCGCTTTAGGGGGTCTTCTCCCATGCTCACCAGCTTGTCGGGAGGCACACATCCGACTGTCCCCCTCTCCCAGCCCACACGGCGACAGGCGGCAGCAGTCCTTCTCCCATGCCCACACGGCGTCGGGAGGTACACGTATGTCTGTCCTCCTCTCCCAGCCTACACGGCGACAGGAGGCAGCACTCAATAGATTTTCTCTGGACAAATTATAGAGTCCTTGATCTCCTCATTCTGAACAGCTGAATGGTTTTCAACTTCCTGCTGGCTCTCTCTGCAGCCAACACCCTATAGTATCAGTGAACTTTCAAAGCAGGTGGGAATGTGTCTCCTCTCAGTGACTACATTCCCAGATTTACCTGACTTCCTGTCACAATATATACACATATATATAAGAGGCTCTATCCTATTTTAGCTCAATAGCATGTTCAAAATGAAATTAAAGAATGCATTAATTATCCATCAAGACATAAAATGATTCATCATGAAAATATTGCATTTCCTTAAAGAAAAAAAAAAGAAGATTTTGTTTCAGCCTCAACCTTTGGGCCTTAGTCATAATAAAGTAAATACAATAAAATGCTCTTCTATCCTCTCTCAGCTGTGGCTCAGCTGTGTACAGGTGATGAATAACCCTGTGAGCTGTTCCTTCACCCCTCACAGTATGAGAAACCCCTGATGACCTAAAACCTGTCATGTCACAAGAATATTGTTCTTTAAAGTGCTCTCTATTTTCTGTCTGTGGCTATTTTGACATATTTTGCAATATCCCGACCTTTGCGTACTATAGAATGTTTTTGTCTTTGTTATAAAATTGTTTTTGTTAAAATGATTTAATTATTTTTCTTATTATTATGTTGCTATTTTGTTGCCATATCGCTACTATTGTGAAGAAACCATTCACAGGGTTAATATTCATCACCTGTAATTGATTTCTCTGTTGAGCTGTTTGGTGTATACATATTATGTTGACTAAGGCCCAAAGTTTTGAGCAGAAATGCGTCAATATTTTCATATTATGGATTCTTGATAGGTAACAAATAAAGTCTGCATTATTTTATTTTGAGTTGTATCCGTGTCAGACTTCCTACTTTCCACATGATGGTCTACAGTATGTACAGCGTATATCCTGGCTTAGATTAATGCACCTTATTCTGCAGATATTAGGCAAGGGTTTGCAGACTGCAAAATTTTCCTTTTCTCAATAGCATGTTAGCTGTGCTCAAAAATTAACTTATGCTTAATTAATTAATGCTTAAAAATGAAAGGAAACAGGAGTATTTTAGGGGTTAAGGGTTGAAAGGGATCATTGTACCAGGGGTTATCCCTAAAGATTCCTAATGCTAGATATAAACTGAAAGGACACCACCTCATAGTTCAGTGTGGGGGCATTCAGCATACAGGTGACTAAAGATAGTACACCAAGATGTCATGCAAGGTGAAGAAAAAGGAAACATAAAAAAATAACTAGGATGAGCTAGGTGACAGGACTGGTAGAAGTGAGAGATGACACAGTGGAGAAGGTGAGAAGGAAAGTGGAAGTGAGGTTGGTTGGGCATTACAACATTAGTGTCCATGTTAATCCTTTAAACGAGGGCAGCCAATGTTCATATTAGATTCAAACACCATTTCTAAACATTAGTGGTTTTGTATTCAATCTAAAAGAACAGTGTAGAGTGAAATTTTGAGTAGGTGCCCTTTGGAGAGCTGGTAGGGTCTTCTATTAGTCTTTCAACCCAGTGTTTCAAGGTGGGAGGGGAGGTTTGTTTCCCCAGTGCTGAGATGTAGGTGTGGGCTGTGTTCACCAAACTGATTAAAACAGAACATTTATAGTTTTTTATGGGAAGGGTTTTATAAAGTAGTAGAAAAAAAGCTGGGTCCTTGGGCATGGGGTTGCCTGTAACTTTTGAGTGATGGAGTCTACCTGATCGCAAAAGTATCTTGCTTTAAACTGACTAGAATATGTGAACCAGATCACCAGGAAAAGACCAACAATGGTCCAGGGATTTAGAGAACAAAGTTTAGGACTTGGGTTGTTCTGTACCAGTATGTCAGGATCTTATAACCTGGTTCCTAAAATGTTTTGCTCACTAAGTATTTAAGGGAGAAGGTGAGGATTTTAGTTCTCTCATCCTTAGTGAATTGATGAAAAAGCTTATTTTCCTACCTGTCTGGGAAGGAAAGGCAGGGGAAGGGAAGGGAAATGGCCTTAGTGGAAATTTGTGTAAGAGGACGTGCCTCACCAGTTCTGAAGCACTTCCATTTAAGGGTCATTGGGGGTTACACAAATGATTACATGAGGGAGCAAGAAAGGAAGTGGGTACGTGGACATGGTGGTATGGGAACAATATTGCAGATTTACAATGAAGTGCCCATTTTTTTCACAAGTATAAAGGTCTGATCTTAAATGCCAGGAGGGAAGGTAGTATTTCCCAGAACAGAAAGCAGAGGGGAAGGTTGAGGAAATAGACTTTTCCCAAAGATGTGTGCTATTGACCAGGAAGCCATTACAGATCACAAGATTTAAATCACACAACGGAAGTGTGTTGAACAGAATGGAATTAAAGATTACCAGAATCAGGTAAGGAACATTTTTTGTTTTGCACAATATGCTATGATTATTCTGGCTGGTCTGTTATTGCACAAAAATTTAGAGAGGGCAAATTGAATTGTTTTCAAAAATGAAGAATTAGTATGAAAAAGCTTGCAAGCTTGGTATATAGCTCACTGCAAAATATTTTCCTTGATGGTGTTTTACCTATCAAGCCATGCAAATGTCCCTTGGATTTATATATTGAGGTCTTGTTTAATTCTTTTGCAAGAGTTGTAGAGATCTGAGAGTAAATTTGAGACTGCATTTATTATGGCTTCCATCATAGTTAGTGATGGACTGATTTAATTGGAAGGACTAGCTTGGCTCCTATAATGGATGAATGTTGGGGGGGGGGGAGTGGATATGACCTTACAGAATAATGAGGCCTCTGTATATACTCTAAATTACCATTTGCAGCTTACAATGGAAGGCTGATTGTTAGAGAGTTTTGGAAAAGTCTAAATGGAATCTGACATGACATCTTTATGTACAGTTACTTCTGAACTTTGAGAGCAATACGTTGGATTGTTGATATAGTTCTGATAGTTATAATGTTAGATTTGCAAATATTAAATAATTTATGTGCTAGTTTCTGCCTTGAAAGATGGCATGCAATATGCAATCAGTTATGAGACTGTGTGATCAGTCATGCAATTGCAGGTACAGTATAATCCACTTATACATTTTTTTTAATATAATGGGAATCGCTAGGTGATTGGTTAAAATGTGGTATGATACATTCTGGGGAGTGTATGTGGTCATATTACCTTTTACCCCTGTTGACGCTCCTTTGAGATAGCTTTATTAAACCCAAAAATGTAATATATTAAAGCTTACCAATCATAAGATGTGGTGGCTGCATCATTTTTTTTACCCTTTGGTTTCACTTGGTGATCTGGCCAGTAATACATATCGGGTATTAGATAGTGATGAGCTGAACACCCCCCTGTTCTGCTCGCACCAGAACATCTCGAACAGGGGAAATGTTCTAGCAAACATGCGTATTCCATTAAAGTCTATAGGACACAAACATAAAAAAATCAAAAGTCCTAATTTTAAAGGCTTAAACGCAAGTTATTGGCCCAAAAAAGTGTATGGGGACCTGGGTACTGGGTATGCAAACATTTTTTTTTTTTTAAATGATCGTTTTTACAAGAGCAGTGATTTTAATAATGCTTAAAGTGAAACAGTAAAAATGAAAAATTTCTTTAAATATCGAGCCCTTAATGTGCCTGTAAAGTGCTGCATTTATGTGATGTTTGTAGCCCACTGCAGCAATACTGACATTTCTAAAGGAAAAAATTTAATTTCCTTTAAACTTGCTCGCGGCTGTAATGTATTGTCCGCTCTGGGCAATACAGATAAAAAAAATGAAAAAAAGGGTGTGGGGTCCCCCCCAAAATCCATACCAGACCCCTCGGGTCTAGTATGGATTTTAAGGTAAGCCCCACGCCAAAATAAAAAAAAAATGGCGTGGGGTTCCCCCTAAAATCCATACCAGACCGTTATCCAAGCACACAACCTGGCTGGCCAGGATGGGGTGGGGGCAAGCGAGCGCCCCCCCTCCTGAACCATACCAGGCCACATGCCCTCAACATGGGGAGGGTGGGTGCTTTGGGGCACCCCAAGCACCTTTCCCCCATGTTGATAGGGACAAGGGTCTCTTCCAAACAACCGTAGGCTGCGTTTGTGGGTGTCTGCGGGGGGAGGCTTATTGGAATCTGGAAGCCCCCTTTAACAAGGGGGCCCCCAGATCCCCCCCCCCACGTGAATGGATATTGGATACATTGTACCCCTACCCATTCACATAAAAAGTGTACAAAAAAATTAAGACAAAAGCCAGTTTTGAAAAAGTCCTTATAATAAAAAATAAAAAAAATTGTCTCCCCCAATGATCAGTCACCCGCCCGAAAAAAATAAAATAAAAAAAAAGCTCCTGCTTCTACGGAAGCTTCCCGCTCTATGAGCTGTTTTGATTTTGACAGCTCTTTTATAGGGATCTGACGTCACGAGCCATCCCACAATGCACTGCTCAGGTGCAGTGACTAAATGACATGTTGTCAGTAATTTAGTCACTGTATTTGAGCAGTGCATTGTGGGGCAGCTCGTGACATCAGATCCCTATAAATGAGCTGTTAAAATCAAAACAGCTCAGAACGCGGGAAGAGTCTGTAGAAGCAGGAGCTTCTTTTTTTTTTTTCTATTTTTCGGACGGGCGACTGATCTTTGGGCGACACCATTTTTTTATTTTTTAATAAAGGACTTTTCCAAAACTGGCTTTTGTCTTTATTTTTTTTTTACACTTTATTTGGTGAACGGGTAGGGGTACATGTTGAGGACATGTGGCCTGGTATGGTTTTGGGGAGGGGCGCTTGCTCGCCCCACCTCCATCTCGGCCAGCCAGGCTGTGTGTTCAGATAAGGGTCTGGTATGGATTTTAAGGGGAACCCCACACTGTTTTTTTATTTTTATTTTGGCATGGGGTTCCCCTTAAAATCCATACCAGACCTGAGGGGCCTGGTTTGGACTGGGGGTGGGACCCCACACAATTTTTTTCAGCAATACTGACATAAACTGATGTGCCTATATATACATATAATATAACTTTGTGGTATACACTGGATTATCTGATCTCAACAAACTGTAAAAAGCAATAATCTCTCTCCCTGCCAGCAATGTATTAAGTATAGAATTCCACTTATAAATCACTCGCTGGCCAAGGGATTCAAACCCACAACCTTGTAATTGTAATTGTAATTGTAAGCCTGTAATTGCAGTGAAACAGCTGTGGGTTCAAATCCCCCAGCCAGTAGGGCATTTATTGGAATCAGAAGTCAGAGTCCATGATAATGTGGGAACTCAAAGTTCCTGCAAAGAAGCCCATTTGTTTGTCATTTGGCAAACAGCAAATGTTCGAGTCTAACTTACGTTCAACTCGAAGCTCATCCCTAGTATTAGAGTACTCCCACTTTAACTAAATGAGCACAGATGCACCTTTTGACAGCAGCATTGTCAGTCTTGGGGGAGGGGTGTTAGATGTACTAGCAGATTTAAATACACTAACACATTGGAGGCATACTCTAGCTAATACTTTATAAGCTGTTACAGCAAACTGTTTTTTCTTTTGGGATAAAGGTTTTATATAAATAAATAAAGGCTTATCAGCACCCCTGCAATAGTGAAATGGTTTATCTCATCTCTGTAACTGATACATTGTTGTTTAGAGCTTCTTTAAAAAAAAAAGGTTCTTCTTTAAAAAAACACTTTATTATTGCCCTGTAGCTGAAAGAAGACTACAGCGCAGTTCTCTCATTATGGGAAGGCATCCATGGATGTCCTCCTGAGAACACGCTTCCCATGTGGTCCCTGGGGCACACATCAGGAAGTGTCTGTGATTTCTGTGTGCCTTGGACACAGAGCATCACAGATCCGGGTAAAGGCCCAATGAAAGTGGCCCTTTACCACGGAATCACTGTGTCCAATCACAAGCAATCAAAAAAGTAAGTACAACAGGTCATCAGGGGTTGACAGCTCTCCTTGCCTCACACAAAGACTGATTGTGAGGGAAGGAGAAAGTTCTGTGTTGGGAGAGTGAGTTTACTGATTTTTAACTGCCCTACAGTGACCTTATAGAATCCAACTGTGACCATCAGTGTCACAAAGTGCTGCCCCAACAGTGGAGAGTCACCAGAGCCCATTAGTACTGCCTCATCAGTGTAGCTTATCAGTGCCGTTCCATCTATGGGGCCTCATCAGTAGTGATGTCGCGAACATAAAATTCGCTGTTCGCGAACGGCGAACGCGAACATCGGCGAATGTTCGCGAACCGGCGAACATTGCGAACCGCCATAGACTTTAACAGGCAGGCGAATTTTAAAACCCACAGGGACTCTTTCTGGCCACAATAGTAATGGAAAAGTTGTTTCAAGGGGACAAACACCTGGACTGTGGCATGCCGGAGGGGGATCCATAGCAAAACTCCCATGGAAAATTACGTAGTTGACGCAGAGTCGGGTTTTATTCCATAAAGGGCATAAATCACCTAACATTCCTAAATTGTTTGGAATAACGTGCTTTAAAACATCCAGTGTGTGTATACGATCAGGTATGATGTTGTATCGATCAGGTAGTGTAAGGGTTACGCCCACTTCACAGTGACAGACCAAACTCCCCGTTTAACGCACCGCAAACAACCGCAAACAGACCAGAACCGACCAAAATGGGACAGGAACTGGGCTTTAAGGGTTAGGGTTAGGTTTAGTGTTAGGGGCTAGGGTTAGGGTTACGGTGAGATACTTAGGGTTAGAGTTAGTAACCCTACCCCTACGCCTCTAACCCTAACCGTCTAACCCTAAGCACTAAAAATAACCCTAACCCTAGCCCTAACCCTAACCCTAGCCCTAACCCTAATTCTAATTTTTTTTCTGGTTCTGGACATGCTACAGAGCTGAAACTTCACAGGTACACTTTGTAGACCCCCCCCCCGACACTAAATCACACAAAAAAAGTTATTAAAAATTGTCCTTTTTGATAGAGAGCCAATGATTGGAAAAATTAAAAAAAAAAAATAAATTTCTTTGGATTTAGCATCTGGGGGGTCTAAAAAGTGTACCTGTGAAGTTTCAGCTCTGTAGCATGTCCGGAACCAGAAAAAATTACGAATTAGGGTTAGGGCTAGGGTTAGGCTTAGGGCTAGGACTAGGGTTAGGGTTAGGGCTAGGGTTAGGGTTAGGGTTAGGGTTAGGGTTAGGGTTATTTTTATGGCTAGGCTTAGAGGGTTAGGGTTAAGGTTAGAGGGTTAGGGTTATGGTTAGAGGGTTAGGGTTAGGTTTAGTGTTAGGGGCTAGGGTTAGGGTTACGGTGAGATACTTAGGGTTAGAGTTAGTAGCCCTACCCCTACCCCTCTAACTCTCTAACCCTAAGCACTAAAAATAACCCTAACCTTAGCCCTGACCCTAACCCTAACCCTAGCCCTAACCCTAACCCTAACCCTAGCCCTAACCCTAATTCTATTTTTTTCTGGTTCTGGACATGCTACAGAGCTGAAACTTCACAGGTACACTTTTTAGACCCCCCAGACAATAAATCCAAAGAATTTTTTTTTTTTTTTTTTTAAGGTTTTTTTTTTAAGTTTTCCAATAATTGGCTCTCTATCAAAAATGACAATTTTTTAAGAACTTTTTTTGTGTGATTTAGTGTCTAGGGTGTCTAAAAAGTGTACCTGTGAAGTTTCAGCTCTGTAGCATGTCCAGAACCAGAAAAAAATATCATTTTCAGTAGAGCAGGGATGGTGGGAACCCCTTTTACACCTATATGATCTTTTTTTCTGGTTCTGGACATGCTACAGAGCTGAAAATTCACAGGTACGCTTTTTAGACCCCCCAGACAATAAATACAAAGACATTTTTTTTTTAAGTTTTTTTTTTTTTTAATTTTTCCAATAATTGGCTCTCTTTTTGTGTGATTTAGTGTCTAGGGGGTCTAAAAAGTGTACCTGTGAAGAGTGTACCTGTGAAGTTTCAGCTCTGTAGCATGTCCAGAACCAGAAAATTTACGCTTTTTAGACCCCCCCAGACACTAATCCAAAAAAAGTCATGCCTGCCACCGTATATATCAGTGGTGGGTGGGCAGTGGCACTGCAGTGGGCACAGTACACTCTTTGGACCTGACAGTCACTGGCAGCCCAGGCAACTGCAATAATAAAAAATATTTTTTTTTTTCAATTTGCAACAAGATGCTGTGCCACCGTATATATATCAGTGGTGGGCAGTGCACTGCAGTGGGTACAGTACACTCTGTGGACCTGACACAGCACTCACTGCAATTATGACAGAGGAAAAAAAAAATTTTTTAAAATGCAAGGTACTGTGCCTGTGCCACCCGAAATGAGTGTGGTGTGCACACAGTACAGTCTGTGGTGGGTCTGTGGCCTCTCACACACAGCGGGCAGGCAACTGCAGTGTACAATAGATATATATATATATATATATATATATATATATATATATAAACTCAATTACCAGCCCTTAAAAGGGCTTTTGGGGACACTAGATATATATATATATATATATATATATATATAAAAAGAAAAAACTCAATTACCAGCCCTTAAAAGGGCTTTTGGGGACACTATATATATATATATATATATATATATATATATATATATATATAAATAAAAAATCCTCAATTACCAGCCCTTAAAAGGGCTTTTGGGGACACTAGATATATATATATATATATATATATATATATATATATATATATAAAAATAAAAATTACACAAATACCAGCCCTTAGAAGGGCTTTTTGGGGTGCTGTCAGGATGCTGTCCTTACAGTAGTAGTGGACCAAGAACACTGACTAGCAAGACCAGGAACACTGACTAACAACTGTCCCTAGCTATTAACAGCAGCAGCAGCAGCAGCTCTCCCTGCTCTCACTAACACACACTGCTTCAGAATGATCTAAGATGGATGCTGCTCTTGCTTATTTATAGGAGGTGGGAGGGTGTGGGAGGGAGGTATGCTGATCGGCTGGAAATGTGCCTGCTGACTGTGAATTTCAGGGTCAAAGTTTGCCTCAATGATGTATTATAGGGGGCGGACCGAACATCGCATATGTTCGCCCGCAGCGGCGAACGCGAACATGCTAAGTTCGCCGGGAACTGTCCGCCGGCGAACAGTTCGGTACACCTCTACTCATCAGTGGAGCCTCATCAGCGCCCATCATTTTTGCCTCATCAGTGCAAATCCGTGTGGTTTATCAGTGCTGCCTTATCAGTGCAGCCCATCAGTGCAGCCTCAGTGCAATGCATTAGTGCACATCATTGCAGCCTCATTGGTACACATCAGTGCAACCTCATCCATGCAGATCACTGCCCATTTGTGCAGTCTAATCAGTGCCCATCAGCACTCATCAGAGCATCCTCATCAGCATTCATCAGTTCAGCCTCTTCAGTACCCATCAGTGCAGCCTCTTCAGTACCCATCAGTGCAGCCTCATCAGCACCCATCAGTTCAGCTTTACCAGTGCACATCAGCACCCATCAGTGCAGCCTCATCAGCACCTATCAGAGCAGCCTCATCAGTACCCATCAGCGCAGCCTGATCAACGCCCATCAGTTCAGCCTGCTTAGTGGCCATCAACACCCAATAGTACATCCTCATCAGCCCCTCAATTAAGCCTGATCAGTGCCCATAATTGCAGCCTGATCAGTGCCCATTGTTACAGCCTGATCAGTGCCCATCAGAATACATCCGAGCAGCCTCATCAGCACCCATCAGTGCAGTCTCATCAGCATCCATCAGTGCAACCTCATCTGTGCCCATCAGTTCAGCCTGAACAGTGCCCATCAGCAACCATTAGTGCAGCTTCATCGCCACCCATCAGAGCAGCCTCATCAGCCCCATCAGTGCAGCCTCATCAGCACCCATTAGTGAAGCCTCATCAGCACCCATCAGTGCAGCCTGATCAGTGCCCATCATTTCAACCTGATTAGTGCCCATCAGCACCAATCAGTGCAGCCTCATTAGCACCCATCCGAGCAGCCTCATCAGTGACAATCAGTGCAGACTCATCAGCACTCATCAATTTAACCTCACTAGAACACCTCAGTGCATTCATATCAGTGCACATCAGTGCACCCACCTCTGTACCAGTGTCCCCATTACAACAGTGTTTCACCACAGCCCGCAGTCACTACCATGTCTAAAAATTCTTTACCAGTGAGGAGGCATACCAAATCCTAATTATGACTGATGAGAGCAGGGGGGAGCTCTCTGTGTCTGATTCTGAATTCAAGTCATTTTAAGCAATGGGTCTGTAATGGAATCCGAGGAGGAGGAAAGTGGGCCCACCAAATGAAGGCGTTCTGGTTAAGGAAGCTGGCAACTATCAGTAGTGCAGTGGCAACAACCAGTAGCACAGTGGCAACCACCATAAACGGAGTACCTCTGCATGAAAGGCCAGTTACTATTGAGGTGTCACGTCAGCCCCAAAGAGCTAGGGTCCATGCCAGTTTTCCATATGCCCTTGAAAATCCTGTATGGCTTCCCCCTAACTCAGGTGCAGCTAATATCCCTCCTTTTATTGCACAGCCAAGTATCCAGATAAACACAGAACACTTTGCACCTATTGACTTTTTTAATTTAGTTTCACCAATAATTTATTAAGTTCAATTGTGGACCAGGGCAACATTTATGCCCAACAATTTATAGCCAACAACCCACCTTCATATTATTCACGTTTCTATGAATAGAAACAGTTAACATTGGAGTTCAAGATCTTTTTGGGTTTTAGATTTAATATGGGACTTATAAAAAAACAAAAATGAGTTGTGCTCTTACTGGTCCACTGACCCCATCCATCATATACCCATTTATAAAAAATGGAGTAAGAAAAACACAATTATCGCTACACAATGCAATGCTCACTCACCCAGCGCTAAAAAAATAATAATAAATAAAATTGTTTTGAAACAACACCCTCAATATGGGTCGCAGCTGCTGCTATATGGCATAATAATTCAACCAAATTCTCTCTTTACGTGCTGGAGAATGTATGCGATATTGGGCGGACATGTGTTGGTTTCTGAAGTGTTGATACAGAGTTTGGGCGGAAGTTCCATAGTCTGCGTCTAGGTAAGAAGGGCGGAAAGTAGTGTTGTTTCCGGCTTCCGGTTAGGCGGAGAGCGGGTCTACTGCGCCTGCGCCTGAAGACGCATAAATATTGGTTGGCTGCGCCGTGCACTCACGCTCTCAGTGGAAGTCCGTAATGACGAAATGCGTGAGGGCGTGAGTGCGCGGTCGCCACAGCAAAAACAGTCACCACGCTTAGCCACGCTACGAGCTCCTGGAGGACACGGGACAGCAGCGGCGGCTCTACAGTGCGTGCATGTATTCGCAAATGCCTTCATTTCTTTGGCTCCTGTAAGTAGAATTTGGAGGGGAGCGGGGTTAGTGTTTTATCGATTGTCACAATAAAGTGTTACGGAATTACACTATGTGCCCCCGCTCTATTTATTCCATGACACGGTGATGGTGAGTGGAACGTTATATGAAGGTGGTCAAAGTGTTTCTTGGAACCGTGGTGCAGTAGTGAGGAGATGCAAGATCTGGTGATCCTTTTGAGTCTTATAGGCGAGCTGTGATCAACTGTCTGGTGAGTGTCCAGAGTGACGGGGAGCACCTGTGGTTGGTGGAGATCTATTGGAAGATATAGCAATCCTTCACACCCTTCCCTTTTGATCGGCTAGAGCCAGACTGGATTCAAATTGTTTTTTACAATATTGCACACATTGCTTCGTGTGCATTATTAGTGCTGCTAGTGTTGTAGTGTGTAGTTTTATTCATATGTGTTAGATTGATTCTATTACACCTCATTTACATATACCCATTTATGCATCAGTTATGCCAAGAACATGTTATTTTATCATCGTGTGGTTCCTCCATTTCAGTGATAACACCCAGTAAACTTTAAAAAAAATTCTGGCGCTTCTTAATTTTTTTTTCTCTGAGAAATTCTCCCAATTATACTAATAATGACAAAAACATTTCTGTGGATGGGTCGCTGATCCACTTCACTGGCAGGCTGGGCATAAAGCAGTTCCTCTCAAGTAAAAGGGCCTGATATAACAGGCTTTAAGTTATGCGACAGAGCCACAGGGGACACATAAATGCCTTTTGCATTTAGAAAGGAAAGGACATCCAGCTGCATCCCCCTAAGTGTCCAGTTAATATTGGAACTAGTGGAAAAATTGTTTGGGGCCCTGTCTTCCCATTTTTTTAAAAATGTTATCATCTTTACGTTGATAATTATTGTACCAGCTATCCCCTTTACCCAATCTTTACCAGAAGAAAACAATGGCGTGTGGAACCGTGAGAGCTAATAGAAAGGATTTCTCCCAAAGGCTAAAAAAAACTAAAAAGAGGGGAGCAGTGAGTTTGAGGAATGAAGAAGTATTGGTTATGAGATGAGGGGTAAACAAGACATATATATATATATATATATATATTACAGTATATAAATATTCTTCAATCCACAATGACATCACCGTTCAAATCCATAGAAGGAATAGCCCAGTCTAGAAGCCTGAATATGTACATGACGATAAAATATTTATGAGGGAAGTCCATTTTAATGATCAATGATCCATCTCTATCATGCAACAAGAAGAACCCACCACTGGTACAAAAAAGTCTTCATTTATCTTTTCAGTTTGGCATTATATAATTCTTATGTTATCTACTGTAAATCCACTGAAAGACCCAAACGCTTTCTCCAATACCAAGAGGAAATCATCACTGCCCTTGTATACCAACGCCATTTTCCCCATAACGTTTCTCCCAGAGAAACAGGCCAAAAGCAAAAAAAAAAAATATAGAGAGCGCTCCAGAGGGGGAGTTAGATGAGACATCATTTATTATTGTCCCCAGTGTCCTTCCCAACCAGGCCTATGCATAGGGGAATGCTTCCACCGTTACCATACTTTTCTACAATATTAGTCAAGTATGGTGAATGTAGTTCTGAATTCTTGCTGCTTTCCCTTATCTGACCATTTGCCTTCACACACATCATGCCTCTTCCTACTCCTGAACTGATCCTGGACTATTATTCAACCACGCCCCTGCCTGATGCCTAAACTGACTATGCCATTGCCTTCCACCTGAATAGACCCTGGCCTGTTATCCGACCATAGTGGCAACTTTGGCTCTGAGGAAGAGGGTCCTCCCTTGAAACACGTAAGCCATACAAGGTTGTGGGGATGCCATTATGCTATCCGGCAGTAGAGAAGTGTCCTGGAAGTGAGCAGTCCCTATTTCCTACATGCTTGTACGTATCCTATGTTTGTGAGTATATTGTACGCTACCTTCTTTGATTTTAATAAACTTTTTAAGTGGTAATGCACAAGGTCGGTACGCCCTTCTTTTGTCATTTTCTTGTAGTGCTTTTTGGATACCCTTGGTCCTGAGGAGGGCAGCAAGACCATTCCATTTGTGCCTAAAAAAAACCCTAGATCATTTACCTTTATGCACACCACTCGAGCGCAGGAGAGATACTGTTTTATTGTTATTTGACCATGCCTCTGCCTGCCATCTGAATGGACCCTGGCTCATTTTTAGACATTTCTTCTGCCTGCCCCTGGGTTGTTTATCAACCACATTTCTGCCTTCCACCTGAAATGACCTTGGCTTGTTAATTGATCATGTTTTTTGGCTGCCGCTTGAACTGATCTTTTGCCCTGCTACTGTAATAGTGGGATTTAGGATAAAACAGGGGTCACACATATTTGAGGGGCTTCTGGATAGTTTTTCTGAATAGAGAAAACTATGTTTTTTGTTTTCTCCAAGTTTTGTAATTCCTGGATTAGGATCTGGAGACCAGAGGCTTCAAAGATATTTGGGTGGGTAGCCTCTACCCCTGTGCCCAGGTCTTGCCTAACTGCATTCATTAATATCATTAAGATAAAGATATAATTAAAAAGAAAAAAAAAACAACCCTTAATTTTGTGTTCTGCTCTGCACATTTCCTATATTACATTTTTACATTAATAAACATCACATGGTTAATGCGCAAGGTTGGTGTGCCCTCTTTAAGTCACCAATGATGGAGGACAATTCCCCTGTGATAATGATAGGGCATTTTTCCTCCCACTGATCTCAACAATGGAGCACTATTCCTCCCTCTGATACAAAAAATAGGGAACAATTCCTTCAACTGATGCCAACTATGGGGTAAAATTCCTGCCACTGATTTTAACAGAGGAGCACTATTCCTCCAACTGACACCAATGATGGGCCAATTTTTCTCCCACCGACACCTATGATGGGGCACTACCCCTCCCACTCATGCCATTGGTTGGACACTATTCCTTACACTGACTCCCCCCAACTGACCAAAGGCACTAGGTTATTTTTTTTACTGCCACTGACTGTCAAACTGGGGATTGTTTATTCCTATTTGTGCCAGGACATTTTCTACTGCCACTGGTCCCAGTCTGTCCCTCCTAAAGTTCTAAGGACAGTGAACTGGCCCTTTGTTTAGAAAGTTTAAGCAACCTGACCTTAGGTCTAACTGAAGACTCCCAAAGTAAAAAAAAAGGGCTATTTTTTAACACAATACAGAAGGGAAATTGGTAATTGTTTCAAAACACATTATAGAAATACTAGGTAGTTTTTTTTCCTACCATGGAGGGTTAGATTGAAGTAAACTTCTTTGCCCTGCATGGGAACGACACACGTTCCCTTTGAGGAGGAACTCTAATTCCAATGAATAGAAAGCATTTTCTTTAACTCTATGATCTGTTAAATGTACTGTAAATTTATACATGATTTTGCATTCATTAATATCATTAAGATAAAGATATAATTAAAAAGAAAAAAAAAACAACCCTTAATTTTGTGTTCTGCTCTGCACATTTCCTATATTACATGCTGGTTCATAACACAGCAGATTGCAAGAGGATATTGTTGCACTTCTAAGCATTTTCCTGGTTCAGACCTGCTTAGCTATTACTTGCTAGCTGAGTGTTGTTCACATTATAACCATGCATGAGCCACCATAGGATATCTTAATCTATTGTTTGGTTACAGCATGAGATCAGTGCAGCTATTTGTTGAACAAAACTTATACTATTTCATAGTGAGAATCAGTGTGACTGCACAATATAGCCTAAATGTTCTAAGCACTATTATCAACATTACTTTAAACATAAACATTTTTGATGAAAATAAAAAACTAAATGTTAGATTGACTTCCTTTAAAAAGGACTTTTTTTTCTCAGAGAATAGGTACAGGAACTCCCCCTCTCCAAATCACCCCTTGTCTCTGCCTGTACCTACCTTCGAGCACTGTCCATTGGTTCCACTTCCTACCCATCTTCCAGTACTACCCTTTTTAGGAGAATACAGAGCCAAGTATCATTTTTTGTGCTATGTAATTTGTATGGAATTCATTATTAAGATAAGCAGTATCACTTCCGGTTTCCGGCGCCCATGTGGAAAGCAGCACGGAACGGCGGTTCCAACCTCATCTGCCTACAGAGCCCAATCCACGGCCCATACGACCCGGTGGATCACTTCTCAGCACCCCGGGGACCCGGTACCTATGGACAAATTTGTCCTGCACGGCCATCCACTGGCCGCATCACCCCCTAAGGCCGCGCCCTCTGATCAGGCCGCACATGAGGCAGAAATGGCGGACATGGCTCCCCTTGCCTGCCACCTCCGCTGCACAGGGACAGACTCCCACAGCCTTCCTAGACTCACAGGTCACCTCACTGGCCCAGGCGGTAGCTGCCCGATGTCCCCTACGATCAAAGAGGCTGTGGACAAGGCTATATCCCAGGGGATGGCACAGCTGCGGAAGGAGCTGGGGGAGCAAGCAGGCAGGCTGTCAGAGCTAGAACACAGAATGTCAGACCTGGAGGATGAGCTCCAGAGCTATTTCTCAATGGACCAGCAAGCCAGGCAAACACAGAGATATATACTGGACAAACTTGATGACCTAGAGAATCACTCCAAAAGAAATAACCTCTGCATAATAGGGCTCCCGGAGACCTACGATGCTGATGCACTTCTTGATTTTTGCATGTCTCGTCTCCCTTCGGCCCTGGGTATCGCTTCTGCTTGCACAGTGGAGCGTGGCCACCGCCTGGGGGCCCCATTCAATGAACGGCGTTCTCCTCGCCCTATCATTGTCCGTTACCTCAACTATATGGACAGGCAAAATATAATGAAATCCTTCAGAAATTCCAAATCTTTACAGATCGATGGCCACAAGCTTTTAATCTTTGCAGACTATTCTCAGGAAGTTTCAAGATGTAGAAAAGCATTCCAACCAATCTGCCAGGCCCTGTTCCACAAGGCCATCAAATTCACTTTAGCCTATCCGGCCACGTTACGTTTTACTGATGCCTCAGGAGAGTAAAGGTCATTCTCGCATCTGGATGAGGACAGCCAATACCTACAGACCTATCTCCATATCTTTGGATGCCTCTCCCGTTCCCACCACTTCAACGTCCCCAGGGCCCAAGGGAACAACGCAGTCCCAGAAAAGAGCCGGCCAAGAATCTCAGACTTTCGGGTCCTATTTTGCGATCCAGGCCACGCTAATGTAAATTTACTGGTTTTCAATCTCTATTTGCACAACCACTGTTCTGCGCCACCTCTACCATCATCTGAACTGCCCTCCTCTCTCCTTCTTACGCTCGTGATTTACTCCCCAGCCCTGCGAGCCAGTCACATTTGTTGATCTCCTGGTTTTCTTTGTGACCCTTTTGAATGCTGATCCTATGCTACTATACTGCTGATTGGTGTTAATTCCCAACTCATGTTTCTTTGTTCTTTTTTTTTTTTTACCATGTTTATTTAGAGGTTTCTATGATTTTCCCCACGGTGCTCAGCCTTTCGGTGTACTGGAATTCTGCGGTTTGCCTCTCTCTAAGTAGCCACCCAGATCTGTCCCGCCGTGAAGGACTATATCAGTTCTGCTCTATGCCTTGAGGGCGCCAGACTCCACTCACCGGTAACGCTGTTCCTCATGTATATATGTTCTACATGTGGGAAGAAGAGAATCTAGACTTCACTTGCTTACCACTCCTGGTTTACTACCCCCGACCCCTGTTGGGTCCTGTACTTCCTATGCCCCTGCCCATATCCAACCAGATGCTCTCTTACTCCTACATGTATCAAACTTTGTCTCTTATTTGCTGTGCTATCTCTTTACTGTCTTGACACTGTTATGGCTGTTATGTCTGCTCTTTAGTCTCTCCCAGAACCCTGAACCCACATAAAAGTCGTATCTTGGAATGTTAAAGGCCTTAGGTCACCACATAAACGCATGGCTGTTCTCAGACACCTTAGGGGCCTGCCGACAGACATTGCCATTCTCCAGGAGACACATTTATCTGAAAACAATTTTTTCCGAATGAAGAAACTGTGGGTGGGCCAAGTCATTGGCACTCCGGCAGTCAAGGGCAAGGCAGGTGTATTGTTGTTGATCCATGAATGCTACCCTAATGATCTGCTCTCATCTAGTCTCGACGACGAAGGCCGCATTGCGATCCTTCAGCTCAAAACCCTGAACAGAGACTGGGCGATAACAGGTGTCTATGCCCCTAACACGCCCTCCAGGCCCTTCTTCCAACACCTCACATTACTTTTGGCTACATTTATACACCTTCCTCTTCTAGTGACTGGGGATTTTAATCAGGTCATGCACCCTCAAGAGGACATGTCCCCTGGCAGGGATTTACCTCCCACTAGATCACCTCCTCACGTTAATCTACTTTCCATCTTCACTGAGGGCTTGCACCTCACTAATGTGTGGCGACCAGCTTATCCCGATGCAAAAGAATTCTCTTTCTTTTCACACCCCCACAGCACTCTTACCAGAATTGACTATATTTTTCCTAATGCTCTCATGTTACCCTTCTCGACCCACCCCAACATCCATGATATTGCCATTTCCGACCTCGCCCCCATTTCGGCTGTTCTCACCTGTTTCGCTGCCACTCCCTTTGCTTGAACCTGGCGGTTCCCGGCGTACTTGGCCAAGGACCCCTGGGTCCACACACTCATTAAAGATGCCTGGACTGACTTCCTTGCCCATAATGCCACCCCGGAATGTTCTCCGGCTCTGCTCTGGGAGGCTGGGAAGGCAGTCTTGAGGGGACGACTCATCTCCTATGCAATAGCCTTAAAAAAAAAAATGTCACTAAGGCATATGCAACTGCCAGCGCTTCCCTTAGGGAGGCCCAGGCTCTATTTAACTATTCTAAACAGGGAACAGTGGCTCTGGGCTAAAGGACACTTTGACGAGTGGGCGGAAGCCCGGGAGAACCTGCATAAATCGCATCAGGACTGGAAATTTCACCAATTTGGGAACAAGCCCGGTAAATTGTTGGCCTCGCTCTGTAGAGGTCCACACACCCCTTCGCACGTAGCTGCTCTCAAAGATCCACAAGGTTCTCTTGTGGACGATCCCAAACAAATCATTAACATTTTTGAACAATACTATCACTCGTTATATAGTCCCAACCCCATAGATTAATCTTTTGCCTCGTCGCTACTGTCCGCGATTTCCCTTCCTCCTGCTACTCAAGACCAACTTAATTTACTAAACGCTCCCTTAATCTTAGATGACGTCACTACCATGATTAAAACATTGGCCTCGGGCAAATCCCCTGGCCCAGACGAGTACCCACCAGAATTTTACAAACTAACATCCAAATCAGTTGCCCCCACCCTCCTTGCAGTATTCAACCATATCCTTTTGGGTCACCCCTATCTTCCCATGGGCTTCCAAGCACTTGTCAAGCTTATACCTAAAAAGGGTAAGGACCCGACTGATCCAGACTCCTACCGTCCGATATCCCTGCTCAACGTGGATTCCAAGATACTCTCCAAAATCATGGCCAACAGACTTGCTTCTATCCTTCCTTCCCTCTTACACCCGGCCTGAGCCAGATTTACCCAGGGCAGGTCAGCAACGTCCAACATTCTCAAAGTGCTTGTAGCACTCGAATCAGCTAAATCAGATCCTGACACCGAGGCTTCGATTGTCACATTAGATGCCGAAAAGGCATTTGACAATGTCAGTTTTCAGTGGCTGGATCTGGTTCTTACTAAGCTGGGCTTTGCTGGTCCTGTTCTCCACTTAATCTGGGCTATGTATGAGCAACCGACGGCTCAGGTGATCGCAGCAGGCAACATGTCCCAGCCCTTCCCTCTCTATAAAGGGACGAGACAAGGCTGTCCGCTCTCCCCCCTGCTCTTCAACCTAGCCATTGAGCCACTTTCCAGATCTTTGGTGTTCCATCCCACCCTTAGGGGCATTCAGGTGGGCTATCAAGAACTGAGATTGGCTCTTTTCACAGACAACGTGTTAATTTTCACCTCTGATCCCCAACATGATCTCCCCATCATCCAATCTCTTTTCGGTGATTTTCGCAAATGCCCAGGCCCGCATATTCATTTTTCTAAAAGCCAAATTTTACCTCTAAATACCATGCACAAACCACTCTGGGCCACTTCCTCACCACTAAAAGTCACCAACAACTATATCACCTATCTTGGGATCAAAATTGGGAGCCACCCTTCCTCGCTATATCGCCCTAATTTCACTTCTACCCTAGACAAGGTAATCGCAGAACTACGCAACTGGCAAAACCTCCCTATCTCCTTTTTTCGGCAGATGTCACCTCTTAAAATGTCCAGCTTCCCCAAATTACTTTACCCCCTGCAGACTATCCCCCTTCTCCTGAAGCACTCAGACCTACACAGACCTAATGCAGCACTTACTACTTTCCTTTGGAAAGGACGGCGCCCCCGCATTGCCATCCAAAAGCTCTACCTCTCCTAGCGAGATGGTGTCGTTGATCTTCCGAATACCAGAATTTATAATCTAACGTGTCTTTTACGTGGGTGCTTGGACTGGATAGGCCAAAAGTCGGGATATACCAATTTGGACCTAGAAACCCAGATGGTGACCCCTCGTGCTTTGGTCTCTTTGTTGCACTGCGGAAACAGGGAACTTCCCCCCTCATTGAGAACCAATGTTCTGATCAGGGACACGGTCGCAGCTTGGAGGGAAATAAGAAAGAAGCTGGGTGTTCCCCAGCTTCTTTCCGGTTACTTACCTATTAGATACCATCCTCTGTTTCCCCAGACTCAACATCACCCAGCCTTTCATGAGTGGTCCACGCTTTGCCTGACCTTGTTCTCTCAACTTTTTGACTTCTTCTCTGGTAAGCCACTGAGCATTTCAGATGTCTCTCGTGTATATGGAGTTCCTCTGAGTCATTTCCTATACCTTTAGCAGTGTGTAAGCTTTGTTGACTCTCTCTGCCACTCTAACCTACAACGCTTTCGGGCGTCAGTCATGGACTCCTGGAGTCTTCAAGGCAGACACAAAATATCCCACCTTTATAAACCTTTGCATAGAGAACTTTTCAGGCATATCTCAGATTTGGTAGCAAAACCCTGGAACAAAGTCCTTCACTCTGCCTCAGCCCACGACCACATACTTTCTGGATATATTACCACTTGCCACTATGTACACAATGAATTTTGGAGGGAACAACAATTGAAAATCCTCCACAGGGCCTACATCCCTTACCTTTGCTGGTCTTCGGACACATCTCAACACCTTTGTACTTTGTGCAAGGCCCATAGACCCTCACTCCTGCATAAGTTGTGGGAGTGCCCACAAATTTCTTCTTTTTGGGACCAAACTCTTAGGTTCATCTCACGTCATCTTGGCCTAACTCTACAAAAAGACATATATGTTCTCCTCTTCAAACACCTGGACTTACAACTCTCCATGATATCAGGCCGGCTGAAATCTATATACCTTCGGCATAAACCATGGCTAATTACCTGTCTGATGTCAGCCTGCAGACTCATACTCAGACACTGGGTGGATGTGTCTCCGCCCTCCACAGTGGAATTACTTTTAGATCTCCTAGCTCTCATGACGGAATGAAGGAACACACAGGCCTCACTCTTCATTCGCACCCTCACCCAGATGTTTTCCTTCAGAAATGGAACTGTTTCAGTACCTCAGGGACTCTTACTCTGGAGATCTGATCTTTCACCTCTGGATGTCAGGCCTTCTTCTTTGATTATTGCATCCCACTTTTCATTCTCATTTTTTAGAAAATGTGTGAAAGCTTTTTAATCCTGTGTAAAAACATTTGTAAATAGACCCATTCATTTTATAGAGCACAGTAAGTAACATATAATAGTTTTTTTTTTAAATATACAATAGATTTCCCCTTACTTTGTTAATGTTTTCTCTCCCTACATGTAGGAACTGTGAATGCTTTAGCAGTAGCTAAACATCACAGTTATGCTGTGGTGACTATGACAGTATGTGCCAGAGTAATGTGTTGACATGGCTTATAGTCCAACTCAGAAGTATGCGGAAAAGGGTAACAGCATTGCAGCTAATGTAAGTGCTGTCCCCCTAAGAAATAGAAGCACCTGTGGATATACTGTTCTGGTATTTATTTGAAAACAGGTCCAACAAAAAAGGATTAACAACATATTTGGTTTTATTTCAACAATTGACCACCAGAAGGTTTTACTCCCTTTATGACCAGTGTAACGGAACCGCCGACCCACGCAGTACTTGTGCTTTTCCGTCAGTATACAGCTTCCTTGCAGTCATGAACATATATACCAAATTTTCCCAGCTGCCCTCATACAAAGCTAGCCAACAACCTAGCTTGTACAAGTTTTGGAACCTTCTCCTTTATTGAACAGTTTCACACTCACATCCCCCTCCTAATCAAATTACCACATACAGGTCAGGGGTTGCCTGACTATATTATCCTATGCAGATGACATTGTATACAGAAAAACAATTAACATATCTAAAGAACAACCAACACAAACAGTATATTTCCACTCAGCAACTAATAGATGACAGTGATTCAATCAACCTGAGCCAATTAAGTGACAGAGGGTCGTCCTTGAGCTCCTACAATGTAATACAATTCACAAACAATAGGTGTAAATACAGAACCTATTGTAGCTAAGAGGTGAGTACATCAGCATATTCAATGATGTTGAGCTGATGATATTAGCATATTGCCTGTCTTTCATTCCCAGTGACAGTGAGTATTGTCACAACCAGACCATTTTCTACTCTTCAGCACTGTGCTATTTAACTGGCAATTGTTTGGTCATGCAACACTGTACGCAAAATAATTTTGTATCCTTTTTTTCACATAAATTAGTTTTTATTTTTTATTATAAAAAACAAAAAAAATATGAAAAAATTGAAAAAAAAGTGTTCTACTTTCAGTTATAAAACATATCCAATAAAAAGTGTAAAAAATCTAATTTCTTCATAAATTTAGGCTAAAATGTATTCTGCTATATGTCTTTGGCAAAAAAATCCCAGTTGGTGTATAATAATTGGTTTGTGTGAAAGTTATAGTATCTACAAACTCGTATATACAGTATACTGGAATTTACATAGCTATTGATGCTATACTGTATTGGCTGTGATCAGCGACTTATAGTGTGACTGTAATCGTGTGGTGGGCAATCTGGCACTAACAGACACTCGCTGGGAGGGTCACTAACTGACTAACTGACACTGATGATGCTAGTGACACTAATACAATGATCAGTGATGCTACTGTACACTGTACTAATGACACTGGCTGGGAAGGGATTTAAATCTAGGGGCAATCAAGTGGTTAAATGTTTCCCTAACAAATGTAATGTGTGCTGATTTTATTTACTAATCAGTTTTTTCTCCCTGCTTTTCAGGGAGAAGAAACAACCAGATCAATGTTCTCTGTACACAGAGTTCAGCGTTTGGGTAAACACAGCACTCTGCATGTGATTGGACATAGCTAATAATTGGCTGAGATCTGCTGCTAAATTCAAGCTCTCTCCAATCACAGCATGGGTCAGCACAGGGCACACAGATTTGCACCCAAAACCTGGAAGCAAGCCAGCAATGAACATGTACACTGCTGATCCTGCACCTGCCACCCACTGGCAGTATATATACTGTTAGTGGTCAGCAGGTGGCTAATTTATTGTTTGTGAAAAATTTCTGTTGTACTGCATATACATCCATTTTAGCTATATGAGTGAGGAATAATAACCCAGGAAAACAAACTCAAATACCAGCAAGTGCTAATAGCATATAAAGAGTTAGTAAACTTTTTCTGGACTGGAATTTCAGCTTTGCATTGTTGCTTCATCTATTTCCACTGAAATCAATGACAATCTCAATACATGGGTTAAGACATACATCAAGGCATGTTCTGATATACTGTATACTGTCACTTATGAGATGCATCAATATGCATCAATCTGTGTTGACATTTAATACAAAGTCCATTGCAACGCACATTAAATACACATGACAACACACACACTAATGCACATTACCACCCGTTGGTGTTGTCATTGATATAGATGAAAAATGCATCAGGGAAAAAGTATACCTATAGGTGTACAATCAGCCAGATAGGAAAAAAACATGCTAGAAGTAAGAGTTTTCCTTTTTTATGTTCAATACGTTTTATTATTGTTTTGACAGTGTTACATTCAAACAATAAAGACACAACCATTATAGAAGTACAATAAATAGGAAAATCAACTTGTCCCTGCAATTGACACAAAGTACTTGTCAAATGATAATCAAATTACAGTTTGTTCAAACATTACAATGGAATGGAATGTAGAAAAGTGCAAAACAGGAAATATGCATTATACATGCAGTGTACATGGGCCTAGGCATAAATGTTGAAGGCACAATTTTAACTATGACCCAATTGTTCTCAATTTTTAAGAAGGTATACAGAAGGCTATCCTTTGTTTTGGAATGCAACATGGAAGCAAAAGAAGGAATTAAAGGAAAGGTAGTAATCAACATAGTTTTTCAAATAACATTACGTGTGCCAAATTAGTAACAAAAAGGGAGAGTGTGGGAGTCTTTCAAGGCCACATATGGGTCCTTATGCTGGGAAGTGCCCAAAACATGTTGGAGATGTTGAATTTTTTTAGGCCAGTATTGTTTCACTGTTAGGCATGTTCACCAGGTAGGTGTGAAGATACGCATCATTTGACAACTTCTAAAACGTGTAGAGGAATACAATGCTATCACTAGGTTCCATCTCATGAGTAATTTATCATTTCAAAGGCAGAACAGTGTTAGAGTTCATGGATGTGGATTACCACATTTGGTCCCAGAGCTTGTAAAATAGTACCCTGCTCAATTCCAGTTCTAAATTGACTGTGTATGGAGATTAAGAGGAATGGATTGCATGTAATTGTGGTGTAAATAACAAGAGAAACAAACCAGGACTATGGGGGTCAGAAGCACATAGAGACCCTAATGGTCTGCTTTTTGTATATTGGTTGGATATTTATTCCGTAAGTCAAATTATTGTTTACCTGCAAGTAGCAAAAGTATCTCCAGATGGGAGATGATGATTTTTTTTTTTTTTTGGGGGAATGATTTTTTTTTTTTCAATTATTTTTATTGAGTTTTATAACACAAAAAAGATACAACTAGTCAATAACATAACAACAAAATGGAATATAGAGACCGATATGAGAAATAACAAGTCAGTCAGAGGAGTATACTATAAAATACCACATACAGAATGTAATTTGATTCTATTACCATAGTCTCACATACAAGCAGGAAATAACACCAGCATATAAAAAGTGCACCAGAATATATTGAATAGCCGGTGGTATCAACGTAGAAGGGTGTCATTGTTAAAGTAAGAGCGCCAGGGTAGCCAGTCGCGGGAGAATTTAAAAAATATGGAACGCTTCACGAATTTGCGTGTCATCCTTGCGCAGGGGCCATGCTAATCTTCTCTGTATCGTTCCAATTTTAGTATATGTGCTGCCATGGCAAGCACTTTGGGGAATGATTTTATACCAGAGGAGCTAGATGAGTAGGGGACAGTAGTGAATTGCTATTAGTTCCTATGGCAATTTTAATTTCCTGTAATAGTTAAGGGGGGGGGGGGGGGGTGGAAAGAAATAGGACCACCAGAATGTTTACAATCATCCTGCTGCGTCAAAGAATGAGCAATGATGGGATTAAACACACAGAAACACTGTATCTCCAAAGTGAGATTTGTCCAATCTAGGCTGCATAGTAGTATTTTGAAATATGAGGTAGACCAAGACCTCCACCTTTGTTTAACCCTCCTAGCGGTATTCCCGAGCGTGGCTCGGGGTTAAATTTCAGTGCCAAAAGCGGTAACCCCGAGCCACACTCGGGGTACCGCCAGAAGCATCGCTGGATCCTGGTAAAGTGGTTACTTACCTTGTCACCGGGATCCAGCGATGTATCCCGGCGGTGTGCGGCGGCGGATCTTCCTCCCGATGCTCTCTGTGCCCCGACTTCCGTCTCCTGTGACGTGACACTCGCAGGGGGGTGGAACCGGCGACAAATTCAAAAGTAAAACACACCAAACACACTGATACATTGTAAAATAGAATAAATTCACATTAGTTCCCCCCCCCCCCCCGTGTGCCCTTTCCTGCAGTTTTACTGTACTTTTTATGTATATATATATATATATATATATATATATGTGTAAATAGTTGGTTTGGGCTGCTCATTTTTAAGAATTACATGCAAAATAATGGTACTGCTTTCAGCACCTAAAATCGGAAAGAATCATTCCGCCAGGGATGATGAAGGCCTGTTTTTTTTTTTTTTTTCCTAAATGCACATAATATAATTGGATACTAATATTTATAGGTGAAGTTTATCCAGAGAATGTCAAATCACCTGTTTGGGGACCAGGAAGGATTTTTTCCCCCCCACTGGAGAAAATTGAATCATGCTTTATTATTTTATTTTCCCTTCCTCTGGATCAACTGTGGGTATAGGATTGTATATTCTGTATGGAGGTTTTCTATTTGTGTGTTTTTTTTTCTATGTTAGTTGAACTGGATGGACTTGTGTCTTTTTTCAACCAGATTAACTATTTACTGTAACTATACAGCAGAACATCACTGACTCTGACACACATGGTCTCTATTTTATTCCAAATGAAACAAGATATTTGGTTCTGTGGAACCTTTAGGTGAAATTAAGAAGCTGCCACAGGTAAAGGTACTGTGTTTTGCAAAAATGTATATAATAGCAATCTTTTAACTCTTGCCATTTTCCCCATCCATAATACTGTATATTGTATTAATTCCAGAATTCAAGCTAATACAAGAGATGTTTACAAAGGTTGGGGTAGAAACTTGAAGAAAATTTTCTTGAAGAGGAAAAAATAAATCAATGGTAGGAACATTTAGTTGAGGCACGTGTGGGAAAAAAAACATCTTGAACTATAAAGTGTGGTGATCAAGCAAGAAATGTAGGGCCTTTGATTTAGTGGGATTAACTTGTAGAAAAGATATTGATACAAATTCAGAATTTAGTTGTACCAGGTTGCAAAGAGACACAATTGTTCTGTATAAACGGAGGAAAACATTATCTGCAAGTAAGTAGCATTTATGATGGTGCCATGCTGTTTCTATGCAATTAATGTCATGAGAAGGACTGATTAAGTGGGCTAGAGGCTGAATAACCAGAATGAAAATTGGGGAAAGGAACACCCATGTCTGGGGCAAGGTACACCCGAACGTGGGGCAAGGGACACCCATGTCTGGTGCCTCTGTGCAAAAGAAATGCTTCAGTTTGATGGGCAGAATAGCAGATATGTGACAGTGGTTTTGAGTACAGTGTCTTAACCCAGGTTAAAAAATGTTATTCAAAACCAAACAACTGGGAACCATAAACCTAGAAAAAATGTGGTCCAAGTAGTGCTCTGTGGCAAATTATGGGTGTGGCCAGTTTGTGATAACAGTGGCACAGTCTTGAAGGATTATTGTTTAACCCCCATTCCTTCTCTTATCTTTTATCTTCCCTTCCCTTCCCTTGTCTTTTTTTTTTCTTTTGTAATCTCCCTGGCTGCAACCATGCAGTGTGAACAATGCACATCACAGGCAACCATTCAGTAATCACCCTACACAATCATTAATCCAGATTCCACAATGGCACCAAAGAAGTTATCTGCGCATGCATGGACGCTGAGTTTTTCTGCACACTCTCAGACAGCACCAGCAGTGTCATTTTGGAATCAAGATTGCCAATAGCATAGGCAAAGGCTGAGTGGGTGCCTATAGAATGCATGGTTTTGTCACGTATCTGTTGGATCAGCACCGGTTCGGGGTTTGAACCCGGGTCTCTGGGGCGGAAGTGCACAGCCCCCCCCCCCATTCAGGTCTTGGTTTCTGCTGCAGGTTTTTTGTACTGTGCAACTCTCCTTATGGACACTTTAGCTCAGGGGTGTCAAACTGGCGGTCATACAGCTGTTGCAGAACTACAAGTCCCATCATGCCTCTGCCTGTGGGAGACAAGCTTGTAACTGTCAACCTTGCATTGCCTCATGGGACTTTTAGTTTAGCAACAGCTGGAGGGCCGCCAGTTAACCCCTGTGCTTAGCTCCACCTGCCAACCAGCTGTAGAAGATCTGCAATTATTTCAGGCTTTAAATACCGGACACATCCTGTGCTCTGGGCCCATTGATTTGTGTTAGTTCCTGTCTGAGCTGTCTCTGTGTTATGTGCTGGCTTTACACTGTGACTCTTGCCTGTTTCCTGACCATTCTTCTGTCTGCCAATTTTGTACCTTGCTGCCCGTTCGTGTTTTGACCTCTGCCTGTCTACCTACTACTATCCCGACTTTGTACCTCGCATCTAGATCTCAGCTGGCCTGCCTGACCATGTCTTCGCCTAATCCTCTGCCTAAAATCCACTTCGAACTCAGCCTATTACAGGTGCATCACAGGTTTACTAAAGGCTGTCGGGATGCTGAGGGTGATTCTAGCTAAGCCCGTTCCAGGGGGACATACCCCTCAAAATGGGGACAGTCTCTTGCAAACAAAGACAAATAACATCCAAAAGACAGATTATATCTGCATGGAGAAACCTGAGAAATCAAAATTAAATTACAAAATTTGTTTGGGATATTGAATCCTTGTACATTTACTTATGCAAAAGTGTAACTTCATATAGTACTCAAAATAAGTCTGGATTAGGTTACACTTGGAGGGAAGGATCCTAAATAAGAGGGAAGAAGTAGGAGATTTAATTTAGAAGGTAGGCATTGAGTGAAGGTACAGGAAAACCTTGGATTGAGAGTAACTGGATTGAGAGTGTTTTGCAAAACAAGCAAAATTATTTTATACATTTTGACTTGATAAACAAGTGATATCTGTATATACAAGTAATATAATTTCACAATTGAGTATAAGAGAAGAGAGGTGCCTCAATTCACATGATTGATGATTAAAACAGGCACTACTGTAACTATGCAGGCATCCGGGGTAAAGCTGTCCACATAAACTGTACTCTGCACCGCCATCGATGTCATCCATGAGTGCTTCAAGTCTCGCTTTCAGAACGCTCTACTGCAGGGTAGTCTTCCCGGTCACGACTGCAGACTGATGATGGTGACAACCGGCGTTGCGGAAGACGGTCTATGTGGACAGCTTTATCCCAGATGCCTGCATACTTAGATGTGCCTGTTTTAATCATTAACCATGTGAGTTGCTAAATGTTCTACCTTCTTTAAATGTAACTATATTGATACACTTAGAGAAACCTCTCTCTTTTTTATACACTGTAGCTCCTGCTGGATTTTGCTTCTAATCCCCTTGTAGAGGCTGCCATTTGTGAATGGACATTTTATAGTTACACATCACATTGCTATAATCTTTTTATATAAACTATAAACTGAAGGACTTATGCATAAATGGTTGTGGAACTAATCATCTGAGTTTCTATTATTTCTTATGGGGAAATTCACTTTGATATAAGAGTGTTTTATTACAATATGTTTCCAGAACAAATTATGCTTGCAATCCAAGGTTTTACTTACTTTAGATTTGCTCAACACATCCTTGATCACACCAGTGACAGAAAACACAAGTGTACTCTGTCAAAATTGTTACCTTGCAGTGGTATATCCCCTAAGGGTCACTTTCAGAGAATAGGTCAGTCCAAGAAAGCAAAGTCAAAGCCCACTTTGGATCTGAAACTCTACCACAGTTTGACAAAGGCTACACCACTGCCAGAGGACAAACCTCCTGCCAAAGAGGAATCAAATGGCTCTTTGGGAAGCCAAGGTTTTAGATGACTGTGAGAATGATATTGAGGAGCTGTGCAAAGAATTATTCACACTTCGCTCCAAAATAAAAAACCCTGGGGACCAAGCTCAGCACAGTAACATCAGAATATGGGGTCTTCCTAAGAGCATCAGTGATCTTTAAAGTTCAGTTCTTTACCTGAAGGTAATCCAGCAGCCCTCCCAGAGACAATATGCTTAGGTCCTCATTCTTCCTTACAAAGGATAAAGTACTTCAGACAGCTTTGGACAAACACTATTCTTTCAATAGCAAGCTTATCAGACCAACACTGATTTTATACAATCAACCATCCTTAAGGATGCTGTGCTCAATTAAATCACAAGTTTGCAGTCCATTTTTTATTTGACCTCTATTTTTCTATCAGAGACCTTTGTGCCCTTATATACATTTTATATTTTTATATATTAGATATGTTATATACTCTTATACCTAGTATACTATACTATTACACCTGGTGATATGAAATGTGCCCTATCATATTGTATTGCCTAATTCAAGAATAATTTCTCATATTGACATTTATACATTAACTGCATAACCAATCTCCCTAGCTAGATGGAAGCCTGTTCAAGTGATCACATGCATGGGCACCAACCTCCCCCTTCCCTTGTGTTTTACTTTAAAAAGATCCAAAAGCAACAAGAAAAGTCATTTAGTAAGTTATATATTATAGCCCAGTAAATACCCATACGTGTGCTTAGCTCAGAAGTCAGACAGACTACTATAGAAAAAATGTTAGTAAATTAGCATTTTGTAGTGCTACACTGTTACCTATGTTATCATATGCATAATATTTGAAAATAAATCACCAAATTTAAAGTGTATCTAAACTCAAAAACTAAAAAAAAAGAAAAAAAAATATATTGCCCTTGCCAGACCTTACTTCTGTGGTGATTGCATTCAATTTATTTTTTTCTGGCTTTTTCCCCTCATTTAATCTGGTAATCCTGCAAATAACACACTTTCTCCACTGTCTCTGTAGAGACAGCCATTATTGTTACACAAGTTGGACTTCATACATGTCTGCCTTTGTTCATACTCATAAAAGAATAGATTTATGGGACTAGTATGTAAAAGGAACCGTATATGTATATAGGACTTTAAAGGTAGCCACTATTAATCCCATAAATGAAAAAGTTGGTGCTCAAAATGTATATAAAAATACAATTTATTAATGACAACATAATAAAATTGTTTAAACCCAACACATCAATAGTGTATACAGAAAGTGCAGTAAGATACAGTCCTACACCTCAAGAACCCGTTACATGCCAATAGCGTGCCAGAATCTGGTGTATGTGAAAATACAGAAACGGTGACGACCTCCTGTATTCGGGGCAAACTGGATTCTGGGATGTGGATACCAATGGAACGCTATGTGTTTTGCTTTGCAGCTTCCTCAGGAGATCCTATTGGTGCTAGGAGATACAGCACAATTACCATATAATTTAGGGTACATACAGTTTTCTTCACAACAACAACATGCTATATATCATTATTGATTCAACATATAGCAAATGTTTCCTTCAGAGGTGTATATAGTGTATATTTTAACAGATTCATCTGAGCACTAATAGATACCTACCCAGACTCAAGGGGGAGGAGGACAAAAGGTACCAAAAACAACAAGATGGAGCGGAGGGAGGGCACCCACAAGAGCTGTAGTAAGATGAACACGCACCAAGCATTAGGAAGCCATATTAAGGGAGTATCCTCCAGGGGCCACATAGACCTAATAAAAAATATAATGTAAGTATAGATAATCTTGTATATATAATCATATCTTTCTTCCCAGCATGAGGCATGCCTCCAAACAATATGGAGGATTCGGTCATTCCCAAGTACATAAAGGTCTACATAGATCATTGGTGACATCCCTAGTGTTATTGTATAACCATATAAAAATACATATAAAAGATGTATATATAACTATAACATCAAAAAGGACTCACGTATGATGATAGCCATAGAGAGAGAAAAGTTTCCCATTTTCTCTGCTGAAGAGGAGTGTTGATGGTAACAGGGTTATCCCTGCCTCAGAAATGTCCACTATATTTGCTTTCTTTTCTGTTTGTCTTGCATTTACCTCAATAAAAATTATTAAAAAAAAAAAAAAGAAATATCCTCTATACACCAAATTCTTTCTATATGTAGCAAATTAAAGACTAGGTGTGAGCCCCCAAAATGTAAATAGCGTCATGATGTCTTAGTGATAAATCTCCATAATATAGTGTGTAGTCTGACCTTCTTGTTTAGAAGCCTTGGCTCCTCTCTGTGCTGAACCAAACTTGGGAATAGCCCCTCAATATAGAGATAATGGAGGACGAGATCCCAGAAAGGAAGACCAGGTATAGATGGACGCCGTGTGAGTGATGAGCGGGTGGCGCTGCGGGGGCTTTGTTTTAGGTAAGTATTTCATAAAGAGCTAGTATTTGAGGTTTTTATTTTTATTTTTTTGATTTTGGGGAGGTTTACAACCTCTTTAATTTTCGCTTTAATGTTTCTTTAAATGCATATCTGTGGAGGCGCATGCGCGGCTTCTGGACATGGAGGACGCACATTGAGTGAGGTTCGGGCACCGATGACTCTCCGCCGCTCCTTACAAGCTTCTTTGTGCTTTTAATTCGCTGGGGGCAGGCTGCAAGTATCCCTGACTACCTTGGAGTCCCCATGGGAAAGATCGGCCAGCAAAAAAAGGGATATTCCGCACCACAGGTGTCCCGGACCCAGGCCGCCATGGATCGCTTCCTCACTAGGCCACAATCCCCGGCCTCGATTTCGCAGGCGGACCCGTTCTCCATGATGGACCCGCTATTGGAGGCTGAGAATGATGCCGACCCTCCGCCACTACAGGTACCGGTTAGTTCGGCCCCGACCCCCCCTTCCTCGCAGCAGATATTAACCCCGGACATATTGGATGCTAAGCTCCAGGTGCTTCTGATGCAGATCACCAGCAACATAGCTGCAGAGGAGGGCAAACTATCGGTGGAGTTAAGGGGGGAAATTGCACACATAGGGGAACGCACAGACACCCTTGAAACAAAATTAGATGAATTGGTGGAATATGTGCATGTTTTGGAGGAGGAACATTCATACTTAAAGCACTCAGTCTCCCAAATGCAGCTGCAGCAGGAGGATCTAGAGAATCGAGAGAGGCGCCAAAATCTGCGCTTCAGGGGCATTCCTGAAACTGTGGGTGACAATAAACTGCGCTCCTTTTTGCTGGGTCTGTTCAATCATCTGGCACCTAATATTGTGGATATTGACTGGTGCTTGGACAGGGCACACAGGTCTCTAGGTCCCAAACCATCTTCTGGCGGGAGACCCCGGGATGTAATCGTCCGCTTCCACTATTATGACAGCAAGGAGGCCCTCAACCTGGCGACCCACAATAAGTCTCAAGTGGACTATAAGGGTGCTAAAATACAAATCTTCAATGATCTCTCACCCATTACTCTGAACAAGCGGAGGGCCCTTCGCCCGGTCACCTTGCACCTGCAGAAACACAGAGTTCTTTATTACTGGGGATTCCCATTCCACCTGGTGGTCACTAAAGATGGCACTCAGCATACCATGCGGGAAATGCACGAAGCGGAGTCTTTTATCAGGGGCCTTGGTCTCCCGCTGCTTCCTGAAGAGGAATTGCTGGCTCACCAGCAATCACCGAGCTGTCCACTCCCGGCCACCCCAGGTCGCATTTGGACCCCTGCCAAGACCCCACAACGTAGGCCTCATACTACCACACAACGACAACAACCCTCGAGATTCCCACCCTGATCCCTCTGACGGCCCTAAATGGACAAGTGCTTTCTTCTTTGTCACTCCGGTCTCCTGTGGTTGAACTGGATTGCATTGGCTGCCTCACAGGAGCCTTTTTTGGCCGGTCCGGCTGGACTGGCTCAGTTTTCCCCCCCCCATGGGGCAATTGTTTTTCAAGTTTTTGACGCTTAGTTGGTTTTTATTTTTTCTTTTGCTGGAGAGTTGACGAGGGACTCATCCTCGTTGGAATATTGTTCCCTGGAGGCTCCAGTGACGCCCGTATTGCCCATGGGATTCGACCCGGGCTCCCTGGGATTGTTTAATCCTTCAGGGTTTCTTCTGATGATTCTGACTGAACGTTGCTACATTATCAGATTGCTCTCTTTTACATTGTTTTTTTTATATGTTTTTATTTTCTGGGAGACCTTTTTTGTCCCTGGTCTGACATTTTCATGTTGCACTTGTGGATTGGTGCCTCTGTGTTCTGTCTTCGGATGGATTGCATACTGCATTGCTGCTCTTTCATGATGTTGTAACTCGGGGCTGTGACATAGGGAGAGGTTGTTCTATCATTGCTTATGCTTTATATTCTAATCCTGGGATGTCATGGCTTTAAGGTTTGTCTTACAATGTCAAGGGCCTGAATTCGGTGCAAAAGCGGTGGCTAGCCCTTAAGGCATTCCAATCCTCAGGGGCGGAAGTAATTTTGGTGCAGGAGACACACTTCCGCCCTGGTGGATCGTTTAAGTTTGCGGCGAGATATTTCCCCACGGCTTTTGTGGCCTCTGAGCGGTCAGGTAAGGCTGGGGTTGCTGTGCTGATTCGAAAGTCATGTCCCATCAGGGTCCGTGAATCACTGTTGGTTCCTCATGGACGATATATAGCCTTGGTCTGTGATTATCTGTCCTCTTTCTTTACGTTGCTTAATCTTTATGTTCCCAATGAAGGTCAATTAGATTTCCTGGATAAGACACTTGCGGCCACTTCCCAATTTTCTCAGCCTTTTATGGTGGTAGGGGGGATTTTAATCTCATTATGTCACCTTATCAGGACAGACAGTCCATGAGCCGAGACCCCCTCCCGCAGACAATTGAGTCAGGCTAAATCATTTCGCAAATGCATCCGTTCGTATAGGCTTTTTGATTCTTGGCGAATTAAGCACCCTACACATAGACAGTACTCCTTTTATTCGGCTGCCCATGAGATGCATTTGAGACTAGACCATTTTTTTTTTCTCGGCTCCACTTATTTCGTGCATGGTTCAGTCGGAGATTCTTCCTATCTCCTGGTCTGACCATGCTCCCATTACTTTTGATGTCTCCATGGCAGGGGTGCCACCTATTTTCCACGCTGCAGAGGTTTGGGTTTGGGGGTCCTTTTTACAAGGCTCTGGGAGCTCTTTATTCCCCAGCCACTGCACAGGTCCGCATGTCGTCTGCCTTTATGTCGCCTATGTTCCCCATGTCCAATGGCACTTGGCAGGGCTGCCCCCTTTCCCCTTTATTATTTATATTATGCCTAGAGCCATTGGCAGAAGCAGTACGCTCTCACCCTGATATTGCTGGGGTTACTATGCGACATAGAGAATATAAGCTCTCCTTATTCGCAGACGACGTGTTGTTGACTCTAACGAATCCCTTAGTCTCCTTACCATCTTTACATGCCTTACTAGACTCTTTTAGTGCAATTTCAGGCTATAAGATAAATGCATCAAAAACGGAAGCCAGGCCACTTCATGTCCCTCCGGAACTCTTGTCCCAATTGCAGCACGTATACCCCTATAGATGGTGTTTGCAGGCGCTCAAATATTTGGGGGTTAACTTGACTCCCTCCCACTCCCAGCTGTACTCCGCCAATTTTGTCCCCCTATTCCGTGAGATATCTATTTCCCTCCAGCAATGGAACGCTCTGCCTCTGTCCCTGTTGGGGCGTATAAATGTTTTGAAAATGTCTATTTTGCCGAAACTGCTTTATTTGTTCGATACCCTCCTGGTGGCAATTCCTATGCCTCAACTTAAAATGTTACAACGGTCTTTCTTAAGGTTTATTTGGAATAATAAGGCACACAGGGTGGCTTCCTCAGTGGTGTTTGCCCCTCGGAGACGGGGGGGGGGTTTGAGTGCCCCGAATGTTGTGAAGTACTACTATGCCTCCCACCTCAGGGTGGTGGCCTCCTGGTCTTCCTGGCTGGCCCCCAACCGGTGGTCGGAGATTGAGAGAGGGGCGATTTATCCGGTACATCCGTGCTCATTGCTTCGGTCGCCTGTCTTGCATACAGACGGTGTCCTGAGGGGCATGTGTCTGGACTCAATGCTGGTCACCATGGGAATTTGGCGCAAATGTGTGAGGCAATACTCTCTCTCTTCGCCATGCCCCCCTCACCACGGTCCTATTTAATCCTTTGCTCCCCGATTGACTTCGGGTGAGCTGTTTATGGGCTTGGACTCAGCCTCCGCTTTTCCAGCTACGCAATCTGGTCCACCCGGTGTCCCACTCCTTCTTTACCTTTGAGAAACTTAGAGAGAAATTCGCTTTGCCAAAACACTCTTTTTATTTTTATCTTCAAATCCGCAATTACTTCAGGACATTGTCGCCATCACTTACCCTGGAGAGGCCCACGGCCTTTGAATTGTTGTGTGGTTGGGGTCCTCATCAGGGTCATTTGGTGTCTTCAATTTATAATATCCTACATGATGCTGTTCCGCTTACTGAGGACTACCACTTTTATATGCGCAAGTGGTCCGGGATACTGGTTCGACCTATCACATTGCCTATATGGAATAGAATATGGACTTACACTTTCAAATCATCTCGTTGCGTGACGCAGAGAGAGACCGCTCTCAAGACTCTCCTGTTTTGGTATAGGACCCTGGTCCGCCTTCACAGGATGAATCCCTCCTGTTCCGCATTATGTTGGCGTTGTGGGAAGGAGAGGGGCTCCCTTTATCATATTTTTTGGACATGTTCCCTTATACAACCTTTTTGGTCCATGGTGATGGCTACGCTTCAAGCGGCAGTGGGTTTGGATTTGCGGCTTGATCCTTTGCATTGCCTGCTGGGCCTACCGTTCCCCAGGGCTCTCTAAGACGGCAACCAAACTGATATCTTTCCTCCTCTTGGCAGCTAAGAGGGCTATCCCATTGTGTTGGTTACAACAATCCCCCCCTGACAAACCCCTTTTTCTGAAGCTGGTTTTGGAGATTCGGGAGATGGAGTCCTTGACGGCAAGGGTACATGATGAACTTATTAAGTTCAATGCTGTCTGGGGTGATTGGGACACATATGTTTTGAACTCTACCTGATCTCATTGTTCTTCTCAGAGGTATGATTTATGCAATTGTTGCTTTGATTCTTACCCACAGTTAATAGTTCTGTATTGTTTGATTCAATGTTCCTGTACATGAACTGTTCTTTGCTTTGCCTCTTTGCTCTTTATGGGGGCACCACTCCCTTTTTTGTCTGTTTAACGTCATTACATTGTTTCTGTAATGTGATTATCTTTTGTGCAAATAAAAATATAATTCAAAAAATGCATATCTGTGGATTACTGCTGCTCGTATATTGCATTTTTATCCAGTTTATATGTTTTCTCAGCAAAACAGTTTGACATTGGGGAACTATTTTTAAATAACGCTTTTGGAAATGGTTTTAGAACATCACATTATGATACTGCAGAGAAAACTATTTTTGCACAGACAGCATGTCTTTTCTTGGGATAATCTTGTACATGTGCAAGCACATTATGCTTTGCATTGATTGCATCTGTGATTTCAGGCCATTATATATGTTAACAAGGAAAAGACAAAAGGAAGCTTCACTAGTGTCGCTGATGTTAAATATTTAGCCTTTAACAATATTCTATCACTAAGAGATAACTATTACTATATGATGTTGGATAAACAGAAGTCGTTGGATAAACAGAAGAAGAACAGAAGTAACCATTCTACCAGATTTTCATACTATTAGCTGGCTACGTTTTTAACAAGGGTATTTACATTTTGTTTGTTCTTATTATATTCATCTTCTATACTCTCATGCATATATACTGTATAAAAAATACAATTTTAATCAATAAACAAATGTTAAAGCCCAACTAAAGTCACAAACATATACAATGGCAGGCACACACTAGTAATGAAGTGGCCATAAGTATTAGATGCTGTAGATCAAAATTCGGCAATAGAGAGACAAGATTTGATCTATTTGTGGTAGGTCTGATAAGTATTAGACATGTATTAGAGACACTGTTGTTAGGGTACATCTACAAGTAAGGTGTTAAAATCCATAACAACCTATGATAGTTCACTGCACAAAATTCCCTGAAAGCAGAACTACGGCCCCCATAATAAAAAAAAAAAAAAATATGTGCTGAAGCACCTCATGACAAATAACTCTCTGAGAATCTGAAAAAAAAAGAATTGTTGCTCTACATAAAGATGGCCTAGGCTATAGGCTGATTGCCAAGACCCTGAAACTGAGCTGCAGCACGGTAGCCAAGACCAAACAGTGTTTTACCAAGACAGGTTCCACTCAGAACAGGCCTCGCCATGGTCGACCAAAGAAGCTGAGTGCACGTGCTCAGTGTCATATCCAGAGGTTGTCTTTGGGATGTATGAGTGCTGCCAGTTTTGCTGCAGAGATTGAAGGGGTGGGGGGTCAACCTGTTTGTGCTCAGACCCTACGCTGCACACTGCATCAAATTGGTCTGCATGGTTGCCGTCCCAGAAGGAAGCCTCTTCTAAAGATGATGCACAAGAAAGCCTGCAAACAGTTTGCTGAAGACAAGGCTAAGGACATGGATTACTGGAACCATGTCCTGTGGTCTGATGAGGCCAGGATAAACGTATTTGAATCATATAATATCAAGCATGTGTGGTGGCAAGCAGGTGAGGAGTACAAAGACAAGTGCATCTTGCCTACAGTCAAGCATGGTGGTGGGAGTGTCATGATCTGGGGCTGCATGATTGCTTCTGGTACTGGGGAGCTACAGTTCATTGAGGGAACCATGAATGCCAACATGTACTGTGACATACTGAAGCATTGCAGGGCAGTATTGCAACATGATTATGACCCCAAACACACCTCCAAGATGATCACTGCCTTGCTAAAGAAGCTGAGGGTAAAGGTGTTGGACTGGCCAAGCATGTCTCCAGACCTACACAATATTGAGCATCTGTGAGGCATCCTGAAATGCAACTCTGTGATGTTTTCATGCAGGAGTGGAAGAGGGCTCTAGTGGCAACCTGTGAAGCTCTGGTGAACTCCATGCCCAAGAGGGTTAAGGCAGTGCTGGAAAATAAGGGTGGCCACACAAAATATTGACACTTTGGGACAAATTTGGACATTTTAACTTAGGAGTGTTCTCACTTTTGTTGCCAGCGGTTTAGACATTAATGGCTGTGTGTTTGGTTATTTTGAGGGGACAGCAAATTTACACTGTTATACATACTGTACACTCACTACTTTACATTGTAGCAAAGTGTCATTTCTTCTGTGTTGTCATATGAAAAGATATAATAAAATATTTACAAAAATGTGAGGGGTGTACTCACTTTTGTGAGATACTGTATATATATATTGTACTGTAGCTGCCTAAAAAGAACATGAATCAACTTAGAGATCCTTTATTTCAGCCATCAAAAGAGTATCTTGCTGTAAAAAAAAGTCAAAAAGTGCATTCCATGCTCTAATATACAAACTAAAACATAATAATCTGAAACGTAAAAAAAAAAAAACACATCATAAATTAATTGCATTTATAAATGTGCATAGTGGTATTCTTGAGACCATGCTGGTTGGTGGGGATCAGGTGCATGATATTGCCCCTGAGTGCCATGCTGCTGTGGTGGCTGTAGTGGTAGCGGAGGTGGAGGCTGGTAGTCCAAAAGGTGTGTGTGAGTGGATTTCACCTCAGACACCTTTGTTTAGCACCTGGAGTAGGATTACTTCAGCCATTTGGCATTGCTCTTCTGACATCAGGAGCAATTTGTTGGTTCTTAGAAATCCAAAAGTATCTGCCTCATCTGGCTTTCTTTGGAGGGCCACAGAATCATGGCTTAAAAAAGAAGCAGCAGCATCCTCCAGGTTTTTATTTATTTTTGTTTCTTTTTGCAGGAGGTGTGGGTATCAGCTGTTCTGATGCAATTGTTCCAGTTGGCTCCTCCACATTGACACTTTTCTGTGTATGAAAATTGGTCATTATTATAATGTTATGTTAAATTTGGCCATCAATAAAACCAAACTTTTCTCCTGAGTGTTTCCAATGGAATGTGTATATTTTAAAATACTCTTATTCTGGCCACAACATTTATCTGCTCTTTAAATCTGTTATTTGACGGTGTTTTGAGATTCGGACTACTTTGTTAAGGCTTAACTCTTGGCGAGATAATGTTTGTTTAATATCATTGTATTTTTGTGAGACAATATGTTCTTAAATGCTATACCTGTGTCAAGGTTGGCTCCTCTACATCTTCATCTTGGGATTCAGGACGTGGGCCCTCATCAGAAGTGGAAGGCAGAGTTGACAGGGATGCTCTTGGGTCACACTGCTTAGTCAGAAAGGTCAGGCTCTCAAAGTACAAGAGCCTTGGCACATATACATCTTTCTGAAGCTGCTCCTGACTTTTCTGAATCTTTTATTTTATTAAGCTCCCTTTGCCGATCGTCCTGTCACAGATCTTTCCTACGGCGTTTTGGCGAACAATCATTTGACCTTGATACACTAAGCATGTGTTGGACTCCACCTCTAGCTGCATGTTGATGCAGGGGTGTAAACGTACCTAATATAAACCTGCATGTGACACACAAACACGTGAGCCAGCAGAAGATTTGTGGAGAATATGGCGAAATCGAAGAGTTCCAGGCAGGACCGCAGTGGTTGAGCTTTTTTTAAAGCTAAAGCCACACCTATGAGCAAGGACGAGATGGTCGAGTTGGTGGCCATACTAGAAAAAAATTACTATGATGGCAAGCTTGAGAATTATGAAAGGCCCAACACCAGAAAAGACAGAATTCTGGATACGGTGATTGCAATTCTGAAATATATATATATGGTGTGGACTAATCCAAGGACCAAATAAGGAAAAGATGGTCAGAGCTGAAGCATCGGGAACAAGACCTGCTAGGTCAGATGTATCATATCCTGAAAATAAGTAAGCAATAGTTGTGTTTAAACAATATGTATATGTGTAAATTTGGTGTATGTATGTTATTTTTAAAAGTAGATAGAGAGAATTCTATCTAAGCTCTTTAAATCTTTTTTTTTTTACTTAAAAAACATGAAGCTAAATCTAAATCATATATGCAGATTATTTGTTTGTAATGTTTGGATTGAATATTTGGTCAATATTACATTTTTTAACTTAAAACAGGAAAAAAAAGGAAAAATGTAGCTCAAGTAAAGCCAATGCAAGAGAAGAAGGGAATCTAACATCCCTGGCCCACCAACATTGGAGGAAACTAATGAAGAAATGCTCTCCGATGACATCCCACATTCCCAACAATCAGGTAAATGCTAACTTTGCCCCCTGAATTATTATTGCACAGATTTGTTCAGAGGTAACCATGTGCATTTCTTACTGTCTTTTTTGTTTAAGGCTGGCAAGCAGTGCACCAGCTCAATCCTAACTGCAAGCCACCATTGCTACAGGAAAGGGGGATATTTTTTGACCTTAGATGCACACACTCATCTTTCACCCCCCCTCCCAAATATATACCCCTCATACATCCACCTCTACTCTGTGCCTGGCTGCTGCCCTCCTTTCAGGGCTGGTACACAACATATGTACTGTACATCAGTGATCCAGACCCATTACTAGTGCAGGACAGCCAGGTACTGGGCCACTGCAGTTGCCAGCACCTGCCTGATATGTACCCACTGACCCACTGCTCCAAGCAAACTTTTAAAGCTTCATTTAGGCTCCTCATTGACTATTGGGAGTGTTGTGGATCAGGAGCAGGGGAGAAATAACATATTGTGTGACAACATTTACACAAACAAGACCTATTGGCTAATAAGTGGCAACACATTTGTAATTGGGTATGTGTCAGAGACTCAATACCCTGCGCAGGCGCTGTTATGAACGCTTCCTGAGCACACTGATGTGCTGTCATGAGTCTGCAACCTAAAGGGTTAACCCAGAGCAGACTAATTGCAATAATTGGCAAACAGGCTGCCTTATTTAAACAGCCCAGCAGCACTGCACTTTGCTGTGTTGTCTTCAGCTCTCCTGTATCCTGTGCCTGTTATATCTGCTGTTCCTGTTTACCTGACCCGGCTTGTCTTTGGATTCTGATTACCTGCTGCCCACCCTGACCTTGGCTTGTCCTGACTATCCTCCTGTCTTGTCCTGATCTGTTTACCTGCTACCGGCTATTGGTCCTGGACCTGTTCCTGGCTCTGCCAGGGAATCCGGGGGGCCGCGACCTGGTGTTAGCAAGCAGCCAAATCCATCCCCACCATCTGGGGCCCTGGTGAAAACCGGCTTACACTTAGACTCCGCGCCTCTGGTGAACCTGTGCCACGCCAGTTACCCGGTAAGCCACTCCTCTTACGTCAGGCTCTGCCACGTTACCCCGTGACAGTATGAGACAAGGGGTTTCAGCTGCAGGAGGTTATTAAAGTTGGTGTTTGGCAAGTCTGGATAATGTCAGGATTGGTTAGCTTGCCCCCTCTAAAATAGCTTAACATTCCCCTTTAAATGACGTTTCAGCAGGAAATAGTCCCCCAAAATCCAGTTGGAGCACTATGGAGAAAACAAAGGTAACATGTAGTCAAGCGTACAGCATGGTGGAGTCAACTGTGAAAAAAAGAACCTTACCACTACAGCAAGTTCAAGGTTGATCGACAAATTTTGCTAAATGTGAGCCAGAAACAGTTTTGGATGATTAATTGACGTTGTATTGTCCATTTTTAGAGAAAATGGACATTGAAGATGTCCCCCAAGTTACCGAATTGGAGCCATGGGATCTGTCACCTGGACCTGGCTCAGATATTGAATTCATTGGACAAAGATCCCCTGACGTGACTCGGAGTGAGGGCCAAAAAGATACACAAGGAGAAGAAAGTCTCGTTGAGCTTGTTTTGTGCCCAAGTAAGTATTCTTCCAATATTGGTTATTCTGTATTGACATGTTACGTTTTTTTTAGCTAAAAAGCAAACACCTGTTTGCTACATTAGCAAGGAGGGAAACCATAGAGTGCTAATGTACATAGTATGTAGTGATTTACCATGGGGAAGGAAGAGGTGTAAGGAGCTGTTTATGTCAACAGGTAGCACAATTTGTGAGCCCCAGACATGAGTGCAAAGAGAACAGAGTCTCTGCATTGTGTACATTCATAGTAGTATACAGTAGGTGTCAAAAGGGCAAGCAGGTTCCACTCAACAAGGTAGGTATTAGGTATTTAATTTTGCTTAAAATTACCTTGAGCAAAAAAAAAAAAAAGGATTTCGGCCCTCAATCACTTGCCCGTTGCTGCCTTACTAATTTTTTGTCTTATTAACAGGTCATGTTATTCACAGTTGTACAGTTGCCATGATGACTGTTGATCTGTTGCAGTGTTGCTCAGAACTGGAGAAAATCAAGGAGGCTGCTACTGCTTTACAGCGCAGAATGCAAGACTTTGTCGACCTGCTGGCTAAATTCTAGTTTCCACTTGCATTGTATTATCTTTTTGCTTATATTTTTTCCTTAATGTTGTGTGTTCCCACTTTTTAACAATATTTTATGGAAAAGTTTTAAAAGTAAAAATTGAGATGCAAGAGGTGCAGAACCATTTACAATTTTTGGACAGGGTTGCTCTGCATATTCATAATTTAGTGGCCTCTAAGTGCTGGTTCACACTGTTGCGATGCCAGACATCGCATGTGATTCACACTGCATTGCTGTGCAGATCACATGCGATGTCTGTGCAGTGTGATTTTACATATAAAATGTATGGCTGAAATCACATTGCATTCACACCGAAAGGGTGCAGGACTCTTTTTTTGGTTTGCACTGGAATCAGATCGCATGGGTGTTTACACCTATGCAATCCGATTCCTGCACTATTTCACAGTTTGCGATCTGCAAGCTAATCTGGGGGTGTCATTAACTTTACACTGACACCCCCACCGATTTGCAGATCTCAGTGTGAACCACTGTGTGATTCTGGTGCGATGATGATGATGTGCACCAGTGTGTACCGGGACAAAATTACTGACACTAGCAAGGTGGTGAGATTTGTTTTGCCATATAGTTTAGTGCTGACATTTTAAAATGCAAAGATGCTCAATGTTTTGACATATGTTATTATTTTTATTTGTTATTTTACATGCCTGCTTAACCCAAAAAAAAAAGCAGAAATGTGAATGAACCTAGATGTTCTCCCCCAAGATAGTTTGTTGTTAAAGCACCTTACAACATCCGCTGGGAATGTGCTTTAAGTAAAAATCTGTTGACACAACAACGTGTGGCTTAATATTTTTCTGCTTAATGCCTGTAATCTTACAAAGTTGTCTCATTTAAGTTTTCAAATGTGCTTTTAGTGCATGTTGTCAAACTCACGCAAATTGTAGCTTGGCAATTAAAAAAGTGATTTGTTGTTAGAAATTTTGAGCTCAAAATACAAATCATGAGAGTTGACATATGTATCCAAATGCACATGTATCTTTAAAAATGTGGATTATTTTTAGGGAAAAAGGTTGTGTGTAAAAGTCAAGAAGATATAGGGACCTCATGTATAAATTAAGATATAATTTCACTATTGGAGCAAGTGTCAAACCAAACACACATTTTTGAAGATATCTTTAACACAGCGACGGAAGAGACAACAGTAGAGAAACACACTTATCAATTTATTACCAAAGCATCAAAAAAAAAAAAAAAAAAAAAATGACATATATAACACATGCTGAAAACAAAATATTTTGCATTGTGCATTTCCCAAAAAAACAAACAACCCCCTAACAAATTACAAAATAATTTGTTAAGGAACCCAGCACCAAAAAAAAAAAAAAAAAAATTAACAGGATCTTCCAGGAATTCCTGCCAAGAAACTGCCCCTCTTGCCACAAAATACTCCATATAATTTTGTCACAAATCACTTGCACTTCGGGAGGGCAAGCCAGCACAGGCAATTTCAATGGGCATCATCCTCTCAACAGGCTCACGTCCTTCAGCCTCTACACTAGGCCCTGGAATGGCAGGGTCCCTGTCAGTTGGCAGGGAGCTGACATACCTGTCTGCATGCCTGCGTAAATAGTTATGAAGGATGCAGCAGCAGAGGACAAAATTATTGATCTTATATAAAGTCATATTGATGGATGTCAGAGAGAGTCAAAAAAAGTTTACCAAAATGCCAAAAGCTTCTCAAAGACTCTTCTGGCACGGAAAAGTCGATAATTATAAATTATTTGCTCTGGGGTGAGGTTGCACAGAGGAAATGGCTTTAGAAGATGTTCCCCAAGAGCAATTGTCTCATCTGCAACAAATACAAAATTAAGACCAGCAATATTTTAATCGCTGAAAGGCAACCCTGAAGTAGTTAAATTTTATGTCCTGGAGGTTGTCAACCCAAAAAATTCGGGGGGTGATGTTGATAACAGAATTTTTAAATTGGAAGCTAGATGGATCTATAATCTGCATGCCACGACCTCTCCGGGCTTAAACTCGGTTATTTCATACCAGCCTTTCTTGAAATAAACAATGACATAATTTACCTATTCCCCTTTTCTTTTACTTTGTCTTTTCCCCTTTTTTTAATTTTTTTTTTTTTCTCGGTAACAATATGAGGTAACAATTGCGTCATGTATTTAATTAATGGTAACAGTTTGTATTTTATTAACATGCTGTATAATTTATATGTTATTGTAATGATTGTTTTATCTCTTTTTGTCTAGTGTTTATCGTTGCTGGAATGCTGGACTGGTGACCCGAGTATGGGGTGTGCATCCTACACCCTAGGGACCAAGGGATCAATGATGAGATATTTAGGGAGGTGTCCGGGCGCAAAGCCGGTGAGCAACTGTCATCTCGGCTCCCGGTCAGGCTAATTTAGGTTAGCCTGCTAAGAGGCTGCATTCCGTGCATCTTGTATGTCCGGACGTATGCCTGTCCTTGTTGCGCCCGCGCCGAGGGTGACGCATCTTCCAGGTTCGTCATTTCCGGCGGGGTCTTAGTACTTCCGCCGGAGGTGGCGCGGCTTCCGGTTGCGTCACTTTCGGTGGAGTTCCGTAATTTGGGGGGAGGACGGCCGGCGTGTACACGCGGCTGTCTCTCTCCCCCTTGGACGGGACTGAGGGGGAGCCCTTCTCTATTGAGGCATATTCGTTCCCAGGAACTACTCCTTGAGGCCGGATTCGGTGGCCAGTAATAGCGGGTGCCACGTTGCCCCTAGCTTACAAATATACTGGGTAAGTGGGGAATCGCTTATTTTGCCCCCCCTCCTTTGACTATAATCCTTTGAGATGCCCTTGGCCATTTATGTCTATATTTATATCTTCATAAATTATTTTTGAGATGTAATTATTTTTCATTAGAAATCGGATTAAGGGGTGGATGGCTTATGCTGCCTTGGCAGATGCATGTAGACAGTTCCCCAGCCACTCTCCCTATCTAAATATTTACTATTTAATATGGGATTTATGCATGGAGTAACCTGTATAATTTCATATTGAACTGCGTTTGAAGTCCTGAATTTTCTTTTTACTTTGCTTGTTTCCTAGATGGGACTCCCTCAGGACTCTCTGGGGGCCTACAGTGGTGAGGGGGTGTACCTCCTTGTCTGCGCTCTGAGGGTGCGGGACTCGGCACCTTTCCCTGTCTCTTTAGAGTGAGGATTTAGGGGTGGCTACCCTGAGATCCTCGCTCTGTTGTATCCCTCTTGCACATGGTCCTCTATGTGGTGGTTAGCACAGCCGATGTTTCTGGTTTCTTGTCCGAGCATTTGCAGCACTAGCACTTTGGTGAGCATCAACTAGCTACTTTGCAGGATTAATCCATTATAAATGTCTGTTCATATGGATATATATGCATTTTTTCTAAATTGTATGTAATTTGTTCTTTCTTCCCGTGATAGTTAACCGAGGATTATCAAACGGTCCTTGAAAAAGCGCCATTCATGCGAAACGCGTTAGGCCCATCCTCATCGGTTATTAACATTTATGTGTATTGCCTTATGCAAGACAATAATGTCAGGTTATGGAGTTGACTCCATTTTTATCTTTTTGTATGTCTTTAAATAAAAATCAATAAATTCATTTTATATAAAATTGTTTTTCATTTTGCTGGAGTACATTGGTTCTGATGCTCTAAACTAACTGGTTATGACAGCCTCCTTACCATCCCTTTTCCTTTTATAGGCGTAGTTGGGACCCCACTCACAGTGGAAACATCCCACTATCCCTGTTGTATTTTATTGTATTACCCGGGATTGGAGGTGGGTCATACAAGGTACCCACTAGTTTATCCAACAAACCATTCCTTCTTTTCATAAATCGCTGAAAGGCAAGTTTAAAGAGTCATTCTGTAGATGGTGAAAAAACTTGACTTGCTTAATGACTCCTCCATCCTAGTTTCAGCCATTCTTGTCAATGTCCAGAAAAATAAATTCATAATTTGCCTTAACAACAGCAAGCATAACAATACTAAAAAAACCTTTGTAATTGAAAAAATAAGAGTCAGAGTTAGGCGGTGGGACAATGTTGATTTGCTTCCCATCTGCAGGACCCCCACAGTTGGGAAAATCCCAAAAACTGGTCAGCGACTTCCTGCCTCTGCTCTGAATTTGTTGGAAACTGTAGGAAAAAAAAAATGAGTGCTTGTGTACATAACATTGCAAACATATTTGGGACACAAATGCTTATGCAACATAAAGATAAGCTTAAAGTGATTGTAAAGTCTCATGTTTTCAAAGAAAAAAATTACAAACATGTCATACTTACCTTCCCTGTGCAGTGGTTTGGCACAGAACCGCCCCAATCCTCCTCTTCTTGGGTTCCTTTTTGCTGCTCCTGGCCCCTCCCTCCTGTCAAGTGCCCCCCCACTGCAAGCTGCTTGCTATGGGGGTATCCAAGCTGAGCTGCAGCTCCATGTGTCCATTCTGATACGGATCTGCAGTTTTGCCTCGCCCCTTCTCTCTCCTGATTGGCTAACTGAGTTTGATTGACAGCAGCAAGGGACAATGGTGCTGCTGCTGTGTCTCACACATTTAGGTGGGAGACAGCCAAGGGACTCGTGGACATCGCCAAATAGAGAGAGGGCTCAGGTAAGTATTAGGGGGTGCTGGTGCAGCTGCTATATACAGAAGAATTTTTATCTTAATGCATAGAATGCATTAATATAAAGGAAAATTCTACCTTTATAACTCGTTTAAAGCAGAGCTGCAAACAAAAGTGGCAGCTCCGCTTATCTGCTTCCTTTCCCCTTACCTTACCACGAATGCCAGAGGCAGCACCCAACAGCCGATCTGAAAATCGGCAGGGGTGCTGATATCGCAGGATACATTGACAGGTAAGTGTCATAATATTAAAAGTCACCAGCTATGGTGTTTGTATCTGCTGACTTTTATTTTTAGCATTGGAGGGGGGGTGGAACTATGCTTTAACATAATAATAAGGCCTCATGCACACTGGACGTTTTCCCAGCTGAAAAAAATCTGAAAATGCTGCAGAAAAAAAAACACTGTTAACAGGCTTTGGATGCATAGACACTTAGGATAACATGCTGGGGAGTTTACTGGCTGTAGGAAAAAAAGCCTGTAGAAAAAAAGAACAGTAGGGAAACCTTCCAGTGTGCATGAGGCCAAAGAGGACAATGACAACATAATAAAATATTCTTAATTATGTAACCCAAAAATAAAGGCAAAAAATGTTTACATGACAAACATGTAATTTTACACCAAAAAAACCTACCTTGATATAGTCCTCCTGCAGTACTTTAATATTAGCAGAGCCCGTCTCCGGAATGATGACTCCCAGAGCTTGGATTAAGATCCCAGTCGTGAACTTGAGATCCCGCAGGCTTCTCCCTGTTGCAAGATACCGTAATGTTGCTATTAGCCTTTGCTTTCGAGTAATTGAAGCCCACATACATGTATCATGCCTATGGATAGAGGGGGACACCAAAGCTAAACGCTGGTTAAAACCTGAACTTGTCATCCGGAGATAATTCCTGAAGTCATTAGGGTTATTTTCTTGAAACTGCTGCAGCAAGGACATGTTGGAAAATTGCTCACGGTTGAGCAACCACTTTTTGGACCAGGAGCTCCTATTTTTGCTTTTTCTTGCAAAGAACTCGGCTTAGAGCAACTACTCCCAGCCCAACAACAGTAGTACAATCATAGTTGGTCCTCAAATGATATCTCGTATTGTAGCAAACCTTTGTTCACAAAAACAATGCTAACTAAATTAGCGGAAGGGGCCCGCACACAAAATCACTTCCTCTTTATACTATTGTAGTACATAGCTACATTAGCCTTTGTCAAACAAAAAAATTCAGACAAGTTAATATCACATTTCAACATTATGGACACCTGCTTTTGACAAAAAATGGACGATTGGTTGCCCGAAATTTGTAGCGTGTGTACGAAGCTTTACACCCCATCCACACTTGTGCAACTTGTCATGTGACTTTGGACATCGAAGTCACATGAAAAGTCATTCCCCATGTTTTCCAATAATAATCGTTCATATATGTTTGACCTAAAGTTGCAGCAACTTCAAAGTAGTTTATGCACCACTTTGGTCCAAATTTCATGCAACTTGAGGGCCATAAACTTCAATTTTAACCCCCAAAAGTTGCATGAAACTCATACTTGAATGTTTTACATGCAACGGTGGTGCAACAGTGGGTTCAACTTTGCAGAGGCACAAGTCACATCCAAGTCAAACCCATCCAAAGTTGCAACAAAGTTGCACTCCAAAGTTGCAGTCCTTTGGAGTCGTACAAGTGTGAATGGAGCCTTAGTCCCCTGCAAAGTAACACAAATACTTGTTTATATTGCCAGTGAAGCTCATCTAATGCCGTTTCCTGTAATGGAGTGGCAAATATTATTTGTTTGTTTACTTAATGAGGCTAGTGCACCATAGTAACTGGATTTGGGACTTGTTTAGAAAGTCACAATGGAGCTATTTAGATGTACCTTAAGATAATATTTCTAGACCATGTATCCCCAATGAAATAAATTTTCATTAAATGCTCTCTGAAGTCTTATGCATTGTGTTTACTCAATAAGCTTCTTGCCTAATCCTACTACCACTATAAATTCTAGCAATGGATATAACAACCCATGCTATTTTTTAAAAAATAAACCTATTAACACTCCATGCACCCTCTTCTCCTCTTTTGCTTTCTCTTTCTCCCATTAATCCTACTCAGTCACTTGGCTTCTAAATCATATTCCTTCACATCAGCTGTCCTTTTCTTTCTTCATAGTAATGAGCTTTTCAACCTTTCACCTTGTCTTACAATTTCTCCTAGTCATAGAACAACTTATTTCATTCCAATACTTAGATTTGGTCCAAAGTTGATGATGAAATCTTTACATTTCAGTCAGTCATTTATTATTTGCCTTCTGTATGTCATAGTTAAGCTAGCGAGACTTGATTACCACTATAAATTTCTCAATTACAGCTTAAAAAAAATACACATATTCAACAGTCACTGTAACGATTTACACAAGATTTAAAGTAGCGTTAAAGGTTAAACATTTTTTTTCTATTTTGGATAGAGAAAGGGAGGATTATAACCCCTGACAGTTTTCTTTGCTATCTGTTTCCCATTGGGGAGATTATATTTTACTTTCTGTCAAATAGTTAGAGTGATTCTCCATAACAGGTAGGGGCACACAGAGCAATAAAAACTCATCTGGTGTTGTAATTTTTCTCCATTCTTTCTAAGACTAAAAAAGTTTTGCCTTTAGTTCTACTTTAGAGTATGTGTGGACTCAATCACTATTTCACATAAGGTTTAAAATGCTAATGCCATTTTTTAAAGTAATTTTCAATTTTCATAAATATGAAACAGCACTTTCTGCTATATGATGATAATGCTTTGTCCCTGAACCCCTTCCTTGCATTTGTGTATTACTCTGTCATACTTGCTTTTGTAATAGACCAAAATGACTTCACACATTATGCAGGCATGGTTCACTGTTTTTACCATTATGAAACCTGTCTTGAAAAATTTAATGAAGCTACCATTACTGGAGTGCATGCATATAGAGAGGAAAGACTCCCCCAGTATTTCACCCAATGATCTGTCCATTTATTTGACTATAAGTCACTATCTGAGATCTTCCAGAAAACTACAGTATCTCACAAAAGAAAGGTAAACCCCTCACATTTTTGTAAATATTTTATTATATCTTTTCATGTGATAACACTGAAGAAATGACACTCCGCTACAATGACTAAACCGCTGGCAACAAAAGTGATTACATCCCCTAAGTGAACATGTCCAAATTGGGCCCAATTAGTAATCTTCCCTCCCTGGTAGCATGTGTCTTGTTAATGTTACAAGGTCTCAGGTGTGAATGGGGAGCAGGTGTTTTAAATTTGGTGTTATCTCTCTCATTCTCTCATACTGGTCACTGGAAGTTCAACATGGCACCTCATGGCAAAGAACTATCCGAGGATCTGAAAAAAAAGAATTATTGCTCTACTTAAAGATGGCCTAGGCTATAAGAAGTTTGCCAAGACCCTGAAACTGAGCTGCAGCACGGTGGCCAAGACCATACAGCGGTTTAACAGGACAGGTTCCACCCAGAACAGGCCTTGGTCAACCAAAGAAGCTTAGTGCACATGCTCTCCAGAGGATGTCTATGGGAAATAGACGTATGAGTGCTGCCAGCATTGCTTCAGAGGTTGAAGGGGTGGGGGGTCAGCCTGTCAGTGCTCAGACCATATGTCGCACACTTCATTAAATTGTTCTGCATTACTGTTGTCCCAGAGGTAGTCTCTTCTAAAGATAATGAACAAGAAAGCCCGCAAACAGTTTGCTGAAGAAAAGTAGACTAAGGACATGGATTACTGGACCCATGTCCTGTGGTCTGATGAGATCAAGATAAACTTATTTGGTTCAGATGGTGTCAAGCGTGTTTGGCGGAAACCAGGTGAGGAGTACAAAGACAAGTGTGTCTTGCCTACAGTCAAGCATGGTGGTGGGAGTGTCATTGTCTGGGGCTGCATGAGTGCTTCCAGCACTGGGAAGCTACAGTTCATTGAGGGAACCATGAATGCCAACATGTACTGTGACATACTGAGGCAGAGCATCATCCCCTCCCTTCAGAGATGGGGCTGCAGGGCATTATTCCAACATAATGACCCCAAACACACCTCCAAGGTGACCACTGCCTTGCTAAAGTAGCTGAGGGTAAAAGTAATGGACTGGCAAAGCATGTCTCCAGACCTAAACCCTATTGAGCATCTGTGGGAGCATCCTCAAATGAAAGGTGGAGGAGCGCAAGGTCTCTAACATCCACCAGCTCTGTGATGTCATCATGGAGGAGTGGAAGAGGACTCCAGTGGCAACCTGTGAAGCTCTAGTGAACTCCATGCCCAAGAGGGTTAAGGCAGTGCTCGAAAATAATAGTGGCCACACAAACTATTGACACTTTGGACCCAATTTGGACATTTCCACTTAGGGGTGTACTCACTTTTGTTGCCAGCGGTTTAAACATTATTGGCTTTGTGTGGAGTTATTTTGAGGGGACAGCAGATTTACACTGTTATACAAGCTGTACACTTACTACTTTACATTGTAACAAAGTGTCATTTCTTCAGTGTCGTCACATGAAAAGTTATAATAAAATATTTACAAAAATTTGTGAGATACTGTACACTTTTGTGAGATACCGTATTTTAAGATACCTAAAACTAATTTTAATAACCCTTCTACACTTTCCAAAATATATTTTTATAAAAAGGTTATGGCTATCTTTTGGATTTTCTGGTCATTTTCAAAAGGTCCTCCAACTTTTTCTTAATATAATGTTTTAAAGGTTTTTACAACTATAGACTTTTTAGGTGTTTATGTTCAGCAGCAGGTAAGAAATGGTCAATATGCACCTGAAGAAAGGAAAAAAAAAAAAAGGTTGTTGATAACTATGTCTACAAAAAAGAAAAGGGGGTATAGGGTACATTTGTGAATTGGTACAGTGATTGTATTTGCAGTTCTACAGAATCTATTTAACTGCTGGTCAACGATATACAGTGTGTGTATATATATATATATAAATAAAAGACATTTTTGGTCATAAAGAGATGGCACAGGGAGTTTCAGAGCAGCGTGCCCTTTACAGCTGATTGGCCACAGGTGACATTCAGTATTTATAATGTGTGAAATTGACCTTTGAAGCTTAAAATGAAATCACAGAAAGTTACCACATCAGTCAGAAGTTTTCTGGTTACAAACAAATGATGCAGTTCACCAAAACGTAGTCAGATTTTACAGATTACTGCTTGTGAATTTAGCATAAATCAACTGTGCATTAAACATGTTGAAAAACATGAACAGGTAATAGTACAACTTTTTAGTTTCAATAGTATTTATTGATTTTTGAAAAGGAACAAAAACATACATATCATTCTATATACAATAAACATGTCATACATAAGGAGTGTAAATTTAAAAAAACAGAGTGAGGAGCACAGGAGGAGCACTGTGCTGCATAGTGTACTGGTGCCTACAGAGTATACAATTCCCATATATAACCTTTCCATAGCAATGATGGTTGTGCGGCATTCAACAATAAACTGAATAAACACATACGGTCAGTTGGTATTGTGTCATCCTTCAAAAGAAAAGAAGAAAAGCAAATTAACTTGGTTATAACATTTTTCAATCTAGAAGGATCATCAAGAGCTGGAGTGTCCCAAGTACCACAGTTGCCAGGGTCTCCATATTTCAGAGATAGCCTCGTATTTTCCTAGACTGGAAGCAAAGAGAACCTCATATGCACTGCATGGATCTGAGTTGTCTCGATAACTTCAGCGATATCTAGGGTTTTAGATTCTTTCCAATGTCTAAGTATAGTTAAATGTGCTGCCAGTAAGATATGTGATACCATGATTCTATAAAAGGGAGAAATAGATTCCATTCCCAGAGACAAAGCCGCCATTCCTGGGGTTAATTCAAAGTTTATTCCCATAATTTTTGTTATGAGTCCACAAATCCAAAATGGAGACCACAGAATTGCAGGACTACAAGACATATATTAAAGTTCTTGTTGAGCCGCATAGCCTCCAACATTTGGAAGAAAAATCTGGATATACAGTGCTTTGCGAAAGTATTTGGCCCCCTTGAACTTTGTGACCTTTTGCCACATTTCAGTCTTCAAACATAAAGATATAAAACTGTAATTTTTTGGGACACAATCATGAAGTGGAATGAAATTTATTGGATATTTCAAACTTTTTTAACAAATAAAAAACTGAAAAATTGGGCATGCAAAATTATTCAGCCCCTTTAAGTTAATACTTTGTAGCGCCACCTTTTGCTGCGATTACAGCTGTAAGTCGCTTGGGGTATGTCTCTATCAGTTTTGCACATCGAGAGACTGAAATTTTTTCCCATTAATCCTTGCAAAACAACTCGAGCTCAGAGGTTGGATGGAGAGAGTTTGCGAACAGCAGTTTTCAGTTCTTTCCACAGATTCTCGATTGGATTCAGGTCTGGACTTTGACTTGGCCATTCTAACACCTGGATTTGTTTATTTGTGAACCATTCCATTGTAGATTTTGCTTTATGTTTTGGATCATTGTCTTGTTGGAAGACAAATTTCCATCCCAGTCTCAGGTCTTTTGTAGACTCCATCAGGTTTTCTTCCGGAATGGTCCTGTATTTGGCTCCATCCATCTTCCCATCAATTTTAACCATCTTCCCTGTCCCTGCTGAAGAAAAGCAGGCCCAAACCATGATGCTGCCACCACCATGTTTGACAGTGGGGATGGTGTGTTCAGGGTTAGAGATGGCCTTGCGGTTCGCCCGGCAGTTGGTTCGCGGTGAACTTTGCTTGTTCGCATATTTTCGGACACATGGCGTCGTTCGGAGCGGCCATATTTGTTTACATTGGGGAGAACTTTGACCCATGACACAGCCGTCAGGTGGAACGGGACAGCCAATTGAAACATTCCAGCACATGGACAGTCCCCCTACCCTATAAATAGACCTGACCTGGCAGCCATTTCACATTCCGTTTTCTGCCAGTGTAGGGAGAGGTCTGCTGTGCTCGTCAGGGAGAGTTTGCTAGACACATATAGCACTGTGAAGATCCACAAAAGTCCTTTCCAGGGCTGGTATTTCGGTATAGGCCTTCTATAGTCTCTTTTCAGGTTAGGGACAGGTATCCTGTGGTTACTTTAGGGGCAGTTAGAGATCGGCTGCAGTCACAAATCGCTCTGTCAATGTCCACAAAAGTCCTTCTCAGGGCTGGTATTTCGGTATAGGTCTAGTATCTTTTGAGCTTAGGGAGTGGTATCCTGTGGTTACTGTAGGGGCAGTTAGAGATCGGCTGCAGTCGCACATAATTCGCTTTGTCAATGTCCACAAAAGTCATTTAAAATTCTCCAATGTCATTTTAGGGTCTATTACAGTCTCTTTAACATTAGGGCCAGGTATCCTGTGGTTGCTTTAGGGGCAGTTAGATATTGGCTGCAGTCGCACAGAAATCGCTTGGTCAATGTCCACAAAAGTCATTTAAAATGCTCCAATGTCATTTTAGTATTACAGTCTCTTTAACATTAGGGCCAGGTATCCTGTGGTTGCTTTAGGGGCAGTTAGATATCGGCTGCAGTCGCACAGAAATCGCTTTGTCAATGTCTACAAAAGTCATGTAAAGGGCTGCAAATTTTTTGGTATTGCTGTGCAGTGCACTAAAAAGGGGGTGGGGGGTGGGGGAGGGGGGTAATCCACAGTATAATATACTTTGTAGAAAGCATATTATAGTGGATTAGTACTATTATTGTGCACTGTGCAGCATTGTGACAGACTGAGCGTTTCTGCAGCAACACTACACACAGTGACAAAAGCACTTATAATATATTATAACTGGTGTGATAGACCAATTGCCCCCCCCCCCCAATGCCACATATGGAAGTGGGGTGTTATCTGAGTAAACTTTTTCAAGTGTATTTGTGTCATGCAACAATATTGCCTAGTTTGCTGAGTGAAGTCTGGTACACACTGCGCCAAACTCACTGGCTAATTTTTTGAACTGGTGTGCTACACCAATGCTCCCCCCGAAAGCCACATATTGCAGTGGGGTGGTCTCTAAATAGGCTTTTTCAAGTGTATTTGTGTCATGCAACAATATTGCCTAGTTTTCTGAGTGAAGTCTGGTACACACTGCGCCAAACTCACTGGCCAATTTTTTGAACTGGTGTGCTACACCAATGCCACATATTGAAGTGGGGTGTTATTTAACAGTATAATTTTCTAAGAGTGTATTTTAGTCTTGCAAACATTTGGCCTCATTTGCTGTGTTTACTCTGCTACACACAGTGACAACAGATACTGGCCAATTATTTGTAGAACTGGTGTAATAAACCTTTGCGCCCCCCACCCCCAATGCCATATATTGAAGTTGGGTGTTCTCTGAGTAAGCTTTTTCAAGTGTATTTGTGTCATGCAACAATATTGCCTCTTCTGCTGAGTTAAGTCTGATACACACAGTGCCAAACTCACTGGCCAATTTTTTGAACAACTGGTGTGATAAACCAGTGCCCCCCCAATAGCACATATTGAAGCGGGGTGTTATTTAGCAGTATACTTTTCTAAGATTGTATTTTAGTCCTGCAAAAATTTGGCCTCTTTTGCAGTGTTAACTGTACTACACACATTGACAACAGATATTGGCCAATTATTTGTAGAACTGGTGTGATAAACCTGTGGCCCCCCAATACCACAGATTGAAGCGGGATGTTATCTACACAGACACATGGTCTAGCAAACACGGGCAGGGAAGGTATATCACTTTTACTGCCCACTGGGTGAACCTTCTGACGGCCGTTAAGCATGCAACCCGTGGCACCCGTGTAGATTTAGTTGTACTGCCACGGATTGCAAGCAGGCCTGCCTCTTCTTCTCCTCCTCCTCCATCCTCCCTCTCCTCCTCGGCTGACTCCTCCTCTTCTCCTTTATCTAGTTGACCCCTATTTTAGGGGTTGGTTGGCGGCAGCTTTATACCTGTACATATTTGTTTTTACATACTCCATAGCGCTGGTCAAATCCATTTTTTTTTTCAGTCGCATGAAATGCACACAGTTGGAGTCCATGTGTATGCAAAAATGGGATTAAAACAGGTGGTGAGGAGGAATCACATTGCATATTCAACACCTATCTATAACCCTATAAAACCATTCTGAATGCAAAATGCTTTGCAGAGGAGCAGCAGGTTTAGATGCACATCCAAATCTAGCCTAGCTTTTACCTGAAATTTGAAATTTTTATATTAGAGCTTTTAAACTTAATTTCAAACAGGGCCAGAGGAATAGAAAAACATGTAGATATTTAGATATTTATAAAATAGAACTTCAAGCACTAAATAAAAATGATACCTCCACCCTTACATGCAGACTATAACACTTCTTTTTTCTAGAAGATGATTTAAAAGAGCAAAACATATCTTTCTCAATAGTCCCATGGCAAGCTGTGGTCCTTTTTTCCTCCACCAGAGTAAGCTCTCTGATGTCAATGCAGAACCTGTAGTGATGGGCCTTGACACAACTGGTCAGAAAGTAGCAAGAAGAAAAGCCTCATATGACTGATCTGCACTACAGTAAACAGTATGTAGGACTGTGATATAAGATTTACAAGATGAATATTATATTCTGCATCATTCTTGGAAGTGTCACCAGAAGTGCATTCTAGCCACTCAGGTCTGGTTTACTGACAGCTCTGTTCCATTTTCTATATTTGTAACTGCATGCACTTTGTTTTATAAAAAATACTTTACCTGGTTTTACACAATGTGGGTTGTTTCATCTCCTTTTTCTCTACGATAGGCATGCACACATTGAGTGATAACTGGAGATGGAGGTTTAAAGTGACATTCCCCCTGGGTGCCTATATGGTGAACGGAAGTAGGAAGATTAGTGGAATAGTGTCCACAATTATATTAGGCATTAAACGATTTCTCTTTAACATGAGAGTAATATCTCTCTACTAAATTTTTTGCTATGTCTGATTGGTGGCAGAGATTTATTTTGCGTGGGACTCACAATATCACTTTTTGGACCTAATGTTTGGAATGTAATTTCACATAGTACCCTTGGCTCACACATATGCATTTTTAATGCATTTTGCAGAAATGCACTACAGTCCATTTGACATAGTTTCCTATAGGGCACATCCATATCTATGTTTTTACAGCCACTGTGATTTTTGGAAAAGGTCAGAGACTTTTTTTCCAGCAGCAATTTGTGTTTTTGGTTCCCAAATACTTCGATAGACCCACATCAAAAATGTGTTTTGCGTTTTTATAATCAGCATGATAATCAACAACTCCCCCTATCCACAAAAAAGTTATTGGATGGATTTAAAAATGTATTTATTTTTTTTTTTTATCTTTTTTTTTTTAAGTGTATGGGAAAAAGAAAATTACTGGTTTGGAAAAACAGAAATTAAATAAAAAATTATGTGTATCTAATGATTTCAGATACAGGTTAGGGTACCCTAACCCTAACCTTTAATCCTAAGCCTAACACTTGGTTAAGGGTTAGGGTTAAGGGTTGAGGTTAGCATCAAATGTTAAGGTTAGGGCTAAGGGTTAAGGTTAAATGATAAGGCTAGTGTTTTAACTCTAACATTTAGCACTAACCCTTAACCCTAAACCACATCTCTAACAGTTAACACTAACCCTAAACCCTATCCCTAAAATGTAACCCTAACCCTGACCATGTGAAAGGCTTATCGAAAAAAATGTAAAACATATACCTCAATGGGATTTTAATCCTTTCTATAAGTAAAATACAGTTCCTGAAGATTGTGTTCTGTTGTTTTGGCTTGCTGCTCAGTAATCACAACACCTAATTATGGTCTGATCTTTTTATTAGCTTCATTTTAATTTTTTGAGTTAACAAGTTGAGCATAACCTCTGTACTTAGACATCCACAAAAAAATAATATGAATAATTTGCAAACATAATGTTCAGACATGCACTGTCTATTCATATCCCTAGGAATATCTGTATAATTTTTTATTTTGTTTTTAGATTTTTTTTTTTTTACAGTTTTTCAAAAATACACACAGGAAAAAGAAAAGCAAAATCACATTGACTAGTCCAGTAGCCATAGAGAGGAACATACACTTCTTACATGTTCAACTAGATATGGGCAGTACTCAAATATGGCAGTGCAATTCAAAAAGGTTGCATATTTATTCCTTACAAGTGTAGAGTGGGTTTCCATTCCATGACCTAACATCTAAAGGACTTTTAATGTAAACTATTATTACACTTAGATGGTCCTGTATGAGCTTGTAAATTTCAACATTGCTTCTTGAATTTGCAAAGGACAACGAGATAGCGAAAGAAGACATAAATGTAAAAGAAAATATAACACACAGAACATTGGTGTACCATAGGATCACTTTCACATTGAAATATTATTAAAGATAATACAGGCTCTTATGAGCTAGAACTAAAGTAAGAATGCCAGGGTTGCCATTTGAGATTAAAACTGTACAAGTCTACCCTCTTTATATGCCACAATTTGCTCATACATATAAATGTCATCAACATGCCTAATTACCTCCTAGAAACTTCATTCCCACACTTCTATACCCTTCCCTGCAATAGCTGTTAGCATCTGAAGAAATTTTGCTGTTATGCTGTTATATAACAGATAAAATACCACCTCAGGTGTAGTTTCTGCACCATCTCCCATTTGGAGCATCATGAATATTGAATTTCAATTAATTGCTTTAACCGTTGGGAGTCGAAAAAGAGCAGTCAAAAAAAGAAGCAGGAGGGCCGAAATTCCCCTGTGATGTCAGCCAACCAGCACATGAGAATCTCGGCCCATCCTATGATGACAGGGAGGGAGGGGGAGAGGGGAGAGACTGTCAGAGCACAGCAGTGGATGATGGAGGCACATAAAATGACCACGGTAATCAGGGCTCAGCAGCCATGATTACCATGGTCAGCAGAGGCAGGGGGACACAGGAACTGGCAGGATCAACCAGGTTTTTTACAAGCTGGGAAAGGAAAAATGACATAGAATTAGTACTGTGCTATACAGCATGCCTCAAAGAAACAGGATCTTAGTTATTTTTTTAGGGTTACAACCACTTTAAGATTTATTTCCTACTTACATAATTGTGGGGTTTTGACAAAAGGGAATTTGGGATGCAACGGGTCATAGAATAATGTGATACCTTTAGATTTTGAATCTATCAAGTTCCAATTTGACCAGGCTCAGAATGGAACCGTTATTAATGGTAAATTTTGGCTCGTTAGCAGGTGAGAAAGCCTGATATATGTATAGAGTTCCTCCCTCAGTAATGAATAATATTGGACAAGAACTTCAAAGGGGTGGAGTCCCATATAACTCCTGACATCATAATGGTAATAAGACCTTTATTCCTCCACTTTGCAAAGGATATGTCTCGGGTGAGAAATTTCAGGGAGTCAAGGGGGATAGAGACTGCCTCGCACCTAGTAGAGGCATCAAAATAAGTCAAATTCTCTCCAAAGTTACCAGTGTTGCATATATTGTCGTATGTTCTTCAATTTTCTTTTTTTTCCATGGCAGTGCTAATCAGCAACACATTTTAGAGGCTCTCTGGATGAGCTACAGGGCTTTCTAGAGCCTTCCAATGTTTTAGATGTGAAGGTAGGAACCAGTATCTAAGCTGGTCTAGAAAGGATGCTGTGTAGTAATCTTTCAGATTGTGAAATCCCATACCTCCTGCTGATTTAGGCTTCATCAATATAATATGTAAGCATTATACTTTACGACCCACCCACACAAATTTAGATGAGAGAAATAGGCAACGTTCTGAAGTAGTACAATATTTTGGCAACAACATTTTCTATGCAGCAAGCCTCCCAGAACAGGAAAGATATTTTTTTTTTTAAACGGGATAGCTCTTGTTGGAAAATATTATTAAGGGGTGAAAAAAAATTGGCATTGTAAAGGTTTGCTGTGCAGGAAGTTAACGTAATACCCAGATTTTGCAGGGAATTAGAGGCCCACTGAAAAGGAAATTCGTTTCCAGTGTGCATTTTGTGGCATAATCTGCACCCAAGCCTAAAATGTTGGATTTGGAAGCATTCATTTTATAATAGGAAACCTTGTTGAATTGTTCTAATATATCGTAGACTACCAGAAGTGAACAAAGTGGGTCAGTCAGGGACAATTTCACATCTCGTACAGGGAAAAAATTCTAGCGAACATGCAAACTCTAATAAAGTCTATGGGACACAAACATGAAAAATCAAAAGTCCTAATTTTAAAGGCTTATATGCAAGTTATTGCCATAAAAATAGTATATGGGGACCTGGGTACTGCCCTGGGGGACATGTATTAATGCAAACATTTTTTTTAAACATCATTTTTAAAAGAGCAGTAATTTTAATGATGCCTAAAGTGAAACAATAAAAATGAAAAATTCCTTTAAATATCATGCCTGGGGGGTCCCCTAATGTGCCTGTAAAGTGGAGCATCTGTACGATGCATGGAGCCTGCTTCAGCAATACTGACATTTCTAAAGGAAAAAATTTAATTTAAACTCATTTGCGGCTGTAATGTATTGTCGGCTCACGGCAATACAGATTAAAAAAAAATGAAATAATGGCATTGGGTGCCCCCCCAGTTCACACGAGGCCCATGCCAATTTTTCTTGATAAAATGGTGTGGGGTCCCCCCCAAAATTCATACCATACCCTTATCCGAGCATGCAGTCTGGCAGGTCAGGAAAGGGGGGGGGACAAGCAAGCACCCCCCTCCTGAACCATAGCAGGCAACATGCTCTCAACATGGGGGGTGGGTGCTTTGGGGCGAGGGGGGGCTCTGCCCCCCCACCTCAAGGCACCTTCTTGTCTCCATGTTGATGGGGACAAGGGCCTCTTTCTAACAACCATGGACTGTGTTTGTTGGGGTCTGCAGGTGGGGGGGCTTATCGGAATCTGGAATCAGAAAACAGTTTTTGATAAGTCCTTTATTAACCGCTTGCCGCCCGCCGGCCACAGCTATACTGTGACAGGCTGGCTCAGGTGCGTAAATCACCGTACCTGTACGGCTATCCGTGGGAGCAATCCTGAGGGTGTGCGCCCACATTCGCCAGTGGGGAAGCATGGAGTCAGCAGCTGCAATTGCCACCGGGCACCCACGATCGCTGCCCATCGAGAAAGAACGGCAGTCTGCTGTTGTAAACACAGCAGACTGTTGTTGTCTCTGCTATCAACACAGAGCTTCTGTGTTCCTCCTATTTAGGAATGCAGGTCTCTATGTGGATGTCACAAGCCCATCCCCCTCACAGTTAGAAAACACCCCCTAGGCTCACATTTAACCCTTTGCTCTCCCCTGTGTTAACCCCTTCCCTGCCAGTGTCATTATTACAGTAACAGTGTATATTTTTAGCACTCATTACTGTAGTAATGTCGCTGGCCCCCCCAAAAGTGTCAAAAATGTCAGTTAGGGATCCGATCTGTCCGCTGCAATGTCGCAGTCTCGCTAAAAATCGCTGATCTCTGCCATTACTAGTAAAAAATAAATAAATTAATAAAAATGACATAAATCTTTCCCCTAGTTTGTAGACACGATAACTTTGGCACAAACCAATCAAAATGTGCTTATTGGAATTTTTTTTATCAAAGATATGTAGCAGAATACAAATTGGCCTAAAATGATAAAAACATTTTATTTTTATTTTTTTTTTTGGGGGGGGGAGGAATGTTATATAGCAGAAAGGGAAAAATATTGTTTTTTTTTCAGAATTCAGAATACATTTGTTCGTGTGTTCAGAACACAGAGCCCATCCCTACTAATGAGGTGTAAAATGCACTCACCTCCTGGGCTGTTGCATTGCCCTGAAGTTTTGGTTTTACTTTGGGCGGGCTGAAGGAGGAGGAAGAGGCTCCAGGTTGCATTGCTTTTCTTGATCCATGTCCAGGCATCTGCTGGGGAAGATGGCTGCGTGGAGAACCTTGTTACAGCGAGGGACCATGTGTGGAGCCTGCAGAGCTGCTGGTGCCATTTTGGTAGCTAAGGACGATGGCTGGGGGAAGAAATCTGTCATCTTCCCTGGTCTATAACTTCCTTTATGCTTCCTGGCTGACATGCCTGCCATTGTCCAAATTGCGAGGTGTCCTTTCGGGCAAGAAACACAGCTCTGTGCAGCTGTTTATCTGTCTTGTGAGCCATCCTGGACAAAAGCTGAGCTCTCAAGCAGCCATCTACACTGAAGTTTGGCCATGCCTCCATCTGTATCATTTTTTTTTTTGCTTTATTCAACTGCATCAAGCTGCTGTGACACCTGACCTGCTGGCGGCATGAAACAGGAAGAGACTGCATCCTGGATAGTGGCACAACTCCTGCTGCCCAGAATTGTTGTCAATTCATCTCTTGCCATGGTATTATGACCGAGTGTGTCTGTTTCATAGCCTTTATAGCATGTTGCCTATTAAGATGGATTGGAGTGTGCAAAAAATGCCATTTGTGTGCCTGTTTACCAAAAGCACACTCGACCACTCTCCTGGCCCTAGTGAGGCAATCATTAAACACCCTTTCTTTCTATATTTAATAAACGACTGGAAAAGGGCCTTAGAAGGTGTTCACATAGAGCAATGATTTGTCCCCGACAAAGATATATGGCATAGCAGGACCCTTTATTTTTGGGAATGGATTGTTGTCTGGTAGGTCCAGCCTATTTTGTTGCAGCAACTGTCCAAATAATGAGTGTGAGGATGCACTCGAGTTCAAACTGCTGCCATAGGAACCTATATCAATTTAAGTGAATCTCTAACTGGCATCTGCCACGGCAAATAACACAAAAGAGGAGAATTTTTTGTAATTGTAAAAACTTCTGCCACTGGCTACTGGCTTACGTATGTGTTTCCTATCTATCGCACCCACGCAATTGGGAAAATTACAGCACTGCCAGAAGACATCAGCTATCTTTGTCCATTCTTCAATGATTGGTTGCTGGAAGAACGCATCTTCAGTACTTCCCAAATGACTGATCAGATGTCCCGGACATTATAGCTCATAGTAGATTTGCCCACCATAAACTCAAAATGTAGACTTGACAGGGAATGTCCAGTTCAAAGGTATCTGAAATCAAAAAAATATGGGGGGGGGGGGTGGAGACCGCACTGTAAAATGGCTGCTATTTGAAGGAGCTCCGCTAAGGCTCCCAAACCCCTCCACTAACCAGCCCTCCACTTTATGGAGTATCTACCCCCTCCATTAGGAACCCTGCTAAGTCTAGGCCATGCAAGGACTCCCAGGATGAAACATTTAAATCCCTGGATATGGAGACAGGCTCATAGCAGCCCAAAGATTCTGCATCCCAACCTCTTGAGGACCCATTTGCTGCATTTTCCACTTCTGACCTAATACAGTGCTTTGCGAAAGTATTCAGCCCCCTTGAACTATTTGACCTTTTGCCACATTTCAGGCTTCAAACATAAAGATATAAAACTGTAATTTTTTGTGAAGACTCAACAAGTGGGACACATTCATGAAGTGGAACGAAATTTATTGGATATTTCAAACTTTTTTAACAAATAAAAAACTGAAAAATTGGGCATGCAAAATTATTCAGCCCCCTTAACTTAATACTTTGTAGCGCCACCTTTTGCTGCGATTACAGCTGTAAGTCGCTTGGGGTATGTCTCTATCAGTTTTGAACATTGAGAGACTGACATTTTTGCCCATTCCTCCTTGCAAAACAGCTCGAGCTCAGTGAGGTTGGATGGAGAGCGTTTGTGAACAGCAGTTTTCAATTCTTTCCACAGATTCTCGATTGGATTCAGGTCTGGACTTTGACTTGGCCATTCTAACACCTGGATATGTTTATTTGTGAACCATTCCATTGTAGATTTTGCTTTATGTTTTGGATCATTGTCTTGTTGGAAGACAAATCTCCGTCCCAGTCTCAGGTCTTTTGCAGGCTCCATCAGGTTTTCTTCCAGAATGGTCCTGTACTTGGCTCTATCCATCTTCCCATCAATTTTAACCATCTTCCCTGTCCCTGCTGAAGAAAAGCAGGCCCAAACCATGATGCTGCCACCACCATGTTTGACAGTGGGGATGGTGTGTTCAGGGTGATGAGCTGTGTTGCTTTTACGCCAAACATAACGTTTTGCATTGTTGCAAAAAAGTTTGATTTTGGTTTCATCTGACCAGAGCACCATCTTCCACATGTTTGGTGTGTCTCCCAGGTGGCTTGAGGCAAACCTTAAACGACACTTTTTATGGATATCTTTAAGAAATAGCTTTCTTCTTGCCACTCTTCCATAAAGGCCAGATTTGTGCAGTATACGACTGATTGTTGTCCTATGGACAGAGTCTCCCACCTCAGCTGTAGATCTCTGCAGTTCATCTAGAGAGATCATGGGCCTCTTGGCTGCATCTCTGATCAGTCTTCTCCTTGTATGAGCTGAAAGTTTAGAGGGACGGCCAGGTCTTTGTAGATTTGCAGTGGTCTGATACTCCTTCCATTTCAATATTATCACTTGCACAGTGCTCCTTGGGATGTAAACCACTTAAGCCCCGAAAGATTTTACCCCCTTCCTGACCAGGGGGTATTTTGCGATTCGGCACTGCGTGACTTTAATGGACAATTGCACGGTCGTGTGACGATGTACCTAAACGAATTTGACGTTCTTTTTTTCCCACAAATAGAGCTTTATTTTGGTGGTATTTGATCACCTGTGTGATTTTTTGATCATGCGCTATAATCAAAAAAATAGTGACAATTTTGCAAAAGTAACAATATTTTTCACATTTTTTATATGAAATTCCCCCCCAAAAAAATGTAAAAATCTAAATTTTTTTAAATTTTTGGCCAATTTGTTTTCTGCTACCTATGTTTGGTAAAAAAAATCACAATAAGCGTATTTTGATTGGTTTGCGCAAAAGTTATTGCGTTTACTAACTAAGGGAAAGATTTTTGTCATTTTTGTTGTTTTTTTTTCTAACGAGTAATGGCGGCGATCTGCGTTTTTTTTTGCGGTACTGCGACATTGCGGCAGACAGATCGGACCCTTGACTGACATTTTTGACCCTTTTGGGGGTACCAGTGACATTACTACAGTATTTAGTGCTATACATATGCACTGTTACTGTAAAAATGACACTGGCAGGGAAGGGGTTAACTTTATTGGAGAGGGGTTAAGTGTGTCCCTAGGGGCGTGTTTCTAACTGTGCAGGGATGTGGCTGTGTGTGTAACAGCACAGATCAAGGGTCCTACATAGCAGGACCGTTAGATCAGTGCTTTTACACAGGGAAGAATGACAGGTGGCTTAGTTTACATTAGCCGCCTGCCTTTCTCCCTTCACAGCGGACGATCGTGAGTGACCGGCGGACATCGGGTCCGACGGTCACACGCATGGAGGTGTCTGTGAATGAGCCGAGGTGGGAGCACACCTCCGGCGGCGCGCGCTCACCCGCTATTGGCTCCCAGGTTAGTGACGTATATATACGTCACTTTGCCTGGCCGGGGCTGACCGCTGCAGTAAATAGTCGTGCGGCGGTCGGCAACCGGTTAAAGCTTGGGAAATCTTTTTGTATCCAAATCCGGCTTTAAACTTCTCCACAACAGTATCTTGGACCTGCCTGGTGTGTTCCTTGTTCTTCATGATGCTCTTTGCGCTTTAAAAGGACCTCTGAGACTGTCACAGTGCAGGAGCATTTATACGGAGACTTGATTACACACAGGTGGATTCTATTTATCATCATTAGTCATTTAGGTCAACATTGGATCATTCAGAGATCCTCACTGAACTTCGGGAGAGAGTTTGCTGCACTGAAAGTAAAGGGGCTGAATAATTTTGCATGCCCAATTTTTCAGTTTTTTATTTATTAACAAAGTTTGAACTATCCAATAAATTTCGTTCTGCTTCATGATTGTGTCCCACTTGTTGTTGATTCTTCACAAAAAATTACAGTTTTATATCTTTATGTTTGAAGCCCGAAATGTGGCAAAAGGTCGCAAAGTTCAAGAGGGCCGAATACTTTTGCAAGGCACTGTATCTGGTAATATGCTGAAATCTATGCTCACAACTTTAAGATCCTCTATACAACTTGACATGAAATCCTGCCTCCGTCAGTTGCAAGAGGATGCCCAGGATCTGAGGGACAGAGTGGACCATATAAAAGATAAAATGTGCGAATACGCAGATTCCTTCAACAAGCTAATCGACAAACATGCTGCACATGAGGATGAACTAACATGGTTTAAGTCCAAAGTCGCTGGCCTCAAGGACAGGTCCCGTCGCAACAACTTAAAACTCAGTGGCGTTCCAGAGTCTGACCAACAAGCCCAACTGCCACAGTTTGTGAGGAACCTATTTATGTCCGTTCTTCCATCATTAACTTAACCATCAACAGAATCCACCAGATCCCCAGACCTTAATATCTCCCTTTGCATATCCCTAGGGATGTCATCCTTAGGGTGCATATCTTTCAGGCCAAAGAACAGCTTTTTAATGCATTCCAAAAACCGGGCCAACTCCGGGAGTAATTTGCCAAGCTGCAACTCTTGCCTGATCTCCCCAAGCATACCCCTCAGCTGCGCAGTAACCTTCTTACTATTGTAAAAGGTAACTGATGCTAAAAAACGTCAACCACCCGCCCGGCGCTAAAATATATATATAAATCAGTGTAAGGTATAAAGAAATAAATATATCTACTCAAATCATGAATAAATAGTAAATAAAATCATGTAGATAAAATCATGTAAAACATGTCACTCTGTGCATCCTTTTAATGCACTAGCTGCCACTGTAAACGTAAAACTTGCAAAATCAAATGTATAATAATAGCCCAATCTGTGCGTCTCAGTTTGTTATATCATACATTCAGCGGCGCTTCAGCACACACAATGTATGTGTGCAAGTATATTAGTCAGTTCCTGCAGTGCTTCAGAGCCTGCAATTGCAAACTAGTCCCAACTCCACAGGATGTGCAGTCACAGCCAGCAAAAAGATTTCTCCTCTGATGTTCAGCACCAGTGATTGTACACACAGTATCACTAATCCTTTACCACACCGACTGTGCACCCCTATGAAGTGGCCACTCACCGAATCGCCCTTGAAATATCGCCTTTATGCATAAGCTGCATGAGCCCTTGCTTCTAGTCGGTCTGTCGTCTCTTAGGCACGTCCAGATCCTATCCGTCCACCAGGGGTCACTATCAGGCTGTATATCTCCTCAGTGCAATTTGTAAGCAAACGACATGAAGCAAGAGAGTAGTGTAATACTGTTTCGACTTTATTAATTAAATAAAACTTCCCTCCCCTTCAGCGTATATGCTTACATTTCAATCACCCTTTGCACGCATATCATAAACACAGAGGCTTTGAAAGGTACCGCCGCTCGCCGACCGCGAGCTAGTCCCTGCTGTGGATTACAGCGCTCCTGCGGCTAACAGGCGAGATCCAGAACAACAGCGGTATCCTCCCTTCGTCTCCTCAGCAGCAGCGTACGTGCATCCTGACCGGTTTCGTCTGGTAGACTTCAACAGAGGACTACTGTTGAAGTCTACCAGACGAAACCGGTCAGGATGCACGTACGCTGCTGCTGAGGAGACGAAGGGAGGATACCGCTGTTGTTCTGGATCTCGCCTGTTAGCCGCAGGAGCGCTGTAATCCACAGCAGGGACTAGCTCGCGGTCGGCGAGCGGCGGTACCTTTCAAAGCCTCTGTGTTTATGATATGCGTGCAAAGGGTGATTGAAATGTAAGCATATACGCTGAAGGGGAGGGAAGTTTTATTTAATTAATAAAGTCGAAACAGTATTACACTACTCTCTTGCTTCATGTCGTTTGCTTACAAATTGCACTGAGGAGATATACAGCCTGATAGTGACCCCTGGTGGACGGATAGGATCTGGACGTGCCTAAGAGACGACAGACCGACTAGAAGCAAGGGCTCATGCAGCTTATGCATAAAGGCGATATTTCAAGGGCAATTCGGTGAGTGGCCACTTCATAGGGGTGCACAGTCGGTGTGGTGAAGGATTAGTGATACTGTGTGTACAATCACTGGTGCTGAACATCAGAGGAGAAATCTTTTTGCTGGCTGTGACTGCACATCCTGTGGAGTTGGGACTAGTTTGCAATTGCAGGCTCTGAAGCACTGCAGGAACTGACTAATATACTTGCACACATACATTGTGTGTGCTGAAGCGCCGCTGAATGTATGATATAACAAACTGAGACGCACAGATTGGGCTATTATTATACATTTGATTTTGCAACCTTCTTACTATAACCAAGGCTCTCCATGATCATAAGATCTTGCATCTCTAGAAATACCCTGCCAAGTTGACCATCACGCACAACAGAAAACCAAGACCATCTCTACCCTGAAGGAAGGACTACAAATACTCAGAAGATGGGATATTATTCCTCATCTGCCACCCCCTTAGCACCCCTCTGCTCAGTCTCATCCTGTAGATTTGGAGTGGGAGCGGTTCCTGTAGCGAAGATTCACCAATCACCAGCCTATAGGGGGCTCATGATAATCCACAGCAAGTTCATCTCCATCTTTTAGTTCCCAGCCACCACATTTTCCACCCTACTTCACCCCAGGACTTTACTAACAGTGATGGTCTTTGCATGGACTCTTTTTTACTACTATTTTACTACAATTTTTTTCAATTTCTTATTTGTTTGCTCAGTTTGGTTTTGCTGCTGTACTCTGGGCGTAGAAGCCCTGATGCTCTTTTTCTCTTGTTATCGCTACCACTTTTGTTTGTCCACAACCTTAAGTTTTGTATTGGTTATGGAATCATGAAAATTGCTAATTGTGCCACTTAGTCTTTTACTTCCATTTATGTGGTTGTACCACTTTTCGCCTTTCCTCCTAGGAGAAGGGTGACTTAACCTAACTTTGCCAGTATTGCTAAATTATGGTACTAAAAAGGATATCTATTAAATCTAAGGGGCTGAATCATCTGGCCAAGTGTTTCTCTTTGTGGTGAGAAGCACATAATACCTGAGCTGACATAGTGTATGCTCTGGAAGCGCATTTTCACTTACACACTACCCCTACATTTTTCTGGCCCGAGCCTCTGTTACACAAGGGGAGGTGCTTCTTGTCATCAAGTGGTCCTTGGCTTTCACATTAAAGGAATTTACTGCTGACTCTGAAGATCGATACTTGATCCTAATATGCAACATCAATAACTGCCCATACACTTTGAAGGGAATATATGCTCCCAATACACACTAAATCTGCTTTTTACAAAAACTGATGTCTAGCATAGATAGGGTAAAAATGGTAATCTTATGATATGCGGGGAATTCAACATAATGGCTGACCCTCAGGGGTGTGAAGCATTACCTACCTTTTTTTCAGGCCCTGCTTCACCGGGAGGGTTTATATGATGCGATGATTTATATGATTATACATATTTTTCTGCTAAACAGAATACCTATTCCAGAATTTAACTATTCCTGGTTGATCAGTGGTTGCTACAAAGTTTCTCTTCAGCCACTATATGAGATATAACATGGTCTAATCATGCGACCATTACTACTGAAATGTAATCCTTGTAATTCATCTAGGATATGGCACTGTAACATTAAAATAATGCAAGACCCATCTAGTAAGAGCATTTTCTCTCAGCATCTTATAGGATTCTCTCCAATCAATGTTCCAAATGCTGCCCAGAGCTTCTAGCTTTGGAACGCCCACTAAGTGTATATGAGAGGCATTCTTATCCAAATGGGTGCGCAATTGAAGAGAACATACAATTGTCATCTTGATCACTTGTTGTGGGAGATTCATACCCTTGAATTTGGTAAAGAGAGCACCTACCTGAGCTAACCAACAAAATCTGGCCAAACTGCACAAAAAAAGTTAATAACCCCCAAAAAAATTGCTGACATGTTTGTGGATAACTATAGTCAGCTCTAAAACATCAAAAATACCCTAACCACACCCCAATCATCTAAAGCTGATATTTTCACCTTTCTATCAAATATCCCAACATTGATGGAAACACAGCTATCAGCTTTTAATGCCAAATTTGGTGAACTGGAAAAAATGAAAACCATCACCTCCCTCATTTTAAACAAACCCCCTGGGCCCGATGGTTTCTCGAATGAATACTACAAGGCATTCCATGAGCTTCTTTCTCCTCATATCGCCACCCTATTTGAGGCAGCAAAAACAAATTCTTCCTTTCCTCCCGACATGCTGAGAGCATACATTGTGACTCTACCAAAACCCAGTAAAGACCTGAATATACAGTACCTTCCAATTTTAGACCTATATAACTACTGAATTAAGATGTGAAATTGTATGCCAAATTGTTAGCCAATTGCCTTATGCATATATTACCACAGTTATATCAACCAAATCAAATGGGCTTCACATCTAGCAACTAAATCATCAAACTCATTCATTTTGCCGAACAATGTTGCACACCTTCTCTGCTCCTTTCCATTGATGCAGAGAAGGTGTTTGACAGAGTGCACTTGCATTATATGTACCAGGTTCTTTTGAAATTTGGGTTCCATGGCAACATTCTCTTTGCTATACATTTCAGGTATGTTGTCTAAACCCTTCCAGATCTCTAATGGTACGCATTAGGGATGCCCACTTTTGCCCACAATCTTTAATCCTATGATTGAGCCATTGGCTGAATCTATTATTACACACCCATCTATTTCTGGCTTCTAATTCCATACCAGGCCCCATAAGATCAACCTGTTCGTGGATGATGCAATCCCAACTCTAACTAATCTGCATATATCCCTACGTTACGCTCATGATATCCTTACCCAATTCAGTGCTGTCTCCTGCTATAAGGTTAACTTTCCTAAATCCTAAATACTCGACCTAGGTGTACCTTTGAACTTTAAAGCACCCTGCAGAGCACATTTCCATACTCTTGGACTGCCAGTAGTATTCCCTATTTAGGTATTACCTCATCTCAGAAGGTGTCCTTCATAGCCCATGCCAATTATAAACCTCTTATTGACAAACTATCTAAGGAGTGTCGTAAATTTACTGAAGTAACCCTCTCCTGGTCTGGCTATTTGGTGTCCTATAATTATACCTTTTCCTGTCACTTCCTGTCCCGATCCCAAAGATGTACTTACGTTTCCAAACACTAATGCTTAAACACTTTATATGGCAAGGAACACATAGCTCCTTAAGAATAGGGATGTTGGTGGGATGGGGATGGTGGATCTAAATGACTATTTCCTAGCAGCCCAGTTAGACCAACCTAAATATTGGTTTCAATCTACCTCTGACATTTTATGGCTGGATATAGAACTGGCCCAAATACCACCCATGGACCTGTCTACCTTATTGATAGTAGGTGCCTGGCGGTCACACCCTTTGAAAGGCTTATTGTTACCTATACAGTCCTCCCTTCTAGCATGGACGGCCTTATTATCTTTATCCAGCAAAAATTTTACTACTGTAAAAGTCAACCTACCTATTAGGGCTCTAGAATCACGTATACCCAGTATATCGGCCTCATCACTAATATTGCACAATATTACTACAGTACATGATCTACTGCATGATAACACTCCTAAGACTGTGGGTGAACTGCTGAAGGAATTTTAACTCTCTGGTACTTACTTTTTTACATTATTATGCATCATTCAGTTTCTTCATAAATCCCCATCTCACCAATGTCTCTGCCCCCTCAGGCATGGAGATTCTTCATGACCCCTGTTCCCATCCCCTGTAAGGGAATCTCACTCTTCTATGCCCTGTTTCAGGACAAACAAACCTTTAGTAAGTCTAAAGCCATCATTAAATGGGAGACCAAGCAACAGTTCTCTTATGCCTAATAGAAAGTTGCTTTCTGTGCATTTAGCAATCTGTAAAGCCAAAATTTTCAGTAACATCAAAAAAACTGTATCCAGGTGGTACTAAACACCTTTACGCATATCCAAATGTTGCTCCCCTGGTTCACATGTGTGCTGGCAAGAGAGCAGGCAAGTACTATAACTGTACTGTATGGCACTTCACAGGACCACACCCATTCGCCACACGGGAAGCTGATCTCTGGGCCCGGCGGCTGCGATTGCCGCCGGGCACCCGCGATCGCTACCCATATAAACAGAGCGGCGGTCTGCCATTGTAAACAAGGCAGACTGCTGTTCTGTCAGCAATGAACACAGGGCTCCTGTGTTCCTCCTATTTAGTCCCTCCCCCAAACAATTAGAAAGCACCCCCTAGGGACACATTTAACCCTTTGATGGCCCCTGGTGTTAACCCCTTCCCTGCCAGTGCCATTAGTACAGTAACAGTGCATATTTTTAGCATTGATTACTGTAGTAATGTCACTGGTCCTCCCAAAAGTGTAAAAAATGTTAATTAGGTGACCGATCTGTCCGCCGCAATGTCACAGTGCCGCTAAAAATCACTGATTACTAGTAAAAAAATAAATAAATAAATAAATAAAAATGACATAAATCTTTCCTCTAGTTTGTAGATGCGATAACTTTGGCGCAAACCAATCAATATACTCCTATTGGGATTTTTTTTACCAAAAATATGCAGCAGAAAACATGTTGGCCTAAAATGATGAATTTTTTTTAATTGGGAATGTTATATAGCAGAAAGTGAAAAATATTGTTATTTTTTTTCAAAATTGTCATTTTTTTTTTGTTTATAGCACAAAAAATAAAAATCGCACAGGTGATCAGATACAACCAAATGAAAGCTTTATTTGTGGGGGGAAAAAAGGACATCCATTTTTTTTTTTTTGGGCACAGCGTCGCACAACCACGCAATTAGCAGTTAAAGTAATGCAGTACCAAATCACAAAAAATGGCCAGGTCATTAAGGTCCAGAAGTGGTTAACAGCTTTGACAGCGGAAGATGGAATATTCATTATATAGTAGTAAGAGAATAACTGAATGTTACATAAAAAGTTTGGATCCTGACAAATGGCCTGAAAGTATGGCATTCAGATGAGAACACCTGAACAAGCAAGGTTTGGTCCAATGTTGTGTTTGAAGCTCTTCCTTAGTCATAAGTGGAACACACTGCATACCATACTGTTTATTTTTTTCTGAGGCTTTAAACTGATGCAAAATAATATTTAAATAAAATAAAAAAAAAACTATAACTAAACTTGGTCCTTGGTGTTTGTTATATACTTACATACATAATGATAATATAGATACATGTATATGTTGAACAAACAGAAAGCACACTGTATATCATGTAATAAAATGTGATTGGCAGAGAGTTTCACACTGAAAATAGTAATGGGAGAACCAGGCAATCTGTACTTACCCTGTCAGCACATTTTAAAGAAGATGGATTAGCTCTTGCACAGTGTTTCTGGCAGCCCGATTAGTCTATTGCTTGTGTTAGCTCTCTAATTTATAAAAAGTCAAACAAACAAACCCCACAGGATGACATTCATCCTTTTCTGTTGTGACATGATTCACAAGCAAAGCATTTGTGTGGACAGCAGGAGAGTGGTGTATTGCGGGAAATTCAATGCCCCTAATAATGATGCTTTTTTAGAGACACAGCTAATTTGTTTAACAGATCTTAAACATAGTTTGTTGCTTTAAACTAAAATGCTGCATTATCGTCTACAAGTATTTGTGTTACTAAAGCTTACTTTTTTCAAAAATAAATTTTTTTGTAAATAATTTACAGGATTTTGTAACACGGACAGCAGTATATTTCATCATTTTTCTCTACTGCAATTTATAAATAAGGAAATCGAATAATGCATGCACAAACAGTATACTGTACATCACCCCTGTATCTAGTGCATTATAGATAAACTCATAAGTCAATGGATTGTGGTAAACGGGGGTGTATGTTCCCCTCATATCCTGAAATTAGTTTGTTTTTAGAAATAGAAATTACATAACCATATTGCAATCAATCACATAGAGTCATAATACATACAAAACATAGTCAGTACGATAATATGCAACATAAAAGCAAAGTAAAGCTTTGAGGAAAATTACAACAAAATGGTGCAAATGTAACAATTCCACTGAGATTAAAAAAAAAAAAAACAGTATGTAATCCCAAATCCTGAGTCTTCAGAAGACAAAAAAGAAACACTGTTGCATTTGAACAACAAAAAAAGCCTCAAAATCTTATAACCTAAAATATATATATTAAATAAAGGTCAGCTTTAAACTTTTGGGCTCCAGTATTTAGCATTTATTTACAGTTGTTGGTTTTGTCTAGGAGCTTTTTTTGAACCTCAAATATTTATGACTGAATATGAATATGTCATTTGGTTCATCTGATAAGCTTCTAAGATACACATTTCATTGATGATTTTGTAATTATCTAACTCCAAGCTTAAGATACTTACAGTATTTTTAGTGTTTAGATGCCAATACAACTTTAAAGCTTCAGAAAGAATAAAGAAATATTGAAACACCTGTCAGGTTTTTAATATTGCCTTGTCCCTAATTTGAAGTCGTATTCACTTTACGCACTTGTAACAGAACCACGACCCACACAGTGCTTGTGGACTTTCATCAGCATATGGCTTCCTCCCAGTCTTGAACATAGATATTAAATATTCCAGCCGCCCCCATATAAAGCTAGCCAACAACTTAGCTTGTACTGGAACCTTCTCTTTTATTGAACAATGCACACAGTTTATATACAGCATGGACATCCCCCTCCTGATCAGATTAACACACACAGGTCAGGGGTTGCCTGATTACATTATCATATGCAGATGAAATTGTATACAGAAATATAATTAACCTGAACTAGTTATCTAGCCATTTAGACAGAAACAATATGTGAGTTCATTAACAATTAACAATGGGACAGACAGGCTTAACAGAATACACATCACACCTCAATACACAGCCAATAGGAAAAGACTGCCAGTAACAGACTGTCTGTCTCTGACATTGAAGTACAATACACATCATCATAAGTGTAAACACTGAACCCATTTAAAGCAATCCAAACCATATTCTCAGTGTCCATTAAGTATCTGTCTTTCATTCCTCACTGGCAGTGAGTACCGTCACATATCTTCCCCCCCCCAAAGGTAGACTAACCAGGTACCAGACCTCCAATCGGTCTGTGCCTGAGTTAGTCGGGTAACAAGTCCCAAAGAGTCAATCCATCATGGCAGCTTCCTTGACAAAGTTCCACATGGTTTGTAAGTTTGTCCTGGCAGGGCGCATGGAGCTCTCATAGCCGATCAGTCTGTGTAAGTGTGGTTTGGGCAGGCCAGACTGGGCTTCTTGGTCACTCTGTGTTCCTAATAGACACAGGGTGACCTACACATAAGTGGGGCCTAGGGGGCTGAGAGAGGGATTTTCCAACCTCTCTAAGTCAGGCTGTGTTCCATGGGCCCCCCAACCAAAGTGACTCCCGTCACAGCACCCTGTTGACCAAAGTAGATAATCCATAATGTTACAGATTTTACATTTGCTATCACAACAATACCAAGTGAGGAGAATTATTCAAATGGGGGGCACCTGATTTAGTGAAAAGGGGAATTTTCCCTTGCTATTAAAACTTTTCATCATGTTTGTTATGGTGTTTCAATGGCAAATTTCTTCGCTGGGGTATGAAGAAAAAAAAGCTCAACAAGCTGACAATTCTTTTGTTTATTCATAGTTACATAGTTAATCTGGTTGAAAAAAGTCCATTCAGTATAACCAAAAAAGGGAAAAAAAAACATACAATCCCATATACAAAATCCTAAACCCACAGTTGATCCAGAGGAAGGCAAAAAAAACCAGCAAAGCATGATACAATTTGGGAAAAATGTCCTTTCTGATCCCCCGAGAGGCAAATGAATATTCTCTGGATCAACTTAACCTATAAATGTTAGTATCCAGTTATTTTATGTGCATTTAGGAAATAATCTAGGTCTTTTTTAAAGAAATCTACTGAGCTAGCCAGAGCCAGCTCTTGAGGGAGTCTATTCCACATTTTTACAGCTGTGAAGAAACCTTTCCATATTTGGAGAATAAATCTCTTTTTCTCTAGACATAAAGACTGCCCGATTGTTCTCTGTGATGACCTTAAAGTGAATAACTTAACATCAAGTTCACTATATGGACCCCTTATGTATTTATACATGTTGATCATATCCCCCCCCCCCTTAATTTCCTCTTCTCAAGAGAGAATACATTCAGCTGCTCTAATCTTTCCTCATAGCTGAGCTCCTCCATGGCTCTTATCAGTTTGATTGTTCTTTTCTGCACTTTCTCCAGTTCCCCAATATCCTTTTTGTGAACTGGTGCCCAAAACTGAACTGCAATGAGGTGTTACTAATGTTTTTTTTTCCCCAGAGATTTTTTATTGAGTTTTCATGAAAATATAACAATATGCACGTAGTTGTATATACATAGCTTAGTTTTGTAATGAGAGTACAATATGCAGTACATATAATCATCAAGTAAATAAGGGGTGGAAACACAAGTAAGAATATAACATTTGAAAAGAAGAAGTATGAACCAGGATACCTGAATTACACACCGGTTTGGGGACGGAGGGAAGACCTGAGCATCTTTTATGTTAATTCAGTTGACTAGTTAGACTGGGTATAGTGCATATTTGTCACTCTTACTAATGATTTGTACAGGGGCAAAATTATATTTGTCTCTCTGGAGTCTATATCTCTCTTAAAAAGAAAGGGCTTTTCTCGCTTTGGAAATCACAGCTTTCATTGTATGCTATTATAAGGTTATGATCTACCAAAACACCCAGATCCTTCTTCACCATTGATTCCCCCCAGTTGCACTCTCCCTAGTATGTATGGTGCATGCATATTCTTAGCCCCTAAGTACATAACTTTACATTTATCAACATTAAACCTCATCTGCCTCATAGCTGCCCAATGAAACAGTGCATTGAGGTCAGTTTTAAGTTGGAGACATCGTGTGAGTATGTTATTCTACTGCATAGCTTTGTGTCATCTGCAAAGACTGAAATGGTACATTTAATCCCAGACCCAATATTATTTAAAAAAATATATTAAAAAGTAAGGGTCTCAACACTGAACCTTGGGGTACACCACAAATAACCTTAGACATCTCTGAATTCACCTTTTACCCAGTTTTCTATTCATTTACAAACTGATCATTCCAAGCCTGTAGACTTTACCTTACACATTAGCCGTGTGTGGGGAACTGTGTCAAACACTTTTGCAAAATCCAAGTATACTACATCAACAGTCACCCCTCAGTTTAAGGTTTTACCTACCTCCTCATAAAAAGAAATCAGATTTGTTTAACAACTTCTGCCTTTCGTGAATCCATGCAGTCCGTTGTCTAAAATATTTTTTTTTCCAATAAGAACTCATCTATGTGGTCTTTTATTAAACTCTCCAGCATTGTTTCAACTATAGAACTAACAGGTCTATAGTTACTCAGTAAAGACTTTGATTCCTTTTTAAATATAGGCACCACATTGTCCTTACACCCCTTAAAAATATGAACAATGGTTTGAAATTACGGAGCTCAATTCTTTTAGGATCTGTATGTGTATGCCATCTGGACCAGGTCCTTTATTCACCTTAACCACTTTCTATGGTAAACTGGTAACCTAAACAAATTTTTAAAGCGTCACTTATGGAGATTTTTAAGTACCAATGTTTGTCGCTATTCCACAAGCGTGCACAATTTTGAAGCATGACATGTCGGGTATCAATTTACTCTGATAACTTTACTGTTTTCTTATTTTTTAATTTAAAAAAGTGTATTTTTCCCAAAAAATTGTGATTGTAAGACCATGGCGAAAATACAACGTGACACAAAGTATTGCAACAATCTCCACTCTCTACTAAAAAAATATATAATGTTTGGGGATTTTAAGTAATTTTCTAGCAAAAAATACTGATTTTAACTTGTAAACAACAAGTGTCTGAAACAGGCCTGGTCTTTAAGTGGTTAATTCTGTCTAAATATTTCTTGACCATATGAATTTTTAACCATTGTGGATCATTTGGGGCTGTGTCAATATGATCCTTATTATGGACATGAGCTCCCCCATGCTCCTTTGTATACACAGAGCTGAAGAAAGTAATAAAGTCGCCTTCTCTTTGTCCCCAGTTACCCACTCTAGATTATTTTGGAAAGGGCCTACATGCTCAGAACTGACCTATTTACTATTAATATATTTGAAGAATTTTTGGGGGTTTGTCCTACTATCTTTTGCAATCTGTCATTCATTTTGAATTGTTGCAGTCTTTATTTCCTTTTTACAGATTCTGTTATATTCTTTGTAACAATTAAAGGATGATAGTGTTCTTTCATTTTTATATTTTTTTAAAAGCTCTTTTCTTAATATTTAAAACTAAAAAAAATATCTTCTGATATATTTTAAATTCAGTTTGCCCTGATAAATGGAGGGTTATTATACACCTGTTTCATTGATTTGTGCAGCTGAACAAGCTGTTCTTTTAACCACTTAAGCCCCGGAAGATTTTACCCCCTTCCTGACCAGGGCCTATTTTGCAATTCGGCACTGCGTGACTTTAACGGACAATTGCGCGGTCGGCGACGCTGTACCTAAACAAATTTGGCGTCCTTTTTTTCCCACAAACAGAGCTTTCTTTTGGTGGTATTTGATCACCTGTGCGATTTTTTGATCATGCTCTATAAACAAAAAAAGAGCGTCAATTTTGCAAAAATAATATTTTTCACATTTTTTTATATGAAATTCTCCAAAAAAAAAATGTAAAAATCTAAATTTTTTAACATTTTAGGCCAATTTTTTTTTACCATATGTTTGGTAAAAAAAATCGCAAAAAGCGTATTTTGATTTGTTCGCGCAAAAATTATTGCGTTTACTAACAAAGGGAAAGATTTTTGTCATTTTTGTTGTTTTTTTTTTAACGCGTAATGGAGGCGATCTGCAATTTTTGACACTTTTGGGGTTACCAATGACATTACTACAGTAATCAGTGCTATACATATTCACTGTTACTGTAAAAAGGAGTTAACTGTATTGGAGAGGGAGGGGTTAGGTGTGTCCTAGGGGCTGTAGCTTGATGTGTAAAAAGTGATCAAAGGTCCTACATAGTAGAACCGTTTGATCACCATTCTTACACAGGGGAGACTGACAGGCGGCTTTGTTTACACTAGCCGCCTGCCTTTCTCCCACTGTCATGGACGATCGAGAGTGCCCGGCAGACATAGGGTCTGCCGGGCACACGCGCGGGGGGGTCCGTGACCGAGCGGGAGCGCGCATCCGGCGGCGCTCGCTCACTCCCAAAACCCTTAAAGGCTAGCGACATAGCCCTACATCGCTTTGCCTGTGAGGGGCTGACTGCCGACGTAAATAGTCGTGCGGCAGTCGGCAAGTGGTTAAAGAAAAAAAATATATATTCCACTCCATTTTGTTATATTACTGGACTTTCAGACTGGTTCTCCTGGCATAAACAGTTAGCTGACACAACAGTTAGCAGACCAGTTAAATTTCAATTAAAATATAACTAAAGGCAACTTTTCTAAAGTAGTATTGGATAGAGTGAAGATGAGTTAGAATACCTGTTTTTTTATTGTTGTCTGTGCCCCCGTTAGGGAGGTTCGCCATTTCTATTTGTCCTGTTTACTGAAAGTGAAAGTAAAAGAAAATCTCGAAATGGGATTTACCCCAGAACAGGAATAAAGGGCAAATCTTCCATTAGGGACACTAGTGACCTAAGGGGGAAAGTAAATCTCCACAATAGCAAAAACAAAAACAGTATATGGAGGCCTAAGGTTTTGTAAACTTATTGCATGCAGTATAACTATAAGAGAGTTTCTTTGATGGGTGATGAGTTTTGATAATAGTAATAATAATAATAATAATAATAATAATTCTAGCACAATTTCAGTTACATAATCTAAAAATTGAATGCAATTTTTGTAATGTGTGCTGAAAACCAAAGACTTTCCAGCTTTTCCATACCGATGATATTTATAAAGTACTTAGCAGAATTTTAGAGATGCAAGGCAACAGTTTACAATATCAATACTTCAAAGGGAACCAATATTAAATTCCATGGAAGTACAAAAATACATGCAAAACATTTATATGAACTTAATGAACTTGTAATGATAAAAGAGAATGTCCATGGAGAATTACTGTTTCTTTCAGTAGCTGCATCAGTGAGAAGAAACAATTACCCCAAATAATCATGAAAAAGTTGGATCTTTTTGAGTCATTCAGTTGGAGATGGATTTTTTGGGGATTATATTAGGCCATAGATAAATAATATGAATGTTTTTACTCACCATACAATTCTTCTTTCTGAGTACATTGAGGGAAAAATCTTGTTAATAAACAAGCTAGGATTATACTGTCACCTGCAGGAGAATTAGATACTAGGCAATCAGAAACTGAAGGCCAGTCCCCAGAGGCTATAACCCTTACCACAAAAAATATATTTTCTCTATCATTGATTGAGGGACACAACTTGGTAATAAGCAACCTTGGAATGTCCACAATCACTACAAATTCAGGGTTATGCACACCAAAACAAACAGGTAAAAAAGCCCAACAGGAAAAAACTAAAACTAAAGTAATCAAAGGCATTATTTAGCCACTTGAGGGACTTTTCAATCAAAACTAGGTTATGCAGAAGCAGAAACACAGACCTTGTATAAGTTAGAGAACATATGAATAGCTGACTAGTTTGCAGGTTTTGACCGATCTTTGTCAGATCTGATAGCTCAACAAAACCCACATCCCCAGTAGATTGGGTTTTAATTGGAAGATGAGGCATTTTATTTCACAACTCATAGGTCTGCACAATTCCCAGTCGAGTCCACTAAAGTTGACCATTTATGACCATTTATTTGTTTTTTGTTTTGTTTTTTTCTTTTTTCATTGAACCTGCTATTTACAGTGCCTTGCGAAAGTATTCGGCCCCCTTGAACTTTTCGACCTTTTGCCCCATTTCAGGTGGCACACCACATTACACTGTACAAATTGGAGCATCAAAAAAAACACAACAGGAAGAATAATCTCTGTATTAGAGGTATAGCAAAATCAATCCCAAACAGGATTGGTAATTGGGGAAAGGGACATTGCGATACCAAGGAAATGTAATGGGAAGTGTGGATGCAAAATATGTATAAAAGTTATATTTTAATTATATCAGAATAAAAAGGCAATATACCAACATAGCCTCATAGAAACATTATTGATACAGCAAAGTCATATAGAAACAAACATAAAAATGCACAGAATAACAGACAGTTCAGAAAAATCCCTCATATACAGCATAACACGTGGACTTCAAAGCCCCTACGCGTTTCAATCAAAGATCTTCTTCTGGGGGTATATTCATCCAGAGTTTTTAACCATATCTGTGTATATAATGAAACAAATGAATAATATGCATGAAAAAAATATTAAACAAAGAAAAATATAAATTTAAAATCACAAAAAAACATTTTTGTCTATTATATTTACTTGAATCACACTTACATCATAGTGAAGTGAGGAGAAAAAGAAAATCTTTTTAAAATCTAACGTGGCTGTGTCTAAATGATCTGTGGGGGGAGACATCCAAAAGCTGAAGCCCAAATTAGAGCACACAAGGGACTGATGGCATAGATGACCAATGTAATCCTAGTGGGGATACATAGAGCATAGCATAAAACATTTATAAATAGATATTTCACATATTCAGTCGGTCCACCAGAAAAGAAAATATTTTTTTACCTTAGTATTTGCTCAGCGAGATTTAAAAGATTAGTGCTCGATATAGTGAAAAAATCTTTGGGCTCAAGTTCCCAGAGATAAATATGGATCTATGTCAAAAGGTAGGAACAGGTATGTTCCCACAATCTGGCCAACAAACAAAAGAGAGAGGGGAAACATGTATAAAAACACTAAATTCAAAGGATCAATATTAACAGGTCCATTCATAGCAAGGCAGAATCTCACATTACCTGTCTTTCACAAAGTCAAGTGCAGTCCCTCTTTGAAAGGAAAGGAATGAGAGTGCCTGTGTATATTGCAGATATATAAGGGAGAGATCAACCCACCGTAGGTCCAGACAGCCAATCAGAACATAAAAGCGTAATGGGTAACATCTGTTTCCTGATTCAGATGAATAAAGCCTCCAAGCATCCCCTGCACTGTTGCCTTAGCAACCCCTGATGCTAACGTTACATGCTGGATCGGCAGTGAATGCAGAGGAGCGGGCGGAAGCTCGGAGAGAGTAGACATCTGCCCACACCACAAACAAAACCACCAAAGAGAGTGAAGGAAACCACTTAGCACCCACCTGGAGGGCGGGTGTAGGTGATAGGGGAAGTGGTCCTGAGGGAAAAGGGCAAATATAAGGGAAAGTGCGCCGACACCGTAGCCCAGCAATGCAAACGTCAGCTGGGTGACAAAGGAGATGCCAAGATGGAAAAATAGCATCATCCTAAAGCCCCAACCCTCAGGAAGGGGCTACATGTGCTGGATGAGATCTAATGTAGCCTCAACATGAGAAATGAGATCCCAACAGACCAAAGAAAGAAAAACACAGCCAGAAAGATATCTGTATGTAAAAAGTCCAACGATCTACAGTGTAGGAGATAGCATAGAAGCAACCAACCAAAAAAAAAAGAGAAACGAAAGGGCAAGAAGGACGTCCCTAAATATGTAATTGTAAAGGAAAAATTCCTCAATGTCCTTCACATAAGGTGCTCGAAGCGACCAGATATAAATCCATCCAAAAAGGGTCTGTAACTCAAAATTTCATTCAGACCTAGGGGGCAGGTAGCTCCTAGGTTGGATATCCATCGGGCCTCTCTCTGTAGGAGGGCCTTATTCCTGTCCCCACCTCTCCCATCAAAGTTAGTTGTTTCTAAAGCCTAAAAAGGGAGTTTGGACATATGATAATTGTGAGCATAGGTTATATGTCTCCCAATAGTAGTATAAATATCTACCAATTCAGCTAATGAAATATGTTCCTTTACCCTTCGCCAAAACTCCCTCTTAATCTTCCCTATGTAGAATGCCCAGAGGGACAATTCATTAAATCAATGACTCCCACTGTCGAGCAACATACATAGTGATGTGGTCTATGCTTCTGTCCATTCAGTAGAATATGGCATCTGGAGTCAATCAAATTTTGACACCATTGACATCTTCCACAAGGATGTGTTCCTAGATTAGTTCCAATTAGAGGGATGGAAGTGTTAAATGTACTCAATACAAGTTTTTCCTTCATAGAAGGAGCCCTTCTAAAAGTGATCAATGGCTTGAGGAGGGGGGGGGTTAATTTATCAATTTTTTTTATCAGCTAGCAAATGCCAATATTTCAAAATTTGTTTTCTTATGATGTTATATTGGGAGTTAGAGGTAGTAATAAACCTGGTAGGTTGTCTAACACATGGGGCGTCATAGGGTTTATTTTGTAATAAAGAGGGTCTTGACAATTTAGAGGCCTTGTTGAATGCCTTCCATAAGCAAGTTTTAGAATAGCCCCTATGTAGAAGACGATCTCTGAGTTGTGCAGCTGCTACTTTGAGTTTTTGGTCATCGTTACAATTGTGATGCAATCTTAGAAACTGAAAATAGGGAATAGAGCGAATGAGGGGTTCAGGGTGAAAAATATCAGCTCATAGGATGGTGTTACCAGCCGAGGGCTTGCGGTAAAGATCACTCACCAGCATGTCCTTGGGGGTGACCTTTTATAGAGACATACAAAAAAGTGACTCTCTGCGAGATATGGACATTGTAAAAGACAAGTTATAGTAATTTGTATTCATGAGAGATAGACATTGATTTAAAAGATCTGGGGGGGGGGGCATTCCCCAAAAGAAAAACATTGTCTATATAGTGTTACCATAAAAGAATATGTTTTGTAAATTGAAGGAAATCATCTGAATGAAGGAAAGGATGTTCCCATTCCCCCAGGTACAGATTGGCATAGGATGGGGCACAACAAGTTCCCATCACTACCCCCTGTACCTGAAGGAAATGGGAACCATCAAAAGAAAAGACATTATGATAAAGGATATACTCCAAAATGTCAAGAATAAATTTGAATTTCTCCTCAGAGTGTGCCAGACTCTGTGAGAAGAAGTTTTTGATGACCTGTAAACTCTTCCTATAGGGAATGGATGAGAGCCTCTACGTCAATAGTCACCAAAAGCGCCCCCCCTAGGGACATGAAGGCCCTCTATTGAGGACAAAAAATGAGCTGTATCCTTGACATACAAGGGTAAACTGGTTACAAAAGGGCAAAGAAAAGAATGAACAAACCTACTCACATTTTCAGAGACTAGAGTTTCCGTAAATAATGGGTCTACCGGATGGATTAGATAAAGACTTATGAATTTTAGAAAGTGTATAAAACACAGGTAGCCTTGGATGCCGATTTTAAATAAACTCAAAAGTTTGTTTAGTAATTAGGCCTTGAAGAAGGCCTGTTTCAAGTATACTATAGAATTTCTTATTGAATTCCAGTCTTGATTGTTCAAAATTTTGAGACACATGTCTTTATATTTTTCAGCATCCATGACTACCGTGTTTCCTACCTTGGCTGGTTTAATAATTATGGATTATGGATTTGTCCTTGGCAAGAGAATCCAAAGCTCTTTGAAGATCCATAGATAAATTAGCATGTGTTGAGGGTGGACCAACATAAATTGATTCAATCGCCTTCATTGCACATTGCAGAAAGGCTGCTAGATGTGGATTAGAGTACACCGAATAAAACTTCTGAGATTTCCTTTTGAGGACTTCCTGATTACACATATGATGAAGATCTAGCTGACACAATCCGGGGGATTTTTGATTTAATTTTAGGTAACCTGGCGCCCTCTGCTCTTCCTTTTGATCGCATGCTCTCTCTAGTGCCCATAATCTCCCTACTGACACCTCAAAAGATGTGAAATGTCGCCTCCACTATTATACTGATAAGGAAGCTATCATAAAAAAGCTGATGGATCTAGCAAAGGAGACCATGGGACGCAATAGAGCACAACGCCTCCTGCTGCACAAGCTCAACGAGGAGAACACAGCATACAGATGGGGATTTCCAGCTTGCCTCATAGCCACCAAAGATGACCGTTCTGCCACCTTGAGGTTTCCGGAAGACCTTAAGAGGTTCTGTCTCAGCATGCATATCGATCCTACTGAGCTCCCTAGCTAGAAAGAGCACCTGCCGGTCCTAATACTGCTTCTGTAGAAAAAAAACGCACAGAGCTTCAAAGAAACATTTGGTTTATCCAGGCTTATCTCACAAGAATGTTTTTTGTATAGAATCATAAGCTACAGCTTCTACCGTGCCTGACTATCCTAGTTCGTTGTTGAAACTGTGTATTATGCCTATAGAACTGATAGGGTAGCTTACACATTACTGTCGGGCTGAAGTTTAGCACATTATGTGCTCAATATTGATCTACTCTGTTATTTGTTTTTGTTTCTTTTACATATTTGGCACAGTGTTTTACTGCTACACCCCCCCCCTCTCCCCTTACCCTTGCCCTTGCCATGCAGGGGCTTCTCCTGGCCTGCCTTCAGAGGTCTGGTGTTTTTTTTTACTTGCCACTCTGGGTGTGAGCTAGGGAATCTACTTAGTCTAGTTAGTAAAAAGCCCAACCCGAGATGATCATATTCTAGACCTTGTACTGACATATGGGGATAGACTGTCTAATGTTGAGGTGGGAAAGAATTTGGGTTTTAGTGATCACCAATGTCTTTGGTTTGATATTAAAACAAAAAATCACATCCAAAAATAAGTCTTAGATTTGAAAAGGAAACATTTTGTTGAAATGGAAAATTTATGAAAAAATTTACTGAAAGGTTGGAGTAAAATGACAGGAGTAAATAATCAGTGACGCAATTAAAGTCTACCATCCTGAAGGCAACTAGGTTATATGTCAGGCAAGTTAGTAAGAATAAATGGAAGAAAAAACAAATATGGTTTACTAAAGAGGTAAGTAGGATAGTAACAAAAAAAATCAGCATACAGAAGATTCAAGGAAACAGGAGTTGTAGCTGACAGAGAAGAGTAAAAACAAAAAGACAAAAGGAGGCCGAATACATTATCAGTGCTGCCAAAGCACAGAGAGAGGAGACAATTGCTAAATCTATTAAGTAAGGAAATAAAACCTTTTTAGGTAAATTAGTGATAGAAGATAAAAATACAATGTGATCACTGAAATGAAAACTGGGCACAACACATACTGTAGGATGAGGGAGCCCTGGATGTGGATTTCTGGTGATATAGGTAGCAGAGGAACTGGCTTGGTTAAACACTTCCTGACCGCCCTATAACAGAATGACGGCGGGAATGTGGTTGTGTTATCCTGACTGGACGTCATATGACGGCGGCAGGATAACACAGCTCTGGGCGCCCCCCGGGGGCGGGCAGAGCGGCGATCAGTGATGCGAGGTGTCAGTCTGACACCCTGCATCTCCGATCTCGGTAAAGAGACTACTGACGTAGCTTTTTACCATGTGATCAGCCGTGTCCAATCACGGCTGGTCACATAGTAAACAGGAACAGCCGTTGATCGGCTTTCCTTAGTTCGTGCCTGACAGGCACGAGTAAAGGAGCGCCGATCGGCGGCTCCCCTGACAGGGGGGGGGGGTCGGCACTGGTAATCAGATCATTGATTACCAGTGCAGACCCTCGGGGGGGGATGCCACTAGATCCACCAGGGATGCCCACTATGACCCCAGGGATGCCCACCATGACCCCAGGGATGCCCACTATGGCCACCAGGGATGGCAATCAGGGCTCAGGGAGCCCCCATTGCCCTCCCCATCAGTGCTGCCCGCCACTGTCCTCCCTATCTCCCTATCTAGTGCCACCCCATCAGTGCCACCCCATCAGTGCCTCCTCATCAGTGCTCATCAGTGCAGGAAAAAAATTATTTATTTACAAAATTGTATAACATAAACGAAAAAACGTTTTTTTTTTTTCAAACTTTTCTGTATTTTTTTATTTGTTTAGCAAAAAGGAAAAAACCCACAGGTGATCAAATACCACCAAAAGAAAGCTCTATTTGTGGGGGAAAAATGACATAAATTTGGTGTAGGTACAGTGTTGCATGACCGCGCAATTGTCATTCAAAATGCAACAGCGCTAAAAGGGGAAAATTGGCCTGGGCAGGAAGGGAGGGAAGTGCCCTGTATTAAAGTGGTTAAAGCTTAATAAAGCAATGGGCCCTGATGGTATTCATCCCAGAGTTCAAAGAGAACGTTGAGATATAGTTGTTGGACCAATAATGGATCTTTTAAATTAATCTCTTCTAACAGTAGAAGTTCCCCATGACTGGTGGACAGCAGATATTGCACCTATCCACAAAAAGGGCAGCAAGGTAGAAACTGGCAATTACAGGTCAGTGAGTTTAAAATCGGTTGTAGTCAAGTTAATGGAATCTTTCCTGAAAAGAAGGATCATTGATCACTAAAAAATACACAACTTGCTGGATGCAAAGCAGTATGGCTTTACAGAGGGCAGATCATGTCAGACTGATCTGATTGCATTTTTTTAGCATATCTTGATTTCAACAAGGCATTTGATATGGTTCCAAATAATGATCTAATACTTAAATTGTACAAGCTAGGACTTAACCCTTGGATGGTTCAGTGGATATGCAGTTGGCTAAAGGATAGATACCAGAGAGTGGTTGAAAATGGGGTTTACTCAGAACAGAGACCAGTCACTAGTGGTGCACTATAAGGCTCTGTACTGGGTCCTTTTCTATTTAATTCTAATGTAAGTGATATAACTAAAGGTTTGTTGGGCAAGGTATGTCTTTTTGTTGTTGATACAAACGTGTGTAATAGGGTTGATATCCCTGGAGGTGTCTGTAACATGGAACATGATTTGACATTGCTGGAAGATTAGTCAAAGCATTGGAGACTGTGTTTCAATGTTTCTAAATGTAAAATAATGTACCTAATGAAAAATAATCCCTTGACAGAGTACAGCATTGGGGATACAGTGTGAGCCAGCACTACAAAGAAAATGTTTTGGGGGTACTTATATCAGATGATTGCAAAATGAGCAAACAGTGTGACCAGCAAATGGAAAAAGTTAATATAATTCTAGGATACATCACTAGAGGGGTCACCAGTAGGAAGAAGGAGGTTCTTATTCCCTTATATAGATCTTTAGTGAGACCTTATTTAGAATACTGTGCCCAATTCTGGAAACCTCAATTATAGAAAGATATTGATAAGATAGAACGAATCCAGAGACGGGTAACAAAAATGGCAAAAGGTTTGGGGGATAGAACATATTGAGAGCGACTTCAGGAACTAAATATGTTCAGTCTGAAGGAAAGAAGGGAAAGGGGAGACATAATTGAAACCTTTAACCCTCCTCTTATGTTAGAATTCCATTACTATCCATGATGTTTAGGGTCGGTTTTGACCCGTGTTTTAAATCAGCCATAAAATACCCTCTGAATAATTATTTATCATCAAATTTGTTTCTTACCTCTTGGTTACCTTGTTAGGCTTCTTTATCCTTGAAAAGATTGGTTTTAATATTTTTGGTGTGACCCCTTAGACCTTTCTTTTGATAGCATACCTCTCATTTTCAAATTTAAAAAATTGTAAAATAAAGTCAGCAACTCTGAAATGTATTTGTCTTATGTTTCTTCACTTTATTTAGAGAAGCAGACAAGCAGGAAAAGAGATAGGCCCCTTCCTAACTACAGCTCACAGGGTTGAGAGGGGATTGGCTGTCAGTGTTACTAAGCAGAGAGAGTGTTTATGATTTCAGTTTTGGCACTTATTAGTGTCCTAAAATCCTATATTATAACTGGGTCAGAATTGACCCTAACACCATGAACGTCTTAATTTTCACCACAGTATTTTATAATTTAGTGAAAAGTAGTGTTGAGCGAACACGGACTGTATTATTCGTGTTCGTACCGAATAATTGGATTTTTTGTACCCGAACACGGACACGGACACTTTACTGTATGTTCGGGTAAAAATCCGTGTTCGGTCGTTTTATTTCCGGGTTTTGCATGCTTTGGCGCTCTTTTCATGGCGGGCTTTCAACAGCCAATCAACAATCGTTTAACTGGTGTGCCTTAAGCCATCCCAGCCATGCCTGCAAATGTCTCAGTAGCTGTGATTGGCCGTCTGAAGCATGTGACCAAGTCTTTATAAGTTCGAGGCAGCCGCAGCGGCGTCATTATGCTGCTTAGATTCAGGGACAGAGCACACATCAACGTGCTGGCTGCTGATTAGGGAAAGATAGGCAGGAAAAAACCATTTGTGTCCGGATAGAATTGAGGGACAGGTCGGAGTGTTTAGGCAGGGCGAGTTGTAGGCATTTTAGGGATAGAGTCTGCTGAATTATATAGGGTCAGTGTCTTCTACAAACTACAATCGATATTGCTGTGTGGGGGGTGGGGTCTGCACTCAATCCTGATCTACGATCTCTTCTCAATCCTGTTAGGGACAGAGTCTGCTGAATTTTAGGGAAACTGTGTTCTACAAACTACAATCGATATTGCTGTGTGGTGTGGGATTGGAGATAGGCAGGTGTCAGTGATCCACATCCATTTTTCTGTGTGTGAGCTGCAGTGAACACAATCTTTTTGGGCTGCAGTGAACACAATCTTTTTGGGCTGCAGTGAACACAATCTTTTTGGGCTGCAGTGAACACAATCTTTTTGGGCTGCAGTGAACACAATCTTTTTGGGCTGCAGTGAACACAATCTTTTTGGGGTGCAGTGAACAAAATCTTTTTGGGGTGCAGTGAACACAATCCTTTTTGGTGTGCAGTGAACACAATCTTTGTGGGGTGCAGTGAACAAAATCCTTTGTGGGGTGCAGTGAACACAATCTTTTTGGGGTGCAGTGAACAAAATCCTTTTTGGGGTGCAGTGAACAACATCCTTTTTGGGGTGCAGTGAACACAATCTTTTTGGGGTGCAGTGAACAAAATCCTTTGTGGGGTGCAGTGAACACAATCTTTTTGGGGTGCAGTGAACACAATCTTTTTGGGGTGGAGTGAACAACATCCTTTTTGGGGTGCAGTGAACAAAATCCTTTTTGGGGTGCAGTGAACAAAATCATTTTTGGGGTGCAGTGAACACAATCTTTTTGGGGTGCAGTGAACACAATCTTTGTGGGGTGCAGTGAACACAATCTTTTTGGGGTGGAGTGAACAACATCCTTTTTGGGGTGCAGTGAACAACATCCTTTTTGGGGTGCAGTGAACACAATCTTTTTGGGGTGCAGTGAACACAATCTTTGTGGGGTACAGTGAACAGAATCTTTGTGGGGTGCAGTGAACACAATCTTTGGGGGGTACAGTGAACACAATCTTTGTGAGGTGCAGTGAACACAATCTTTGTGGGGTGCAGTGAACACAATCATTGTGGGGTGCAGTGAACTCAATCTTTGTGGGGTACAGTGAACACAATCTCATACTGAAGGTTTGAGGGTGCTGCCTGTTCCATACTCCCCCTACTCCTCATCTAGCCTTTTAGGGGTACAAACAATAGTAATTGGGGCCTAGTGTGGTTGTGTACGTGTGATATACATACACTTTTTTGGGATCATATTTTCTATTCCGCTATTTAATCAAAAACCTTTGGGGATCAGTTAAATTGGGGGATAGTCTGTGTTGGTACGTGTGAGAGAGATCCACCTTTCCAAGTTGTTGGGGTTCATCTCATACTTCTGAAGGTTTGAGGGTGCTGCCTGTTCCATACTCCCCCTACTCCTAGCCTTTTAGGGGTACAAACAATAGTAATTGGGGCCTAGTGTGGTTGTGTACGTGTGATATACATACACTTTTTTGGGATCATATTTTCTATTCCGCTATTTAATCAAAAACCTTTGGGGATCAGTTAAATTGGGGGATAGTCTGTGTTGGTACGTGTGAGAGAGATCCACCTTTCCAAGTTGTTGGGGTTCATCTCATACTTCTGAAGGTTTGAGGGTGCTGCCTGTTCCATACTCCCCCTACTCCTAGCCTTTTAGGGGTACAAACAATAGTAATTGGGGCCTAGTGTGGTTGTGTACGTGTGATATACATACACTTTTTTGGGATCATATTTTCTATTCCGCTATTTAATCAAAAACCTTTGGGGATCAGTTAAATTGGGGGATAGTCTGTGTTGGTACGTGTGAGAGAGATCCACCTTTCCAAGTTGTTGGGGTTCATCTCATACTTCTGAAGGTTTGAGGGTGCTGCCTGTTCCATACTCCCCCTACTCCTAGCCTTTTAGGGGTACAAACAATAGTAATTGGGGCCTAGTGTGGTTGTGTACGTGTGATATACATACACTTTTTTGGGATCATATTTTCTATTCCGCTATTTAATCAAAAACCTTTGGGGATCAGTTAAATTGGGGGATAGTCTGTGTTGGTACGTGTGAGAGAGATCCACCTTTCCAAGTTGTTGGGGTTCATCTCATACTTCTGAAGGTTTGAGGGTGCTGCCTGTTCCATACTCCCCCTACTCCTAGCCTTTTAGGGGTACAAACAATAGTAATTGGGGCCTAGTGTGGTTGTGTACGTGTGATATACATACACTTTTTTGGGATCATATTTTCTATTCCGCTATTTAATCAAAAACCTTTGGGGATCAGTTAAATTGGGGGATAGTCTGTGTTGGTACGTGTGAGAGAGATCCACCTTTCCAAGTTGTTGGGGTTCATCTCATACTTCTGAAGGTTTGAGGGTGCTGCCTGTTCCATACTCCCCCTACTCCTAGCCTTTTAGGGGTACAAACAATAGTAATTGGGGCCTAGTGTGGTTGTGTACGTGTGATATACATACACTTTTTTGGGATCATATTTTCTATTCCGCTATTTAATCAAAAACCTTTGGGGATCAGTTAAATTGGGGGATAGTCTGTGTTGGTACGTGTGAGAGAGATCCACCTTTCCAAGTTGTTGGGGTTCATCTCATACTTCTGAAGGTTTGAGGGTGCTGCCTGTTCCATACTCCCCCTACTCCTAGCCTTTTAGGGGTACAAACAATAGTAATTGGGGCCTAGTGTGGTTGTGTACGTGTGATATACATACACTTTTTTGGGATCATATTTTCTATTCCGCTATTTAATCAAAAACCTTTGGGGATCAGTTAAATTGGGGGATAGTCTGTGTTGGTACGTGTGAGAGAGATCCACCTTTCCAAGTTGTTGGGGTTCATCTCATACTTCTGAAGGTTTGAGGGTGCTGCCTGTTCCATACTCCCCCTACTCCTAGCCTTTTAGGGGTACAAACAATAGTAATTGGGGCCTAGTGTGGTTGTGTACGTGTGATATACATACACTTTTTTGGGATCATATTTTCTATTCCGCTATTTAATCAAAAACCTTTGGGGATCAGTTAAATTGGGGGATAGTCTGTGTTGGTACGTGTGAGAGAGATCCACCTTTCCAAGTTGTTGAGGTTCATCTCATACTTCTGAAGGTTTGAGGGTGCTGCCTGTTCCATACTCCCCCTACTCCTAGCCTTTTAGGGGTACAAACAATAGTAATTGGGGCCTAGTGTGGTTGTGTACGTGTGATATACATACACTTTTTTGGGATCATATTTTCTATTCCGCTATTTAATCAAAAACCTTTGGGGATCAGTTAAATTGGGGGATAGTCTGTGTTGGTACGTGTGAGAGAGATCCACCTTTCCAAGTTGTTGGGGTTCATCTCATACTTCTGAAGGTTTGAGGGTGCTGCCTGTTCCATACTCCCCCTACTCCTAGCCTTTTAGGGGTACAAACAATAGTAATTGGGGCCTAGTGTGGTTGTGTACGTGTGATATACATACACTTTTTTGGGATCATATTTTCTATTCCGCTATTTAATCAAAAACCTTTGGGGATCAGTTAAATTGGGGGATAGTCTGTGTTGGTACGTGTGAGAGAGATCCACCTTTCCAAGTTGTTGGGGTTCATCTCATACTTCTGAAGGTTTGAGGGTGCTGCCTGTTCCATACTCCCCCTACTCCTAGCCTTTTAGGGGTACAAACAATAGTAATTGGGGCCTAGTGTGGTTGTGTACGTGTGATATACATACACTTTTTTGGGATCATATTTTCTATTCCGCTATTTAATCAAAAACCTTTGGGGATCAGTTAAATTGGGGGATAGTCTGTGTTGGTACGTGTGAGAGAGATCCACCTTTCCAAGTTGTTGGGGTTCATCTCATACTTCTGAAGGTTTGAGGGTGCTGCCTGTTCCATACTCCCCCTACTCCTAGCCTTTTAGGGGTACAAACAATAGTAATTGGGGCCTAGTGTGGTTGTGTACGTGTGATATACATACACTTTTTTGGGATCATATTTTCTATTCCGCTATTTAATCAAAAACCTTTGGGGATCAGTTAAATTGGGGGATAGTCTGTGTTGGTACGTGTGAGAGAGATCCACCTTTCCAAGTTGTTGGGGTTCATCTCATACTTCTGAAGGTTTGAGGGTGCTGCCTGTTCCATACTCCCCCTACTCCTAGCCTTTTAGGGGTACAAACAATAGTAATTGGGGCCTAGTGTGGTTGTGTACGTGTGATATACATACACTTTTTTGGGATCATATTTTCTATTCCGCTATTTAATCAAAAACCTTTGGGGATCAGTTAAATTGGGGGATAGTCTGTGTTGGTACGTGTGAGAGAGATCCACCTTTCCAAGTTGTTGAGGTTCATCTCATACTTCTGAAGGTTTGAGGGTGCTGCCTGTTCCATACTCCCCCTACTCCTAGCCTTTTAGGGGTACAAACAATAGTAATTGGGGCCTAGTGTGGTTGTGTACGTGTGATATACATACACTTTTTTGGGATCATATTTTCTATTCCGCTATTTAATCAAAAACCTTTGGGGATCAGTTAAATTGGGGGATAGTCTGTGTTGGTACGTGTGAGAGAGATCCACCTTTCCAAGTTGTTGGGGTTCATCTCATACTTCTGAAGGTTTGAGGGTGCTGCCTGTTCCATACTCCCCCTACTCCTAGCCTTTTAGGGGTACAAACAATAGTAATTGGGGCCTAGTGTGGTTGTGTACGTGTGATATACATACACTTTTTTGGGATCATATTTTCTATTCCGCTATTTAATCAAAAACCTTTGGGGATCAGTTAAATTGGGGGATAGTCTGTGTTGGTACGTGTGAGAGAGATCCACCTTTCCAAGTTGTTGGGGTTCATCTCATACTTCTGAAGGTTTGAGGGTGCTGCCTGTTCCATACTCCCCCTACTCCTAGCCTTTTAGGGGTACAAACAATAGTAATTGGGGCCTAGTGTGGTTGTGTACGTGTGATATACATACACTTTTTTGGGATCATATTTTCTATTCCGCTATTTAATCAAAAACCTTTGGGGATCAGTTAAATTGGGGGATAGTCTGTGTTGGTACGTGTGAGAGAGATCCACCTTTCCAAGTTGTTGGGGTTCATCTCATACTTCTGAAGGTTTGAGGGTGCTGCCTGTTCCATACTCCCCCTACTCCTAGCCTTTTAGGGGTACAAACAATAGTAATTGGGGCCTAGTGTGGTTGTGTACGTGTGATATACATACACTTTTTTGGGATCATATTTTCTATTCCGCTATTTAATCAAAAACCTTTGGGGATCAGTTAAATTGGGGGATAGTCTGTGTTGGTACGTGTGAGAGAGATCCACCTTTCCAAGTTGTTGGGGTTCATCTCATACTTCTGAAGGTTTGAGGGTGCTGCCTGTTCCATACTCCCCCTACTCCTAGCCTTTTAGGGGTACAAACAATAGTAATTGGGGCCTAGTGTGGTTGTGTACGTGCGAGATACATACACTTTTTTTGATCATATTTCCTATTCCGCTATTCAATAAAAACCTTTGAGGATCAATTGAATTGCGGGATAGTCTGTGTCGGTACGTGTGAGAGAGATCCACCTTTCCAAGTTGTTGGGGTTCATCTCATACTTCTGAAGGTTTGAGGGTGCTGCCTGTTCCATACTCCCCCTACTCCTCATCTAGCCTTTTAGGGGTACAAACAATAGTAATTGGGGCCTAGTGTGGTTGTGTACGTGTGATATACATACACTTTTTTTGGATCATATTTTCTATTCCGCTATTCAATAAAAACCTTTCTAGGGCAAGATCTTAAATTACAGAAATATGAGGAGACCGTCAAATAAGGGCCGTGGCCTGGGTCGTGGTGCTGCTGGTAGAGCTCCTGTTGCAAGGAGAGGACATGGTCGATCTGTGCCAGCTACACGCACAAGTGAAACACCTTCCTCAAGTGTGAGTAGGCGACAGAACCTGCATCAGTATTTGGTAGGGCATCAAACGCCCCTAGAAGTGATGAGGCCAGAACAAGTTGAGGCGATAGTAGATTGGTTTGCTGCTGACAGTGCCTCCAGTTCCTTCACATTGTCTCCCACCCAGTCTACTGCAGAAAGGTCAGAGTTGGCACCTGCAGCCAATGTCCAACCGTCTTTCACCTCACCCCCTTGCAAATCAGGCCAGCAGTCTGAGCTCCAAGCCATACAGCAGTCTCTTATTCTTTTTGAGGACTCTGTCAGCAGGGTTTCCCAGGGCCATCCACCTAGCCCTGCCCCAGAAGTGGAAGAGATTGAGTGCAGCGATGCCCAACCACTTATTTCTCAAGATGAGTACATGCAAGGATCATCGCAGCACGTCTCCGATGATGACGAAACGCAGGTGCCAACTGCTGCGGCGTTCAGCATTGTGGAGACCGACAAGGAGGGCAGGGGTGAAGACTGGGTGGAAGATGATGTGGAGGACGATGAGGTCCTCGACCCCACATGGAATGAACGTCATGCAGGTGAACTGAGTAGTTTGGAGGAAGAGGCGGTGGTCGCACAGAGCCACCAGCACAGCAGAAGAGGGAGCAGGGTGCAGAAGCGGAGCGGCCGTGCCCTAGACACTACGCCCGCTACTGCCCAACGCAGCAAGGGAACGAGCGCACCAAAGTCAGCTCAAAGGAGTTCTCTAGCGTGGAAGTTCTTTAGAAAATGTGCTGATGACAGGACACGAGTGGTTTGCACCCTGTGCAATCAGAGCTTGAAGCGAGGCATGAACCTTCTCAACCTGAGCACAACCTGCATGATCAGGCATCTAAGTGCAAAGCACGAGCTGCAGTGGAGTACACACCTTCAAAACCAAGAAACGTCTCTGGCTCATCCTGCTTCCTCTTCTGCTGCAGTCTCGGCCGCTCCAGCCACATCTGTAGTGATACCGGCACCTGCCACCCCGCAAACAGACGATCTGTCAGCAACACCACCACCTGGGTCACCAACAACCATCTCCACAATGTCCCGTGGAAGCGTTCAGCTTTCCATCTCCCAAACACTTGAGAGGAAGAGGAAGTACCCCCCTACCCACCCGCGATCCCTGGCCCTGAATGCCAGCATTTCAAAATTATTGGCCTTTGAAATGCTGTCATTCCGTCTGGTGGAGACGCACAGTTTTAAAAACCTTATGTCGGTGGCTGTCCCACAGTACGTCGTGCCCAGCCGCCACTACTTTTCCAGGCAAGCCATCCCTTCCCTGCACAACCAAGTGGGGGAAAAAATCAGGTGTGCACTGCGCAACGCCATCTGTGCCAAGGTCCACCTAACTACGGATACGTGGACCAGTAAGCACGGTCAGGGGCGTTATATCTCCCTAACGGCACACTGGGTAAATGCAGTGGCGGATGGGCCTGAGGCGGATAGCAATTTGGCGCATGTCCTTCCACCACCGAGGATTGCAGGGCGCTTCAGTTTGCCTCCTGTTCCTAACTCCTCCTACTCCGCTTCCTCATCCTCTACCGCCTCCTCATCCGGACAGCGTAACACCTTCACCACCAACTTCAGCACGGCCAGGGGTAAACGACAGCAGGCAGTTTTACAACTTGCCTGTTTGGGGGACAAACCACACACCGCGCAGGAGTTGTGGAGGAGCATGGAACAGCAGACAAATGAGTGGTTGCTGCCAGCGAGCCTCAAGCCCGGCCTGGTGGTGTGCGATAACGGGCGAAATCTCATAGCAGCTCTGGGCCTAGCCGGTTTGACGCACATCCCTTGCCTGGCGCATGTGCTGAATTTGGTGGTGCAGAGGTTCCTTAAAAACTACCCCGATATGTCAGAGCTGCTGCAGAAAGTGCGGGCCGTTTGTGCGCACTTTCGGCGTTCTCACCCTGCTGCTGCTCGCCTGGCAGCGCTGCAGCGTAACTTCGGCCTTCCCGCTCACCGCCTCATATGTGACGTGCCCACAAGGTGGAACTCCACCTTGCACATGCTGGAAAGACTGTGCGAGCAGCAGCAGGCCATAGTGGAGTTTCAGCTGCAGCACGCACGCGTGAGTCGCTCTGCGGAACAGCACCACTTCACCACCAATAACTGGGCCTCCATGCGAGACCTGTGTGCCTTGTTGCGCTGTTTTGAGTACTCCACCAACATGGCCAGTGGCAATGACGCCGTTCTCAGCTTAACTATCCCACTTCTATGCCTCCTTGAAAAAACAATTCGGGCGATGATGGAAGAGGATGTGGCACAGGATGAGGAGGAGGAGGAGGATGAAGAGGTAACATTTCCAAGGCTTTCAGGGCAGTCATTCGCAAGGGGCTCCGAGGGTGGGTTCCTGCACACGCAAACGCCAGGGACGCAATTGTCCAGCAGGGGCACAGTTCTGGAGGATGAGGAGGATGAGGAGGAGGAGGAGCTGGAGGAGGAGATGGAACCATGTTCACAGCAGGGTGGCACCCAGGCCAGCTCATGGCCATCACTGGTGCGTGGCTGGGGGGATACAGAGGACACGGACCATACACCTCCCACAGAGGACAGCCTTTCGTTGCCTCTGGGCAGCCTGGCACACATGAGCGATTACATGCTGCAGTGTCTCCACAACGACCGCCGAGTTGCCCACATTCTAACTTGTGCTGATTACTGGGTGGCCACGCTGCTGGATCCCCGTTACAAGGACAACGTACCGTCCTTAATTCACTCACTGGAGCGCGATCGCAAGATGCGCGAGTACAAGCGCACGCTGGTAGACGCCATGCTGCTGGCATTCCCATCTGACAGCGGGGCCACAGTGGAAGCACAAGGCAGAGGAGGAGGAGGAGGAGGTCGCCAACGCAACCAGGGCACCGCCAGCACCTCAGAAGGCAGGGTTAGCATGGCCGAAATGTGGAAAAGCTTTGTCAGCACGCCACAACAAACAGCAGCACCAGCAGCTCAGATGGAACGTCTTAGCAGGAGGCAGCATTTTACCAACATGGTGGAGCAGTATGTGTGCACACGCCTACATGTAGTGAATGACGGGTCTGCCCCCTTCAACTTCTGGGTCTCCAAATTGGGCACATGGCCTGAGCTTGCCCTTTACGCCTTGGAGGTGCTGGCGTGCCCTGCAGCCAGTGTATTATCTGAACGGGTATTTAGCACGGCTGGGGGCGTTATAACAGACAAGCGCAGCCGCCTGTCCAGAGACAATGTGGACAAGCTCACGTTCATTAAAATGAACCAGGCATGGATCCCACGGGACTTTTCCGTACCTTATGCAGAATAGCAATGGATACCGACCTTACCCACCCATTGTTCCATTTTTGCTCTTTCTCACTCTTTTGGGGTGTACCCTCATTTAAAATTTGTGAAAAGAAGCAGTGTTGGCTACCTCGTCCTCCTCCTCAGGGCCAGATTAATGTAGGGGCTATTGGAGCTGCAGCTCCAGGCCCCTACCTTTTATATAGGCCCCGGGTTGGCCATATTCACTGTTACCGCTCTTCTGTCACTTGTAAACACAGAAGTCTGGCTTCTATGCTCGCTTCCCCAGGCAGCACCCTCAGAACCTCCCCACACAGCGTGAAGGCCGGACAAGGAGGGACAGTTGGCGATGCATGGATGTGTTTATGGGCTTCAGAGACAGCATCCCATGTTGAATTAGGCATGCATGGCTGCACCCTTCCTCCTCTGGGTGCATGGCAAGGCACGGCCCTAAGGCCCTTCAAAATCCTCAGCACCAAGCCCATGATGCTGTTAATCCGGCCCTGGTCCTCCTCCACCGCCGCTTCCACCTACACCGCCCATAGGTGTGCGCAGCCTATTGCATTAAGGTGTGCACCCCAAAGTTGAAATACACATGCATGTGTTTGCCAGCAGGGAGAGTAATGTATCGGGGCCATGTACCTGTAGGCAAGGAGAAATAGAGCAGAGCAGGTCCCAGGGAGATCTTTCCCATCTCCTCACTGGCAATGCTATGTGCCCTAGGTGATTAGGGTGTGCCCAGGCACACCCAGCACACCCTGTGCGCACGCCTATGTCACCGCCACATCCACCACCACCTCAACCTCCCTCCTACTCCATATGGGCCTCGTCCTTCAGAGATGAAGAAGAACATTGTTTTATTTTTCTGTTTTTTTTTGTTGTTTTAAGTTATTTCCCTATCCACATTTGTTTGCAGAGCACTTGCCATGCTCTTAATTACGTTTTGCTGCCATTTGCAGCACTCTAGCCCTTTTCTTTGGTGTTTTAGAGCCATTTTAGTGCCTTAAAGTTCGGGTCCCCATTGACTTCAATGGGGTTCGGTGTCCGGGAAAAGTTCGGTAAAAGTCCGGGACACGGACCCGGACTTTTTTTTAAAGTTCGGCCGAACCCGTCGAACACGGACATCTAGGTGTCCGCTCAACCCTAGTGAAAAGGATTATTTTTCTATTACATTGTTTAAATAGAGGTTCCCGACAAAGTAAAAAAATCTTGATGCAATAAACAAATTTATGTGATACTTATAGACATTCAAAACCTGAAAACGGGTCGGTTCTGACCCTAACATAAGAGGAGGGTTAAATACACCAAGGAGGTGAATAAAGTTCAAGAGGGCTGATTTTTCAATATGAAACCAAAATCAAGAACACATGGGCATGACCTCAAAGTAACTGGAGGAAAGTTCAAAACTAATCTTGGAAAGTATTATTTTACTGAAAGGGCAGTTGATGCTTGGAATAAACTACCAGCAGAGGTAGTGAGAAAGTCAACAGTAAATGGATTTAACTTCTTCATATCTGCGCTATAGCCGAAGTACGGCTACAGCGCGGACTCACATTTCCGGAAGGCCGTCTTTAAATGGCCTCCCAGAGACAGGCTCCCCATGCTCTCCCGCGAGCGTGCATTGGGGAAAATCTGTGTCGGCCGTGTCCCTTTGACACAGCCAATCACAGATCGTGGTAAATGGCCAATCACAGCGGCCATTTACCACGTGCTCGGCCCATGCAATGAGAGATGATCTCATATGTAAACATATGAGATCATCTCTCATCGCCAGCGCTCCTTCCTCACACAGAGACTGCAGTGTGAGGAAGGAGAGAGCCGATCAGCCGTTCGGGGACAAAGAAAAATGTAATCAGGGCACTGATCACCAGTGCCCTGATTACAACAAAGGTAAATAAAATGTGCCCACCATCAGTGCCCACAGTGCCCTCCATCAGTGCCCCCATCAGTGCCCACAATCAGTGCCCATAGTACTGCCAGTCAGTGCCCATCAGTGCCTGCTCATCTAGACAGTGATGAGCACTGACTGGCAGCATTGTGGGCACTGATGGTGCTGCTCATCAGTGCCACCCATCAGTGCTCATCAGTGCCACCCGTCAGTGTCCATCAGTGCCACCCGTCAGTGTCCATCAGTGCCACCCATCAGTGTCCAGCAGTGCTGCCTCTCAGTGCCCATCAGTGCCGCCCATCAGTGCCGCCTCTCAGTGCCCAGCAGTGCCACTTCTCAGTGCCCAGCAGTGCCGCCTATCAGTGCTCATCAGTGCCGCCTATCAGTGCCACCTATCAGTGCTCATCAGTGCGGCATATTAGTACCTCCTCATCAGTGCCACCTCATCAGTGCCCATACGTGGCACCTCATCAGTGCCCATAAGTGCCACCTCCTCAGTGCCCATCAGTGCAGCCTATCAGTGCCCATCAGTGCCGCCTCATCAGCGCACATCAGTGAAGGAGAAAAATTTATTTATTTTCAAAATTTACTCACAGAAAATAAGAAAAACGTTTTTTTTTTCAAAATTTTCTCTTTTTTCTTTTTTTTTTTGTAAGAAATAAAAAACCCAGAGATGATTAAATACCACCAAAAGAAAGCTCTATTTGTGTGAAAAAAAATGATAAAAATGTCATATGGGTATAGTGTAGCATGACCACGCAATTGTCATTCAAAGTGTGAGAGCGCTGAAAGCTGAAAATTGGCCTGGATGGGAAGGGGGTGAAAGTGCACGGTAGGCAAGTAGTTAAACATGCTTGGGAGAAACATAGATCAATACTCAGACAATAAAGATAACAAAATGGACTACTTTGTCTTTCTCTGTTGTCACTTTTCTATGTTTCTGTGTTTCTACCCCCTGCCTCACAATTGCATTTATTTGTGTGATATACCAGATGTTGTTTGGTTCTTTATTTTTTTTTTTTCTTATTTTCTTCTTTCCTTCTGATATACATACCTGCTTTCTTTTTAGCCCAACCTTGTCGTTTTTCCTCTTGTGACCTGCTGTTCCTTAGATCCCAATTGGATGTGAGGAAAGCTATATGTGTTCTTTGATACCCATGGCGACTATAACTACTATCTCTTACAATGTAGGATGCTTGCATGCAGCTGGAAAATGGCACCAACTTCTGCATGAATTACAATGTCTCTCCTAAGACATTGGCATTTTTACAAGAAATGCGCTTTACTCATTACATAGCCTCTGGGCTTCATCCTCTCTGATGTTCACAAGGCTAAAAGAGTCACCATTGGGTTTCACAGGAACATTAGCTTTTAGTTGCAAGATATGGTGGCAGACCCCCAAGGCAGATTTTAGTTTTTGAAGTGATACCTCGGGAATACATTGTGCACCATGGGGACTATTTATTCTCCTAACCAACACTAAATTGATTTTTTTCCTTTAGACTTTGGTAAAACTGACAGATTTTGCCAAAGGCCTGCTTATCTTAGGGAGCGACCTACATGTAGCCCTAGATCCTAGCACTGACACATCTTTGGGTTCCTCTTCTTTTACCAACAAAAGATGTTTATCCCTGTAGGCACCTACATGAACATCAATCAAATTTATACCTGGCATACCCTACACATTGCACATGCTCGGGAACTGATTATCTATTATTTGATCATCACCACTTGGAATGGCCTAAAGTGATAGTAAACTGTATTTTTTTATTTTTATCTACAAGTAAGCTTATAATAAAGCTTACCTGTAGGTTTAATTATTATCTCCTGAATGTGCACCTTCATATATTCTAGTAAGAAACAGCCTGTGACGTCAGCAGAGCATGCGCTCTGAAAGAACAGAATACCTCTGCCATTCCCTCAGAGCTCTGTGCCATGGTCATTACTCCCACGTGGTGCCCATGAACCCAGAAGCGACGCATTATGCCTTTACCTTGCAGGTGGAAATCTTTATTTTTTTCAGTTTTCTACCACTTTAAGACTGCTTCAGTACCCAGCTTCAGCAATATTTTGCAGATAATTCCACTAAGGAGATATCTCCGTCAGTTTGCTGGGAGGCACATAAGGCTTTTACTGTATGCGAGGCAAACTGGTAGAATTGGGAAAAGAGCACTCTATTATGGAAGACACCTCTATTATGGAAGTACTAAGACAGGTTGGTTAGAAAGGTATCCACAAACACAACAATCAACCTTCTGTTCTTCTCCCACCAGTGTTAATTTTGACATAAAACTTCAATTTAGTTTTAGTCATAGTCTTTTCACTAAAATGCCATTTTAGTCATATTTTAGTCATCTGAATTGTTTTAGCTTTAGTCCTATTTTATTCAACTAAATTCTGCAGTACATTTTAGTCGACTAAAATCATTTTAGTCAAAATCTAATTTAATTAAATTGGAATGCATTATTTAAGCATTTTTCTAGAATTTCTGAACTCATTACTTACTCCTGGAGTAAAAAAAAAATCTAATAACATGTTGTTATTTGTGGTACTAAGGTGTGAAAAAACTACACAGACACAGATTTAGGCTTTATATAACATCTTTATAAGTAAAATGACCCTCCCTCACATTTCTGTTCCATTTTATTCTTTGCCATTTTATTATTTTCGTCATAGTTTTCATCACTGGAAACATGCCGATGATGAAAATTATGATGAAAATATTTTCATAGACAAAATTAACACTTTCGCCAACTCTCATGAAAATATGAAGAATTTAAATCACTTCTTCACTTACAGAATAAACATACTTTTTACTTGGTAGCTCTGGAAATGTATGAATGGGGCAATAAGCTATAAGCTCATGCACTATGTACCAAAAAATTATGCCTTTATATTTCTATAATTAAAACACCTACAGACACTATGGTTCATCCATCTATGGATATTGCTCAGGTATTTAGAGATTTTTATCAGCACCTTTACGCTGTCCAAAAGGAACACGCAGCACCAACCCCTGATGCCCATAAGGCCATTATAGCAAATTATTTATCTGGGGTTCAATTTCCCACCCTCTCCACAGATACTTTGAAAAAGTTGGAAGCTAAAATTAGAGAAGATGAAATATGTACAGCTGTGAAATCTGTAGCCTCTGGTAATGCTCCTGTCTCCAGTGGCTATACAGCTAAATATTTTAAAACTTTTCAAGCTATCTTAGCATCCTATGCCAATTACAGTGCATTGCGAAAGTATTCGGCCCCCTTGAACTTTTCGACCTTTTGCCACATTTCAGGCTTCAAACATAAAGATATAAAACTGTAATTTTTTGTGAAGAATCAACAACAAGTGGGACACAATATATATAACATGCCTTTACTACCTATTTTGATTCCTGTTTTCATTGATATAGCACTACTATTGGTACTAAATGTTACTTTCAGTGAATGCCTGTTATATTGTAAGTTTGTACACTCAGCCTGGTGTGTCATAGCAGCTAAGGTTCTTGAGAAGGTTGAGGCAAAAAACAGAGGACCCCTCCTATCCAGCAGCTCCTACAAGGGTAACACTGCATACATATCCTTTGCTTACCCCCTGAAGGAGCCGCTAATGTTTGAGTTTCCCTTTCCTGGCTCATGGCCCACTAAGTAGTTGTGCATTCTCTGACACAACACAAAGCTGAAAGAAGAGTTGTATATTTGGGTTAGTCAGTAGGATAAAAAAATAACAGTACCAAAAGACATTGACACTAAACATTTGAATATTAAACAACACAAATTGCAAACCGTTTATAAGCAGTGTTACAGTATGTCTCTGGAGATGGAAAGTTCAGACACAAAACCTTCCATGCACATATCACTATCATTCCTAAACCGAGTAAGGACCCCACCTGTTGTGAAAGCTAGAGGCCTATATCCCTATTAAATATTGAGGCCAAAATCTATGAAAAGGTACCAGTGAACCGGTTACTGCCTCTGCTACTGAAATGTATCTCTACAGATCAGACAGAGTTCATTCCCAGAATGGAATCTAAAGACAATTCACTTAGGACTCTTATATTGATTGCACATACCCGACACCAATCCCAGCCCATCCTGTTGCTTTCTACTGATGCTGAAAAAGTGTTTGAGAGGGTGGACTGTGATTATCTCCTATCTGAATTAACCCACTTAGGCTTAGGTCCTTAGATGCTTTGTCAAATCACGGCACTTTATAGTTTACCTACGGCACAAATCCGGGTCAACGGTATCCTTAGTGATTAATTTACTTTGCATAATGGAACAAGACAGGACTGACTTCTATCCCCTCTTCTGTTTGCCTTTTCTCTTGAGCCCTTCTTCTCAGTCATTATAGAGAATTCTAACATTCATGGCATAGTAATAGGACAAAGAGAATTTAAATATGCAGCTTATGCTGATGACATTCTATTCTATGTTCGACAACCTAGGATCACTTTACCCAATTTGATATTGGCTTTAGACACCTTTGGCAATATATCAAATTTCAAAATCAATCTCACTAAATCAGAGATCCTTAACCCTAATGTACTACATACGGAAGCGCAAGCGTTGAAAATGTTATTCTTGTTTGTTTGGCAGGTATGCTCACTAAAATACCTTGGGATCTCACTTACCCCATTCCTTTCCATACTTTTTTAGACAAACTACATGATCCTTCTTAACACCAGACAATACCTTAATCTTGGCAACCAATTTTTACAAACTTGGTTGAGTAGAATAAATTTCATCAAAATGAATGTTTGGCCATTATTGTTATTTTTGTTTCATATGATTCCCTTTGGTGTCTCACCTGGCTACTTTACTCTCCTTTACTCTATCATTGGAAAATATGTTTGGAAGCGATCTCCACTTCACCTATCCAGAGTAGTCTTTTGCAGATCGAAACACCAATGGGGTCTTGCCCTAGCAGATCTTTAACAATATTTTCAAGCTGTGGTTTTAAATAGGATTGCAGAATTAACCTTTCACCAATGCAGTAAACTATGGGTCCAATTGGAATGTGAATTGAATCAAGCCTTGCTTCATCTGCTTCCATGCATACGAAGACAATTTCAAGACCTCTCTACTACCGCTTCCCCCTTACCTTTCTCATCTCTAGCTATTGGGACTCTATCTTTAAAAAAAATCCACTAGAATTATATTTCACCTCTAATGCCCCTATTCGGTCATGCCTATTTCCCTTCTGGCCCAATGGACACTAGTTTTCATTCGTGGACTGACTCTCCACTGTTACTACTGCACTAAGTGTTCCACTATGGTGTACTTATTCCTCTATGAAAAATTAAGCTACCTTCCACAAATACTAAAATGGATGGACTTTTCTCTAAGATCATACAAAGATCCTAATCCAATAGATAAATTTGCAGCATAAATTTGCTGCAAAGCAAGGCTTATCTAGGGGAATATTATAGTTACTTTATATCTGGCGCTTCAGAATATGGAGTACACCAAATTTCCCTCTTACTTATCCTTGTGGGAGACGGACTTACAATAATCACTCACAGATGCCCAACAGAACAAAATATTACACCTTGCTCATATCTCTTCACTATCCTCCAAAACAGCTAAGATGAACTTTAAATTGCTGTCCCATTATTCTCCAGGCTAGATTACATCAGCTATAATCTGATTATCCATCTCTTTGCTGGGGAGGATGTGACTTGGAAACCACATATGCTCATACATGGTGGTGATGCCCTCTTATGCGCCCCTATTGGTCTTCTATCAGATCTTTCACATTATCATACCATCATACAAGGCTATTCCGTGCCTGATGATCCCTGTGCAGTTCTATTTCACTGCTCTACTGAATCTATAGGCCAATTCTTTGATCCCCTTATTTTGAAAAAGGCAACAAGTACCAGCTTTAAATATATAGTTACAAACTATAGACCATATCTATAAAATGGAAGACCTTACATATGAGATACATAATTTTCCGCCCACCTTTCTCAAAATTTTGGCATGCTGGTTAGAATTCAAAACCACCGCCCGTTACTTAATGTTTACGGCCTCTGACAATTTTGCGAGTCCATAATAATTCTATGGGTATTAATGCTTATTAATGATTGTTTAATATATCTCATGCACATAGTTGGGATCTTGTTCTTGAACATACTTAACCCCCCTACCCCCTCTCTTTTCCTGTGTCTACTTGCCCACTCTATCCCCCTTTACTCCTATTTTTCTTCCCTCACCTTTACCTTCTTTCTATATGTTGTCCTAAGATTAGATTTATGCAGATGTATTATTCATGTTTGGTATTTCTTGTACCAATTGTATTATGGGTATCTAATTTATCTACCTTTAATCCTGTTGGCGTCAACTGTTATTATATCTTTTGACAACTATATATATTTTTTTTCTATATCCAACTGTTATACCACATAATAGGGAAGTATTTCCATGTGTTCCTTGTATTTGTTTCAATAAACATTTATTTAAAAAAAAGTATTTGATACTTTTCACAGACAACACCCAAGACTTGCTTTTATGTCATTACAAAAAGTAAAATGACAGGTGAATTTAAATGTTCTTGTTTCATTAATAACTCCACTGTAATATTAGTAGGTCAAAGCACAACAATTTTATATAAAAAATAAAACACGCAGAAAGGTTACTTTTGGTGTGCATCACCGACCTCCCCCCTCCATGACTATATAAAAGGAAAGTTGTCAATGTGACTGACAGTCAACCCTGTTGATTTAATTGACTTCACTTCATGTGGTTAATGTGCGTTTATAGTCAACCTTTATCTATTAAACGACTCAAAGCCACCTAGTCCCAGCCACACAGTGAGTATCACAACGTACAAAGACTTCTATCCAGTCCTCACAAATTAGAAAGCCAGATTCACAACTTAAAAAAAAACGTTGTCGTAACTAAAATTATATGAACATATGGCTCAGCGTAAAGTAGAGATTCTGATTCTTGCATCTTCCTATAAATCAAACAGTCAATAAAAGCACAATAGTCAGCACTCAGTATCATAAACAAATAACATGCAACACTCCTATACATAAATACTATATGCATATGATTATATACACTGGATACAACTTTGCATGTAACTTGAAATAAAAATAACGTGATATATGAAATATTAACTCCTTTAAGAACATGAAAAAAGCTTTTTGTTTTACTTTTTGGAAGAATATCTAATTACTAATGTAGATTGATTTGTGTTGCTTAAGATTCATTTAAAATCATCTAATGTTATTTGTTAGTAAGTTAAGCAATTAGGGAGCTATTGATCATTACTGACGACAACTTGGATGCAATTATCTTACTTAATTTATGGGAGTAGGAGAAGCGTTGAAGCTACATTCTGTAGATAAAACGGAGGACCCAATCCTGAAACAAATGCAGATTTATATATTATGGCTTCATTTTTTTTTTTTTATGTTATTTCATGCCATCACTTTAAAAACATACAAACAATATAAGAAATTATTTTATTCTATTTTATGTAAAAAAATAAAAAAAGGTTCCTGCCACGATAATCTTCCAGTGCTGTGGAGTTGAAAGAGCTTTGTGACTTGTCTTTAGGACTCATTAGGAATGCCAACTGGTCCCACCCTTCCACCCACCTCCACTATTTATAATAGCTGTAGAATGGGTTCTGGGTGATTATGTACATTATAATGATTTTTACAAACGTTGTTGTAGATTCCTACCTTTTGTTATTCTGAAGAAATAGCAGTTTGTTTGTCTGTGTCCATGTGTAAAGTGCATGGAATTTTATTTTTAAATTATCAATTAGCTGCTATACCTACAGGGCTTTAACAAGGAAATTGGCAAGGTCTGAAACCCTTTAGACATGATTTGCCTTTGGGAGTATCTCAACAAAAAATATATTTTTGTTGCAGGGGATGCCAAAAACTATAAAATTTGTGTAAATTAATAGGATAAGTTCACCTTTGGGAACATGTTACATGTTCCACCCATTTTTAGGGTGAAACATGTAGCATGTTCCCAATAATGCAGCTGCTGCCGATCCCCCCCCCCACGTAACAGCAGTACAGGGAAAAGTTCCCCTTACTAGCTGTTAGTTTATGAAATTAGCGATGCTGTGTGGGGCTTTGCCCACACGGCCACAACATTCATACACAGAGCTCTGTGATTGAATGAACTACAAGACCCTACATCCTTTGCAGATGATGGCCTGTAGTTCCCAATGAACTACCATGGTGCAGTAAATCATTATCACTTCAGTGACCATGAGCTTATATCAGAACTGTTCAGCAGACTCTGCTGCACAAAACAATACCTCTGATCAGCGGATGACAATCCACTGATCAGAGCTATTCCCTCAAAAAGATGCCCCCCTGCCGCTGATACACGGACATTTCTCCCTGCTTTACCCTAAAGTACAGCCTTTTCCCACCTAATCATCTCTGCAGTACCTCTCACTAAGTCTGAACACTAATCCCCCCACACCCCCGCACCGATCATGACCCCCCTAGCCCCCCCAACATGATCCTCCCATGCAGTTTGTGGCTTCCCTCCTCTGCCCTCCTGCCACCTTAATATTCAGCAGGGGTAAAAAAAAAAATCAGCTACACCCCCCCACCTCCACTGTGAGCCCCCCGTGGTTACCACCATCACAGATTTCTCGGGACCCCTCCCCACACTGCTCCTCGGGAGGGAGATCAATCGGCGTCATGATGGAGAGTGGCAGGAGGCTGGTAAACATGTGTTTACCAACCCCCTTCGTTTCCTGGATGAACATAGTGAGCGATCAATACGCTCCTATGTTCAGCTGTCACAGTGGCATAGTAAACAGTGTTTACTATTCCCCAGTTTATGAATGGATGGGAGCCTCTATGCAGAGACTTCAATCCATTCATATGTATTGCAGATGAGCTTGCAGTGAAAGGGACTGAACTCTGTCTTCAGTCCCTTTCTCTGTCTACAAAATGACACATTACAGGTCTGTTTAGACCCCTGATGTCTCTCCAAACCCCCGACCCCCCCAAAAAATAAATGAATAAATAAATAAATACAATTTAAAAAATGAATTTTGATCTGTTAAAAAAAAAGTAAAACAAACAATAATAAAAAATAAATCACTGTAAGGCCTCTTTCACACGGACGCCTCCATGGGACGGAATCCACATGCTCAGCGGGGGATCACTCCACTGATCCCCCCTGAGAAGGCAAATGACAGGTCTGTCTCCACTTACTGTGCAGAGAAGAGGTGGACACAGTCCCGCTCTCCTCTATGGAGAGATTGGGTGAAAATGGACCGCCTGTCAGTTTTCATCCCATTATTTCTGATCCGCCAGATGGATGTAAAATAGGACCACCATCCATCTGTTTTTTTGTGGGCGCTGACATCCACTGCTCCATAGTGGTGAATAGAGGGTCCGATCAGACCAACCTAAAAAAACTGACAGGTGAACCTGATCAGACAGCCCATGTGAAAATTGACGGCTCTCCATGGGCTAATGGCGTAGGCCTTAGTAGGAATTTAGCAGAAATTATGTAATTTATATTGTGTTTATGTGTGCAAATTAGTAGCACCTTCTTTTTATTCTACAGGTCATGTGCTTTTTAAAAATATATTGTTTAGGGGGGGTTTACAAATTCTAAAAACTGTAAGTGAAAAATGAAAACCTTCAGACTTTTAGAGAAATGTTTGGGTACGTTACATTTTAACCATTTTGCAAAAAGGCACAATTTAAAATTTACAAATATTTGTTATTTATTAACTCAACAAAGGTTAAACTTTTATATTTAGCAGGAATTTAGCAGGAATTTTGTAAAATGTGCTGTATTTTAATCTGCTAATAATGATTTTAGTGTATTTTTAGCAAAAATATTGTTTTGATAAACATTTGCGCAAATATCGTCGGGCCTTAAAAATCAGTAGCACCTTATTTGTATTCTACTGGTCCTGTGCTTTCAGAAAATATGTGATTTAGGGGGTCTTTCACAAATCCTGAAAGCTGTAAGAAAAAAATGAAAACCTTCAGATTTTTTGAGAAATGTGGATATTTACATTTTTTTCATACGTTTGATTTTCACCAATTTTCAAATATTTGTCATTTAATAATTTAAAAAAGGAAAAAACCTGCACAAGGTCAAGTAAAAGAAACGAAAAGGTGAGCAGCCAATTAACCAACTATGATACCAGCTGTAAATTATCAATATAAGAAGCAGCGCTAAATCACAATAGTGCAATCATTCATAATCATATGGTTTAATAATGTGGCATGAAAACAATTAAACATGGAATAAATAAAATATGAGTATATTATATCATTAAACAAATGTAGAAAAAAAAAGCAATCATATGAATCCCGGTCTTGTGTTTCTTCCTGGTAATAATTCACAGCCAAAAAGGTGAAAGGTATATATATATTCTTGCTTGTGTAAATGCTTGCAGTGACTTTCATTCAACCACATGTGCCAGAAGGGCTGAGGTTGTTCTTGGAGTTGAGGCACAGAGCAGAGAACCCAAATTACTAAGTTGCTCCTTCAAGGGTAATGCTCAATTGCTCATTGCTACTCTATGGTGTAACTGTATGGTTGCACTCATAGAGAAAAGCCATGCATGAGTCCAATGAAATTCTAATATATATCTAATAATAAGCATAAATATATTTCTTTTGGTCAGTTACAATAAATGTCCTACTCTCACTTTTACAGAAGTCATGAGTTCCTTTTCTTTTTTGGCTGCATATATAACGTGTTTTAAAAGAACTTTAAAAATAACATTTTTGTCCTTGTGATCATATAAACTGTAGTCCAACAGGTGACATCATCATTAAATTCACTCTGTCAAAAGATGTACATTTATGCAAAGGCACATTAAATATGTATGTAAAACATGAAAGCATAAGCTACCACTGAGTGAATGCAGTGACAGATTAAGTATTTAGGGCATATTTTATTAATCAGCTCTGAATTTGCATTAGCATACATGTCATTAGAAACCAAGGTGTGAAACAATGTTGATTTATTTATTTGTTTTTCAGAGCAGATGTTTGAGAATTATACAAGAATTTCAGATGTTTCTCACAATGCTCCCTGCTTAACTTGTATTATCATTTTATTTTTCAAGCCTCACTTACTGTAAGTTTCTCTTTTCCTTATTCTAGCTACTAAATACAACTATAGATGGCCCTTTACCAGCAGATTCTTTATCTGCTCAGATAACATAATATTGTCTATACTGAGTTATATAGACAAAAAAGCCATAAGAAAGAATCAATTTTTTGAAAAAAAAAAAAGAAAGAATCCTATGGAGTAAGAAGAAATTAGCCACTCTCATAGAAAGAGATCTTGTGACTACCATAAGCAATTGATGGCTTTGCCCTTAAAGGGTAAGCAAACACTTACAACAAAACAATTTTCTTTGCTCCCTTTTGGTTTGTAAAACCATTGTAACACCAGTGTAAGTGTTTTGTTATAACTGTTTATTAAGTGCAGATATACCTTTTGATCTTGTCAAAAGATCTGTCAGTTGATAACATCCTGTGCAGCTTAGTTATCAGCTACATTCATAAATACAAATCTTTTCCTCTGCGCTTTGTGTGAAAAAATGGGTTTCGATCTGCGCCCACCAAAAATCTGAATACTAGATTTTACAACCAATAAATACACATACAGTAATTAGTGCGCTTCAACACAAAACAACCAAAAACAGCAGTAAAGGATAGTAAAAATCTTCAATATGTTTTAAGATGAAATTAAAAATGTTTAAGAGAAGTAACATTTTCCTCCACACACCAATTGGATGAAAATGTCTTGAAGGGGATGACCAAACACCTTATGTCTTCCACCATAGGTAACAATGGTCTCTTACCAGGTACATGATTCCTATAATGGAGATGAAACAAGCATGTTGGTAATAAGTAGTGATGGACCGAACTGATTTGGTTCACACCAGAATTCCTGAACATGTAAAATGTTCGCACCCGACCCGCAAACACTTTAAAGTCTATGAGACCCGATTCGAAAATCAAAAGTTGCCATTTTGAATCCTTATATGCAGGCTATTGGTCAAAAAAGGGTATGGAGGCTTGGGTACTGCCCTGGGGGACATGTATTAATGCAAAATGTTTTTTTTTTTAAAGATCATTTTTTTTAGGAGCAGTGATTTTAATGATGATTAACCTCCCTGGCGGGATATGATTATGTCAGGAATTACATACCAAAAGCGCTACAATTGTTTTCATGGAAATTTGGCGTTATGTATTATAGGCATACAATTCTTAGTAATTACTGACTTAAACATGACCAAAACAAGAGTCTAGTAGACATCCCAGATGTGATAAATTTGAAACACAAACACGTGAATTATAATCGAATCAATAATATTATTTTATTATTTAATATATAATATATATAATAAAATTATATTATTGATTAGATTATAATTCATGCATTATATATTATATATAGATATATGTGTGTGTGTGTGTATATATATATATATATATATATATATAATATATAACGCATGAATTATATATATATATATATATATATATATATATATATATATATATATATATATAAAATGTGTTTTGTGTTTTGTGCAACGTTTTTTTTTTTTTTTTTTTGAATTTCCCTCCCTAGTTCCGCTCCCATGCAGCATTGCTGCTGCAGGGAATGGAACTAGGAAGTGATCACACCGACGGAGGGACGGAGGAGCGGCGGGGATCTCGGATGGCGGTCACAGCAATGAGAGATCATCGCTGGATCGCCAGGATAAGGTAAAAGAACACCGCTGCGCTCTCTGCAATCCACACCGAGCGTGACTCGGGGTTACCGCTCCTGATATGAAAAATCAACCCCGAGTCACGCTCGGGATTACCGCCAAGGAGGTTAAGATGAAACAATAAAAATAAAAAAATCCTTTAAATATAGTGCCAAGGGGGTCCCCCTTAGTCTGTAAAGTGGTGCTTATGTACCATGTATAGAACCTGCTGCAGCAAAACTGACATATATAAAGTAAAAAAAATGACATTTAAATTGTTGACAATACAATACCAATGCCGGAAATACAAAAAAAAATGATGTGGAGGTGCCTCCAATCCTTACCAGGCCCTGCCCACCCCAAAGCACCTTGTCACAATTTTGATAAGGACAAGGGTCTCTTCCCCACAAACCTCGGACCCCCCCAAAAAAAGAAGATTTGCCTATGATGAATTGAAAATTAGAGCGACTTCAGATAGCAGTACTCTGAACGCTACTAGATATTGTAAAGCAGACGTGCCACATCCCGATTAACTTGAAGAAATTGTGTGTGAACCAGGCAGGGACTTTGCAAGCACGATTTTCATAAAATACATTTTATTAAAGAAAATTTTGGTTTTAAAATCGACAATGAAGATGCATATATTTCAATGCGACATTTAACATGTACAAATCATAATAGGCACAAAAAGACAATAATAACATAAAACATCCTACTACAGGTTAGGATATACACTGATAGGTGTTGGTGATGCTCGACATGTTGCGCTTTAAAAATAAAGCTTCATCAGGAGCTCAACAAAACTCTGCATAGAATTAGTAGTAGCGAGGGCCGGATTAGAGGGCCCACCACATTGAGTTTAACGAGGAAGGTGATCAAGGCAGATGGATTCCAGAAATCAGAGGATTGTATAGTAAACAACTACTAGTAATAAAACCCGCTGGTTAATGAACCAAGCTGAGCCTGCGACTTAGGCCATACAATGCCCAAGTTTGTAGGGTATACAATGGTTGCTATAGACAAGCACCATAAGGGAAGCGCTGATTTGCGCAGGATGAGAACCAGTATACAGTCAATGAATCCAGATGCGTGTGATCACCTCACCCGGATGGGGAACCGCCACCATCATTTATTTTTAAAGCGCAACATGTCGAGCATCGCCAACACCTATCAGTGTATATCCTAACCTGTAGTAGGATTTTTTATGTTATTATTGTCTTTTTGTGCCTATCATGATCTGTACATGTTAAATGTCGCATTGAAATATATGCATCTTCATTGTCGATTTTAAAACCAAAATTTTCTTTAATAAAATGTATTTTATGAAAATCGTGCTTGCAAAGTCCATGCCTGGTTCACACACAATTTCTTGCCTATGATGAAGGCTAACCATCTTTTGCCTGCTCCACCGTCTGACAGTTCTCAAATAGGTAAGGGGCAGAGCCACCTGTGGATGTCACCTGGTGGCACCCCTCCGTGTGACCAATCATTCACACGGGGGACCAATCAGTGCATACTGGGTCAGCGAAATCACATGGACGTAGTGCCATCAGATGACATCACCAGATGGCCCGCCCCTTACCTATTTAAGAACTGTAAAGCAGCAGAGCAGGCAGTCATCGGTTATCCTTTGTCAGGGGTGGAGCTTTTTTTTTTTTTTTCACGTCTGGCGATGCAGTAGTCATCATGATTGACGATGGATCTACATCGAAAGACATTGTTTTTTTGTTTTCAAAAAAAGGAATTTTCAAAAACTGTGAGTGTGTTTCTATTTCTTTTTGACACTTTTTTTTGGTGAATGAGTAGGGGTACACTGTAACCCATACTAATTTACATGGAGGGCTAGGACCTGGGAGCCTCCTTGGTAAAGGGGGCTTCCAGATTCCGAAAAGCCCTCTGCCCACATACCCCCATAACCACAGCCTAGAGTTGTGGGGAAGAAGCCCTTGTCTCCATCAACATGGGAACAAGGTGCTTTGGGGTGAGGGACAAATCTCTCCTGCCCAAAGCACCCCCCCCCCCATGCTCACTTCCTCCCCCCCTTTACTGGCCTGCTAGGCTGCATACTTGCATAAGGATCTGATATGGATTTTGGGGGACCCCACAACATTTTTTTTATTTTGGCATAGGGTTCCCCTTAAATCCATATACCAGACCCAAAGGACATTGTATAGATTGGGGGGCACTCCCACGCAGTTTTTTTTGTGCCAGCAATGGGATTTTATTGCAGCTGGGAAAATCAATTTAAATGTAATTTATATAATGCTTAAAGTGAAAAATAAAAAATTCCTTTACCTGGGGGGTCCCGTTAGTCTGCCTGTAAAGTGGTGCATCTATACCGTGTAAAGAACCTGCTGCAGCAAAACTGACATTTATAAGAAAGAAAAAGACAATACCATTGCCGGCAATACAAAAATGTTATAAAAAACTGCATGGGTGTCCCCCCAATCCATACCAGGCCCCTCTGGCCTAGAATGGATTTTAAGGGGAACCCCACAGCAAAATATAAAAAAAAAGCCCCGCCAAAATCCATACTAGATTTTTAACCAAACATGCAGGCTAGAAAAGGGGGAACTAGAGAGTGGGAAGCCCGCTGACAGCTGATGACTGATCCTTTGTTAAGGACACAGTAGCTGGCTTTCAGGCCCACTCCCTAATAACTAGCTATTCACTGTGCCCTGATTGGGCAAAGCCTTGCACCTGACCAGCCAATATGGGCTTAGAATGCACTATGCAGTGCGCAGTGCATTGTGGGGTGCTCGGCGGGCAAACATCCTGCTGATCGCCTGGCAAATGAACAGTGAACACCCAAACAGGCTCTGTTCAGGGCCGAACTCATGCTCCGCCTGAACCGTTCTCCTATCACTAGTCCTGGGTTTAGTAACACTTAACCACTTAAGCCCCGGAAGATTTTACCCCCTTTCTGACCAGGCGGTATTTTGCGATTCGGCACTGCATGATTTTAATGGACAATTGCGCGGTCGTGCGATGCTGTACCCAAATGAAATTGACGTCCTTTTTTTCCCACAAACAGAGCTTTCTTTTGGTGGTATTTGATCACCTGTGCGATTTTTTGATCATGCGCTATAAACAAAAAAAGAGCGTAAATTTTGCAAAAAATAACAATATTTTTCACATTTTTTTATATGAAATTCCCAAAAAAAATGTAAAAATCTAAATTTTTTAACATTTTAGGCCAATTTGTTTTCTGCTACATATGTTTGGTAAAAAAAAAAATTGCAAAAAGAGTATTTTGATTGGTTTGCGCAAAAGTTATTGCGTTTACTAAGGGAAAGATTTTTGTCATTTTTGTTGTTTTTTTTTTTAACGAGTAATGGCGGCAATCTGCGATTTTTTTTGTCGGACCCTTGACTGTCATTTTTGACACTTTTGGGGTTACCAGTGACATTACTACAGTAATCAGTGCTATACATATGCACTGTTACTGTAAAAATGACACTGACAGGGAAGGGGTTAACTTTATTGGAGAAGGAGGGGTTAAGTGTGTCCGTAGGGGCGTGCTTCTAACTGTGAAGGGATGTGGCTGTTTGTGTAACAACAGAGATATACGATCCTGCATAGCAGGACCGTATGATCTTTGTTCTTACACAGGGGAGAATGACAGGTGGCTTTGTTTACATTAGCTGCCTGCCTTTCTCCCTCTCCACCCGACGATCGCGTGTGATCGGCGGACATCGGGTCCACCGGTCACATGCGTGGGGGGGGGTCCGTGAACGAGCGGGGGCGCGCTCGCCCCCTATAGCCTCACAGGCTAGTACTACGTCGCTTTGCCTGTGAGGGGCTGACTGCCGCAGTAAATATACTGTGGGCGGTCGGCAAGTGGTTAAGTGTCAATATTACTATCACCACTAAATTACAGTTTCTGGTCACCCACTGACTTGCTTTAAAATTTAAATGAGGCAGAGGATATTTCAGTGTGGCATCATTGACCAAATATGGTTATAACCATATTTGGTCAATAATGTCTGTTAGCATCCTTGGCCAGTTTGTTGACAGCTGGCCAGAGCTTCCCATCAGGGCATCAGTCATCAAAATTAAAACGAGATCTACATCCCTGGATAATGTAGACAATTTTAGATTTATATTGTGGGTCATTGTTTATGTTGTTGTTGTTTATTGTTTTATTGTTTTTAATTACTGTTTCTAAGTTGTGGGTGTTTTCCCTTTTTTGCGAATGAGTAACAAGGGTTATTATGTACAACTTACTAATTCATGTAGGAGGAGGGCCAGATATCTAGGGGAAAAAATAGATAAGGTTAAAGTTATGAATGCAACATATTTTGCATATAAAGACTGTGATAAGTTAAAATATTGTGATAAGTGACATAATAAGAAATATATATATAATATATATATAACTTGTATAATATAATACAAACAATAAATTATAAAAGGTGAAAATAAAGTCTATGATCCAAAATAGTGCAATAAGTGATGATCATGCAAACTTGTGCAAACTTAGTATATAAAAGCAGTGGGGTGTATCCAATCCTTTTCACCAGAGATACTGCAAGCAACCCTGTGTGTAATTGCTGCTCACCTCCCGCACACCTTAAGTGTGCAGATAATATGATCAGTCTGAGAATCTTCCTAGTACTCCTTTGTCCTCCTATGGGCTTTTTTGGGATGCATCAGTGCATAATGGCTCAATAGAATATAGATAAAAGAGAGTGCCTCATAGTGTAGTAAATATGTTAATTTAATTAAGTAGACATATATAAAGGTAATGCACTCACATTTATTCAGTGTAAAGCAGACAGTATGTAATATCTTGCTTCAGATTCCGATACACCGTCTGTGCGGCTGACTTAAGAAGTTGCTGAAGAAGTCACATGACCAGTGACGCAATGCGTAGGAGGTGCCAGTGATGTCACCTCCAGCTGATCACCTCTCGCTCGTAACATAAGTCAGCTGCACAGCCGGTGTGTCGGCATCTGAAGCCAGATATTACATACTGTCTGCTTTACACCAACTAAATGTGAGTGCATTACCTTTATATATGTCTACTTAATAAAATAATATACTTACTACACTATGAGGTATGCTCTTTTATCTATATTCTATGGAGCCATTATGCACTGATGCATCCCAAAAAAGCCCATAGGAGGACAAAGAAGTACTAGGAAGATCCTCAGACTGATCATATTATCTGCACACTTAAGGTGTGCGGGAGGTGATTGGCAATTACACACAGGGTTGCTTGCTGTATCTCTGGTGAAAAGGATTGGATACCCACCCACTGCTTTTATATTTTAAGTTTGCACAAGTTTGCATGGTCATCGCTTGAAGTTCACTTATTGCACTATTTTGGATCATAGACTTTATTTTCACCTTTTATAATTTATTGCTTGTATTATATTATAAAAGTTATATATATATTATATATATATTTCTTATTATGTCACTTATCACAATATTTTAACTTATCACAGTCTTTATATGCAAAATATGTTGTATTCATAACTTTAACCTTATCTATTTTTTACACATTTATGTTATATCACTGGAGATTATTTATTAGTAATTGATTAGCGCACCACTTCCTATTATCTCTAATTATCTGATTTAGCAAGGTTTATGAGGGCTTGCACCTAGTGGGAGCTGCAACTCATATTTACTCACTTCACTCAGAGCATCGCACCTGTATCTTAGCTTCAGATATCTAAGAAACCCCTTATTTTAAAGGGGTCTTCAGTTTTCCAGATTCCCATAAATCCCTTTCCAAAAATCCCCACATCCACCAGACAGGTATGTAGAGATTAGGCCTTTGTCCCTATAACATAGGGACAAGGTGACTTGGGAAGGCACTCTCACAAAAATTACCTCGTATGAATCAGGAGAAGTTGCACACTCGCTGTTCCACCTTATCCAGTCCAGCCAGACTGCATAACTGGATAAGAGTCTAGTATGGCTGTTGTGGGGGCACACACTTTTTTTTGTTCTTTTTTTTGTTCTTTTTTTCTCCTGTAACTCCCCTTCATTATTTGACATGATGAGCTGCAACACAAGGGAACTGTCATTTGTATTGAAGCTATCAGCAGGAGAGGTTTATTGTGGCATGTCTCGTTACAATGGTGGGTCAGTAAAGAATAATTTATCGTGTTTGAAGTCAGATCTACAATGTTGGATGATATGACTGATGTTGGATTTACATTGTGGAACATTTTTTATCATTTTTAATAAAGGTGTTTGTGTTTTTACATACTATTTTTCTTTTTTTCTAAATTAATGACAAGAGCTATATACCGCTTACTCATTCTTCTCGTTCAATACTTTTATTGAGTTTTATAAAACAGCCATAAAGCAAGTTACAAAACAAAAACAGAAGTAGAAATACTGTTATTGTTACAGAAGTATTATAAATGTTATACTGTATAGTGAAGTTTGCACAAAAGGAAGGAACAAAAGAAAAAGGTAGAATTATTAATATGATATTCTGAGATATTAAGATTTGGAGAAGGTATTCAGAACATGGCTGTGGGGGGAAAAAAAAAAGGAAAAGGAAGAAGTCAGCAGGGTGTGGGTAGGGTAAAGTGGGTAAAGGAGAGGGCATCGAGAATAGAACTTGTACCACAAAAGTTAATACAAAGTAAATAAAATATAAGTCTTAACTACCAAGCATTCAGAACCTGTTCCTCAAAACCCGGTGATAGGCCATGTTTAATCCAAGGGTCCCAAATGCTTATAAAAGTACTACATTTATCGCAATCCATGGCTTCCATTTTTGCATGTAATAATGCATTATTCATCCTATGTTTAACTTCTACAAGATTCAAAGTGGTAGTCTTCCAAGCTTTGGCTATGGTTTGTTTAGCGGCATTAAGAAGCTGAAGAAATAATTTGAATTGTTTTCGTGTCAGGCATGCAGGTTTTAAATTTAAAATGGCAATCGCCGGATCTGGAGTAATATCTATTTCAAATATTTTAGATGCTAGAGAGAATATTTCTTTCCAAAAAACTGTAGCAATTTAGCAATTCCACCATATATGAACATGTGTACCTATTTCCGTACAACCTCTAAAACAAAAGGCCGGATAGTTTGGCTTGAACTTGGCGATTCTAGCTGGTACCAAGTACCATCGTGAAAGAACCTTGTATGATGATTTAATTGCGATAATATTTGAAGAAGAAGATTTCATTACAGACCAGACTTCAGACCATTCTGATTGGTTAAGTGTACGGCCAAGGTCTGTTTCCCATTTCCTGACATAGTTTGGTGTATCTACGCCTGGATTGTTAAGCAATTGAGAATATAGGCTAGAAATTAGACCTCTGGAGTGTGGGTTCTTGATACAGATACGCTCAAATTGAGAGAGCTGATTCAGAATGGTACCATTTGTTATAAATGGGGTATAGAAATTTTTAATTTGGAGATATCGAAAAAGTTCTGAATGTGGTAAATGATGTGATTCACAAAGTTCAGGAAAACTTAAGATAGAAGAGCTAGAGACCAGATTAAATAGCCTTGACAGGCCTGACTTAGACCATGCCCGAAATGAATTTGGGAATTCCCAAGCCGGATAAAAGGCTGGATTTCTCAAAAAAGATTGTAGTGGATTGTGTGTAGACTGTAAATTATAATTAGTCTTTAGTCTATCCCATAAAGAGAGAGAATGCTTGGTAATTCGATTAGTAATATGTTTTCGATCTGATGGTTGTAACCATAAGAGATTGGAAATTGAGATGGGGTCACATTCCATAGATTCTATCGTAACCCATAAGGGAATTTCAGTAGTGGCATGATACTTAATTAATTGTGCCAATTGCGCAGCTTTGTAATATGTGGCAAAATTGGGGAGACCAAGTCCACCCCTTGTTTTGGGGAGAATCAATGTGGATTTGGGCAATCTAGGTTTGATTGAACCCCAGGTGAATTTAATTATTTTACGTTGTAAGATTCAAAGAAAATGTGCAGGTATATGAATTGGCAGGACCCGAAATAAATATTGGGTAGAATAACCATTTTGATTGCATTTATCTTCCCAAACCACAACAATGGAAGTGATGCCCATTTCGTCAGTAGTTCGGTAACTTTTTTAAATAATGGAGTAAAGTTGGCTGCATAAAGATCAGAATGGTTGGGAGTAAATTTTATACCCAAATATGGAATGTGCTTCAAAGACCATGAAAATGGTAACGCATTCTGCGCTAAATTTAACTCAGATTCCCTCAATGAGATATTAAGGGCAGTGGATTTTCGAAAATGTATATTTAGTCCTGAAATAGCAGCGAATATATTAAGGGTAGCAATGAGATTATGGGCTGATATATGGGGAGATGATAGAAAAAGAAGAATGTCATCTGCAAATAAACACAACATGATGGTAACCACCTAGTTCTATACCAGAAATTGAGGGATTACTTCTAATACTGTGTGCTAGAGGTACTATGAGAAGGGCAAATAAGAGAAGGGAGAGAGGGCACCCCTGACGCGTGCCTCTCTCTATGTTAAACAAGTCTGATTTATAGCCTGCGTATTTAATATATGCTTTAGGTTTGTTATAAAGCGCAGAGATCCATTTTAAAAAATTTGGGCCAAAACCCCATTTACTAAGAGTATATTGCATATATGGCCAGGATATGGTATCAAAGGCTTTTTTAATGTCTAGTGATAGGAAGCACAAGGCGTGTTTTAGCTATATGAGATAACAGAGTTGCACGTCTGATGTTGTCAGTAGCTTGGCGAATAGGTATGAAACCTACTTGATCCCTATGATTGAGTTGTCCTATGAAGTTATTTAGTCTGGAAGCTATAATTTTGGCTAAAATTTTAATATCTATATTTAATAAGGAAATGGGTCGATAGTTCGACCAAATCGTGTCATCAGTTTGAGGCTTCGGGAGCATACAGATGATTGCTGTTAAAGTTTCCTGTTTAAAGGATTGGCCATTAAGAAGTGTATTGAAAGCATTAGCTAGGATAGGCGAAAGGGAATCAGAAAAAACCCGGTAGTATAATCATCATGGCCTGGTCTTTTATTTAATTTTAGTGATTTTATAACTTGGGACATTTCATCTGGTGTTATTGATTTTTCCATAGATTCCATCTTAGTCTGAGAAAGAGTCGGTAGTGATAGTTGAGCAAAAAATTAATTTGCCGCAGAAAAATTCAAATTGTTTTCAGATGAATATAGAGTAGCTAGGTGTGTTTTAAATGTCTTAAGAATTTTTGTAGGGTTGCTGGAAAATTTATCTCTCGAGATTTTAAGACGTATGGGTTTAAATGGTTTATGGAGGGACGCGAGCTTCATGGGTCAATCTGGTTTATTTGCTTTAATGTAAAAATTGTGATGCGATCTCCGAAGTGTCTTATCTGCAGATTCTGTAAGAAACAGATCAAATTCAAGCCTAGCTTTATCAAGATTGGTTTTATTAGAAGAAGTAGGATTATTTTGATATACTGTGTAGCATGTATTAAAGTTTGTTTCTAATTTCTGGCTAAGTGTTTTACGTTCACGTCTAAAGAGTGCAGCCTGAAAGAGTGCAGCCTGTCTCAAACAAATACCACGAATAACTGGTTTGTGTGCCTCCCATAAAGTAAGGGGAGACACATCTGGCATTGAATTATGTAATAGATATTCAGAGAGAGCATTTTTAATATCCAGACAATGAGATGTATTTTTTAATTAACAGTCATTAAGGCACCACGTAGTGTCATGTGCTTTAGGAATAGTTGAAGTTATAACTGTGCATACTGCATTATGGTCAGACCATGTGATTGGTATGACCATAGATGCAATAGTTTCAGGTATGAGACCTATAGTGAGAAATATATGGTCTATGCGGGAGAAAGTTTTATGAGGGTGCGAATAACATGTGTATCTACGCTTGTTTGGATTCACCTCTCTCCAAGAATCTACCATATTATGTTTTGCAAGCAGTTGTGAGAATGAGAGTTTATTAGGGCTGCTCGAAGAAGATATAGGGGATTCATCCAGAAATGGGAAAATAACTTGATTTGAATCACCACAAATCATAACTGCACCCATTCTATGAGAATCCACAACCTGAAAAAGATGCGAAAGAAATGGAATAGGATTTTTGTTGGGAGCATAATATGACACTATAGTGATAGTGGAGTCAATAAGGTATCCCGTGAGAATCAGATACCTGCCCTCAGGGTCCTTGACTTCATGTACAAGAGTAAATGGAGTAGACCGATGAAAGGCCACTAGCACACCTCGTTGTTTTGTAGAGGCAGAGGCAGTGAAAATTTGAGGATATTTAGGACTAAAATATTTGGGAGTGGATTGTAAGGGGAAGTGTGTCTCTTGAAGACACAAAATGTGTTCTTTTAATGATGCAAAGTTGCGAAAAGCTTTAGTACGTTTGTTTGGGTTATTTAGTCCCTGAATATTCAAGGACATTATGTTTAGGGGGGGCATAAGATTGTATATAAACAATGTCTAGTATACCCTACCATTGTGGAATTTGTCGATTGTTTCATACTCGATGTGGGAAGGGGGATGAAATGTGTAGAGAAAAGGGAAGAACTAAACAGAAGGGACAATTGTGTGCTTAGCATAGAAGGTAATATATAAAACAAATAGTTAAGGCACAACCAATAGGAACATATGCAGGGACGGTGCTAGACTATTTTACGCCCTAGGCAAGACAGCTACTTGCGCCCCCGCCCCCAAAAAAATAAAAAGGGAAGGGTTAAAAACTTCTCTATGTCATACCCAGTGACCCTGATCTGATGGCTCCTCTATGTTGTGCTGTCATACCCAATGACCCCCTCCATGATTCCTCCATGTCACACCTGGGGACACTAATGTCCCTCTATGCCACACCAAGGGACCCCGATGATCCTCCATGTCACACCAGGGGCACCTGATGTTCCTCCATGTCATACCCAGAGACCCTGATGTTTTTCCATGTCACACCTGGGGACCCTGATGTTCCTCCATGTCACACCTGGGGACCTCAGTCCCCCATGGCACACCCAGGGACCCCAATTCCTCATTGCACACCTGGTGACCCCGAAACCCTGTTACATCCGGTGACCCCTATCCCCCATGGCACACGTGGTGACCCTGATTCCCTTTCACACCAGGGAACCTCCATGTCACAGCCAGGGACCCTGATCCCCTGTTCTGGGGACACTCACTGGGCGGTATGAAGAGAGTGGACCGCACTCTTCCCTCCTTCACCGTGATCCTGCTGATTCCTTCTTCGAGAATGCTCCTCTTCTAGACCACAGTGCTCACCACAGATCCAACCGGCTCCTAGTGAAGGGAGAAGCAGCAGTCCGAGAACTCCGCACATCCCTAATCCCAAACCTCCTCAGACCATTCCGGTGCCTCGTCGTTTCTGCTCCACTAAAGGTGGCACCCTCCATTGCCAGGCTTGGGGTCAGGTTCAGCTCTCCTCGGCTCCCTGCTTAATACCGACCCAGGGAAATGAACGGCTGCCCACCAGCTCAGTGCAGAGAGTCACTTCCTGCCCAGAGTTTACACCATTAAGCTCCAGCCAAAGAGGATCATCATTCAGGCAGCACTCCTGTGGGCTCCCTTCCTGCCTCTTGGCCCCCCCAACAGTGGTGGAAAGCCAGGGCCTGGTAGTTCAGCCACTGCCCCAGACACCCGGCATCTTCCTCTGTCCATTCTTCCTCCCCCACTGCCGCCCCCTCCCCTCAGCTCACAAAGATCATTCATGATGGACAGAGAGTGCCAACTCATGGCTGCTCCCCTAGGTTGCAATGCGCCCTAGGCGGCTGCCTAGTTTGCCTAGTGGAAGCACCGGCCCTGAACGTATGCCGTTGATGGGAGATGGAAATCCCCCAACAAAGGCTAAATAGCTACCATTAGTAGTCTCTGAAAGGGAGAGGCCACCAAGGGTAACAAATTGAGGATGCACGGAACAACCTACAGTAGTATAAGCGACTTATGCTATAATAACGAGCAGAAATTACAGTACTCCTGCCAGTAGTAGCTGTGCAAGATACTGCGAATCTAAGAATTCATTTCATAGGAATGAGTATCAACTATAAAGAACTTTATAGAGCTCTAAAGGAAGTTATCCATGTCTTCTAGCACATATTATAGATAGGAAAGGATGTAGCACAGTGAAACTGAATAATAACCATATTCAAAAAAAAGAAAAAAAGGAGGATTGATTTGAACCAAGCAACAGGGATTAATCTACAATAAGTAGAACTAAATGGAATTCTGTGCCACAGTGTAGTTTGCTATAACATGTATGAGCTTGAGCATTTAGCTCAAAAAACTAATTAGAAGTATGTGGCAAAAAGGGATTAGATCCATGAACTATTATACTGGCAAGATAAAAAAAAAACTGAAATCTTTTCTAGGAAAAAGAAATTGGATGACCAACATGGGACACATTGGCATAAGACAGAGGAGATAAAAGAATTATCTGGTCCATCAGTCCATGGAATCTTCAGCAGATGGAGAAGGAGAAATGAAGCGACCACGTTTATGTGAATCCCGACGATTTTGTTTCCCAGAGGATTTTGAGAAAGTGCGTGGTGAGCCAGAGGCAGATCTGCCTCGAGCATTTTCTGATCCTTGCAACTTCTGGTGTTCAGTTAGGTGAAGGTCTTGAAGGGTGTTTTGAAAATCTTCAGATGAATGACATTTTTATTTAGTACCTTGAAAAGTAAAATGCACCGAAAAAGGAAAACCCCACTGGTAGGGGATATGTTTTTGCTGCAATATTTGTAATAATGGTTTAAGAGCTCTTCTTTTATTTATGGTGATAGGAGACAGATCCGCAAAGATTTGGTATTCGTGACCCTGAAAATTTAATGTATATCCTGAAACAAGGCTAACATTGTCGCTTGTAAGTCAGTTATGGATTCAGGAATGCCTCTTATGCGCAAATTGGAGCGTCTTGCCCTGTTTTCAAAATCTTCTAGACGAGACTGAAGTTCTAAGTTTTCCTCTTTAAGATTCTCAATTTCTGTATTTTGGTCCTGTGTAAAATTTTTAATATCCCCTATCCTTGTTTCAAGATTAGCTATGCGTGTGCCCAGCTCCCTTATCTCTTTAGTCAGGTTATTAGTAATATGGACAGAAGTCTGTTTAAGTGCCTTTTGAAACATACATTCAATATGTGATAATATACTGGGAGAGACTGTCTCTTTTCCAATAGTTTTTATTAGGTTTTTCCAAAAAGAACAAATAACAATTACATCATATACAGGTACACTGGTTGAAGAAAGTAACAATCACGATTAACATTGCACACTTGGCTCCACCAACAGTCGGTGTTATAATACACCCCCCAGACCAGCCCCAGACCCGAAACTCCCTCAGGGGCCCAGCTGGAAGGCCAAGCCCGGCCACCCCTGACGGGAACAATACTGTGGCCCAGCTCGGCCCCCCGCTACACCCCACAAGGTCCGGGCACTGACCCCCGGGGCCCCCCCCTATTCTCTAATGAGAGTCCAAGGTGGTGGGCACTTACACCGCCAAATGCTCTTCAACCCTTGTGCAACTGAGTAAGCAACATATTGGTATACCAGACTATCAACTGGACAGTCATTAACCTTAGCCTCAGATACAGTAACTAGTCAACATTCAAAATCAAATAGAAATAAGCGTGGCGAAATTCCCCGGTGCAGGACTAGCCCTACCCCGGGTATTTCAGTGACCAACGACTCCATACCTGTTCAAACTGCAAACTTCGACCATGCATATTAGCAAAAAATTTCTCATAAGAGTATTGAGAACGTACCCTGTTGATAACCTCCAATGTCGTAAGAGCAGCGTCAGACCTCCAAGCTGCTGTAATTGTCAGTCTCGCTGCTGTCAGGACATGGGCAGCTAATGTTCGGTGGAGGGGAGGAATCTTTTGGATCCCCAGGTTCAAGAGGGCCAGAGCTGGGGACATCAGAATCGGTTCCCCGGTCAACGACCGTAGTAGAGCGAACACAGCCGCCCAGTAGCTCTTGAGTCTTTTACACTGCCACAAAAGATGAAACAGCGTTCCCGATTCCCCGCATCCTCTCCAGCAGGTAGGGGCAATATCTTTAAACATTTTCCTCAATCTCACAGGAGTTAAATAGCTGCGTTGGAGAATTTTTAGGGCCACCTCCCAGTGAGTAGTGCAGTGGGAATAGGAATAGCCAGCGCGGACAGCCACCTCCCATTCCCGCTCTGAAAACTCCTCCCCCAAATCTGCCTCCCAGGCTGCCACGGAGGCCGACTTGCTATTTCTAAATTGGTTCTGCAGTGTATGATAGAACCACGAAAGACCCTTCGACTTATGATATCCATTGAGCATATATTCCCATACTTCCGAGGGTACTTCAATTGTTGGATCAGGGTATTTAATGTGGTAGTGATGCAGTTGGGCCCAAAAAAAGGAAGGCTTGTCCGAACACTTAGCACGCAGTTCCCCATATGTGGCAGATCGCGGTAGCTCCCCAGGAGGAATCCTCAATGTAGGAATGAGATATTCATAAGCTGCTAACCTCAAGGTCATCTTAGTCCTAGGGATCCCTGTCAATGCTTGCACCTCCCCCCAGACCCCTAGAGTAGCCCTAAGAGAGGCCAAATCGGGGGTGTAAACTTCACGTTTCGCTAGTGACGCCAACAGTAGGGCAGGGAGGTCCTTATTTGCCACTACTGCCCTTTCTAGATGTACCCAAAGTTTATCTGGTGCAGGATCGAACCAGGCTTTTGCCTGATCTAACAAAGCCGCGGAATGGTACTTCCGGAGGCATGGGAAGCCTGTCCCCCCTTTAGCCCTGGATTTAATTAACACAGAATACGGAATCTTCGGTACTTTGCCCCCCCATAAGAACTTCCTGAACATTTTGTCCATGTTACGGAAGAAGGATGATGGGATCACCACCGGGATTGTCCTAAAGTAATATAAAATCTTCGGCAGCACCAACATCTTGAGCGCAGCTATACGCCCCAACCAGGACAGCTCGTAAGATGCAATATGTGTTAGGTCCTCCATTACTGTAGATAACAATTTAGAGAAATTGACCTGGTATGTTTGAGATGTCGGAGCCACCAAAGATATACCTAAGTATGGGAGTGATTTATTTGACCATTGAAAGGGATACTGAGTTTTGAGCAACCTCAGCTCCTTAGCGGATAGAAAGGTCGACAGGCACACAGATTTAGTCACATTCAGTTTATAGTAGGAGATGGCTCCAAATGCATCTAGTTGGCGCTGCAAGCTGCAAAGAGACGTCATCGGGGAGGTCAAAGTAAGAATCACATCGTCCGCAAAAAGCCCAATTTTGTGGTCCCTGCCCCCCACTTTAATTCCAGATATTCCCGGGTCGCTTCTAATGGCCTCTGCCAGGGGTTCCATTACTAGGGAAAAGATGAGTGGGGACAACGGGCACCCTTGGCGCGTACCATTAGTGATTGCAAATTTTTCTGATAACGCACTAGATGTAAACACCCTGGCCGAAGGTGTTGTGTAGAGTGCCGAAATCGCAGAGAACATAGGCCCCTGAATCCCGAATTTAGCTAAGGTCGCCCTTAGGTACCCCCAGTGCACCCTGTCAAATGCTTTTTCAGCATCTAACGTCAGGAACACCGAGGGCACCTTTCGTTTTTCAGCGATCTGCAATAGATCCAGCATTCTCCTAGTTCCATCCGGTGCCTGCCGACCCTTCACGAATCCCACCTGATCCTCTTTGACCAGGCCGGGAGTCACCTCCGCCAATCGTACTGCTAATATTTTCGCATATAGCTTTAGATCCGAATTCAGGAGAGATATGGGGCGAAAGTTTTGGGGCGCATCGGGTGATTTACCAGGCTTGGGGAGTGCAACTATGACTGCCTGCAGCATTTCCTCCGGGAAGGAGGAGCGCTGCGCAGCCGCATTGAACAATTTGCAGAGATACGGGGTTAGGGTATGCTGAAACGCCTTGTAATACTCGGCCGAGAAGCCGTCTGCTCCAGGGGATTTATTTAAGGGCATTGACAATATAGCTTTCTGCACCTCCTCCTCCGTTATGGGGGAGTTCAAGGTTTGCAACATATGTTCTGACACAGTGGGAAGTCGTAGAGAGTCTAGGAATGAAGCAATAAGGGAATCTGAGGGCTGCGGAGTATTGCCGTCCTCTTTAAGGTTATACAATGAAGTATAGTAATTGGCAAAGGCATTAGCGATTGCAGTTGGGTGATGCACCAGTGAATTCGTTTTAGGATCCCTGATAGAAGAAAGCTTAGCCTTTTGCTGCCTTTTCTTCAAGTAATTGGCCAACATCTTGCCTGATTTGTTACCCTGGGAGTAGTAACGTGCCTTAGTTTGGAATAGAAGTCTCTGATGGTCCTCTAAAAGTTTATCCCTAACCAGCTGTCTACAGGCTGTTAGCTCTTCCAGCTTAGAAGGAATAGGGTCCGATTTATGAGCGGCCTCCAGAGAGCGCAATTGCTCTAGAAGCATCTTCATAGCCTGGGCCCTCTCTCTCTTAACTCTAGACGCCTGCTGGATCAAGACTCCCCTAGCAAATGCCTTATGGGCACACCAAAGCGTGAAGACATCCATCCCCGGAGTGTCATTATGTTCAAAGTATTCCCGGATCCGACCACCCAACCGCTCCCGATGGCCCACGTCCCGGAGCAAGGAAGCATTATTGCGCCACAGATGGACTGGGGTGGTCATATGGGGCTCCGAGACTGCCACAGAGACCGGAGCGTGGTCAGACCAGGACATTGTGTGAATTGTAGATTTTTCAACCACTCGCAGAAATTGCAAGTCAGCCACAAATAGATCCAACCTCGAATAGGATCCATGAGGGGCTGAGTAGTAAGTGAAGTCCTTCTCTGCAGGGTTAAGGCAGCGCCATACGTCATACAGATTAGAGGAATGCAGAAACTTTTGAAGGGTAGCCCTCGTCCTTCCCTGGGCGGGAGAGCAATCAAACTGAGCATCCCCAATGCAATTAAAATCCCCACAATACACTGTGAGACCCCTCTTCACACGGTCCACCTTCTTCACAAGCGCCCTCAGAAACCTGAGTTGTCCCTGGTTGGGAGCATATAGATTTACAATTGTATAGGTAATATTATTAATGTCACAGATCAATATTAAAGATCGTCCTGCGTCATCGGTGACAATGTCATGCAACTGAAAGGCCACGGAGCCTTTAATCGCAATGAGCACGCCTTTTTTCTTTGTGTCACCAGAAGAGGTAAAAACATGCGGGTATAGCTTGTCAGAACACTTAGGTGACTTGGACCGTGCGAAGTGGGTCTCCTGTACACACACAACATCGCCCCTGAGAGCACGGGCCTCCCGCCAAAGAGACCTGCGCTTGAAGGGGCTATTGAGACCGTGAGCATTAATGGAAACTATATTAATAACCATTTACAAGCAGGATAAGAGAAGATAGGTCCACATGGCAGTCCTTAATTTCAAAGAAAAGAGAAAAAAGAAAAAATCCTTCAGGTGCGAAAAGGCAAAAATATCTCCCGGGCGGGAACAGAGGGAACAGGCTAGGTCGAAGGAGACAGTACTTACAGTTCACACGTATAGGTGCATTCACATACCATTGCTGACGTTGTAAACATGGTCCAGAGCTTCTGTCCTTGGTCATTAGAGTGGTAGTTTCCAGAGCATCGTAGCAGTCATTGAGGCTAAAAAACTGTGAGACACAACAAAAGAGAACAAAAAAGAGAAAGCAAACACTTAACGAAGGGTATGGGGTATACCCCATCATGCGATAATATCGCAGGCACAGGTGAAGGGGGTTCAGCTCCAATCACCCGGTCACTCCTGGACTCCGACTCATCCAGGTAGCAAATCCTCCAAAGCAGACCAAATGTAAAAAAACGAAAAGAAAAAGTAACAAAGTTGGCCACAAAGAAGAAACCGTATGGGGCTGATTATCCGCATAAGACCCATGTGACTATTAGCCCTAAAGCCGATGCTGTAGCCATAAACTCATCTGTTGACCCGCCGCCACTCAGGCTCCAAACGAGAGGGTTCCACTCCGGCAGAGGATTCCTGTGGGTCCGGTAGGAGACCCCATTTCTTGGTCAGGGCAAACCCTTCCTCCACTGATCGGATAACATGCGTGCGACCATCCTTAACAATGAGGAGTTTGGTAGGAAATCCCCAGGAGTATTTTACTTGGTTGTTACGGAGTAGCTTGGTCATAGGGATCAATTTTTTCCGAGCCGCCATGGTAAATTGAGATAGATCTGCGTACACCGATAATCCATGATACGGTGCTGGAAGTGGGGAGGTGTTCCTTGCAAAGCGCATGAGGTCATCTTTAATGTGATAAAAGTGTATACGTGCTATAACATCCCTTGGGATTTTCTCGGGTAGATGTTGCGGCTTTGGCAGGCGGTGTGCACGATCCACCACCGCTTCTACCACCGGTATGTCCGGAATGAGAGCCAGCAACATGGCTTGTACATATGCTCGCAGTTCAGAAGGGGGGACTGACTCTGGGACCCCCCTCAGCTTCACATTATTACGGCGGGCCCTGTCCTCCAGGTCCGCCATCTTGCTCTTTAGGGTCTCCAATTCATCCCCCTTCGCATTATGATCATCTACTAGTTCATTGTGGGCTATAGAAAACTCCTCCATTTTATTTTCTATGTGATCCACAATGCCTCCCAGGTCCACCACCTCCGTTTTTATGCCGTTGACACAGGCCACTATTTCCCTGTGAAAAGCGCCATTTATGGACATTAGCATGTCTTTCATGGTGACATCCGTAAGCGGTTGTCCCGTCGTGGGAAAGTCCTTTATATTGGCGTAAAATTCTAAAGTGCTGTCCAGAGAGCTAGGGCCCGCGCTATTGTCCCCAGCGCAGCGGTGAGCTTCGGACCGCTTAGGGGCCGCTTTTTGTGGGCTGCGGGACGGGGATCCCCCCTGGGAGGACTTGCTGCTAGCGGAGGATGACCTTAAGCTCGGATCCCCCCCGATCCCGGGAGGTGATCCGCCCGAGGCTCCGGCGCTTCCAGCCCTCAGGTAGGCCTCGGCGCCATTTTGGGACCTCGGAGTGCTGGTTGAGGCAAAGAAGTCCGTTAACTTACGAGGTCTTCCGCGGTCCTTTCTCTTCCCCATGGTCGCCTGTAGTGTCCGCAAGTGTCTTAAGGGCCACTGGAGTCGGAGTCGCTCACCCACGTCGCTGGAATCGTTGCGGAGAGACCGGGAGTGTTAGAGCTCTTCACTCACGCGGCCATCTCCGTCGGCTGCCGGCCACGCCCCCCGGGAGAGACTGTCTCAATGTCCTTTTCATTCTGTGAAACTGAGGTACTGCGGACTGTTTCAGTTTGATATGTGAGGAGAGGAGGGAATAGTTTCACTGCTCTGTCAGCGCTGTGAGGTGATTCTGAGGCAGCTGAGGGAGAGGGAGCCGACGCCATTTTAATTGAGGCTCTGGACAGCACTTCCTTGCCACTTTTGGACTTCAATTTAGTCTGAGATCTGCTGAAAACCATACCTTTATGTACAGCACAGTTTCCTGTACTAATGCTGTAAAAACTGAGCGAATATTCGGCGGGCAGCCGCTGCTGTATGTGGTTTTCTGTCCACTAGGAGTGGAGCATCAGCCAGACATGTCTGCTCTTGAGGACTCTGCCTACTTCCTCCACTGCTTACTCATTCAAGTAGAAAGAGAGACTAAAGTTTTGGAGTCCACTTAGTTTAAAGAAGGTTTTCAGATTCTGTTAAAAAAAAAAAATTACTTTCCTGCTTTGTGCAATGGCTTTGCACAGAGCAGCCATGACTCCTTTTCTCAGGTCACCCGCCAGCACTCCTGCCCCCCCCCCCCCCCCACTAAGTGCCCCTATAGCAAGCTTTATGATCTGGGGCACTCGTGCATGCTCGCTTCTGAGCCGCCTCTATGTGTCTATGAGATACAGAGCACAGCTCGGCCCTGACCCATAGATTTCCCCAATGGATAACTAGCCACACCCTCTTTTACTAAAATTAAAAGTTTGTAAATTGGCCTCAAAATTGCTATAAAACTATAACACGTGTTTCAGCTTCCATATACCTCAATGGAGTTTGATTGCTATGTTTGAAACTTGAAGAAGAGATAGAAAACTCTCATTGCTCAACGAACATTTAGAAATGTCTACATACATTCTAAGATTTTATGCAACCCTGGCTGATTTAACATATTTTCAGGCACTGCAAACTGAAGAAGGAGAGGCGTAGGAAACTTACAGGTGGAGGGAGAAGTTTAGAGAGGAGATAGATGACAATGATAGCTACAGATTTGTAATAGTAAATTTACTGTCAACCTCCTGGATATTCAGTATGGCAAGGATATGCGAATCACATAAATGGCTGAACAGATCTTATTTTGCCATTTTTCGAATGTGGAATATTCACATATCTGTATATGAACTGTATATTTAATTGCTTGGCAGCAGTTCTACTTTGCAGCAGTTCTACTTTGCAAAGTCTTGATAAGATTCATTAAATGGAATTCCACATACCTATCTACATAACAGTCTTTGCAATGGCTTTGGAATGGCAATAGTGATTAACATTAGAAAGTAGCTATAAAGAAATGGTTGCAAAATTCAAAATATGGATTACTTACTTAACTTCAAATAAGTCCAAAAGGGATTCATACGAAGCGTCTAAATGAGCCAAGTCTACGAATAAGTACTGTGCGCAGTTCTTAATATAAGTGAATTACAATTATAGCACCAACTGCTAATACAAAGGAATCAAAACACTGTTAGGCAGGCACAAAATTCCATTATAAATGTAATTACTATTATTAAACATATTTCAGAAAATGAAGAGGAAGACGCATGTACTTCACTCTTTTACACAGCAGGACGATTTTAGTTCAAATGTCTTTTTTAATATTCTTTACAATGGGGGATGTGCAAAGGAAGAAGTAGGTTTATTTGCAAAGTGCTTCATGCTTAGAATAATGAGAGATCATAGCATCAACTTCTTTGAACAATAAGCATGTGAAAAGATGCACATTTCTATCCCACGGTTCATTTGGAGTAAAAATGGTTGCGGAACAAAGCATTGCCTTTTTATTTTTTGTTTATCTTTTTTTATTGTATTGTGTTTCTAATAAAATATGCTCAGAATATTATTTTTTTCCTCTCAATCTAATATTGTTGCCTTTTGGTACAATTTAAAACTTTGAAAAGTTTATATGTAAAAATCGTGATCCCCTTAATTTTGGCTTAATATTTTTTTTCTTCCTTCCTTGCTTCCGTCCTTATTTACTACCTTAATACTTATCACTGCATTATGACATGATTTTTTCCTGCTAAATATTCACTTATTATCATTTCAATAGACTTCAAGATTACTTTAACATTTAGCTAGTTGCCATAGGGTAGAACATAAGACAAGGTTTTAAAAACAATGACAATTAGTAGTAAGGAAACTGTTTAATCCAATTAGCTAAATAAACAGATTTATTAAAGCAAAACTGATATCTGAGAAATGCTTGCCTGGTGTGACTGGTGTGCCTGCAAGACTACAATAGTTTTACATACTTTGTTGTAATAATGACCTGGAGCTAAACTAAAATAGAAATGCCATAGCTGAATACATAAATGTGTTTAATGATTGACCGCAGTAGAAGGAGTTTAAAGTGTACCTTTACTCATTTCTAAGAATATTTATGGGCAACAGAATGACAAGTTACTGTATGTACCTAAAGATGTCTTTCCTTATCTTTAGTTATTCCATATAGTGCTCCAGTAGCTCCAGAACTATGGATGGTCTGTGATTTAAATGTTGTCTTTAAAGCATAGCTCTGCTTTTGTTGAGAAAAAAACATTCCCCACAGGGTGATCTATGTACATTGCAAGGATTATAGCAAACGTTGTTGCTGATTTCTACCTTTTGTTATTCTGAGTTTGTTCCTCAGTGCCTCTGTGCTAAGTGGGTCTAATGGGAGTGGTTTCATAAGTATCAATCAACTGTGAAGCTACAGAGCACTGATGATGATATCTGCTGGGCCTGCATCCCTTTAGATGTGTTTCTGTTGGGAGTATCTCACCAAAAATGACATTTTTGTTGCAGGGGATGCCTGAAATCTGACTTCTTAGGAAGACTTCTGGGAAAATAGGTGAGCCAATCACACAAGCAGGAAATTATGTTTCTGGGGGGGGGGGGGGTGTTCATTACACATTCTGTGTACAGAACAACTCCAGGTATCCATATTGCATTGCATTTTCAGAAAATTACAGCAGCTGCAGATTGAAAAGGAAAGGTCATTTTTAACAACATTTGTTTTTTTTACCATATGACTTGTGTCGCAATGTATATATATATATGTATATATATATATATATATATATATATATATATAAATATATAGCGTCATATATATATATATATGTATATATATGACGCTATATATTTTTTTCTTTATTTGCTATTTGTTTTCCCCATGAAAGTGGAGTTACCCTTTAACAAGGTAATCAGTGCTTTATCTTACCCAACATTTAGATGGGCATCATAGTGCACAAAATCTACAAGGACATAGGAAGTGATAGAGACATAAATACACACACACCCTCACCCACGGAGGTAGGGCTGAAAGGACTGGGGTCAATAATAAAACTTACCAACTAACTATGTAACCACATTTTTGCCAAACTTGTAGGGCTTCACTAATGTAATAGAACATGATATTTTCCATACCACATTCCTGAAGCCTTCTGTGAGACTGTATTGGTGGAGTTTAAAAATATTTTGAAACCTGAAATAAATGAGTAGTACTACAGTAATTAATTAAGCCATATAGTTCTAGTGCCCAAGTAAAATGGAACTTGGCAGTTCTGTAATAATTTTCAGATATAAAAATAAGTCTCCAAACTGAATGAGTATCCCATGCCTCAGGTAGATCATTTATTTGTAAGATTCTGTCCAGGTCAATACACTACCACTCTTGACCTGACAAATGGGTATTGGCAGATCCTATTCTCCAAAGAGGTTATAGAAAAAAGGGCATTTGTCACTCCAGAGGGTTGTGGAAGTATTCCAGAATGTCATTTGGGTTTTACAGGGCCCCAGTAGCTTTCCAAAGAGCCATGGAAAAAATCATGAGATCCCATAAGGAATTGTCAGGAGTTTACTTATATGGCATTGTTTTCTTTAGCCACAAATAGGAAAGTCACCTAAATGCTGTTGTCCTAAATGCCCTACGAAAGGTAGGGTTCAAAGGGAACCCTGAGAAAAGGGAAATTAGATTAGAGGAGACCCTCTTTTGGAGTATTTGTTAGGGTATTATAGGAGATTTATCTCCAACTTTTCAAAACTGGCCTCACCTTTTACAAAACTTAGAGAGGGGAAAACCTCCTTTGTTATTCACTTGAGTCCTGAGGCAGAAACAGCATTATGTCAATTGAAACAGGCTTCACGCTAAGAACGTTAGTCCTCATAGCCCCAGACTTCAAAACTCAGACTCATTAAAGTCTTGTTACAGTTAGTTATGGGAGAAGAAAATCCTATTTTGTGTTTGCTCTCCAAGATTTCAAATCTACAGTGGTGCATAGACCCTAGAGAGTGAAGAAGAATGCAGATCCCCTTTCCAGGGTCTATAGCCAGTTTGTTGGAGCTGTCTAGACTCCTGGCCCGAAACAGGGTGCATGTAGAGAGTGTTTGAACTGAAGCAAAATGAAAAACCTGTGTTTGTTTTTTTATTTGCCTACCAATAAACTGTATTGTGGATGCCTGTTTCTCCTCTGATTCTAACAGACACATCTTCACGAAGATACACAAAGAATCAGGAGCAGCAGAATAGGATTCCAGTCAGCAGCAAAAAAACCTGCACTCAGTGTAAAGACAAGCACAGTAATTGTATATTTCACCTAAAACACATGATATTTAAATATTATTATCACTTTTTGCACTTTTTACATAGATATGGACATTGGAACTGAGGACTATCAGTTTTATCACTTTAGTGCTGTGCATTGTTTATATATATTTTATTTATCTCATTTTATAGATATAGCACAAGCAGCTTTTTAGGTTCTAGGTGTACCTGCAGAGCCAAGAGCTTCTTGGTATATTAACACAGGTTAGAAAAATATAAATAGCTGGAAGGTGGAGGCAATGAGTCTCTTCTTCTGCTCAACGGATTTACAAGTACTACATCCTCTATTATTACATTGGTACAAAAGACATTCCCTAAACAAAACCAGATAGGATGGTACCACACCATAAATGTATTAAGCATATAGTCTTTATTATTACAATATTAAAAAGGTAAAATCCCAACAGGGATAAATTACATATTTAACAACACGTGTTAGTCTGTATATACAACACTTTAGACAAATATAAAGTGATATAACCTCAAGCTCAAATATCTCAAGTCATCAACGTGGTTTCTTTGATGCATTGTGCAGGAAAAAGCCTGTTTCTTTATGAAGAACAAAGCTTTTTAAAGGTCAGGAAATGTAAAGGCACAGATCAGCAAACTTGTAAATTAAATTCAAACATACAAGTATATATACATTAACTGGCTATTTGATTTATATTATTACCAGGGTTAGATGTTGACAGAATATGCAGTACAATAAAAAAACAATGTCTAACAGCAAAATAATTGTATGAACTGGTGTAAGAAATAGGTTCATCAGTCGTCCAGCTTTGTACAAGAAAAAATTACATTTGAGCCCCAAGATACACAAATATCCTAAAATGATCTTGGACCAGGGTGATTAAAATCATTTTGTTTTGAAACCATTGAAATGTATTCTGAGAAATACATTTTTTCTGTTTGGTGTTTCCCATTACCTCCTGGTACATATTGTGCCCCATCCAAAGCTAATCTGTTCATAGAGGCATCTTCGGTGATGAGGTCCTCTCGGTGTGCCCATGGCAAATATATTGCCTTGGCACAGGTACATTGATGAAAGGTTGGAATAAAACAATAGGAATAAGTAATCAGTGGGTACTGGTAAAGTCTACCATCCTGGAGGAAACTAGAAAATATGTCAGGCAAGTTTGTAAGAATAAACTCAAGAAAAAAAATATGACTCACGAAAGAAGTACGGTAAGTAGGATAGTAAAGTAAAAAATTAGCATATAGAAGATTTAAGGAAACAGGAGGTGCAACTGATGACATGGAAGAGTATAAAAATAGACAAAAGAAGGCAAAACATATTATCAGTGCTGCCAAAGCACAGAAAGAGGAGGAAATTGCTAAATCTATTAAGAAAGGAGATACATTTTTTTATTTTTTTTTAGGTACATTAATGATAGAAAGAGAAAATGAAATGGGATCACTAAAATGAAAATTGGGCACACACTTATGTTGCGGGGGACCTGGATTTAGCAAACCATTTAAACAATTACTTCAGTTCATTCTTCTCAGAAATAAATTGTACTATCAATAACAAGTTGGGGAATCATATTAGTTCTTGTAATGACAATTCATTTTTAGGATTTCTGGAGACAGAGGTAGCAGAGGAACTTGCTTGGTTAAAGCAAGGGCCCTTATGGCATTCATCCCAGAGCTCTAAATGAAACTCCAGGTATAGTTGCTGGACTATTAACTGATCTTTTTAATCAATCTCTTCTAATAGGAGAAGTTCCCCATGCCTGACAGACAGCTAATATTGTACCTAACCACAAGAAGGACAGCAAGGTAGAAGGTGACAATCACAAGCCAGTGAGTTTAACATTGGTTGTAGTTAAGTTAATCGAATCACTGCTGAAAAGAAGGATCATTGATGACTTAAAAGTATAAAACTTGCTGGACCCAAAGCAGCATGGCTTTACTGGAGGCAAATCATGTCAGACAATTTAATCCAATGTATTTTTTTTACTATATTACCAGGGTGGTCCTGTGGACATATAATCTCTTGATTTCAGCAAGGCATTTAATACAATTCCACTTAATGATCTAATGCAAAAGTTGCACAAGCTAGGATTTAACTTCTGGGGGTCCGTGGATATGCAGTTGGTTAAAAGAAACTTACCAGAATGTTTTTTTAAATGGGGTTCACTCAGAACAGAGACCAGTACCACAATGCTCTTTACTGGGTCCTGTTCTATTTAATCTATATGTAAGTAATATAACTAAAGGTTTGTTGGGTAAGGTATGTCTTTTTGCTGATATTACAAAGGTGTGTAATAGGGTAAATATCCTTTTACTTGAAGATTGGTAAAAGAAGTGGAAACTGCAGTTCAATGTTTCTAAATGTAAAATAATGCACCCAGGACAAAAGAATCCCTTGAGGAAGGGGGTACTGTGTTGGCCAGCACTACAGAGGAAAAAGATTTGAGGGTATTTATTTCAGATTATTGCAAAATAAGCAAACAGAAAGACCAGGCAGTGGGAAAAAAGAATAGAATTCTAGGATTGCTTTACTAGAGAAATCATCATCAGGAGAAAGGAGATCCTGATTCCCTAGTTTAGATCTTTAGTGAGACCTTTATTTAGAATACTGTGTCCAGTTCTGGAGACCTCACTTACAAAAAAATATTGATAAGATAGGACTAATCCAGACACAGATAACAAAAATGTGAAAGGTTTAGGGGATAAAACATATTGTGATTTCAGGAACTTAATATGTACAGTCTGGTGTAAAAAAGGGAAAGGGGAGAAATGAATGAAACCTTTAAATACATCGAGGGGGTGAATAAGGTTCAGGAGGGCAGTTTTTTCAATATGAAACCAAAATCAAGAAAATGGGGACATGATCTCAAACTAAGTAAAGGAAAGTTCCAAACTAATCTTAGAAAGTATTATTTTCCTGAAAGGGTAGTTGATGCTTGGAATAAACTTCCAGCAGAGGCGGTGAGCCAGTCAACAGTAAAAGGCTTCAAACATACATGGGACAAACAAAGATATATAAACAAAATTCTACCACACTTATAATAATGTGATACAAAACACATCAATAAAGTGCAAAAAAAAAATAAGTGCCAACAATTAGTGTAAGTCTGTTTTAGATATGTAGAAGTCCCAATCAGAGGATGCATACACTACTGTGTAATGAAAGGTGTCAGAAAACTTCTATGTTCACCATTTGGTCCATCACCAATAACTGAATGGACTCTTACCAGAATCTATGGACTCTATTACAGAGTCAGATTGACCTGTACACAGTATCCTAGCATTTGATGGTAAGACCCAGGTGGTTTCATCAGATCCTCATGATATCTCGGATTCACCAATGGAATATTGGATATACTGTATATAGCAATGATGATGATGCAGGATTCCTCAAAAAATAAAAATACATATGCCCACATTGTGTGAATCGATAAAACACATTTATTAAAGGTAAATGCAAAACTACTCACATGTGAGCCATAAAAACAGCATTGTAGGGGGTGTGACCGGCAGTTGAGGATGATTTCCGCAGCAAAACAGAGCTCAGGAATGACGGGTCTCCCTGCCTATAATGAGCTAGTTGATGCCCACCAAGAGCATGAATCTGAGATTCAACGCATTCACTCTAAACTTGCCGATCCTGAAGATCGTTCCCCCAGGAACAATCTTAAAATCCGAGGTAGCAGTGGCTCCCCAAGATATATCATCTTACCTGCAATAGGTTTTTAAGCCTCTGATCCCGTCTCTGTCTGAGTGAGACCTAATCATTGACAGAGAACAAAGAGTCTTCAAACCACCACATATCCCAGCAGATAAACTGTGAGATGTACTCACTCACATGCACTTCTTTCAAGTCAGCTAAAGAATTTTACTGATGGCAAGAAATACACCCACCTTTCCGGAGTGCTATCCTCAACTTGCTCTCTATTCCAGCATATGTGCCGCCACTGCGCAAAAAAGAAGAGAGCTTGCTCCTATTACTAAAGTTCTTCATACCTTACCAAGGTAAAACTACTACAATTCTCCACCTAAAACAAGGTCTTAACCTTCCTAGCGGTATTCCCGAGTGTGGCCTCGGGGTTATATTTCAGTGCCAAAAGCGGTAACCCCGAGCCACACTCGGGGTACCGTTAGGAAGATCGCTGGATCCTGGCAGAGTGGTTACTTACCTTGTCACCGGGATCCAGCGATGTATCCTGGCGGTGTGGTGGCGGATCTTCCGCATGATGCTCTGTGTGCCCCGGCTTCTGTCTCCTGCGACGTGACGTTCGTAGGTGGGTGGAACCGGTGGCAAATTCAAATGTAAAACACACCAAACACACTGATACAATTCAAAATAAAATAAATTCACATTAGATTGCCCCCCCAGTGCCCTTTCCTGCAGTTTTACTGTACTTTTTATGTATATATATATATATATATATATATATATATATATATATATATATGTACTTTAACTTATTTATAGTTTTTTATTATATTATAATTTATGATTTTGTGTTTCAAACTTTATCATACCTGAGATGTTATAAAGAAGAACGCACAGTAAAAAAAAAATCATATGTAAATAGTTGGTTTGGGCTGCTCATTCTTAAGAATTACATGCAAAATAATGGTACCGCTTTCAGCACCTCAAATCCAAAAGAATCACCGCCAGAGAGGTTAAGCAACTCCACAATAAGAGCCTATGTCCTTCTGCAAATGTTGATCCTCCTGCACATAGCCCTGGAACCATGTCAACGGAGAGTGGCACGCACTGAATAATACTTCGTCCCCTTGGGATTGCTATATGTGCATCTACTACATGGTCTACAACCAATGTTCAGAATTCCCCCTGTTAGGTTGATCGTTCTATGCCTTTTTTGTGATTGTTACATTCTGTTTTGTTTAATTGTTGGTAGCCAAATATTGTGTTACCTTTTTCCTCACTAAGTTAAGGTGTGCTACGCACACGCTCATGTTTAACCCTGCTTATTTTCTCTTTACACTCCTTCCTTTTTCTCTCTCTTGCTGTTATATCCCATCTCAGGTATGACACCCATATTGATAATGTCAGATACTTGTGCTTTTCCATGCAACAATTTCAGTTTCTCTCTCTTCGTCCATAACTTACAACCCACTCAAATCCCTTATTTTCAACCTCATGTCTCTTAAAATTGTGTCACTAAACGCCAAAGGGCTGAATAACCCTTATAAGTGATCTATATTATGGAAAGAAGCCTCAGCATCCAAAAGTGACATCCTATGTGTTAAAGAAACCCGCTTTTTAAACTCTAAAGCCCCATGATGCACTCACCATAAATTCCCCCACATCTTCTTAGGCAGCACAAATTCCAAAAAGCCTGGGGTCCTGATAGCCATCAGGGATTTAATGGCCTTTCAACTGTACACTATGGTCTCTGACCCAAATGGCCACATCTTAATACTTTCAGCAACTATTAACAATTCTCCACTAACCATAGTTAACTTAAAATATACACCCCAAACATTCCCACCTCAAAACTATACAAGACCCTAACGCATTAACTACAACCCTACAAATCTCAGCCTCTCACTATTTGTTTCAATGAAGCTATGGGCCCCACAATTGATTCCATCAATCCCTCCCAGAAACCATCTTACACGCTGAACTCCTTTATCACGACAGACGACCTTTATGATGTCTGGTGCTGCGCCCATTGCCACAAAAGAGACTTTACTTACTATTCTCCTGATCATAGGGGTTACTCCCGAATACACTATTTACTCATAGATAAATATTCCCTTCAAAAAATCATCTCATCTACTATTGGGTGATCACTTGGTCAGACCATGCCCCTATCTCCATTGACGTACTACTAAACAACACATATAGCTCGCCTACCCCATGGCGACATAACTTGTCCCTGCTAGCCAACCAAACCTATAAACAACAAATAGAAAAAGAGATGATCTCTTTTTTTCAAATTAATGCAGAATAAGTCACTGATCCAACCAGACTCTGGAACGCCCACATAGCTTTCATCCGAGGTATCCTTATTAAACTCTCAGTCTACGATAAGAAATGACGCACTCAACAGATAACTGATCTCATTGACAAAATTAAACTACTGGAAACACGCAATAGAGCACAATATGATGCTCGCCTTGCCAACGAAACCGTCTCTCTTCATAACCAGCTTAGTTCCCTTATGCACAAAGGGTATGACTTCTAACATTAGGAGACTCCAATTCAATTAATTTGTCCTAGGCAACAAACCCAAAGCCTTTCTAGCCAAGGCATACAACGGCATCAAAAATTCCCTTCGTCTTAGACCAAACCGAATGTAAATTTATCAACCCCTCAGAAATTGTAAAGCTATTCTGCAACTTTTTCACATTATACAACTTGAAAAACTTCTCGTCTTCTTCCCCCCCAAACCCTACTGATATCCAATCCTTTCTAAACACGCTTCCCACTTTAACCTCTGAACAACTTAATGATCTCAGCTCAATTCACAGAAGAGGAACTTAGCAAAACATTCACTTAGCTCCCACTCTATAAATCTCCAGATCCAGATGGCTTTCCAAATAAATATTCTAAAAATTTCCTGCCCCATTTAACCCACTTCCTTACTTACTCCCTTAACCATGTTGTAGACCTCGGTGCCTGCCCCACTGAATTTTTAGAATCCTTCATAAGAACGATCTCTTAACCAGGCAAATCTACTGATTCCCCTGCTAATTTCTGCCCAATCAGGCTTCTAAATTCAGACACTAATCTATACGCCAAACTCATTGTCAATCGCCTAGCTAAACTAACTCATCTGCTGATCCACCCGGATCAAGTTGGCTTCATATAGGGCCGCCAAACATCTGATGGCACTAGGCAATTTGATAATCTCATTAAATGGGCAGAACATCAAAAGACACCATGACTTCTAATATCACTAGATGCTTTTAACCAGGTCCACTGGTCATATATGCAGGCAGCCCTCAACAAATTTGGCTTCTCTGGCTGCATACTATCAGCTATATCCACACTATACACCACTCCAACTGCCAAAGTCTGGACCTTGGGATTCATTTCATCCTCATTCCCTATAAAAAAAAAATGGTACTAGGCAAGGCAGCAAACTCTCTCCAATTATTTTCTTACTAATAATTAGTGATGAGCCGAACACTCCCTGTTCGGTTCGCACAGAACATCTCAAACAGGGGAAATGTTCTTGCGAACATGCAAACTCCATTAAAGTCTATGGGACATGAACATGAAAAATCAAAAGTCCTAATTTTAAAGGCCTAAATGCAAGTTATTGGCCAAAAAAAGTGTATGGGGACCCGGGTACTGCCCTGGGGGACATGAATCAATGCAAACAATTTTTTTTAAACAATCGTTTTTACAGGAGCAGTGATTTAAAACGATTGTTTTTACAGGAGCAGTGATTTTAAAAATGCTTAAAGTGAAACAATAAAAATGAAAAACTCCTTTATATATCGTGCCTGGGGGGGCCCCCCCAAAATCCATACCAGGCCCCTTGGGTCTGGTATGGATTTTAAGGGGAACCCCACGCCAAAATTTTAAAAAAATGGCGTGGGGTTCCCCCTAAAATCCATACCAGATCCTTATCCGAGCACACCGCCTGGCTGGCCAGGATGGTGTGGGGGCAACCGAGCGCCCCCCTCCTGAACCATACCAGGCCACATGCCCCCACCCCAAAGCACCTTGCCCCCATGTTGATGGGGACAGGGGTCTCTTCCCCACAAGAAAACAACAAGAGAAGGGCGCACCGACCTTGTGCATTACCACTTAAAAGTTTATTAAAATCAAAGAAGGGTAGCATACAATATACTCACAAACGTAGGAATATATATAGGAAATGGGCACCGCTCGCTTCCAGGACACTTCTCTACTACTGGATAGTGTGATGGCGTCCTCAAAACCGGATGTGGTTTACGCGTTTCGAGGGAGGACCCTCTTCCTCAGAGGCAAAATCGCCATTTATTTCAGCAATACTGACATAAACTGATATAAACTGAAGTGCATATATATATATATATATATATATATATATATATATATATATATAAATAGCTTAGTGCAGTGTATACCACAATCTGATCTCAACAAACTGTAAAAAGTAAAAATCTCTCTCCCTGCTAGCAATGTATTATTAATTATAAAATTCCACTTATAAATCACCTGCTGGCCAAGGGATTCAATCTCACAACCATCACAATTGCAGGCTTGGTATTCTACCAGCTACACCACCAGTCAAGTACACTTAGGTTGAACAAACTTTCCCTGCCTAAGTAATTAACTCCTATCTCACCCTACACACAGTGTATGAGGTAAAAGTTAGGGTGAGTGTGTTCAGCTAAAGCAGGCTTAACGGTGGCATAGGTGGTAGAATATCAGTCTTGCAATGATGAGAGCTGTGAGTTTGATTCCCCCTGCCAGCCAGTGATCTATTTATTGGAATTCAGAAGTCAGAGAGTCCATGATAATGGGGGAACTCGGAGTTCCCGCGAAGAAGCCCATTTATTCATCTTTCGACGAACGAGCGAACAGCCAATGTTCGAGTTGAACTTACGTTCAACTCAAACTCAAAGCTCATCCCTACTAATATTGGAACTGCTTGCTGAACATATTAGATTCAATCCACTGATCACAAGGTTAACTATAGAAGCCACCCAACATAGGATCGGGATTTATGCTGATGACAGTCTTATTTTCCTTACTAACCCCCTTCAAGCCCTGCTGCCTCTATGCACCTTGTTAGATAATTTTGGTCTTAATCTACCTATATAAATAAACCATTCAAAATACCATTCATTACCTATAGGGCTTGAAAAACCTCTCAAACATCAAATCCCATCTATAGCTCCAATCTCATGAGCCCCTCTTGACACCTTATCATACTTAGGTGTTCAACTCACGTGTCCAACCTCTAGGACCCTACCTATACATTTTTACAAACTGACCGCAACTTTAACAAAGCTTTGCACTCGCCTTCATTCTGGAGTAACCTCATGGGCAGGGCGTATCTCATTAACTAAAATGTTCCTTCTCCTAAATATGTTATATCTCTTTTGATCATTACCACTTCCCTACTCTTTAAAGCATCCCAAGAGACTACACAGCATTATACAAAACTTTATCTGGAACTCTAAAAGACCACGCATAAAGGTCCCTGTGATGCATCTACCTACTAAACTTGTGGGGATGGGGACCCCCAACATACTGTAGCAGCCTGGTGAAACCCAACCTTAAGGCTGCTCTGGACCCAAATACAACACTCAGCCCTATCAACTGACTATAAAGTGTTGCTAAGTGCTAACTGGATTCAAAGAGGATCTACATCATCTTTTCTGGACACCATCAAAGCAGCCTCCAAAATATAGAACTCAGTCCTAGACCTCTCCCAAGGACTATCCAGACAAGTGCTTCATCTTCTCTCACTACAGTCTCTTGAAACTCTCATTCCTGACATTTTCACTGCAAGACTGGGAAGGGGCTTGAATACACTAACTGGCACAACTATATTCCTCTAACAGCCTACACTCCTTTAAGGAGCTATGCATCAAGTATTCCCTAAAATCCTCTACATTTTTTAAATACTTACAAATATATCATGCTCTGCAACGTTCACCGCCCCTCTCAGAATCTGTGAAATCTAAAGACATCCTAATACTTCTCAACATACCATCCAACCTCCATTAGGATTGACATCTTTCTATAGACTTTTTACCTATCCTTCACATTCACAAAAGTCTGCCTCTATGTCCAGATGGGAGCGCCTGTTACAGTTCTCGGCTACTCCACAGCAATGGTGCTCTGCAATACGTCTACCACTAATACACTCCAGGTGCCTATCACACTGGGAAGGACTGCAAAAGATTCTGAATAGGGATGATCGAACTTTTGAAAAGTTCAGTTCGGCCAGAACACACAAATTTCCCGAAAGTTCGGTTCGGATTCCAGAACCCCATTGAAATCAATGGGACCCAAACTTCTCGAATCAAAAATCACCATTTTGAAGCCCTAAAACCCAATAAATGCCCCTAAAAAGTGCTTAGGGTTCTGGGTCATGCCCCAGGGACTATTAATCACACAAAAAAAAGTTCTTAAAAATTGTCATTTTGATAGAGAGCCAATTATTGAAAAAATTATTGAAAAAAAAAAAAGAGATTTCTTTGGATTTAGTGTCTGGTGGGTCTAAAAAGTGTACCTGTGAAGTTTCAGCTCTGTAGCATGTCCAGAACCAGAAAAAAAATGATTATTTTTCTTAGAATTTCAGTAGCGCAGGGATGGTGTTACCCGCCTTTCACACCTGGGCGTTTTTGTGTCAAGCGTTTATTGGGCGTTTTTGAGGGCGTCTTTGGAGGCAGGCATGACACCTGAACTTCTGTATAGGGGTATATATATATATATATATATATATATATATATATATATATATATATATGTGTGTGTGTGTATATATATACATATACACATATATATATATATATATATATATACATACCCCTAACCCAGAATCTGCATAGTGGGGTCACCCTGGTATAGCAGAGTCAGTTCACCCTAAACTACATACTACACTACAGTCACCCTGACATGGAAGAGTTCGGTCACCCTGGCATAGCAGAGTCAGTTCACCCTAAACTAACACTACGGTCACCCTGACATGGAAGAGTTCGGTCACCCTGGCATAGCAGAGTCAGTTCACCCTAAACTACACTACGGTCACCCTGACATAGCAGAGTCAGTTCACCCTAAACTACTCTACGGCCACCCTGGCATGGCAGAGTCAGTTCACCCTAAACTACACTACGGTCACCATGGCATAGCAGAGTCAGTTCACCCTAAACTACACTGCGGTCACCCTGACATGGAAGAGTTCGGTCACCCTGGCATAGCAGAGTCAGTTCACCCTAAACTACACTACGGTCACCCTGACACTTAAAACTTTCCCTACAAAAACTAGATTATTGAATTTAACTATAGTGGTATATAGTACCCTAACTACACTGCATATCCCTTTCCTCACACTAATAATTGCAAAATGGCACTGGAGCAGCAGGAGTAACAGAAATGCTTCCACTCTATTCCACAGCCTCTCTATTACAGTGCTAGAGGTTTGGCGGGGCTATGTTATATACTGGGGGGTGTATGGGGGACGTATTCACTTCTGATTGGCCTCTGGACCCCCTAGTCACTCCAATCGGCTTTTACTGATGCTTTTGGGCCAATCACGGGCTTTTAAAGCCCAGTTCCTGTCCCATTGCATTTTGGGCGGTTCTGGTGGCCGAATTCCGAACTTTTACCGCAAAAAGTTCGCAATTCGGCCGCATTTTGAACACCCAATGTTCGGGTCGAACCGATGGTCGACCCGAACCGTTCGATCATCCCTAATTCTGAATAATTGATACTGCTCATCTGATAAACTGGCTACTATCTACCCAGACTACTCACCACAATGTTGGAGGAATCACAGCCAATTAGGGACACTATCCCACATTTGGTGGTTCTGTCCACGAGGTACTGAATTCTGGACCTCTGTCTTCTTATTGGCTTCTTCCATTACTAAACTCTTACTCACGTGATCCTAAACTAGCTCTGCTGAGAATCGGTATTAAACTCCCTACCTTCTAAATTTCATGATGTACTGACTCATTTTCTGCATAGCAGCCAGACTCACAGAAAACAAGCAACACCCCCCTCACTTTCAAATACCATACTCTCTCAAAATGAATGTGCTCTTCTCGAAATTGTGTTTGCAAAAGCTCACCTCCATCTAGACAAATGCCCCGAAAGCTGGTCCCCATGGACTGTTCACCCCCTCTGCAATGTGTCGCTAAACTAATGCACTATTACTCTTAGGATTTCATTCTTACTTATACCAAGAAGTCCATTCTTCTTCCATTTATACAGATTAATGCACAACAAGAGTCGTCCCACATTATGTCAAGAGCTTTATGTATCAATAATCCACACTTCAAGTCTCTAATACTATGCATTCTTTAACAGCGCTGTAATAAGTAGTCTGCATCAGTGTACTACAATATGTGTGATCCTTTTCTTTTATTTTCTGTAACAAACAAAAAAAAAAACAGTGCTGTATATACAGAACATTTCCAGACAATGTAGCAAGCAGCACGTCACGTACATTAGCTCCACCCTCTTTGAGCTTTGAGTAGAGCTAATGCACATGACATCGCCACGCTTATATGGAATCTCTGTAATAACTGGAACCGCTTGCCAAATTGACTGGGAACGTTCTGTATGTGCTGTTTTTATGACTCACATGTGAGTAGTTTTACATTTTCTTTAATACATTTCTTTTATGGATTCACACTATGTGGGTATGTCTATTTTGATCTTATGAGGAATCCTGCATCATCATTCTTATTACATACTATATATCTAATATACCATTGGTAAATCGAAGATATCATGAGGATCTGATGAAGCCACCTTGGTATAAGCATCAAATATTAGGATACAGTGTACAGGTCAATCTGACTCCATAATAAAGTCCATAGGTTCTAGTAAGAGTCCATTCAAATTCTGGTAATGTCCCACATGGTGAAAATAAAGGTTTTCTGACACCTTTCAATATACAGTGGTGTATACATCCTCTACATATCTGAAACAGACTTACGCTATTTTTTGTCACTTAATTTTTTTTTTTGCACTTTATTGATGTGTTTTGTATCACATTATTATTAGCGCGGCAGAATTTTGTTTATTATATTGATTGCACAGTATGTCTGACGAGTGCCTTTTTTGCACTTGCCAGTTCGTTTTCCATTATGAAACATACAGTTGATCTATGCTCAGAAAAAAAAAAGTTAATGAAAAAAAGAAAAAAGAAAAACAAAACATGTATCAAAAAAAGGTCAGACTCGATGGACCATTCATTATTTTTTTCTGCTGTCTTTTTTCTATGTTTCTATGACATTGTAGTACTGGCTGGAGATGCTTTTAATATATTTTGTGGGATTTCAAAGGATTCAGCAAGGTGCTGGGGAACTAAAGGCAGCTCTTGAACAGATTGTCAGTCACAGCTGCCTAATACAGTGTAATTAACACAAAGGTAAAATGTATAATTTAAATTAAAATTATCCCTAAAAATATATGGATAAAATAAAATAGAATGAAACAAAATAGAATGTGGTCTGACTCACCCAATGATGTGCCCCCATCCCTACATATACATACAACCAATGTATTTGTTCTGGGACTTTTAATGGGGGGTGGGAAAAGGGGCAAGGGGGGGAAACGCCTCAGTGGTTCAAGAGGCTGGAAGGTGAACGTGAGATCGGGAGTGGCGACTTGGGCGAGACTCGAAAGTTGAACCTGTAATGAGCCAAAGTGGGGTCAGTCCGAGGGAAAGTATATGTAACGTAACTGTCCCATTTCTCGGAGAATGATTCCCGTGAGGAGGGGGCTGAGAAGAAGTCCGTATTAGTGCTGTCAACGGTGAGAAGTGTGGAGAGCTCTGATCTAACCCGAGTGAGTGATGGGGGAGATGTGGAAATCCAGTTGCTTAGGATAGTCCTCCTGGCGATCAGTAGACAAGAAAGGATCCACAAACGAGGTGGCTTCGTAGGTGTGCTAGACCATTTTTGGAGGCGTTTGTCCCAATAGCCGAACAAGAGTAACAGTGGGTCCTTGGGTAGGTTGATCTTGGTCACGTCGTTTATGAATGAAAGGATTTGATCCCAGAAGATGGTTATACCGGGACAGGACCAAAACTTGTGGTGTAGTGAGGGCCTTTCTGCCGCACATAGAGGGCATTTGTGAGCATCCGGGATAGTTTTATCCGATAGAAAAGGAATATGTGCACGATGGAAGATCTTTAGTTGGGTCTCTTTCCAAACTGAGTTGGGTGTGAGAGCAAGGGTGGTTTTGAGACCTTTGATCATGTTGGGTAAGGTGTCATCGCCTGGAAAGTCCTTGAGCCATTTGGTGGCAGTTGAGGTGGACAGTGCCGGCGGGCATTGCTTCAAAAGGGGCTTGTAGATCGAGGAAATCGTGAAGGTGTGAGAATCCAGCAGGGAATCAATTAAGGACGTTTTGAAGCGGGCCTCCGGTTTCCCAGTTACTGAAGAGAGGTAATGGAGGCATTGCGCCCAGTAGAAAGTATCCTTGTCCTGTAAATCGAATTTGTCCTTAATGACACGGAAGGGAAGGGGGGTACCAGAACTTATGTCACACAGTTGTCCAAAGGTCAACAAACCTTTCACCTCCCATTGGTGAAACACGGATTGGGTTAAGCCTGGAGTGAAGGTAGGATTACCCCGGATAGGAAGGAATTTGGAAAAATGTATTGGCAGTTTCAAGAGTTTGCGTATCTCCCTCCATGCTATGGCAGGGTCTCTTAGGAGTAGATTGTGGCGGAGTTCCGGGCAAAGTGTCGCCCATTTAGTATGCAAAAGAGCAGTTAGGGAGAGAGGACTGGCCATCTGAGACTCCAGCTCAAAGTTGGAGTATTGTGAGGTCTGAGATACCCAGTCTGGAGAGTTGCAGTTTTTTATACGAAATTCTTGGTCTCTTTCCCCGCCACAGAAAATGGGAGAAAGCTTTTTGCAGGATTTGCGCATCCTTATGTCTGATTAGTAAAGGAAGAGTTTGTAGGAGATAGAGGAGGCGGGCAAAGCTAACCATCTTAATGAGGTGGCATCTCCCCAAAAGCAACAACGGCAGTTCCATCCAATTGTCCAGTTCCTTCATTATTTTGGAGAATAGGGGGGGGGTAGTTTAGTGTGTAAATTGATGCCGGGGTGCGTCCTATTTTGATCCCTTGGTAGGTGATGTGTTGGGATGCAATCATGAACGGGGATTCCCTTTCCCATGAGCGGGGGGGACCTGTTCCCAATGGGAGTATTTCACTTTTGGAATAGTTTATCTTGAGACCCGAGCACTGTTTGAATCTGTCAAATGCGGAGACTATCTCTGGGACATCGGCCGAGGGGTTTGAGGTAAATAGTAGAACATCGTCCGCGAAGAGGGAGAGGCGCAGCTCCTGGGAGCCTATTTGTATTCCATGGAGAGGGGCTTTAGTTAGTAGATAACGAGAGAGGGGTTCGAGTGCGAGATTGAATAACAGCGGCGATAGGGGACAGCCTTGTCTGGTGCCTTTGTATAATCTAAAATCGTCCATGAGGGCACCCCCTACACACAATCTGGCTGAAGGTGTGAGATACATCGAGGTAATGAGGTTGACGAAGGGTCCACTAAAGCCCATGCTGTCCAAGACACGACTCAGCCACTTGAAGTTGACATTGTCAAATGCCTTTTTGGCATCAAGAGTTACAATAGCCATGTCTCGATCCGGATGCACACGAGCTTGGTCTAATGCAACCAGGACCTTCTTTATGTTAACAGTGGCCAAGCGACCCTTGGTGAACCCTGATTGCGCAGGATGTATCAGATGGGGCATAATGTTAGCTAGGCGGGAGGCTACAATTTTCGAGAGGATCTTGACGTCGAGGTTTAACAAGGATATAGGTCGGTATGAGCCCGGCTCCAGTGGATCTTTCCCCTTTTTTGCCAGGAGCTTTATAATGGCTTGATTGCCCGTCTGAAGATAGGGTCCACCGTTCCAGATAGAGGAGTATACGTCAACTAGAGTCGAGATCATACTGGGGGAGGCTGTCTTATAAAATTCCCCAGATAGACCGCCGGGGCCTGGTGACTTATTGGCCGCAAGATGTTTAATCGTCGACGCAATCTCGTCCCCTGTGATCGGGGCATTCAGTGATTCTAAGTGGTCATTGGAGATTTTGGGGAATTCGGTCCCAGACAGAAAAAAATCAGCCACAGAGCTATCCATGTCCTCGGGGGGTACAACGAGGCGTAAAAATCACGCATGATCCCCTGCACCCCTCGTGGGGTAGAGTCCACCGCTCCCGATTTGTTTTGTAACGAGCCAATGTGTGTGGTGGACATCGGGCCCTTGCACAACCTGGCTAGCAATTTCCCGGCCTTGTTACCGAAGCGGTGTAGTGTCGCCGCGAGGTGCACTTTGTGAATCAGTTCTACCCTATCGGCCCAAGTGTCAAAGTCCTGTTTAGCCGCCAGCCACGCAGTGCGCGCCGTGGGGGGTATCAGCCTGTACCAATGCCCGCTGGGCTGTCATCAACCGTTCGCTGGCCGTTTTGTATCCGTTATTAGTGTGCCGCTTAAAAGCCGCTGCATAGGATATGATACGGCCTCTCAGGAAGGCCTTCCCCGCCTCCCAAAAGAGGAGAGGGGAACTGCTGTGTTGCATATTTGTCGCCGAGTATTCTTCCCACGCTCGATGTAAGTATGAGGTAAAATCTGAATTGTTTTTCAGGTAGGAAGGGAATCTCCAGATAAGAGGGGTTGGGGGGATTCCGATAGTGTTAGGGATACGGAAACTGGGGAGTGATCTGAGATCGCTATGTCATGTATGGTGGCATCGCGCAGGAGGGGAAGGAGGGAGTCAGTACAGAACAGGTAATCGATTCTAGTAAATATTTTATGGGGGTGGGAGTAGAAGGAATATTCCGTGGGGTGCGAATGTCGCCAAACGTCTGTCAGGGAGAGTGATTCCATTACCGACGCCAGTGGAGTGGGGCCATCTCGTGGGGTGGTAGGCGGTCCCTGCCGGGGTGAGGATTTGTCTAGGACAGGGTCCATTACCGCGTTAAAATCACCGCCCGCAATACGGGGGATATCGGGAAGGGTGAGGAGCCGAGCCGCAATTGCGGCGTGGAAGGAACGATCCAGGACATTAGGGGCGTATATGTTGGATATGACTAGCTCAGTGTTATAAAGGCGAATATGCGCAGACACATACCGCCCCTCATTATCCGCTTCCGTGGAAAGGATTTCAACCGGGAGGCGTTTGTGGAACAAGATCAGCACTCCGGCTTTGCGGCCGGAGGCGGGTGACCCTACGACCTTGCCCACCCAGAGTTTCTCCATGCGCTTCATATCTTCCGTAAGAAAATGCGATTCCTGGATGAGAGCAATGTCTGCCTTAAGCCGTTTGAGGTGGCGCAAGACTTTCATCCTCTTAACCGGGGATCGGAGGCCCTTAACGTTCCAAGTTACTATAGGCATGGGATGGGATAGAGGGATTTTAGACCAGAAGCAATCATATATGATCTAGCCCTACCCTGGGACAGTATAATGGAGTATACCGAGATGGCATTGCTGACCCGAAGAGACTCTCGTATCCGTGAGCTCGCAGGCTGAAGACATAAGCACACCTTCATAGGGGGATGGGGTGAGGATGGGACGGGTGGGAAAATGGGATGGAACCATGAATAAACACAGAATGTACCATAGCAGATCAGTAGTATATACAGTATGAACCTCTCTTTTTTCCGCATGTGTACAACACGGAGCCCAGCCCACCAAGCATGCCACCTGAGTCGAGCAAGGATGTCAAGACCCACTGAACGACCCGAGTGGTCACAGTAGCCCGGGTTCCCAGCCAATCTTGACAGACTGGGCAGCCGAGGTGTACAGAGCAGAAATAGAGCGTGAGCACATAGTGATAAAATAAACGGTGCACTGAACTATAGACCTAGGCAATGGTGCAAACAGGATAAATATTCCATTGAAAACAAAAGCAGCATAAACATCAAACCTGAGAGAATGACAGGGGCGCTACGAGTCCTCTAGGCCCACGGCCCAGTGGGAACAGTCCCAGGCGTCAACCTAATAATGCAAATCACAGACAACCATGAGGAGACCTTTTCAGCGCGGGACATTCGGGCGACCAGAGCTGATCACGTCGGCATATCTTTGGCGTTTGGGAGATTCCTTCCTGGGGCTCCTTTGATCTAACGGTCTGGAAAAGGGAAGGGCTTTAGCAGATGATCAGGGGCCCTGATCTCCCAGGCGGAGTGAGCGAACAAAAGCTTCTGCTTCCTCTGGATCCTGAAACGCCATTTGGTCGCCGTTAGGTGCACGAAGGCGCAGAGTCGCCGGATAGGCCAAGGTGAATTTCAGGTGTTCCTGATGCAGTTTCGAACATACGGTCTGAAAGGCTTTGCGTCTTTTTGCGACATCAACAGAATAGTCCGCAAATATCAGAATCTTCATGCCCTCAATTTGGAAATTGGAAGTTTGCCGAAATTTTTGTAAGATAGCAGACTTGTCCGTGTAGTTCAGATACTTTGCGATTATCGGGCGTGGAGTCTTACGATCTTCGGAGTATAGCCCCATCCTTTGGGCCCGTTCGACCACACATGTGCCATGAAGCCCCAAAGCAGCGGGGATTTTTTTTGCGCAGAGTTCAGGTATAGCAGAGGGGGCAACGTTCTCCGGAATCCCTATAAATCGAAGATTGCTCCGACGCGATCTATTTTCCAAATCCTCCAGTTTATCCATTATGAAGCGATTGAGCTTGTCCTGGGTCTGTTCAGATCCCTGCATCTGATATAGCTCATCCTCGACATTGGATAAGCGGGATTCAGCCTCATTGAGCCTCTTGGAATGTGACTCCAGCTCCTTCTTTATGCTGGCCATGCCAGCAGCCACCGCTTTCTCCACTGAGGCCGAGATGGTAGGGGTTAGCAAAGCCACTACTGCTTGAGCAATCTGCTCAGTGGAGATACCTTGCGAGGTGGGGGATAGAGTCAGTGTAGGGGGCTGCTGTGTTGTGCCCGGCTGTTGCTGGGATGTGTCCATAGCTGTATGCTCCGCAGCCGCGCCGGAGCAGGCCGAGACTGGGGCCTCGATTTGCGGAGGGGTCGGCGGAGGTCAGGATGCGGCCTTCTCAAGGAACCGCTCCATCTGGCCGGATTTAAAGGATTGCTGCCGGGTCCCTGGGGATCGATGGACCTCCGATGGGGGGTAGGAGCCGATCCTGGGCTGTGGGCAGGCTTTTTATGTGGTTTTTGGGGGACACGCCACGGGAGCTGGAGAGCGCTCACCTACTCCATGCGGCACCGGTACCGGAAGTGCAGGCAGGATTTTAATTAAAACATTACAATTTTATTTTACAGAAAAAAAAGAACTGTTTAATAACTCCATACACTGTATATAGGCACTTTTACTAGGCTGCACTTTCAATAAAATTGAATGGGTAGCTTGTGTTTTTTTAGCTACCTCTCACAGGAGGTTGGGGCTGCTGCCCATCCCCAAGGTACTCAACAGATACTTAAGGAGGGAAGGTGCTAGGTAAGGAGGAACTGGAGCATTAGAAAGGCATGCAGCATAAGGTAGCTGGAAACAAGGCGGTTATGACTGTGGATAAGTAGACTATGACTGGCTTCAATAACTCAGGGAAGCAACTGACTTCATGCTCAAGTGGTGACAGAGTGTCCTGCTTGAGTTTAAATCGGGGTCCAGTACACCAACCCATCAGCTGATGTTGCTGTAACCCTACAGGTAAAACTTTAAAGAGCCCACATGATAGCTATGGTGCTGGATTGCTAAATGGTAGGCAACAGTGGCATAATGGGCTTTAGAAGGTCGTAACATCAAGGAAATGACTCAGGATTTAATTGAGAAATCAAAACTTGAGTGTAGTATTTCAAATAAAAAGCGTAGACAATTTTACAGCTTAAATAGGCCACAAAAAAACAGACAGAAATATTTTAAGATCAACTTCAGTAAATCTGAAGCCATGAACTTATCTCTTCCTAGAGAATTAGAACAATTGCCAAAAGCCAATTGTCCACATAGGTGGGAATCAAAAAGTTTAAAATACTTAGGCATTAAGCTCACACCTAAGCTTGAAAACGTATTGGAGCAAAACCTCTAACCCCTATTGAAGGGAATAGAGGCTGACCTAAAAGCGTGGAAATCAAAACAATTTTCATGGTTTGGTAGGGCTGCCATTTTAAAAATGACTTTACTACCCAGACTTCTCTGTTTCTTTCATGCTCTCCCAAAAGAAATCCCCTCCTCATTTTCTAAAAAAACAGACTAGTATCCAACTCAACTTTATTTGGGCAAATAAAAAAACACGAATACAATTACATGTACTCACTCTACCCAAAAGTACGGGCGGAATGGGACTACTAGATTTCAAGAAATGCACAACCCACCTGACAAAAATTATAGATTGACTTTGCCACTCCAGTAACAAGGATTTGGTAAACTTATAAAAGTCATGGTCACACTTACAGATACAACACCGGCCTGGGACAGACCCAGCAAATTACGCAGTGACAATAAAAACACACCCACTTATTAATGCCACACTCGCAGTGTTCCGTAAAGTAGCAAAAAGATACAATTTATCTTCAATTCCTGGCCCACTGACTGTCATTGCAGACAATCCAGACTTCCCACCGGGTCTTAAAAACAAGTCCATACCTGTAGCCTAGAATAATACTCTATTCTTAGCACACCATTGCTTCTATAAAAACAAGCTTAAATCCCTCAAAAAAATCGGAACACAAAAACTCACCATTAAATTACTAGCTAAGCTTACAGATACACAATTTCCTTTAGAATAACAAATGAAAATCTTTACTGACTAGACCACTCTCCAACTTTGAAAACATTTGTTTCAAAAGAAACCCTGAACGAAAAGTGACCTCAATGGCGTAAAAATGGCTCCTACAACCAGATGCCAATTTTCTGGACAAATATAAACAAATCTGGGAACGGGAACTTGAGATTCAAGTAACAGATGATTATTGGCAGAAAGCGGGTGTTTACGCACAAATGTTCCTTAAGTACTCGTATCCAAGAAACTTCCTTAAATTAAGGACACAAGGGTATATAACACCTGTAAAAATGAAAAATTAGCCAAAAGAGCATCAGAAATCTGTTGGAGATGCCACTCAAAAAGGGGAACCTTTATACATATAGGGGGTTCATGCCTGCCAATCTTTCATTTTTTGGCAACAAATCCAAACATGGATCAGACAAATCACAAATACAAAACTGACACTTGATCCTGCCTGTTGTCTCTTACAGGTCAATTCTCTCTCATACAAAAGTTATAAAAACTCACTTGCCGCTGCAAAAGCTCTAATTCCACTGTACTGGAAATCTACACAAATACCAACCACCAAAGAATGGTTACAAAAAGTGAACACCATCTATGATATGGAATAAACAATAGCAATGAAAAGAGAATCCAACTCACACTTCCACAAACTTTGGAGACCTTTATATCTCTTTTCCTTAACTGAGGAATACAAAAAACTGATTGAGACCTGAAATGCATAATAATAAATATTTAAACTCTCGTTATACCTGAATTTAGACTACATCCTAAGAAATAATATGCCCAGCCTTCTAGGCTAACTACCTAGGCAAATATTTTAATAATATTTGAATAGTTCAAAGAGAGATACTTAACAAACCAGAGGTATTCCATATTTAAGAGAATTAGTCTTGCTGATTACAATGCAAAACAATGTAAAAAATGTACTTTTCATTTTGACAAACCTACACATGCTATGCATGTCATTATTTATTTATTTGTTTCTTTATGTAAGACATTTTTATAGTGCTTTATGTGTTGACATTTGCATTACTATTTATTTCAATTTATATTATATTTCTTTTTACTTTATTTAATTTTGATTACTCCATACCATACCATGTACTATATGTATTCAACCTTTCCTTTTCAATAAAAGTTTATTGTGAAAAATAAAAAAAATAAATATTATTCAAAGTTGATTCAGTCTAAAAAGGCAGCTTTAAGGCCCCGTTCACACTGGGGCGATCCGACTTCCAGGGGCGACCTCCGAGGTCGCGGTGCAAGCAGCGCGCCGCGATCTCGGAGCGGCCGGCACGGACTTCATAACATTGAAGTCTATGACGGTCGCTCCGGGTCGCCCCAAAGAAGCTCCGGACCCTTTTTCTAAGTCGGAGCGACTTGTGTCGCTCCTATTAGAACGGGTCCGCGGCTTCCCTATGGAAGGCGACCTACGGCGACCTGTGAGGCGACCAGGTCGTCTCACAGGTCACCCCAGTGTGAACGGGGACTTAAAGACCATGCTTCGAAAGTTTGATACCAGGGAAAACAATATAATAGTGTACTTATTTTTCTTTAAAAACCCCTAAATACTGCAGTATGTGCACACAAATTGACTAGATTGCTTTAAAAAAGGATCCACACAAACAAAATCAAAAACAAAATATGTCAAAATATTCAAAAAATCAACATTAGAGTGTATTGTTTTTACAGAAAAAAGCCCCCAAAATGAGCATATGCACAGTATTTAACTACTTTTACTGGAATGCTTTTTAAAGACAGACATCAGGCAGCTTTCAATAAAGTAAAATCAACACTAGAGTGTATGAATTTCATAGAAAAAAGGGAGAAAATATTAAATTACTCCTTACACAATATTTAATGGGTTTCACTAAGCCATGTCTTAAAATTTAGGCAGATTTTAATCCCAAAAAATCAACATTCAAAATCATTATTCTACAAGCAAAAGCCAGCAAAATATTGCACTAATGCCATGCACATTTAACCACTTAAGCTCTGAAAGACCAGGCCATTTTTTTGCGATATGGCACTGTGTTGCTTTAACCACTTAAGCCCCGGAAGATTTTACCCCCTTCCTGACCAGGGCCTATTTTGCGATTCGGCACTGCGTGACTTTAATGGACAATTTCGCGGTCGTGCGACGCTTTACCTAAACAAATTTGTGTCCTTTTTTTCCCACAAACAGTGCTTTCTTTTGGTGATATTTGATCACCTGTGCGATTTTTTGATCATGCACTATAAACAAAAAAAGAGCGGCAATTTTGCAAAAATAACAATATTTTTCACATTTGTTTATATGAAATTCCCCAAAAAATGTAAAAATCTAAATTGTTTAACATTTTCGGTCAATTTGTTTTATGCTACATATGTTTGGTAAAAAAAATTGCAAAAAGCGTACTTTGATTGGTTTGCGCAAAAGTTATCGCGTTTACTAACAAAGGGAAAGATTTTTGTCATTTTTGTTGTTTTTTTTTTTTAACGCGTAATGGCGGCGATCTGTGTTTTTTTTTTTTGCGGTACTGCGACATTGGGTGGACAGATCGGACCCTTGACTGACATTTTTGACACTTTTGGGGTTACCAGTGACATTTCTACAGTAATCAGTGCTATACATATGCATTGTTACTGTAAACTTACACTGGCAGTGAAGGGGTTAACTTTTTTTTGAGAGGGAGGGGTTATGTGTGTCCCTAGGGGCGTGATTCTAACTGTGATTGGCTGTGGCTTGAGGTGTAGGAACAGTGATCAACGGTCCAACATAGTAGAACCGTATAATCACTTTTCCTACACAGGGGAGAATGACAGGCGGCTTGTTTACATCAGCCGCCTGCCTTTCTCCCTCTAACCGCATGTCATTTTTTTTAATTTTGGCGTGGGGATCCCCTTAAAACCAGAAGCTCGTAGTTTGAACATTAACAGTACTTGTTCGGGTGTCATCTCCATCAAATTATTATTTTTTTATTCCACCTCTGTATAGTCTCAGATGATTTTGTTTTATCCAAATACTCCTTATAATCCCCTTTTTTAGCTCTCCCTACTCTACTACTACAGATGCACACTGATTCTGTGTCGCACTTAGGTGATTACTAAAAGCAGACCAATAGAAGCAATTCTTGACATCCTGCAACTCTTACTCTTGTAAAGTAGCTAAAATGAAACCATGGCTGGTTCTACCAATACCAAGTATAAAGGCAAATACAGGTTGAAACATTCCACTGTTGAAGAAATATTATATAACACTGCCAACAGCTTCTCCATGCATTTTATACTTTTCCAACACAGAGATCATATACTCTCATGCCATATTGTTTGTTTGTGATATTTATTTAAATGCTTAATTAACCACCTGCTAACAGTAAAAAAGTTCTGCACGTGGGTGGCAGGTGCAGGCACATTTACATACCTGCCCATTGGGCCTTTCTTCTGGATACGGGGTGCATACACCCTCTGTTGACCCATGCTGTAATTGGACATAGCACAAGTTTGACAGCAAATTTCAGCCAATGATTTTGGCTGAAATTAGCTGATCGGCTGTGTCCAATCCCACACAGAGTTCTGTGTTTACAAACACACAGAACTCAGTGTACAAAGTAACAGCGATCTGGGTGTTTCTTCTCCATGTAAAGCAGGAAGATAAAACAGCCAGATAGTAACACATTATACACATTACACATTTTAGGACACACAGTTAACCCATCAATTGTCCCTGAATGTTAACCTCTTCCCAGTCAATGTCATTGGTACAGTGTCAGTGTACAGTATTACCACTGTTCACTCTATTAGTTTACCTAACGGCATCAGTGTAAGTTAGTGACCCTCCCAGATAATGTCTGTTAGTGCCAGATTGCCCACCAACTTATCACAGTCTTATATACTATAAATCGCTGATCACTGCCATTACAGTATAGTGTCTACAGCTGTGTAAATTCACGTAAATATACCATATCTTGTAGAGGCTATAACTTTTGCACAAAGCAATTGGTATACACTTATTGGGATTTTTTTTTTTCACCAAAAACACATAGCAGAATAGATGTTAGCCTCAATTTTTTTTTTTATTTTTTTTTATTTTATTGGATATGTATTATAACAGAAAAAAATAAATATTTTTTTTTTTCAAAATTGTCAGTCTTTTTTCATCTATTCTACATAATAAAAAATAAAAAACACAGTGGCAATCAAATACCACCAACAAAAAAGCTCTATTTGTCTGAAAAAAAAAAAAATAATAAAAATGTATTTGTGTACAGTGTGGCACGGCCGTGCAATTGCCAGTTAAGGTAGCAAAGCTATATTTAGCAAAAAATGTGCTGGTTATGAAGGGGGTAAAATCTTCCAAAGGTAAAGTGTTTAAATGTAGCATCCAAGCATTTCCTGGAATCAAACTCCTTTGAACATCTTTACATATGTTGGCTGACATATGTCATTACTTTTGTTATGACAAACAGGACAATCGTATTAATACAGCTACAGCACAATTTTTTTTTGTTATAATATATAAAATGCCTGATATTTTTTTCAACTATATATTTTTTTTCTAAATAGTGTTAAATCTACAATATCATCGAATGTTTGAAAACCAGAGTTTAGTAAATGTTTTATTATGTAAAGATTGGAATGTGTGCTTAAACTTGAGGTTTTCTTTCTGAAATACAATTTTACTAATTCATCCAGTGGTAAAATTCCAGTGTTTGCATAGCATTTTAATAAGTGTGTGTCTAGGCTCATGCATGCAAAGATAAGGAGAAAAATGTATTAAATGAAAAAAAAAAAAAAAGAGAAAGCACAAAATTGAAGATGTTCCCAAGAACAACAAATCAAATATCACCTCTCCTTTTACTCTTTTCTCCAGTTTTAATGAGTAACCCCCACTATATGTATGCAAGAAAATTATTATTTTCAAGTAGATTGTATACATGAAGTTTTAATCTGGTGAGTGCAACAGTGTGGAGTAAATATAGTTTTTTTTTTCTTTTTTTTTTTACCACAAGGATGTTAAAATCTGTTTTTAGTATATTTTAACTGAATACATTTTATAATTAGATGCAGTCGTCTAATGAACTGTATGATTAATAGCCTCTGCTCTAAGGATTTCATATGATATATCAAAGTAGTTACTGCTGATTGCTGATTACTGAAGCAAAAACTAGTTTTTTGATGCGTAGAATATGAACAGCAGTATCCACTGAAATCAGTTTCATAGCCTTTAGTGTAATAAAATGTACTGCTTCTTGGATTGCTTCTTGAAAATTCAAATATTCAGTTTTTAAATGTAAAATAGTTAAATGCCCTAGCAAAACGCAAAGCTGCATTTAAATTCTCTCTATCATGTATGTACTATATGTGTGTGTAAATATATATATATATATATATATATATATATATATATGTATAAAATCATTTAGTTAATTTGACCATTTAAAAAAAAGAATATCTACTGTATACGTATGTGTCAGGATCTGTGTCATTACGTGGGTCACCTGCTGGTGGCACTGTTGTTCCTGGAACTGAGGGGCGCAGTTCCAGGGCCCACCAGCGGGTGTCTCCCAGCAGCTGGACTGTTCTTTTAATTAAGCTGCACCTGAGGAGGACTGCTGAGGGAATATAAGCCCGCCCTTCACTGAGGCTCAGTGCTTCAGTATTTTCTCTGCTAGCCGTGTCCCTGTCTGAGCCTGATCCTGAAACCTGTATCCTGAAACCTGTATTCTGATCCTGAGTCCTGTTCCCTGCATCCTGCTTCCTGTACCTGGCTCCCTGCTTTCCTTGTCTCCTGTCCCTGTCCTGTCCTGCTATTGTTTGCTCCATCCCTTTGTATATAGTTTGTTAGGTTCTATTGGGGTTTTGTACTGTTATCATTTATATTTTGTTTACTTGTTTATGGTCACTGGTGTTGGTATTGGAGTGTGTCATTTTGCTTAATAAACTTATTTACATCTATATCCATCTGGGTCCTGATTCCTTGGTGCAGCCAACTGATCTGATCACCCTTGCTGGATGCCTGCATGTGGTATCCCTGACAGTATGTGTGTATGTATATATATATATATATATATATATATATATATATATATATATATATATATATATATATATATATATATTGTATATAAGAATTAAGACAATTCTCTGAAGTAGGATATACAGGATATTTGAACTGGGAGTCAGACATGAAGATACATGAAGGGTGGAGGGGGAGGTTTAAATCTTTTATATTAGAGTACTACTAAAGGCTGAGACTTTTTTGCAAGGATATAATGATTTTAAGTATAATGCATAATACTGGTCATTTTTTTTACTTTAAATTTAATTGTAATGCCTTATACTGCACTCTATACTACACTTATTCCAAACCTAGAATGCACCTACTCCAACAATATATTGAAATCATACAGAACTTTAGCTACATCTGAACCACATCTACCTTGCACCTGTGCCAAGACTATACTGTACCAATACTGCATGCAGGTTATCTGAAATTGTCATTAGGTTCACCTATGCTCATAAAGGGCCCCAATGATAGCCAGCAGAAGAACATCTCAAAGGACTGCCCCTCCCATAATAATTATTCTTCAAGCCCCCTTTGTTCCTCTGCCCCCTCCTTTACCATCCTCCTTTTCTTTTGGACAGTGCATGTCCAATTGGTCTAAGACTAGCATCGCCACCATAAATGTGCTCTGTCAGTATACAACAACTTGCACATCCCTATAAAAATCTTCATTTAGCTACAGGATAGTCAAGATAAGAACAGCTTACATGTTTTGGCAAATAGCCTTAGTCATAGTCATGACTAAGGCTATTTGCTGAAACGTGTAAGTTGTTCTTATCTTCACTATTCTGTACATAAATACTTTGATAGAGATTTGCAAGTTGCCAGCTCTCCTTATCTATCACCATTCTGATCAGGTGCTTTGAGAACACTTGGAGACAGAGCACTAATTATTTAGATTCCTCACATATCTATTCATGGAGCTTGAAGTGAGCACTGCTTTTTTTTTCAGCTCTGACAGTAAAATCCTGGGATTCTGTAGTTCAGTAGATTAAACTTTACTACTGCACACTACTGCACCTGAAGTGGCCTAGTTATCAAACATATTGGGTGACTATATATATATATATATATATATATATATATATATATATATATATATATATATTAAACATGCCTTTACTACCTATTTTGATTCCTGTTTTCATTGATATAGCACTACTATTGGTACTAAATGTTACTTTCAGTGAATTCCTGTTATATTGTAAGCTTGTACACTCAGCCTGGTGTGTCATAGCAGCTAAGGTTCTTGAGAAGGTTGAAGCAAAAAACAGAGGACCCCTCCTATCCAGCAGCTCCTACAAGGGTAACACTGCATACATATATTTTGCTTACCCCCTGAAGGAGCCGCTAATGTTTGAGTTCCCCTTCCCTGGCTCATGGCCCACTAAGTAGTTGTGCATTCTCTGACACAACTCAAATCTGAAAGAAGAGTTGTGTATTGATATATGTGTATATATATATATATATATATATATATATATATATATATATATATATATATATATATATATATATATATATATATATTGTGGAGAGGCAAACCCAAGCCACTGTTTATTTTAGATAATTGGCGCCTGATTTTTGAAGAGGCAGGCATGCTGATTGCACAGATCAGGGAGGCTGCATGGGGCACCCAAAGCATGCATGTCTGCAGGAGGCAAATGTAGTCCACGACTGAGCAGCGAGGAGCTGATCCCGAGAAAGGTTTGAGAGAACTTGACAGAAGGATAACTTTGTGTTGGTCAGGCCTAGGGCCTAGGTGTGAGGCCTGAAGCAGCCATGTGGCAAGTGAGTAAGCCAGGAGGCTGAAGCATTGTGCAAGTTACAGTAATGGTGGAACCCCTGCGTAGGAAATTGCTGTCTTTTGTGAATTTTTCAGTTCCTTTAAATAAAAGTGGGCTGCCATGCCCTTAAAAATGCAAGTCTGGACCGCTTCAACTGCCTACAACTTCTTAAAACGCATGCACCACTTGAGTGTAATCACCCCGATATTTACAATTTTTATATATATATATATATATATATATATATATATATATATATGTATATATATATATATTGTGACAGGAAGTCAGGTAAATCTGTGGAGGTTGTCACAGACGGGAGATACATTTCTGCTTTGTTTAGACAATTCACCAATTACTATAGGGTGTCGGCTGCAGAGGTAGCCAGGAAGGTGTAAAGACATTGAAAAAGCTTCAGCTATTCAGAATGAGGCAATTAAGGCCTCTATAAGTTATCAAGAGGATGACTACTGATTGCTGGCTCCTGAAGTGATGTGCGCTGAGGAGAGATTTCTAAGATTTCTAAAGGTGATTTCTAAAGGTGAGCTGATGGACTTTTTCTGTGTGAAGAAAAACAAATGGACATTTTCTGTGTGAAGAGAAAATAAATGGACTATTGATTGTCCGCTGTAGGATCAGCAGTGTTTGCCCAGCAGTAGGTTGGGACAGACACCATAGGTAGGTTCCTGTGTGTGAAGGCAGATGCCCACAATGGCCAGGATTTATTTTTGTTTTGAGTTATGCTGTTTTGATGCTTGCCCTTGTGTGAAGGAAATTGCAAGAATAAACCATAGACATACTCCTCGGCTATCTCTCTGTGTAACGAACCCCCCCCAAGGGGTCACTCTCTCTCGCTACCGAGCTAACCCCTCACAATATATATATATATATATATATATATACAGTATATACATTTTTTTTTTCATTTATTTTAACACACATCACTATCTTAAGGCTACACTCTAGTGCTCTGTGGTGGGAAAAATAGAAAAGCCCAAATTGTTGTTTTATCAATACTTTAACCACTTGCCTAATATTACTGCGACAGGGAGGCTCGGCTGTGCTCAGTCACGTAGTACTACGTGATTTCGTGCACGTGGTTTAGGTGGCGCACGCCGTCGGAGCCACCCTCCCACTGTGTTTAGACACAACGGGAGGCACATTGCAATTGCTGCTGCCCTCCCGCGATCGTCGGAGAAACCGAGAGAAGACCCGCCTGCCTATGTAAAAAACTGATCTTCTGTTTCATTTAAGCTAAGCTATGCTTAGCTAAGCTGAAACTGCTATCTCTCTGTGCCTGTCACAGAACCATCACCCACACAATGAGTAAGCACTTTAGGCATAGATTTAACCCCTTTGATCACCCCTAGTATTAATCTCTTTCCTGCCAGTGTCATTTATACAGTATCAGTGCATATTATTTAGCACAGATTACTGTATTAGTGTCACTGGTCTCCAAAAAGTGTCAAAAATGTCAGTTAGGGGTCCGATCTGTCTGCCGCAATAAAATTGCTGATTGCCGCCATCACTAATAAAAAAATAAATAAATAAATAAAAAGTCCAAAAATTTTTTTTTTTTCAAAATTGTCACTCTTTTTTTGTTTATAGCGCAAAATCTAAAAACTGCAGAGGTGATCAAATACCACCAAAAGAAAGCTCAATTTGTGGGAAAAAATGACATCATTTGTATTTGGGTACATCGTTGCATGACCGTGCAATTTTCCGTTAAAAAAACGCAGTGCTGAATCGCAAAAAATGACCTGGGGATGAAGTGGTTAAATAGCATGTTTGAGAGAAGCCTTTGGGCTGTTTGTAGTGTTATAGAACTATATAATGGAACCCTATCATTTTCATAGGAAGTGTCTGTGACAGGGTATTCTGGCATTACAAATTTGAAAGTGTAATTGATTTTTTACATTTATCTTGGCTTCAGTAGAACAACAAAACCCAATCTAAATCACTTATTCATGAAAAATAATTTTTTAAGCAGTTTTGGCTGTGACATTTGATTTTTAAGAAGTAATACCCTGAATTCATGGGTGGAAGTGTCAGCCACAAGAGATCTAAAAGCTACATGCAACTTATAAAAATAAAAGTTAAAACGGTTGTAATCCTAAAAAATAAAAAAATAAATAAAATAAAATGTTCCCCTAAAGCATGGTAAACAGCATTGTGCTTGTGCAGTGTTATTTGTCCCTTTCTATGCTGTGAAATAACTAGTTGATCCTGTCTGTTCCTGTGTCCCCCTATGTGAACTGACCATGGTGATCATGGCTGCTAATTCATGATACCATGGTTAGTTTACATGCCTCAGTCTTCATGCTGAGTTCAGAGTCTCTCCCCTCTCCCCTTCTCCCTCTCCCTGCCTGCTTGCCAGTTCCTAGCCTGTGAGCCACCTCCTCCCCTCCTGCTACAATTCCATGTGGCTTTAAAGTTAGTGATGACAATCATTGGCAGCCCCTCAGTCATAACAAGCTACTGCATACTGTGCAGTGTCTGTGTTTTTTAAAAATGATGTAGCTAAATACCCTTTTTCACATTGCGGCTGTGAGGTCATGTGACCTCCTGGCTGATGTCAGAGGGGAATCTCAGCCCCTCCCGCTGTCCTCAGATCGGGGGAGGAGAGCGGCAGGATGTCACATGACCACACAGCGGCGATGTGAAATAAAGTATTTAGCTGCATGATTTTAAACGAAAAAAAAAAAAATTGCACAATATAGCTTGTTATTACAGAGGGGCTGCCAGTATTCGCCATCACTAATTTTAAATCCACTTTAAAGCCCTAAACGATATACTTTATACAAAAGTGGTAGTAAACTTAAACAACAAAAAACTAAATCTGGGCCACCTTCAGGTTTATACCATAATGGTGTCAATTCACTAAGAGATAAATAATGCATGATTTTTTTGAGTTAAAATACTGCGGTATTTATCTCAGAAGTAGTCAATTCACTAAAAAACATGCGTTATTTATCGAATGCCTTCATTATTTATGTTTTGTGATATTTATCATAATAGATAAAAATTCAGCGCAACTGTATAAAATAATATAATAGAAAGCTGCTATGCACTAAAGGATCAATAAACCAAAAGTCCCAATAACAAATATATAACAAAAAGTGCAGCGCTATCAAATATGGATTATGAAGAAGATATCGAGGAGAGCAGTCCACAGGTGAAAATTATGGTGAAGCATGCACAAGATATAAACATTCAGTGCTCTTCAATGTGCTGGTAATCCTCCACCCAGTCTCATTAGCCTCTCACCTCACACTTAGCCCCTGTGTCACCAGACGGGCTAGTAAGACAAACTTTATCCAAGGATATCACAAATATAGATCAAATCAGTATTCCTCTTCATCAGAAGATAAGGCTCACAGGAAACAGATCACAGGTCCATAAAGCGGGTCACAGGTCCATAGGAAAACAAAGGTCCGGACATAGTGCATTACCGCAATAAATTACTTTATTGAACATAGCATAAAATCATAAAAATTACCTTGTAAAGCACTATACAAGTGCATGTGATGAGCAGATTGTATTACACACAGCGGTCTCGACCGCAATGGATGGCGGGTGACGTCACCGGCCCCTCCCCCTTCGCACGCGTTACGTCCCACTGCACGGGACTTCCTCAGCTCTAGCTTTTGTGGGTTTTTTTGGTGTTTTTTTTCACAAATGTTTTTACATGCTAACACTGCACCAGAGAAAGAAGTAAATGCACACAGAAGAACTATGAAACTGTGAAAACATTCTAGCATGCTTTCATTCACAGTTGAATGTTACTCTGGTGAAATGTTACAATTTATTTTCATTCCTGAGTTCAGTGCAAAACATTTCCACACTGATACATTATATATTTTCAATTTACTGGGCAATGCAGAGTTCCCCTCATTGTTATTTTGTATTTTGCTAAAATACCGGCTGCCTACTAGAAGGTGATAAATAAAGAATGTGCGTGTTCTTTAGTGAATTGACTTTAATGATTTATCTCTTTTATTTATCTTACATTTTTAACAAATGTGTGGTATGTAGTTCACATTTGATATTTTACTGAATGTATTGACTCTTTAATTATCTCTAAATTTTTCCAAAAAATGGTTTACATGACCTTCATATTGCATGCGGTAACCTTTCGTGAATTGACCCCAATGTGTTAGTATGCATTGCATACTAGCACATTATGACACACTTACCCTAGAAACAAAGCCCTCCAGCAGAATGTTGTCAGTGCTGCAGAGGCTTCCATCTTCCTGGTTCGGGGGGCTACAGCTGTTTGAATGGCCAGATTGTTATGATGCCCCTCCGGCACGCAAGAGCCACAGTTGCAGCACAGCACTCTACATTCTGTGGCATACTGTGTGTCTGTGAATTTATAGCATCACTGCATAGTTACATAGTTAGTCAGGTTGGAAAAAAGTCCATCTGGCTCAACCAATAAAAAACAAAGAAAAAAAAAAACAGTAATGAAAACCCAACCATACAATCCCATATACACAATTCCCACAGTTGATCCAGAGGAAGACAAAAAATCCACAGCAAAGCATGATCCAATTTGCTACAGACGGGGAAAAAATTCCTTCCTGATCCCCCACTAGGCAATCGGATATTCCCTGGATCAACTTTACCTATAAATGTTAGTACCCACTTATATTAGGCACACCCAGGAAAGAATCCAGGCCTTTTTTAAAGCAATCTAGTGAGCTAGCCAGAACCACCTCTGGAGTGAGTCTATTCCACATTTTCACAGCTCTTACGGTGAAGAAACCTTTCCGTATTTGGAGACAAAATCTGTTTTCCTATAGAGGTAAAGAGTGCCCCCTTGTCCTCTGTGTTGACCTTAAAGTGAACAACTCAACACCAAGTTCACTATATAGACCCCTTATGTATTTATACATGTTGATCATATCCCCCTTAATCTCCTCTTCTCAAGAGAGAATACATTCATTTCCTCTAATCTTGCATGCTTTTATTAAGCTTATGATCTACCAGAACTATGCATTCCCCCAGTTCTACTCCACCTAGTATGTATAATGCATGCATATTCTTAGCCCCCAAGTGCATAACTTTACATTTATCAACATAAAACCTAATTTGCCACATAGTTGCCCAATGAAACAATGCATTGAGGTCAGCTTGTAAGTTGAAGACATCCTGTAAAGAAGTTATTCCACAGCAAAACTTGGTGTCATCTGCAAAGACTGAAATTGTACTTTTAATCCCAGACCCTATATAATTTATAAAGATATTAAAAAGTAAGGGTCCCGACACTGAACCTTGGGGTACACACCATTCAGAGTAAGAATCATTAACCACTACTCTGAATTCTATCTTTTAGCCAATTTTCTATCCATTTACAAACTGATCTTTCCAAAGCCTGTAGACTACCTTATACATTAGCCATGTGTGGGGAATAGGGTTGAGCGGACACCTAGATGTCCGTGTTCGACGGGTTCGGCCGAACTTTAAAAAAAAGTCCGGGTCCGTGTCCCGGACTTTTACCGAACTTTTCCCGGACACCGAACCCCATTGAAGTCAATGGGGACCCGAACTTTAAGGCACTAAAATGGCTCTAAAACACCAAAGGAAAGGGCTAGAGTGCTGCAAATGGCAGCAAAACGTAATTAAGAGCATGGCAAGTGCTCTGCAAACAAATGTGGATAGGGAAATAACTTAAAACAACAAAAAAAAACAGAAAAATAAAACAATGTTCTTCTTCATCTCTGAAGGACGAGGCCCATATGGAGTAGGAGGGAGGTTGAGGTGGTGGTGGATGTGGCGGTGACATAGGCGTGCGCACAGGGTGTGCTGGGTGTGCCTGGGCACACCCTAATCACCTAGGGCACATAGCATTGCCAGTGAGGAGATGGGAAAGATCTCCCTGGGACCTGCTCTGCTCTATTTCTCCTTGCCTACAGGTACATGGCCCCGATACATTACTCTCCCTGCTGGCAAACACATGCATGTGTATTTCAACTTTGGGGTGCACACCTTAATGCAATAGGCTGCGCACACCTATGGGCGGTGTAGGTGGAAGCGGCGGTGGAGGAGGACCAGGGCCGGATTAACAGCATCATGGGCTTGGTGCTGAGGATTTTGAAGGGCCTTAGGGCCGTGCCTTGCCATGCACCCAGAGGAGGAAGGGTGCAGCCATGCATGCCTAATTCAACATGGGATGCTGTCTCTGAAGCCCATAAACACATCCATGCATCGCCAACTGTCCCTCCTTGTCCGGCCTTCACGCTGTGTGGGGAGGTTCTGAGGGTGCTGCCTGGGGAAGCGAGCATAGAAGCCAGACTTCTGTGTTTACAAGTGACAGAAGAGCGGTAACAGTGAATATGGCCAACCCGGGGCCTATATAAAAGGTAGGGGCCTGGAGCTGCAGCTCCAATAGCCCCTACATTAATCTGGCCCTGAGGAGGAGGACGAGGTAGCCAACACTGCTTCTTTTCACAAATTTTAAATGAGGGTACACCCCAAAAGAGTGAGAAAGAGCAAAAATGGAACAATGGGTGGGTAAGGTCGGTATCCATTGCTATTCTGCACAAGGTACGGAAAAGTCCCGTGGGATCCATGCCTGGTTCATTTTAATGAACGTGAGCTTGTCCACATTGTCTCTGGACAGGCGGCTGCGCTTGTCTGTTATAACGCCCCCAGCCGTGCTAAATACCCGTTCAGATAATACACTGGCTGCAGGGCACGCCAGCACCTCCAAGGCGTAAAGGGCAAGCTCAGGCCATGTGCCCAATTTGGAGACCCAGAAGTTGAAGGGGGCAGACCCGTCATTCACTACATGTAGGCGTGTGCACACATACTGCTCCACCATGTTGGTAAAATGCTGCCTCCTGCTAAGACGTTCCATCTGAGCTGCTGGTGCTGCTGTTTGTTGTGGCGTGCTGACAAAGCTTTTCCACATTTCGGCCATGCTAACCCTGCCTTCTGAGGTGCTGGCGGTGCCCTGGTTGCGTTGGCGACCTCCTCCTCCTCTGCCTTGTGCTTCCACTGTGGCCCCGCTGTCAGATGGGAATGCCAGCAGCATGGCGTCTACCAGCGTGCGCTTGTACTCGCGCATCTTGCGATCGCGCTCCAGTGAGTGAATTAAGGACGGTACGTTGTCCTTGTAACGGGGATCCAGCAGCGTGGCCACCCAGTAATCAGCACAAGTTAGAATGTGGGCAACTCGGCGGTCGTTGTGGAGACACTGCAGCATGTAATCGCTCATGTGTGCCAGGCTGCCCAGAGGCAACGAAAGGCTGTCCTCTGTGGGAGGTGTATGGTCCGTGTCCTCTGTATCCCCCCAGCCACGCACCAGTGATGGCCATGAGCTGGCCTGGGTGCCACCCTGCTGTGAACATGGTTCCATCTCCTCCTCCAGCTCCTCCTCCTCCTCCTCATCCTCCTCATCCTCCAGAACTGTGCCCCTGCTGGACAATTGCGTCCCTGGCGTTTGCGTGTGCAGGAACCCACCCTCGGAGCCCCTTGCGAATGACTGCCCTGAAAGCCTTGGAAATGTTACCTCTTCATCCTCCTCCTCCTCCTCATCCTGTGCCACATCCTCTTCCATCATCGCCCGAATTGTTTTTTCAAGGAGGCATAGAAGTGGGATAGTTAAGCTGAGAACGGCGTCATTGCCACTGGCCATGTTGGTGGAGTACTCAAAACAGCGCAACAAGGCACACAGGTCTCGCATGGAGGCCCAGTTATTGGTGGTGAAGTGGTGCTGTTCCGCAGAGCGACTCACGCGTGCGTGCTGCAGCTGAAACTCCACTATGGCCTGCTGCTGCTCGCACAGTCTTTCCAGCATGTGCAAGGTGGAGTTCCACCTTGTGGGCACGTCACATATGAGGCGGTGAGCGGGAAGGCCGAAGTTACGCTGCAGCGCTGCCAGGCGAGCAGCAGCAGGGTGAGAACGCCGAAAGTGCGCACAAACGGCCCGCACTTTCTGCAGCAGCTCTGACATATCGGGGTAGTTTTTAAGGAACCTCTGCACCACCAAATTCAGCACATGCGCCAGGCAAGGGATGTGCGTCAAACCGGCTAGGCCCAGAGCTGCTATGAGATTTCGCCCGTTATCGCACACCACCAGGCCGGGCTTGAGGCTCGCTGGCAGCAACCACTCATTTGTCTGCTGTTCCATGCTCCTCCACAACTCCTGCGCGGTGTGTGGTTTGTCCCCCAAACAGGCAAGTTGTAAAACTGCCTGCTGTCGTTTACCCCTGGCCGTGCTGAAGTTGGTGGTGAAGGTGTTACGCTGTCCGGATGAGGAGGCGGTAGAGGATGAGGAAGCGGAGTAGGAGGAGTTAGGAACAGGAGGCAAACTGAAGCGCCCTGCAATCCTCGGTGGTGGAAGGACATGCGCCAAATTGCTATCCGCCTCAGGCCCATCCGCCACTGCATTTACCCAGTGTGCCGTTAGGGAGATATAACGCCCCTGACCGTGCTTACTGGTCCACGTATCCGTAGTTAGGTGGACCTTGGCACAGATGGCGTTGCGCAGTGCACACCTGATTTTTTCCCCCACTTGGTTGTGCAGGGAAGGGATGGCTTGCCTGGAAAAGTAGTGGCGGCTGGGCACGACGTACTGTGGGACAGCCACCGACATAAGGTTTTTAAAACTGTGCGTCTCCACCAGACGGAATGACAGCATTTCAAAGGCCAATAATTTTGAAATGCTGGCATTCAGGGCCAGGGATCGCGGGTGGGTAGGGGGGTACTTCCTCTTCCTCTCAAGTGTTTGGGAGATGGAAAGCTGAACGCTTCCACGGGACATTGTGGAGATGGTTGTTGGTGACCCAGGTGGTGGTGTTGCTGACAGATCGTCTGTTTGCGGGGTGGCAGGTGCCGGTATCACTACAGATGTGGCTGGAGCGGCCGAGACTGCAGCAGAAGAGGAAGCAGGATGAGCCAGAGACGTTTCTTGGTTTTGAAGGTGTGTACTCCACTGCAGCTCGTGCTTTGCACTTAGATGCCTGATCATGCAGGTTGTGCTCAGGTTGAGAAGGTTCATGCCTCGCTTCAAGCTCTGATTGCACAGGGTGCAAACCACTCGTGTCCTGTCATCAGCACATTTTCTAAAGAACTTCCACGCTAGAGAACTCCTTTGAGCTGACTTTGGTGCGCTCGTTCCCTTTCTGCGTTGGGCAGTAGCGGGCGTAGTGTCTAGGGCACGGCCGCTCCGCTTCTGCACCCTGCTCCCTCTTCTGCTGTGCTGGTGGCTCTGTGCGACCAACGCCTCTTCCTCCAAACTACTCAGTTCACCTGCATGACGTTCATTCCATGTGGGGTCGAGGACCTCATCGTCCTCCACATCATCTTCCACCCAGTCTTCACCCCTGCCCTCCTTGTCGGTCTCCACAATGCTGAACGCCGCAGCAGTTGGCACCTGCGTTTCGTCATCATCGGAGACGTGCTGCGATGATCCTTGCATGTACTCATCTTGAGAAATAAGTGGTTGGGCATCGCTGCACTCAATCTCTTCCACTTCTGGGGCAGGGCTAGGTGGATGGCCCTGGGAAACCCTGCTGACAGAGTCCTCAAAAAGAATAAGAGACTGCTGTATGGCTTGGGGCTCAGACTGCTGGCCTGATTTGCAAGGGGGTGAGGTGAAAGACGGTTGGACATTGGCTGCAGGTGCCAACTCTGACCTTTCTGCAGTAGACTGGGTGGGAGACAATGTGAAGGAACTGGAGGCACTGTCAGCAGCAAACCAATCTACTATCGCCTCAACTTGTTCTGGCCTCATCACTTCTAGGGGCGTTTGATGCCCTACCAAATACTGATGCAGGTTCTGTCGCCTACTCACACTTGAGGAAGGTGTTTCACTTGTGCGTGTAGCTGGCACAGATCGACCATGTCCTCTCCTTGCAACAGGAGCTCTACCAGCAGCACCACGACCCAGGCCACGGCCCTTATTTGACGGTCTCCTCATATTTCTGTAATTTAAGATCTTGCCCTAGAAAGGTTTTTATTGAATAGCGGAATAGAAAATATGATCCAAAAAAAGTGTATGTATATCACACGTACACAACCACACTAGGCCCCAATTACTATTGTTTGTACCCCTAAAAGGCTAGATGAGGAGTAGGGGGAGTATGGAACAGGCAGCACCCTCAAACCTTCAGAAGTATGAGATGAACCCTAACAACTTGGAAAGGTGGATCTCTCTCACACGTACCGACACAGACTATCCCGCAATTCAATTGATCCTCAAAGGTTTTTATTGAATAGCGGAATAGGAAATATGATCAAAAAAAGTGTATGTATCTCGCACGTACACAACCACACTAGGCCCCAATTACTATTGTTTGTACCCCTAAAAGGCTAGATGAGGAGTAGGGGGGGTATGGAACAGGCAGCACCCTCAAACCTTCAGAAGTATGAGATGAACCCCAACAACTTGGAAAGGTGGATCTCTCTCACACGTACCGACACAGACTATCCCGCAATTCAATTGATCCTCAAAGGTTTTTATTGAATAGCGGAATAGGAAATATGATCAAAAAAAGTGTATGTATCTCGCACGTACACAACCACACTAGGCCCCAATTACTATTGTTTGTACCCCTAAAAGGCTAGATGAGGAGTAGGGGGGGTATGGAACAGGCAGCACCCTCAAACCTTCAGAAGTATGAGATGAACCCCAACAACTTGGAAAGGTGGATCTCTCTCACACGTACCGACACAGACTATCCCGCAATTCAATTGATCCTCAAAGGTTTTTATTGAATAGCGGAATAGGAAATATGATCAAAAAAAGTGTATGTATCTCGCACGTACACAACCACACTAGGCCCCAATTACTATTGTTTGTACCCCTAAAAGGCTAGATGAGGAGTAGGGGGGGTATGGAACAGGCAGCACCCTCAAACCTTCAGAAGTATGAGATGAACCCCAACAACTTGGAAAGGTGGATCTCTCTCACACGTACCGACACAGACTATCCCGCAATTCAATTGATCCTCAAAGGTTTTTATTGAATAGCGGAATAGGAAATATGATCAAAAAAAGTGTATGTATCTCGCACGTACACAACCACACTAGGCCCCAATTACTATTGTTTGTACCCCTAAAAGGCTAGATGAGGAGTAGGGGGGGTATGGAACAGGCAGCACCCTCAAACCTTCAGAAGTATGAGATGAACCCCAACAACTTGGAAAGGTGGATCTCTCTCACACGTACCGACACAGACTATCCCGCAATTCAATTGATCCTCAAAGGTTTTTATTGAATAGCGGAATAGGAAATATGATCAAAAAAAGTGTATGTATCTCGCACGTACACAACCACACTAGGCCCCAATTACTATTGTTTGTACCCCTAAAAGGCTAGATGAGGAGTAGGGGGGGTATGGAACAGGCAGCACCCTCAAACCTTCAGAAGTATGAGATGAACCCCAACAACTTGGAAAGGTGGATCTCTCTCACACGTACCGACACAGACTATCCCGCAATTCAATTGATCCTCAAAGGTTTTTATTGAATAGCGGAATAGGAAATATGATCAAAAAAAGTGTATGTATCTCGCACGTACACAACCACACTAGGCCCCAATTACTATTGTTTGTACCCCTAAAAGGCTAGATGAGGAGTAGGGGGGGTATGGAACAGGCAGCACCCTCAAACCTTCAGAAGTATGAGATGAACCCCAACAACTTGGAAAGGTGGATCTCTCTCACACGTACCGACACAGACTATCCCGCAATTCAATTGATCCTCAAAGGTTTTTATTGAATAGCGGAATAGGAAATATGATCAAAAAAAGTGTATGTATCTCGCACGTACACAACCACACTAGGCCCCAATTACTATTGTTTGTACCCCTAAAAGGCTAGATGAGGAGTAGGGGGGGTATGGAACAGGCAGCACCCTCAAACCTTCAGAAGTATGAGATGAACCCCAACAACTTGGAAAGGTGGATCTCTCTCACACGTACCGACACAGACTATCCCGCAATTCAATTGATCCTCAAAGGTTTTTATTGAATAGCGGAATAGGAAATATGATCAAAAAAAGTGTATGTATCTCGCACGTACACAACCACACTAGGCCCCAATTACTATTGTTTGTACCCCTAAAAGGCTAGATGAGGAGTAGGGGGGGTATGGAACAGGCAGCACCCTCAAACCTTCAGAAGTATGAGATGAACCCCAACAACTTGGAAAGGTGGATCTCTCTCACACGTACCAACACAGACTATCCCCCAATTTAACTGATCCCCAAAGGTTTTTGATTAAATAGCGGAATAGAAAATATGATCCCAAAAAAGTGTATGTATATCACACGTACACAACCACACTAGGCCCCAATTACTATTGTTTGTACCCCTAAAAGGCTAGGAGTAGGGGGAGTATGGAACAGGCAGCACCCTCAAACCTTCAGAAGTATGAGATGAACCCCAACAACTTGGAAAGGTGGATCTCTCTCACACGTACCAACACAGACTATCCCCCAATTTAACTGATCCCCAAAGGTTTTTGATTAAATAGCGGAATAGAAAATATGATCCCAAAAAAGTGTATGTATATCACACGTACACAACCACACTAGGCCCCAATTACTATTGTTTGTACCCCTAAAAGGCTAGGAGTAGGGGGAGTATGGAACAGGCAGCACCCTCAAACCTTCAGAAGTATGAGATGAACCCCAACAACTTGGAAAGGTGGATCTCTCTCACACGTACCAACACAGACTATCCCCCAATTTAACTGATCCCCAAAGGTTTTTGATTAAATAGCGGAATAGAAAATATGATCCCAAAAAAGTGTATGTATATCACACGTACACAACCACACTAGGCCCCAATTACTATTGTTTGTACCCCTAAAAGGCTAGGAGTAGGGGGAGTATGGAACAGGCAGCACCCTCAAACCTTCAGAAGTATGAGATGAACCCCAACAACTTGGAAAGGTGGATCTCTCTCACACGTACCAACACAGACTATCCCCCAATTTAACTGATCCCCAAAGGTTTTTGATTAAATAGCGGAATAGAAAATATGATCCCAAAAAAGTGTATGTATATCACACGTACACAACCACACTAGGCCCCAATTACTATTGTTTGTACCCCTAAAAGGCTAGGAGTAGGGGGAGTATGGAACAGGCAGCACCCTCAAACCTTCAGAAGTATGAGATGAACCCCAACAACTTGGAAAGGTGGATCTCTCTCACACGTACCAACACAGACTATCCCCCAATTTAACTGATCCCCAAAGGTTTTTGATTAAATAGCGGAATAGAAAATATGATCCCAAAAAAGTGTATGTATATCACACGTACACAACCACACTAGGCCCCAATTACTATTGTTTGTACCCCTAAAAGGCTAGATGAGGAGTAGGGGGAGTATGGAACAGGCAGCACCCTCAAACCTTCAGTATGAGATTGTGTTCACTGTACCCCACAAAGATTGAGTTCACTGCACCCCACAATGATTGTGTTCACTGCACCCCACAAAGATTGTGTTCACTGCACCTCACAAAGATTGTGTTCACTGTACCCCCCAAAGATTGTGTTCACTGCACCCCACAAAGATTCTGTTCACTGTACCCCACAAAGATTGTGTTCACTGCACCCCAAAAAGATTGTGTTCACTGCACCCCAAAAAGGATGTTGTTCACTGCACCCCAAAAAGGATGTTGTTCACTCCACCCCAAAAAGATTGTGTTCACTGCACCCCACAAAGATTGTGTTCACTGCACCCCAAAAAGATTGTGTTCACTGCACCCCAAAAATGATTTTGTTCACTGCACCCCAAAAAGGATGTTGTTCACTCCACCCCAAAAAGATTGTGTTCACTGCACCCCAAAAAGATTGTGTTCACTGCACCCCACAAAGGATTTTGTTCACTGCACCCCAAAAAGATTGTGTTCACTGCACCCCAAAAAGGATGTTGTTCACTGCACCCCAAAAAGGATTTTGTTCACTGCACCCCAAAAAGATTGTGTTCACTGCACCCCACAAAGGATTTTGTTCACTGCACCCCACAAAGATTGTGTTCACTGCACACCAAAAAGGATTGTGTTCACTGCACACCAAAAAGATTTTGTTCACTGCACCCCAAAAAGATTGTGTTCACTGCAGCCCAAAAAGATTGTGTTCACTGCAGCCCAAAAAGATTGTGTTCACTGCAGCCCAAAAAGATTGTGTTCACTGCAGCCCAAAAAGATTGTGTTCACTGCAGCCCAAAAAGATTGTGTTCACTGCAGCTCACACACAGAAAAATGGATGTGGATCACTGACACCTGCCTATCTCCAATCCCACACCACACAGCAATATCGATTGTAGTTTGTAGAACACAGTTTCCCTAAAATTCAGCAGACTCTGTCCCTAACAGGATTGAGAAGAGATCGTAGATCAGGATTGAGTGCAGACCCCACCCCCCACACAGCAATATCGATTGTAGTTTGTAGAAGACACTGACCCTATATAATTCAGCAGACTCTATCCCTAAAATGCCTACAACTCGCCCTGCCTAAACACTCCGACCTGTCCCTCAATTCTATCCGGACACAAATGGTTTTTTCCTGCCTATCTTTCCCTAATCAGCAGCCAGCACGTTGATGTGTGCTCTGTCCCTGAATCTAAGCAGCATAATGACGCCGCTGCGGCTGCCTCGAACTTATAAAGACTTGGTCACATGCTTCAGACGGCCAATCACAGCTACTGAGACATTTGCAGGCATGGCTGGGATGGCTTAAGGCACACCAGTTAAACGATTGTTGATTGGCTGTTGAAAGCCCGCCATGAAAAGAGCGCCAAAGCATGCAAAACCCGGAAATAAAACGACCGAACACGGATTTTTACCCGAACATACAGTAAAGTGTCCGTGTCCGTGTTCGGGTACAAAAAATCCAATTATTCGGTACGAACACGAATAATACAGTCCGTGTTCGCTCAACACTAGTCATAAGCACTTATGAGGACAATATATCCAATCCTTGCTGTATTCCAGTTTGTTCCACAAGTAAAGTGTGGTCAGAGAGAACTAGGATGGGAAACAGTGAGCAGTACTGATGATCTTACACATGTGATTGTTGTATAGGGCTACACTATGGAAAGTGACTCATGTTCCCTATTCTGGTTCTTTTGACACTTGCTGGTCACACTTCTGAACTTGGCTTGACTGCAGATCCAAACTTGCTAAAAGACCTTTAGCATCTGACTGCGTAAAACTACAACAGAGAAGATCATGACCCTTCCTTTGCCAGGCAGGATTGTGCTGTATGGCAGCTATGTGTAAATCTCAGGACTGGATGTACAGAATTACATATCCGTTGGCAGCATTCATTTACACTATATTGTCAAAAGTATTGGGACACCTGCCTTTACACGCATTTGAACTTTAATGGCATCCCAGTCTTAGTCTGTAGGGTTCAATATTGAGCTGGCCACCCTTGGCACCTATAACAGCTTCAACTCTTCTGGGAAGGCTGTCCACAAGGTTTAGGAGTGTTTATATGGGAATGTTGGACCATTCTTCCAGAAGCGCATTTGTGAGGTCAGGCACTGATATGGATGAGAAGGCCTGGCTCTCAGGGTGGGACCACTCAATATTGATGCTTACGGACTAAGACTGGGATGCCATTAAAGTTCATGTACATGTAAAGGCAGGAGTCCCAATATGTTTGGTAGTATGTATATAACTGTATGCCTGGAGTTTAGCATGAACTACAGTAAATAGGAATGTATTGTTGTGAATAAATATATATAAAGCTTCATTCAAGCAATCTCAGCCCCAAACTGAAGTGAACTAGCTGCAGTTGCAGGACTATCAACATAAGGCCAATCAAAAGGCAAAGAATCTACATTTTGTTTTAAGTTCTACAATCTGTATATACAATAAAAATAAAAGAATCCCTAATGTATTTTGATGTAATCACTTTTCAATTCACAAGTGATATAAATTACTTACAAAGTGGATTTTCCTTGAAACTCTTACCTCTGTTTACTGAAACACGTTCTTCATTAGGTTAAGTTTTACATGATTTACTATTTAGGAATTGGCTGTTTTTGAAATAAAAGAATACAGTAAGGTGGTGAATATCCCTCATATCCCTATATAATCCCTTTTAACATTTTATTCAACAGAATCACTTCCTTTTTATTTTATACCATGTGTCATCTTTTTTTATTACCTTGTTATTTAACATCTAGTATTATTTTATTTTACATTTAGTATAAGTTACTTCTGTGTTTATATCAAAATATAAACGTTTGCTGAATACTTATCAATACCTATTTCTTAGTTTAAATAAAACGTGTTAAAAGTGATCTTATAACTTCAGAATAATAACTACAGAAATCTATAAGCAATAATCAAATAACTATGTGTTCCATAATATATCTAACAGTGTGGTTTGTATCACTGTGTGAACTTTTCAGTTTATAATGTTAATTGTAGAAAAACACAGCTTTTTTGCCCAAGTCATCATTTTATTTTGACACTTTATCGGACAGTGTTAATAATTTTGTCACAATTTATTTCACTTCTGTGACAGTATGTACCATTACTTGATCTTGAGTGGTCTGTGATTACAGTTGTTCAACCTTCATGGAAAGGACTAATAGTGCTTACCGAGTTTTCATGCTATGATTTGAGCTATTTAGATTCATTAGGTGACAGACTGCACATACACTAGAGAAAATATTGCTGTGTTGTGTGAAGTGTGCGTACACACGCATTAGGGGGTGACCTTGAAAATTATGTGTTGTTTTTGGTCTTTAATGAGAATATCTTTTACAAAAGAATAACATATTTACTGTATGTGATAATGCAATAAAAAAATACATATATAATAATCAAAGTGCACGTATAGCCAAAATGTTTTATTTTGTTTTGGAAAAAGTAGTGAGAGTCTTAAACCCCTGTCAATTTAATTTATACTATCTGTGTTTTATTGGAGAGATTTCCCTATACTTTCTGCCCTGATGATGTAAAAGTGAGAACAATCACTTTAGAGTGAGGGATAATCCCCTCTTTGGCAATTATTTCCACACTCTCACACCTGGTCTGGTGACAATTGTAAATTGCACTTTGTACATTTTGAATTTCCCTTCACTTTCTATCTCAGTGACAATGGTCATGAAGACAAAAAGAAAAGGTCAATTTCACTAGAGGGAACAGAAAGCAAAAAAACAAACAAACAAAAAACTTTAAAGGGGTTCTAACTCTCAGCCACACAAATAGCTTAGCCCATAAATACACTTTATCTGAAATATGTTTGAAAAACATCATGATTTAAAGTCTATCAATGAGAACCTAAGTCATTAAGATGCAAAATTAAAACAAACAAAAAAAAACACAAAAAGAATAAGATGCAAAGCATTTTTTTAAATCGTAATTTTTATTGAAGTGTAAGCATTTACAGTAGTTAAATTTTCAATAGTAATACATGCATTGAAGTAAGGATTTACAATAGCATCAATGTAGAAGATAGCATGTTATTATCTTGTAACATCATAATATACACATTAAAATGTGAAACAGAAAAGTAAAAAGTAGTATAGATCGGGGGTCAGCAACCTGTAGATCGCGATCTACCAGTAGATAGCGGCCAGGTCTAGCTTACCTGCCATTGCAGAGCATCAGAGTACAATGCATAGGGACTACCTGTAAAGTTGGACCTGTAGTATAGAGCAAAAGCCACATAAGTTGATGCTTTCACTGTAGTTCTGGCGGAGTGATACCAACTGCACTCCATATCTTATCCCAACCAGTGTTCTCCAGAGTGGTGCCAGCAGCAGGAAAAAAAAGTTATTGGCAAACATCTGGCTAGTGGCTGAATGTTCTTAACTTCTTTACGACCACCCGCCGCAAATGTACTATGGCAGGCAGCCACTCCAGCGCAAACCGCCGTAACTTTATGGCGGTCGCGAGCAGGAGGCTGTGGGGTGAGCAAACGCCGGCGGCGGCGCGCTCCCACCCCTGCTCGTCAGCGGGGAAGTCAATGCAGTGGGCAGGTGGCCGTGATTTTTTTCTGCCCCCATTAACAAGGTTTTTTCTGCCCCCATGGGGACAAGGTGCTTTGGGGAGCCTACCTGTAACTGGGTTGTCAAAGTTTGTGTCTCCTTGAGCTGCAATTCACGGTAAAGAAATGTTATGCCTTCAGAGGCATTTCCTAATTTCACTTAAAGTGGTTGTAAACCGCTGGGTGCCTTTTTTTTTCAGACCTGCAAGGTAAAGCCATAATGTGCTAGTATGCATTGCACACTAGCACATTATGGGAAACCAGTGGCGGAGCTAGACTTTTAAAACAGCGGTGGCAAAGGGGTGGCAAGGTATTATTTTGGGGGGTCAATATACATGCGTGTGTGTATATATATATATATATATATATATATATATATATATATATATATATATATACACACACAAACACACACACACATGCTTTTATAAATAAATGTAAACAAACATCCTAAGCGGTATTAAAACCTTTTTAATTAAAAACATTTTTAATTAAATAAACAATTATCAAAGTAAACATTATTCTTTTAAGGCCGCACACCGATCACAGGGCTCTGCTCTAAAGGGGATCTATGGGGACCCTGCTCTAAAGGGGGATCTATGGCATAGATCCCCTTTAGAGCAGGATCCCCATATATCCCCCTTTAGGGCAGGCTAGGGCAGGTCCCCCATAGATCCTCCTTTACAGCAGGCCAGGGTGAGGTGAGGTCCCCTATATAGATGCCCCCTTACAGCAGGCCAGGGTCCTCCCCCAGACAGTCCCTCTCAGTCTCCGCACTGACAGGATTGGGTTCGGGAGCTGAGCAGCCAGGGGCAGAGAGCAGCAGACACAGCGGCGGCGGCCATGGCAGAAGCACTGCATGGGGGTGATTAGGGTGTGCCTAGGCACACCCCGTGCGCATGCCTATGAGTAGGGCTGCACAATATTTCCCCCCATCAATGTAGTGAACAGCATGCCCCCCCCATCAATTGACAATGTAGTAACCAGCGTACCAACCCATCAATGTAGTGACCAGCGTACCAACCCATCAATGTAGTGACCGCCAGCGTACCAACCCATCAATGTAGTGACCGCCAGCGTACCAACCATCAATGTAGTGACCGCCAGCGTACCAACCATCAATGTAGTGACCACCAGCGTACCAACCCATCAATGTAGTGACCACCAGCGTACCAACCCATCAATGTAGTGACCAGCGTACCAACCCATCAATGTAGTGACCGCCAGCGTACCAACCCATCAATGTAGTGACCGCCAGCGTACCAACCCATCAATGTAGTGACCGCCAGCGTACCAACCATCAATGTAGTGACCACCAGCGTACCAACCCATCAATGTAGTGACCGCCAGCGTACCAACCCATCAATGTAGTGACCACCAGCGTACCAACCCATCAATGTAGTGACCGCCAGCGTACCAACCATCAATGTAGTGACCACCAGCGTACCAACCCATCAATGTAGTGACCTCCAGCGTACCAACCATCAATGTAGTGACCACCAGTGTACCAACCCATCAATGTAGTGACCACCAGCGTACCAACCCATCAATGTAGTGACCACCAGCGTACCAACCATCAATGTAGTGACCACCAGCGTACCAACCCATCAATGTAGTGACCACCAGCGTACCAACCCATCAATGTAGTGACCAGCGTACCAACCCATCAATGTAGTGACCACCAGCGTACCAACCCATCAATGTAGTGACCAGCATGATTGCCAACCTATCAATGTAGTGACCAGCATGATTGCCAACCTATCAATGTAGTGACCAGCGTGCCGTGCCCCCTTCAATCATGCAGAGACCAGAGAGAGAGACTTACCTAAGGTTACAGGTAGAAGAAGTGAACGAGAGGGCCCCTGTGTAGCTAGTTCTCTGTGACTGTCTGTGACTGAGCGCGGTGAGCAGCAGTGGCGCCGTGATTCGCTGCACAGCTAACCAATCACGCGTGCCTGCACACCTGATTGGTTCGCTGTGCCGCTACTCACCGTGAGTAGCGGCACAGCGAAGCAATCAGGTGTGCAGGCACGCGTGATTGGTTAGCTGTGCAGCGAATCACGGCGCCGCTCCTGCTCAGCTCACCGCGCTCAGTCACAGTCACAGAGAACAAGCTACACAGGTGCCCTCTCGTTCAGGTTCGGCTATGCTATGTAATGTTATAAGCATAAGCGAGCGTGAGCGGCAGGGGCGTTGCTAGGTGGTAAAAAGACCACTCTCGTGACCAAGCAAACGAGCCAAAAACAATCACATCCACCTGGACGGATGACACGAGCGATGGATGTGCTACTAAGATGTGAGTGCAATATTATTAAATGTGGATGTGAATAAAGTTGTTTAGATGTTATCACACTAGTGGAGCTCTTTTTTCTTCCACATGATTTGGAGCACTGTGAGATCACCCATCATTTTGGCTACCCAGGATCTGTCCAGGTGGATGTGATTGTTTTTTGGCTCGTTTGCTTGGTCACGAGAGTGGCTAAGCCAGTAGTGTTGGTGAGTTTGCACTTTTGCTCCCCCTCTGAGCACGGTGGTGGCATGCATTGGTGATCCAGTACTACATCTGCACGTTTAGTCATCATCCCAGGACTCTTTAGCAGTTATGGACTTTTAAGCTAATTCTGCTGTTTTGGTGGATTTTATTTATTTTATAATTTATTTTATGATATTTTAATGACAAGCTTTGTTCATATGAGAGACTTATGTGGGCAGATTATGCTATAGACTGTGAGTTTATACATATGTGTATGCATTCCTGGTGGTGAGAGGAGGGGGGTAGTGAGAGAGAGGGGGGAGGGGTGGTGGTGAGAGGGGGGGGGGTAGTAGTGAGAGAGAAGGGGTGGTAGTGGGGGGGGTAGTAGTGAGAGAGGGGGGAAGAGCCAGTAACACTTACCAAGTCCAGGAACCGGCGCTGACACCATCCATCCATCCTGCGGCTGAATCCTTCCTGCCCCATCCAGCTTCAGTCAGTTTCTCTCTCTGATTGCAGGGAGGTCGGTGCAGGGCTGGCCCAAGATATTATGCTACCTGGGTCCAAGAATTTGATGCTGCCCCCCCCCCCCAAAAAAAAAAAAAAAACAAGCCCACCAAAAGGCCCCCACATCCATTATTTTATATCATGGAAACTAAAATAAATTTATCAGGAAGCAACCCTACTTCACATCAGGAGTCCCCCCTTAACATCAGGAGCTCCAAACTTAGCATGCCTACATCACCTCCTGTCTCCAGCATCTTCTGTCTCCATCACCTCCTGTCTGCATCCCTCCATCACCTCCTTCACCCATCACCTGTCTCCATCAATCTATCCAATTGTCCATCCTACCATCTCTCTGTTGTAGGTCCCTCCAACCTCTTCACCCTCCATCACTCTCATCCCTCTGTTACTCTATCCCTCCCTCCATAACTCCATCACAACATCCTTTTAGCTCTTACTCCATCCCTCCACCATACCATCCATCCAATAATCCTTGTGCCCCATTTCCCTCCACCCTTTCTATTCTCCATTACTTTCATCCGTATATTATTCTGTCTCCTTCACCCCATCCCTCTATCCCTTTCTCCATCACCCCATCCCTCTATCCTTCGCTCCATCACTCACAAATACTTTAACCAGCACTTTTCATCTAACAATCAGCCTGATCTGTCATATTGCTGCTGCCTCCCCTCACCTGGCATGCTTGGATTTGTAGTGCCCCAGACACATGAGGTGGTCATACAGGAGAGGAGAATGTGCCTGTGTACTGGACTGGTTAGCAGGTAGTGGGAAGGGACTCTAGGGAGGTGTAATAGAGATTTGGGGAGATCTTAGAAAACCTCTTCTCTTCAGAAGCAGAGCAGACACACAAAACAAAAAAACGATCTTAAAAGCATCAGTGGAGTCTGCTACAGAGAGGCCCCCCTCCTCCCCCTCTTCCCCCTCTTCCTGCCCACTAAGACAAGCCACCGACATCACTACTACATTCAGCCCAGAGGCAGCTTACCTTCTGCTAGGCTGAACTTCATCCTCCAGTGCAGGCTCCTCTCCTCCCCCTCCCGGCATCTGCTGTGATGAAATCAAAAGAGGCGCGCTGGGCAAGGGGGAGGGAACAAATAGCAGCAGAAGCACTCAGAATGTTCATTCATTGGAGACTCTCAGCCAGCTCCAGAACTGGGTGGGTGGAGCCAATTTCAGGTGCGGAGGATGAAATGAAAATCCTCCTGGCTCTGAATGCTGGGGGAGGATGGGAAGCTCTGTGTGCCACTGCCCATACAGCAGCTACAATTGGTCCCGCCCCCTGCCACCTTCCTTCCCAGCCAGCTTCTGTTTCTCCACGGAGCAAGGGGGCGGAGCCCCGGCCCCCGCATACGGCCCCGCCCACACCCGACATCAATGCCTACATTTGACAGCTGCAATCACTCTCCTTGCAGCTGCCCCCTCCGAATCACCCACTTATCACTGTCTTTAATGCTAAAGTGCTGATATGTAGCCCCGAGTTCCCGGCCAAACCCCCCTGCTGAGGCCACTGGTGAGCGGGGTGGCAACTGGGGTGGCAAGGATTTCATCTGGGGTGGCAATTGCCACCCCAGCTAGCCCTCTGGCTCCGCCACTGTGGGAAACGTACCTAAAAACTAAGCATTCCAGCGATGTAATGTCATCACTAGAGGCCGCTTACATCTTCATCCATCTTTCTTCCGGGTCCGCGGACTCTGGCTGTGTGACTGGCCGCAGATGTCCTTCCCGCGCATGCACTGGGGGTATGCATTGCACACTAGCACATTATGAGAAACGTACCTAAAAACTAAGCATTCCAGCAATGCAATGTCATCAATAGAGGCCGCTTACATCTTTATCCGTCTTTCTTCTGGGTCCACGGACTCTGGCTGTGTGACTGGCCGCAGATGTCCTTCCCGCGCATGCACTGGGGAGCTGCTGTTTATGGTACAAGATTCTGAAGGAATGGCTCGGGTGGCTGTTCCTTCATAGTGCAAGGGCTGATGATGTCATTGGCTGCATATTAAGTAAATATCCTCTAAACTGTGAAAGCTTAGGAGACATTTACAGTACCTATAGGTAAGCCCTATTATAGGTTCAAGTACAAGATTTAGGTTTACAACCAATTTAACCTCTTCACGACACAGGGTAAAACAATTTCTAATGCCTGAACACAGTTTTGCAGCTTTGACATGTGTTAGTAATACTGTACATATCATTGCAACTACTTAATAACTAGTGTATCCAGGTGAGTAATACCTTGTTTTTTTCACAACAAATTAAATTTTTATTTGGTGGTAAATGGTAACGGATATCGCTAAAGCACATTTATATTTTTTTTACATAAAACACACTGACCCTTGCTCACACTGATACTAAATTAGAAAAATGCTTCTTTATCCCTCCTAAAACATACTGATCCTAACTAGTGATGTCGCGAACATAAAATTCGCTGTTCGCGAACACCGAGCGCGAACATCGGCGAATGTTCGCGAACCGGCGAACATTGCGAACCGCCATAGACTTTAATAGGCAGGCGAATTTTAAAACCCACAGGGACTCTTTCTGGCCACAATAGTAATGGAAAAGTTGTTTCAAGGGGACAAACACCTGGATTGTGGCATGCCGGAGAGGGATCACACAAAAAAAAGTTCTTAAAAATTGTAATTTTTTGATAGAGAGACAATTATTGGAAAAATTAAAAAAAATAAAAATAAAAAATTTCTTTGGATTTAGCATCTGGGGGGTCTAAAAAGTGTACCTGTGAAGTTTCAGCTCTGTAGCATGTCCAGAACCAGAAGAAAATACGAATTAGGGTTAGGGCTAGGGTTAGGGTTAGGGTTAGGGTTAGGGCTAGGGTTAGGGTTAGGTTTAGGGTTAGGGTTATTTTTATGGCTAGGCTTGGAGGGTTAGGGTTAAGGTTAGAGGGTTAGGGTTATGGTTAGAGGGTTAGGTTTAGTGTTAGGGGCTAGGGTTAGGGTTACGGTGAGATACTTAGGGTTAGAGTTAGTAGCCCTACCCCTACCCCTCTAACTCTAACCCTAAGCACTAAAAATAACCCTAACCTTAGCCCTGACCCTAACCCTAGCCCTAACCCTAACCCTAACCCTAGCCCTAACCCTGATTCTATTTTTTTTTTCTGATTCTGGACATGTATATATATATATATATATCCAAAAAAAACCTCAAATACCAGCCCTAGGAAGGGCTTTTTGGGGTGCTGTCCTTACAGCAGGAGTGTACCAAGAACACTGGCTAACAAGACCGGGAACACTGACTAACTGTCCCCAGCTATAACAGCAGCAGCAGCAGCACTTTCCCTGCTCTCAGTAACACAGAAATGATCTAAAATGGATGCTGCCCTTGCTTATTTATAGGAGGTGGGAGGGAGGTATGCTGATTGGCCTGGAATGTGTCTGCTGACTGTGATGTTCAGGGTCAAAGTTTGCCTCAATGATGATGTATAGGAGGCGGACCGAACATCGCATATGTTCGCCCGCAGCGGCGAACGCGAACGTTCGAAGTTCGCCGGCGAACAGTTCGGTACATCTCTAATCCTAACCCTTGACCTTTGCCCTTGACTTTTGACTGTGTCAATGAGTTTTGTCTCTAGCCTTGACTCTAGATATAACTCTGACACAGACCTAGTTCAAATCCTGATCTAGTTATTTTATCTTTATTTTTTTATTACTTTTGTTTACATGTATGTTGCTTAGTTTACATTTTTGTTGTTTAGCAAGGAGTAAAAGGTACAATGTATTCTTTTCTTTATTCATAAAGAGAAAACAGCAAGGGGTGAGCTGTATGGTGACTGATCACTGTGATAGCCAAACAGAGGCTATGCCAGCAATCAGGTCATCAGGACCCTGGTTACCGATCATTAGTATTAGACCTGGAGGTCTAGGTGAGACCTGAATCTTTTTGCTGGAAGTGTGCTAAGCAGCATGCTCTCAGCACAAACACAATGGTGCATATACACTGTATGTGGCTCCATGGAAGATGAGCCACTTCCGTGAGGCCACGTATATGTGTACGCTCATCGGGTAGGAGTAACTTAACTTCTTAACTTTGATATATTTAGCTTGTTGACTCTAAAACTTGGAGGAAAAATCAGGAAACAGATAGTTTAGACTCCAACATTTCTAGATCTTTAACCACTTTACCACTAGAGGATTTTGCTGTCTTACGTCTGAGAAACTTTTTGCGATTCGGCACTGTGCGAATTTAACTGACAATTGCGCGGTCGTGCGACACCATACCCAAACAAAATTTACGTCCTTTTTTCTCCACAAAAAGAGCTTTCTTTTGGTGGTATTTGATCACCTGTGCAATTTTTACTTTTTGCGCTATAAACAAAAAAAGAGCGTAAATTTTGAAAAAATAACAATATTTTTCACATTTTTTTATATGAAATTCCCCCCCAAAAAATGTAAAAATCTAAATTTTTTTAAATTTTTGGCCAATTTGTTTTCTGCTACCTATGTTTGGTACAAAAAAACACAATAAGCGTATTTTGATTGGTTTGCGCAAAAGTTATTGCGTTTACTAACTAAGGGAAAGATTTCTGTCATTTTTGGTGGGTTTTTTTTAACGAGTAATGGCGGCAATTTTTTTTGCGGGACTGCGGCATTGTGGCAGACAGATCGGACTCTTAACTGACATTTTTGACACTTTTGGGGGTACCATTGACATTACTACAGTAATCAGTGCTATATATTGTGACAGGAAGTCAGGTAAATCTGGGAATGTAGTCACTGAGAGGAGACACATTCCCACCTGCTTTGAAAAGTTCACTGATACTATAGGGTGTTGGCTGCAAAAAGAGCCAGCAGGAAGTTGAAAACCATTCAGCTGTTCAGAATGAGGAGATCAAGGCCTCTATAATTTGTCCAGAGAAAATCTATTGAGTGCTGCCTCCTGTCGCCGTGTGGGCTGGGAGAGGAAGGCAGACATACGTGTACCTCCCGACGCCGTGTGGGCATGGGAGAAGGACTGCTGCCTCCTGTCGCCGTGTGGGCTGGGAGAGGGGGACAGTCGGATGTGTGCCTCCCGACAAGCTGGTGAGCATGGGAGAAGACCCCCTACAGCGATGTGAAGCTAAGGAGGGTAACCACGAGTGAAGACGTCTCAAAGGTGAGAAGACAAAGTGTTCCATGTGAAGAGTGTGAAGAGTAAAGGGACCTGTTAAATGAACTGTGTTCAATGTGAAGAATCTGAAGAGTAAAGGATCCTGTTATAAATGAACATGTGCTGTGTGAAAGAAAACAAAGGGACATGTTCAATGGACAATGTTTGTGCTGTGTGAAAAGCAAACAAATGGACATTTGAGTGTCTGCTGTAGGATCAGCAGTGTCGGCCCAACAGTAGGTTGGAAAGACTTCTTAGGTAGGTTCCAGCGTGAGAAGGTAGCCGCCCACAGAGGCAAGGATTTATTTTGTCTTTTATTTTATTTTGGCTGTTTTGATGCTTGCAATTGTGTTAAGTAAATTGCATGAATAAATCAGTCTTGTTTTCAACCTCTAATCGGCTATCTCTCTGTGAAAACGCACCCCCAAAGGGGTCACCCATACGCCTACCACCGAGCTAATCCCTTACATATGGTGGAGGTATGCAGTGGACATAAGCAGAGATCCCTGCAAGGAAGTGCAAATGTTTGATGAACTTTGTCTGGTGCATGAGATTGCACAATCTATGTGTGCAGGAGAGAAGATCCTGACAGAAAAAAAAAAAAAAAAGTGTTTTAAAGAGACAGGGGTCTCAAAATTTTTTGATGAACTTTGTTGTGTCTGGTGCAAGTGACTGCACAAACTGTGTGCGCAGGAAAAGAGATCTTGCAAGAGAGAGAAAAACTACATGTGTTAAAGAGACAGTGGTCTGAAAATTGTTTTCTGGACTGTGAAAAATTTGTTTGTGGAGTTATTGAAGATGGGGCGGTCCAAACGCCTGAAAAATGCAAAGATAGATGAAATGAGAGACCGGATTCTATGGATGGAGGGGATGTTACCGTCTGAACCAGCCCCATCCATACCTAAAGAGAGTCTACTAAAGAGGAAGGTTGTTGTCCCTAGCAACACTGATGAAACCGCTATGGAGACGCAGTGTGCTCAGATGAAAAGTAAACTCAAAATGGAGGAGATGTTGAAACATCTGATTATATCAAATGCAGCTCAACAGCAAGCAAATGCAGCTCAACAGCAGGCAAATGCGGATTTTCAGCAGAGCTTTGCAGCTCAACAAAAGGCTCATCAAGAGAGCATGGCAGGCTGGAAACAGAGACGCCAGCAGCCAATGGAGGCCATCGGTTTGGAGGAAACCGAGTATGTGTGCAGGGCTGAGTTGGATGCCTTGCAACGGAAAATGGAAGAAAAGGAACAAGCCTTGGAATTGCTTAAAATGGAGCATAGAAACTTGCAGGAAATGAATGAACTACTCAAGTCTCATGTGTTACAGTGGGAAGAATCCACTGCTCTTCTTTTGGTCGAGTTGCAAAAATGTCAAGACACTATAAAGGAGAAAGATACCATCCTCATGGAAAAGGAAATTGAAATTCAGACTTTGCAGAAGCAAAGTATGTGTGACATGTTGGAGTTGCGTAATCAGCTGGAAAAAAGTCTTCAGTGTTTGGAAGTTACAAAAATAGACCTGCAGGAGTCGCAGGAACAGAATGTCGCTCTGAAAACGACATTGTCTCTCAGTGACAACGAGAAAAGTGAAAGAGAGGCTAAATTACTGAGTACTGTGTATGAGCTCACTACTTTGAGCAATGTGGTAGATGAATGGCGTGCGGACTGTGAAAGTTGGAAAGGGGAAGCCCAACGTGTCCAGCAGCAGTTAAAGGAGAAAGAAGCCTGTGTGGCAGAATTACATTCTTATTCCCAGATGCTAGCCAATGAGGTGAAGGCTCTTATGCAGGGAAAAGGAGATTGTGAACATAAGAGGGAAAAAGTAGAGGCACAGCTTCTGGAATCGCAAGTCAAGGTGTCAGAAGGTGACCGATTGTGTGCTAAACTGTCAGAGAAGGCAAACCGACTGCAGGTTGAGTTGGACAATGTTACAAATCAGCTTTCTCAAGCAGACAGCAAATCTAGAGAAATTGCGGAAGATTTTTCTATCTTGGAATCGCAGCTGCAAGACACGCAGGAACTCTTACAGGAAGAGAGGTGTCAAAGGCTGAGTTTTAGCACAAAGCTCAAACAAATGGAAGATGAGAAAAATGGCTTCCTGGAACAATTAAAAGAGGAGGCGGAAGCAAAGAAAAACCTATCAGAGCAAGTCGCAACATTGCAAGCTCAGATAGCGGATATGAAAAAACGCATGGAAGAAAGCGTTGGTTCATTACAATGTGTTGAAGATGTGAAAAAGAAGTTTGATCAGATGCTTGGTGAAGAGAAGACTGTGTCTGCAAAATATGCAGAAGAACGCGCACGTGCAGAAACGAAGGTGCGTGATAAAGAGAGCAAAGCCCTGTTCTTGGCTCGCTCTTTGGAGGAAGCTCTAGAGTGTAAGGTTGAACTAGAAAGAGTTAACCAACAGCTGTGTACAGAAATGGAAGATTTGGTCAGCTCCAAGAATGATGTTGTGAAAAGCGTTCAGGAGCTAGAAAAGTCTAAGCGAGCCTTAGAACAGCAAGTAGAAGAGATGAAGATTCCGTTGCAGGAACTGGAAGAGGAATTCCAGGCAACAGAGGATCTGTCCCAAAGAGGGGATAGTGTGCCTGATGCAGTTTTTAAAAGGATCAGTGTTTTGGGGTCTGTCCTGAGTGAGCCTCAGAAATGTGATGACACGTGGCTTGAATCACCCCTGTGGAATAAACCGTTCCTTCAAAAACTTCAGCAAACAAAGGAGCTGTGTAAGAAATGTGATGTTTTCTCAGTTCAGGCTGAAAACCTAGTGGAGAAAACTAAAGCGGAGAAAACTAAAGCAAGTGATATAAATCTGGGAGAAAAAAGCAAACGCCACCTAGTGGAGAAAACTAAGGCTGTTGGTGAAAACGTGAAGCAAATGAATAAGTGCCTTTCAGGGAATATTTCCAAAATGGAACTGGTGAAAGACAGGTGGCAGAAATTTGATCGTGATCTTGAGATACATTCCATGTGGAATTCAGATAGAGAAAAGGAACTAGGTGACCTTGAGCGGTCAAATAGTTCAGCAGAAAGTGCATTGAAGAAACCTGTAAAAGAATGTGTTGCAGTTCCATGCTTCTTCACTAATGCAGAGAGGAGGTCTATAATGGATACCACCCAGATCGCTGGGTTCAACTGTGTTGTTGCCTTTAACCCCTATGTTGGTGGAAGGAAAGTTGATGATGTTCTGGTTGGCTACTTCTGTGAAGAGTTTGGCAAGAAATATAAACTGAATATCAAATCAAATAGTAGGCCTTTACTGCGACTCGCTCAGGAGGGCGAAAAGTTTAAGAAGTTGATGAGTGCAAATGCTTCAGATCTGCCTATGAATATGAAATGTTTGAATGATATTGATATCTCTGGGAAAAGGAACAGGGGTCACTTTGAAGAAATGTGTGACAGCCTGTTGTCTCAATTGGAAAATCCTCTGCACAGCATCTTAGAGCAAGCAAAGCTCAAGAAGGAAGATCATTCCCTTTTACAACAAAAAGTCAATGATTGTGTACAGCTGTATGGAGAGGCAACTCAAGTCACAGAGGGATGTCAAGAGTCCCTACTTGGAACAAAGCTTAGTGAAGCAAAGGTTCTCAAAGTTTTGTGGAAAACATTTATGGATTGCAGAGAGAGGCGTCTTAAGAATGTTGAAGACATTAAGACTAGCCCAATTGAGTTGCCTATGGATCACGGTCCTCCATGGTGGATTGGACAGACGGTTATGAGGGACAAGCTGTCTGACATTTATGAGAAAGCTGTCAATGAAGATGACAGAAACGAGAAGGAGCAAAATTATGCCAAAAATGCAGTTGAAGAATGTGTATATGAGATGAGAGACAAACTGTGTGGCATTTATGAGAAATCTGTCAGTGAAGATGACAGAAACAGTTTCATCCGGAAGCTTGAGGATAATAGGAGGCTTATCAGTGAGTCAGCAGTGCCTGACACATGCGTGCCTGGAAATATGTGTCCCAACCCTAGGGTTGAAACAAGAGGGGGGGGTATGTGACAGGAAGTCAGGTAAATCTGGGAATGTAGTCACTGAGAGGAGACACATTCCCACCTGCTTTAAATAGTTCACTGATACTATAGGGTGTTGGCTGCAAAAAGAGCCAGCAGGAAGTTGAAAACCATTCAGCTGTTCAGAATGAGGAGATCAAGGCCTCTATAATTTGTCCAGAGAAAATCTATTGAGTGCTGCCTCCTGTCGCCGTGTGGGCTGGGAGAGGAAGGCAGACATACGTGTACCTCCCGACGCCGTGTGGGCATGGGAGAAGGACTGCTGCCTCCTGTCGCCGTGTGGGCTGGGAGAGGGGGACAGTCGGATGTGTGCCTCCCGACAAGCTGGTGAGCATGGGAGAAGACCCCCTACAGCGATGTGAAGCTAAGGAGGGTAACCACGAGTGAAGACGTCTCAAAGGTGAGAAGACAAAGTGTTCCATGTGAAGAGTGTGAAGAGTAAAGGGACCTGTTAAATGAACTGTGTTCAATGTGAAGAATCTGAAGAGTAAAGGATCCTGTTATAAATGAACATGTGCTGTGTGAAAGAAAACAAAGGGACATGTTCAATGGACAATGTTTGTGCTGTGTGAAAAGCAAACAAATGGACATTTGAGTGTCTGCTGTAGGATCAGCAGTGTCGGCCCAACAGTAGGTTGGAAAGACTTCTTAGGTAGGTTCCAGCGTGAGAAGGTAGCCGCCCACAGAGGCAAGGATTTATTTTGTCTTTTATTTTATTTTGGCTGTTTTGATGCTTGCAATTGTGTTAAGTAAATTGCATGAATAAATCAGTCTTGTTTTCAACCTCTAATCGGCTATCTCTCTGTGAAAACGCACCCCCAAAGGGGTCACCCATACGCCTACCACCGAGCTAATCCCTTACAATATATATATGCACTGTTACTGTAAAAATGACACTGGCAGGGAAGGGGTTAATTTTATTGGAGAGGGAGGGGTTAATGAATGCCTGGTGCTTACTAACGTGTGTGGGGGGAGGTGACTGTGTGACACAAGGACAGATCCAGGGTTCAGCTATGCTGAACCCTGCAATCTGACCCTGCCTGTCACTTAGGAGATCTGCTCGCTTGTGTTTACACAAGCAGGCGGATCTCCACACTCGATTCCCCGACGATCGGGGAAGAGCAGCGGCGATTGCCACTGCTCCTCCCCTGGCCCGACTCCCGCTGTTAATGAACACAGCGGGAGCGAGCCTCCGGCGGCGCGTGCGCGCCGCCGAGAAAGGGGAGTGTCTGGCGATGTAGGTCTACGTCGCCAGACGATAACCAACCACTTTGCCGCAGTAGTGCTCAAGTGAGCAGACGGCAAGTGGTTAAACCACTTGAGCTCCAGAAGGTTTTACCCCCTTTATGACCAGGCCATTTTTTGCTATCTAGCATTGTGCTACTTTAACTGGTAATCGTATAGCCATGCAATGTTGTATCCAAACTAAATTTAGGTAATTTTTTTCACACAAATATAGCTTTCTATGGTGGTATTTGATCGCCACTGGGCTATTTGTATTATATAAATAAAAAAGACAGAACATTTTGAAAAAAATACATATTTTTTACTTTCTGCTATAAAACATATCCAATAAAAAAAATGTCTTCATGAATTTAGGTCAAAGTGTATTTTGCTACATGCCTTTGGTAAAAAAAAAATATCCCAATAGGTTTATATTGACTGGTTTGCATGAAAGTTATAGCATATACAAACTATGGTATATATACTGAAATTTGTATTTATTTTCTACACAAGAAACACATTTATCCAGAGGTTTAGTTCACCTGCACCACATCCCTGCACACTAGAACAAAATATTTGCTCCCGTAGGAGCTGGGATTTTTAAGGTGCCAATAATATACTCCAAAAACTAAGATACAATTACAAAGTTTAATTTAAATGTATTAAAAGTATATACACCATAGCAATTAAAACACACAAACATGAAAGATACATTAAAAATTATTCAAACATATTGATTTGTAAACTGGTTCATTATGATGTGAAGGTGATAATCCCAACATGTTTTGCTAAAATTAGCTTCCTCAGGGGACATTGTAATATCACGCCTAAAAAGAGGGACAATAATCAGCAATACAATATTTGATAGTCATTTCAAAACAGAAGATCATATAGATTTGCAAGTTTATATTAACCACTTCAGCCCCAAAAGGTTTTACCCCTTAATGACCAGCCCATTTTTTGCAATTCGGCACTGCGTAACTTTAATAGAAAATTGCGCGGTCGTGCAATGCTGTACCCAAATACAATTGATGTCCTTTTTTCCCACAAAGAGAGCTTTCTTTTGGTTGTATTTGATCACCTCTGCGGTTTTTAGATTTTGCTCTATAAACAAAAAAAAAAAAGTGACAATTTTGAAAAAAACACCATATTTTTTACTTTATGCTATAAAACATTCCCAATAAAAAAATGTTAAGAATTATTTTTTTTTATCAGTTTAGGCAAATTTGTATTCTGCTGCATATTTTTGGTAAAAAAAAATCCCAAAAAGCATATATTAATTGGTTTGCGCAAAAGTTATAGCGTTTACAAACTACGGGATAGATTTTTGGACTTTTTATTAATTTTTTTGTTAGTAATGGCGGTGATCAGCGATTTTTAGCGGAACTGCGACATTGCGGCAGACAGATCAGACCCCTAACTGACATTTTTGACACTTTTTGGGGCCCAGTGACACAAATACAGTAATCAGTGCTAAATAATGTGCACTGTTACTGTATAAATGACACTGGCAAGGAAAGAATTAGTACTGGGGGTGATCAAAGGGGTTAAATGTATGCCTAAAGTGTTTGCTCTCTGTGTGGGGGATGGTTCTGTGACAGGCACAGAGAGATTGCAGTTTCAGCTTAGCTTTCCCTGCCTATCTGACAGAAGATCTGCCTGCTTTGTTTACATAACGGTCTTCTCTTGGTTTCTCCAATGATCGATGGAGGGCAGCAGCAATCGCTGCCGCTCCTTCCATGCCGCCAAAGCCATGTGCACAAAGTCACATAGTACTACGTGACTGAGCACAGCCGAGCCGCCCTGCCGTAGTAATATTATGGCGGGCGGTTGGCAAGTGGGTAATAAATGCATAAATGATCCATATTAATAGCAATATTATATGCAAAACATTCATCAAACACATAAGTGTGTATAAATATATAAATCTATAGGTATTCGTCTATCATATATGATGCTTCATCTATTAGAATTCGCACTTGGTCTCTTACCAATATATGTTTCGAACCAAGGATAATTGTCCAAATTTCCACTGTTTATAGGGAAAGGAACGGTTGAGAACCATACACAAATTATAAAGAGCAGGAATCCACCAGAAAATTGCAGGGTACAACTCCTGTATATTGGCTGCAGGAGGAATGGGTCTGCTTGTTATCAGAGAACAAGTCAGTAAAACTGCTAAGACCTATAAAAAAAATGAATAAACTTCACAGTGCCTTATCAAAAAAAAACCTTTTCAAAGCTATAAGAGATATAATTCTAGAAAAACAAGCAAAAGCAACACCAAAAAATAATCAGTCTTACTTGGAAATGGCTCTCATTGGTGATTGCAAATTGTATCCATATGAGATCCCCTCTGAGGTTTTGGAGGCTCTGGAGCTCCACTTCAGAGTATGTTTACTAACTAACAAACAGAAAACCAAAAACCAAAAGAAAACGCCAATAGTGATATAACATACTGCTACGGATGTATCTGAAGAGCGTGAGCTCCGATGTGGCATGTACGGATCCAGTGCCGGTCTGAAATACAGACAGGGCCAGCTTACTTTTACATTCCTCCCGCCACGCCCAGTGTGTGACACTGTAGCGTGATGCGTACATGAAAGACCCACCCTCTCCTTCCCCTAACATAGTGACTCGTTACACAGATAGAAGATATACATGAATGACGGCCGTGCATGCGCATAACAGGGCGCAATCCACAACAACCGCAGGGCAATCGAGCCAAAACCAGGGTCACAGAACTCCTACCCGTGCAAAAAACTAAAAAGAAAATAAATCATAAATATTTATTTATAAATCATAAATATTTTTTTTTAAAGTAGTGATGTCGGTGATCAGCGACTTATAGTCAGACTGTGATGCGGCAGGCAGCAGACAATCTCACACTAACTGACAGTGGGTGGGAACTGACTAATGGACACTGACATCACCAATAACACTAATACAGGGAACAGTGATAATACTATACACTGTCACTGTACTAATGACACTGGCTGGGAAGGCGTTAACATCTCAGGGTAATCAAGGGTTAAGTGTTATTACTTTTTACTAAAAAACTTTTTGTTCCTTCTCCTTGATTGGCTACTATGCACAGCTAATCTAAAAAGTCATCTGTCAGAGCTTAGGTGGTTTGGATACAAACACAAAAAAAGAAAATAAAATATATACACAGTGGGGATCGAAAGTTTGGGCACCCCAGGTAAGAATTTGTATTAATGTTCATAAAGAAGCCAAGGAAAGATGGAAAAATCTCCAAAAGGCATCAGATTACAGATTAGACATTCTTATAATATGTCAACAAAAGTTAGATTTTATTTCCATCATTTAAAATGGCATCTGCAAAAGTTTGGGCACCCTGCAGAGTTAATATCTTGTACTGCCCCCTTTGGCAAGTATCGCAGCTTGTAAACGCTTTTTGTAGCCAGTAGAGAGTCTTTCAATTCTTGTTTGATGTATCTTTGCCCATTCTTCCTTACAAAAGTCTTCCAGCTCTTCCAGATTTCTGGGCTGTCTGTCACAAACTGCTCTTTTAAGGTCTATCCATAGATTTTCAATTATGTTGAGGTCAGGAGATTGTGAAGGCCATGGCAAAACCTTCAGTTTACACCTCTTGATGTAATCCCCTGTGGATTTTGAGGTGTGTGTAGGATCATTATCCATTTGTAAAAGCCATCCTCTCTTTAACTTCAGCTTTTTCACAGATAGCATCAAGTTACCATCCAAAATGTGCTGAAATTTTATTGAATCCATTTTTCCTTCTACTTTTGAGATGTTCCCTGTGCCACTGGCTGCAATACAACTCCAAAGCATGATTGATCCACCCCCATGCTTAACAGTTGGACAGAGGTTCTTTTCATTAAATTCTGTGCCCCTACTTCTCCAAACGTACCTTTGCTCATTCCGGCCAAAAAGTTAAATTTTAACCTCATCGGTCAACAGAACTTGTTTCCAAAATGCATCAGGCTTGTCTATATGTTCATTTGCAAAGTTCAAACGCTGATTTTTGTGGTGAGGACTTGGAAGAGGTTTTCTTCTGATGACTCTTCCATGAAGACCATATTTGTACAAGTATCTCTTTATAGTGGAATAGTGTACCACAAGTCCAGTGTCTGCCAGATCTTTCTGGAGGGATCATGCAGTCAAACATGGGTTTTGAATTGTTTTTCTCACAATTATGCGAGCTGCTCTGTCTGATATTTTTCTTGGTCTTCCAGATCTTGCTTTAAATTCCACTGTTCCTGATGACTGCCATTTTTTTTTTTTTTTCCAAAACGATTTATTGATACATAAAAAGTGGTAATAGATCATACAAACAGTTGAACAATCCGATCAACATTCTCGATGTTCAATGTATAAGTGCATAAATCCATTTCTTAATAACATTCCGAACAGAGGATATTGACATCTGAAAACTCTTTGCTATCTTCTTATAGCCTTCTCCAGCTTTGTGAGCGTCAACTATTTTCAGTTTCAGTTTTCTAGACAACTGCTTAGAAGATCCCATGGTGCTGATTGTTGGGGCAAGGTCAGATGAGTCTGGGCATTTAAAACCCTTTAAGATTGACATCACCTGGTCTTCCCAGATGATGATTGAGAACAATCCATGACACTGGCAGGTCTCAGCCTTGCAAAGAGGGCAGTGCATGCTATAAATTCTGCAGGGTGCCCAAACTTTTGCAGACGCCATTTTTTTGTTTTCTGTAATTTTGAAAGTGTCAATGATGGAAATAAAATCTAACTTTTGTTGACATATTATAAGAATGTCTAATCTGTAATTTGATGCCTTTTGGAGATTTTTCATCTTTCCTTGGCTTCTTTATGCACATGAATACAAATTTTTACCCGCGGTGCCCAAACTTTCGACCCCCACTGTATATACATACATGAAAACACAAACACATTAAAAAAAGAAGAAAAAAACAGCACTGTATGAATAATAGTGATACTCTTCAACTAATTTCCAAATGTGCATAAACAAAATTGAGTATTAGATCAAATAAAATATATCACAATAATGTGAATAAAGTCCATAAGTGTAAATAAATTAGTTCCAGTGTTATTACTCCACAATCTCAGTGAATCACCATCTATGTGTTCCCTCCACCAAATATAAGAAGTGCACACTCACCAGAACCAGTTGCTGTCTAAGTTATAGAACAGAAAAAGCGCATTCAGTATTCAATGGTCTTCCTTATGAAGATACATCTGATCTGACTCTATGGATGTGGTAGATCTTCCAACCTCACAGGTGAAGTCATCAGGGAAACTGCTCAATCTCATCAAGCCAGACAGAAGGATCACCGTGACCAGAAAAAATTGCCCATAGTGTAGTATTTTTTAAAATATGTAAAAAAAAATTAACATACCACCCAACCACAAACCGCAGGGAATGGTGTTTGGATTCTGCAACAGTGCAAGCAGTCCATATAAATTGCATAAGAAAACATGAGGCACATAAACTTACATTGTATGCTGCAAAACTGAGCTCAGAATGGGGGCAGGACCTCTAGAATATAAGTCAAGCTCTATAGTCATTTCACGCACAGCTGCAACCAGATTTTGCACTTTCCAGTTTTAATAAGTTAATCCCAATGTCTGGTATCTTTGTGATATTGTACTTTATTAAATAAAAATAATCATGAATGCTAAATCATTAGTTAAAATTTTCATATAACATTATAAATACATTCTTCCAATAAGCCTGGGAAATAAAAAAATATATAGGAATTAGGGTTAAACCTGAGTGGCTAAATTCAAATGAAAAAAATGCACATTAAAGATAAAAAAAAACTGTCCTTCAAAAAATGCAAGGCCGAGGGGACACCTTCAGCATTCCAGCACTACAAAGAATGCATTAAAAAATGTACACACGATCAGGGCTGAGAAAATAGACCACGAGAGACACATAGTGGAGGAGAGTAAAAAAGAATTCCAATATCTTTTAAATGTATAAATAATAAAAAGGCCAAATCAGAGCATATAGGTCCCATAATGGATAGTCAGGGGATGTTGGTTTCAAGTGACAGGGAGAAGGCAAATGTATTAAATTCATTCTTTTCTTCTGTATTTATTATGGGGTTATAATAGACAAGACAATAGTCTTAGCAACACAGCAACAAGTGTATTAGTTGTGGCTAATGAAAGCTAGTGTTCTTAAAAGACTTGAAAAATGTAATGTGACCAAATCACCAAGACCTGATGGTTTACCTGAGAGTTCTCAAAGAACTTAGCCATGTCATTGTTATACCATTATTCCTAATCTTTCAAGACAGCTTACTAACTGGAATGGTGCCAGCAAACTGTCGGAAAGCAAACATGGTATTAATATTTAAAAAAGGCCCGACATACATCAGTATAAGGAAACTATAGGCCAGTCAGTCTTACATCACTAATTTGTATACTATTGAAGGGGATGATAAGGGACCATATTCAAAAATTTGCTAATGAAAGAAGCATTATTAGTTGTAACCAGCATTGGTTTATGAAAAATCGTTCTTGCCAGATCAACCTGTTAACATTCTATAAGGAAGTGAGCTATAACCTGGATAAAGGAAAGCCTGTGGATATAGTGTATCTAGATTTCACTAAAGCATTTGACACAGTAACCCATAAATGCTTAATTTACAAACCAAAAGGTATCTTCTGAGTGGGCTGGAGTTGTGAGTGGGGAACCTCAGGGCTCTCTCTTGGGACCAATTCTGTTTACCTTATTCATAACGATATAGAGGTTGGTATAAATAGTTCAATTTCAGTGTTTTCTAACGATACATAGCTAAGCAGGGTAATAACTGCACAACAAGGTATTGAAACTTTACCAAAAAATTTGAGGGGTTGGCAACTACATGACAAATTAGGTTTATTACCGATAAATGTAAAGTAATGCACTTGGGAGCTAAAAGTTCAAATACAAACTGCACGCTAGGGGGAGAACTCCTAGGGAAATCAAGGAAGGAAAAGGATCTGGAGGTTCTAGTTGATGACAGACTCAGCACTTGCATGCAATCCCAACCTGCAACAAGCATGGCCAGCAAACTTTAACATGCATTAAAAAGCGGATATACTCAAGTGATAAACCTTTTATTCTACCACTTTACAAAACTTGTGTATGCCGTCCAGTTGTGGTCACCAGTCCTCAGGAAAGATGTGCTAGAACTGGAGAGAGTGCAGCAAAAGCTAATAAGAGTGCTGGAGGACCTCAGTTATGAGGAACAGCTAAACACTTCAGGCTTATTTTCTCTGGAGAAGAGACACTTAAGAGGGGATATGATTACAATATTATATTCGTATATTCTGGCGTATAAGATGATTGGGGGTATAAGGCGACCCCCTAATCTTCCAGTTAAAACATAGGTTTTGGGCTATACTCGCCGTATAAGACTACCCCCCTACCCCATGATGGGGTCTGGTCTAGCAGCCATTTACACCCACTAATCAGACAGGAGTAAAAAATGTGAAGCTTAAGAGGAAGAGGACTCCAGCTATAGGACTACCAAGCTGGCCCAAAACGAATGTCCCTATTCTGTCAGCCCGCTGGATGTGCGGTAATACTGTATGTACCGTAGCTTAAGCTACATACGGTATACCGCAATGAGCCAATCACGGTGAGCGATGTATTCTATTAATAAATACAAAGCCAGCTCGGATTGGCTGAGTCAGAGGTTGTAACATTATCAGCCCGCCTCTTTGACTCCGCCAATCTGAGCAGGCTTTGTAATCATTAATAGAATACATCACTCACCGTAATTGGCTCAGCGCAGTATACTGTATGTAGCCGAAGCTACGATACATAGAGTATTACCCTATATCCAGCGGGCTGACAGATTAGAAACATTTATTTTGGGCCAGCTTGGTAGTCCTAAACCTGGAGTTCTCTAAGGTTCACATTTGTATAAGACGACCCCCCCAATTTTTGGGGGATGTTTTAAGGTTAAAAAGTCGTCTTAAAAGCCAGCATATACGGTAATATTAAAATGTGATTCTAGCATTGTTGAGTCTCAGGTCGCTCAAAAGAAAATGTGGACACTCAATGAAGTTGGACAAGATGCAGTTTAACTTTATACTGAGTAATGTGTTCTTTACTGTTAGAACGGCAAGGATGTGGAACACCCTTCCACAATCAGTAGTGTCAGTGGGAAATGTTGACTTTTTTAAAAAAAATTCTTAGATAGGCATCTTGACGTAACCAACATACATGGATATGGGTAGAGACCTACAGTAAATGCATACACACACCCACAATAGTTGAACTGAATGGACTAAAGTGTTTGTTTTTTTTTAATCTCACTAGCTGTGTAACTATATCAGACAAATATCAACCAGTAAAACATAACAGTCAGGAGTGCTGCCAGTCAGTAAAACATAACCCCATTCTGCAGCTGAAGACAGAAATCCTATTTTAATAAATACATAATAATACATATTGTACATATTTTAATAATGTAATTAAAATATATGTATAGTCAAACTTTTTTTTAGTCAAAAATGTTGTAAATCACAGCTGCAATTATTTATTGCAGATATCAGCAAACAAAATACTTCAGATTATGTAGCTATATTAGGAAGTTTCTCTGGGTGAACTCATTAGCTGTTGTGGATCTGCTGTAAGGGTAGGTGGGGACTTGCATTTTTACAGCAGCACCCCAAAGTCATAACAGAGTCACAAGAACAATATATGTACACACACTGAACTCTCTTAGGGCTCTTTCACACGGACGTTCCGTATGTCCGTAAATCACCCCATCCGTTTGTGGGTGATATACGGACATAATGAATGTCTATGGGAACGGATACAAAATCGGATGTCAGCGGTGTCATCCGCTGACATCCGCAATGCCCATAGACATACATTATGTCCGTATATCATCCGCAAATTGATGGGATGATTTACGGACATACGGAGCGGATGACACAAGCGCCATCCGTGTCCGTGAAAAAAAAAAGTGCCGGAGCGGATCGCAATACGGTCCGCTCCGTGTGAAAGAGCCCTTATATGAGTGTGAGCAGAACTGGAGTAGCTCTTGCTGGGGAGATTGGTGGGAAGGCTGTGAAGGAGCAGCACCTATAGCTACAGAATGCTCCAAAATTTGGCTGCCATATTCCATGTCACTCTGCTACTTCCAAAATGTACTCATTTCAGACTGACAGGAAACTGTGGCTTAGCAGAAGTGAGGCCGCAAATTGGTGGTCGAAACTACTGCCTAAGGGCTTGTTTACCCCCAAATCACTGCTGTTACATGGATTATGACTGTAATAGCAAACAAAGTATATAAAAAAAAAATTCCTGATCACCTGCCCAGAGTAGTACATTGTCACTATGGTGAAACTGAACTACTCTGATGAAAGTATTTTAAAAAATAGTAAAAAAAAGAAATACAAATTATTTACTTTTTTTTTTTTTAAACATACTCTCACCAGTCAGTACCCCTGATCACCCCCACACCAGTCAGATGATGACACTTTACTGCACTGGTGACACTTTGTAAAACGTTTATGAATACAATTGATTTTATTGAATATGTTTCATAACTGAAAGTAGAATTTTTTTTTTTAAACATTTTTTTCATTCATATAGCAAAAAATAAAACAGCCAAAAGAAAGCTCTATTTATGTGGAAAAAAAATGATATACATTTAATTTGCATACAGTGTTGCATAACTACACAATTGTCAGTTAAAGTAGCACAGTGCTGGTGATGAAGGGGGTAAAACCTTCTGGAGGTCAGGTGGTTAAGAATCAAATGGGTGATATGAATGATAATCCCATGTGGCCACTTCTCTTATTTTTCATGTCCCTAACATTCCCATTTGACTCGGTGTGTGAGTGCCATTGGCAAATTAAAAGTCTTATTAACTTTTATGGCCTCAAATAATTTAACATGTCCAAGATATATTCTCTCTTGAATAGTTTACCAAAGTTATACACAGTGCATAAAGCAAAATATGAACAATGTATTAATCATTTTTAATAAAAGAAAACTGCCTGTTGCTTATTTAAATGATTATTGCCTTGAATCAGATTTATTCACTGTCAGTGACAGATAATCAGACTAGTACTAAAATCTCCTACATAAATCTATTAAGTGTGACAAATAAAGCTGCATGTCTTACTAGGAGCATGTGCTTGGTATCGCTTTATTCTTTAATTGTTCATTTTGTGTGCATTAAATCTTATGTTTGCAATTATTGTTCACTTAATCATTTCAACTGAAGCATTTTAATTATTGTGAATTATATTGATTATTTTGAAGATAATGAATACCCTATGGTACTATAAAAGGATATTAGAAGTGAAGCTAAATTCTAAACTTTTGTTTTTTTGTTTTTGTTTGTTTTGGATTTAGTTTTGGTTTTAGGGGTTAGATCCTCTGTTAATTTTTTTGTTGCTTTTTGTACTTCTATTAGGAAGATGTGCTCTCTATTTGTCCTGGGTACTTGGTAAATACATGTTCTCCTTCCTCTCTCTTTTTTTTTTCTAAGCTAAAAAACAGAGCCAGCTATTTAATTAATTCTATGAAAGTATAGCAATGTATTATAAATTAAAACAGAGCCTGATCTAGGAAATTAATAAGTACTCAGTTCTCTAAGCATTAAGTAATCTATGAATATTTGTGTTAAAATAAAAATATGTGAAATTCAACTCAGGAACACACAATTTATAAAAAAAGCATGTTAAATACCTCATGTAATATTTTTTATTATTTTGCGGTATTTGACTTGTGTTTTTGCATGTTATTTTACCACACACTGGCTGCAGCAGGAACTAATACATTTATCAGTGGTATTTCTACCACTGCTAAATGTGTCAGTTCAGTTCAGGGTTGCAGGTTGTTATGAAGCTGACACCTGCTGCGTCTTTAACCCCTTTCTGACCAGCCATCGTACTTCTACTGCTGCAGGTCAGCTCTGTCCAGCGAAACGACGTACCTTTACGTCGCTTCATGAGAAAGCTAGAGGGGGGCACACGCCACCGGAGGCCATAGGATGAGCCTGGGCATCGTGATCGCTCCCCGTGGAGAAAAAACGGCGGTCTGCCAATGTAAACAAGGCAGACTGCTGTTCTGTCATTGATGAACACAGGAATCCTATGTTCCTTCTATTTAGGAACACAGGTCTCTGTGTTCATGCAGAAAACCCATCCCCCCACAGTTAGAAAGCACCACCTAGGGACACATGTAACCCTTTGATGCTAACCCCTTCCCCGCCAAACATTGATGGCTGTGTATCGAGTTATTTTAAAGGGGACAGCAAACATACACTGTTATACAAGCTGTACACTCATTACTTCACATTGTAGCAAAGTGTAATTTCTTCAGTGTTGTCACATGAAAAGATATAATAAAATGTTTACAAAAATGTGAGTGGTGTACTCACTTTTGTGAGATACTGTGTATATATATATATATATATATATATATATATATATATATATATATATATATATATATATATATTATACTGTATATATACATTCAGTGGATGATAAATGTCTTCTGTTTGCTCTGATGTTAAGCTTTCACACTCCAAGATGTTTTTTATGTTATGGATTGCATGCACTTACCTCATGATCAATGTGCTATGTTTTGTGGCACTTTTGCCTCTAATAAAGCTTTAATTTTGAACAAAAAATAAATAAATACATAAATGAATAAATGAAAGAATAAATGAACAAATAGATGGATTAACAAACTCTGGGAAGACTGATAAAAGGAACCAATGGGAAGACAAAAAATAAGGGGAGAGGAGGAGTGAGTGTCACTTAGAATATTGTCCAGGCATCTTAGTCCTCATTAAGTCCCACAGGGGAGAGAGATCAAGCCTAATTATCTCTACCACAAAGTTTCGTAAACGTATTACCATAGCTCCCAACTGACCTTTATTTCGAGGCACTGTCCCTGATTTAGAACAAAGTCCCTCTGTCCCTCTTTGCTCCTCATTTGACCCTCATTATTTTAGTCTGATCTATATAGTTGTACATAAAATGCACTTTTTATCTGTCAAGTCCCAGTGCTAAACCTTTCATCCAATTTCTAAATTGCTGCATTTGTAAATTTCAAAAGCCAGTATAAATAGTAGTGGTAAAAAAAAAGCACTTGTGGGTTTAACTGATTTTTCTTTGTTTCATTCTCCTTAAAGGGGGCACGGCAGGGGTGTGTCCTATACCTACATACGTTTGCTAATAGGTGTCTCTTATTCCCATTTGAAAAAGTTGGGGGGGGGAGGCATGGTGACTGCCTACCAAGATGGACACCTGAACAAGGAGCTCCGCATGTTCACCGTGGAATCTGCCTGCCATTAAGCCACTCGAGCATCACCGCTCTTCTCAGTCATCTCCCATACGCCATGCCCTGCCATAGAAGGTAAGTCCCACAGCCTCAGAAGCTGTCGGGTTTCTTCCCTCTGGTGCCTCAGAGGTACCAAAAAAATGGTGGCAACTCCCACTCGGCTCCGGCCACAACCAGGCCTCTAGTGGCCTCTCAGCAGAGAGCACCAGTCTCAGCAGCACCCAATAACGTGGACCCTTTACTCTTAGGACACTTCTCCCACCTTCCAAAGCCCTGTAAAATCCATGCTCCTCAGGGACTCTAATGATGTGGGTGAGGATGGTATGTTTTTAGAGGTGTCGTCTGAGGTTGCATCACCATCACAATCCTCTCCCAAACAATATCCTATTGTTTCATTCCCTACCAGTGGACAGCTTGTGTCAGACACTATGATGAAAGACATGCTGCTTTCCCTCAGAGCCTCTCTGCACGCAGACATGATGCACCAGTCCAAATTAGAACTGAAAGAACTTGGAGATTGTGTAGATAATGTGAAGCTCTCCATGTGCAATTTCACTGCTAACTTTAACACTTTATTAGATGCACATACAGCACAGTCTGAAAATATTACCTGGATTAAAGCGAAACTTGCAGACCTAGAAGACAGATCAAGAAGACATAACTTAAAAACCTGTGAAATAGCTGAATCTGTACAGCCTTTTCAACTTCCACACTTTGCTAGTAGTGACCTATTCTCTGTGGGGATCCTTTCCTTCTCATTGGCAGACCACGCCATAGACAGGATACACAGTGTTCCCAAACTGTATTTTTGCCCGCAGAAATTTCCTAGGGATGTCATTACGCGGATCCATTTTTTTCCAGGTTAAAGAACAACTAATAGCAGCCTTCTGTCACCTGGACTGTTTTCCTTAGCAAGCTTTCAAACTCCAGCTTTTTATCATGGTACACGCTTCAACAATGCAAAAATCTAATTTCTATTAAAAAGGCTCTGAGAAACCACAATATCCCATATAAATGGAAATATCCAGAGTAAATGGAGGCCACCAACCAGGGCTCCACTTCCTACATAGTCTTTTTAGAAGAAGGACTTGCTCTACTGTGACAATGGAACATATTTCCTTATCTGCATGCAACTGAATGCCATTCACCCTCAGTTCCTACGTTTTTTTCCCAACTGGCAAGTTGTTTGTGCCTGGCAGACCTCGTAAGAAAATTTGGGCAGGCTCATCACATATACCTTGCACAATGTGTTCTTTGAACTTTCCCCGGTGGTACTTACTCCTCCCTTCACCCCCAATATGTCTGGCAGTTTATACTGCTCTTGTCTTTCTTTGAATATTGAAGGCCTCACCTTTTTATTACATTTTGTTTTTTCTCTTTTTCTTTTTTGTTCCCTGTTGGAACCTCCTACCAACAAAGTTATTTGGATTTTTGTGCCCATGGGAGACCTGTTGGACCTTCGTCTTGTTTTTGGTAATCCCTTTCTTCTAGCGATTTGAACATCCATAGCCTTCTGCACTATTTTTTTTTCTTTGTAGTGGAAATAATGTTTATTGAAACATTGTATAGTGTAACAAAAATTATAATAATCATTGTAAAAAAAGATAATAATAATGCTTTTCCTACTGACATACAATAATCTTTTCTCAACTGGAGCCATTTTTTTCATACCGCTATGCCATAATATATACAACAGTGAAAGTAAAAGGGTTATTGTGTTTCATCTGTATTTCTTTAAAAAATTTTATTTGCTTGTAAATACTGTAAATAATAAAAATAACAATTATTACAGTATATATATAATAATAGTTAAATATTATTATTATTATTGTTTAATATTTTTTTATTGAAGTTTGAACAAAGTAAGACATATAAACCAACAAGCTTACAATCGTTCAACATAAAAGAATAGTTGATTGCAATTTTTTTTTTTTTCACAACAAGAGTTTATTGACCAGATAAAAACAAGAGTAAACAAATCATTACAAACAATTTCAAGTAAGAAAGAAGCGAAAGACGGGGCGCAATCTGGGATGGCTGCGTTCTAAGAGATCTCCGCCAGGCTTCAAGTGTATACACAGCCATCTGCCTTGCTGGAGCCCCCTGTCACCAGGAAACACTTCCCCTCACCTGCTGGGCACCCTGGGAGATGCCCAAGCCGAAAATTAGTCAGCCAACGCTGAGTTCTTTTAAGGAATTCTTCAAGCCTGCAAGCCTTGGCGCCTCTCAAGATGGCCGCGGCCGGGACCAGCTCCCTGTCAGCTTAAAGCCGGCACCCTGGGACCCATCTCCAGCACAGTCACTGCCTACACAACCCGGATTGCATCTAGGCAGCAGCGATTCCTCTGGCAGCGATTCCCCTACCAGGAGCCCTGTGAAATCATGGCCACGCATATCTTCACCTGTGAGGCCTACACAATCATCAGGCATGCAGGTGAGTGCCTCAGATGCTGCTTCATCCTCAGACAAGCCCCAGCCTCCAGACCCATTCCTCTCATTCCCCACTCAGGGACAGCCTGTGTCTGACACCACTCTAAAAGAGATGCTGATGTCTCCTAAAGCCTCCCTTCAGACTGACATTTTAGCCTGTGTGCAGCAGTGTAGGTCAGATATTCAACAAGTGGGGGAGAGGGTTGATAAGGTGGAATATCTCATGAATACACATGCATCCTCTGTGAATGTCATTGCTAATACACAGGCCACACACGCAGATGAAATTGCCTGGCTGAAAGATAAGGTGGCTGATTTGGAAGACAGATCAAGATGAAACAATATTAAAATAAGAGGCATACCTGAAACTATTGCACCCTCTCAGCTCTTGTAATACACTCAGGAACTGTTCTCTGTCCTGATCCCTGATCTGTCCCCTCTGGAACTGTCTATAGATAGAGTACATAGACTCCCCAAATCTACATTCATTGCCTCTGACGCTCCGAGGGATGTACTGCTGAGAATGCATTTTTTTCAATCTAAGGACAAAAGCATGTTAGCATTCCACAATTCTAAAATTACTCCCTGACCTCTCCCGCCACACCCTCCAATGGAGAAAGAACCTGGCGACTGTTACTAAAGCTCTACGGAACCATAACGTTCCCCATAAACGGAGGCACCCCGCTACCTTTCTGATCACACACAACGGTACTCCACATGTTGTGCATACTTTGGAGGAAGGCCTCTCGCTCCTGCACCAATGGGGCATTATCCCTGAATCCTTGCCGCCTCCTCAACAGGCCCATCAGCTTGCCCACCTATCCCAGGACTGGCAACTAGTCTCCCGGAAGCGTTCTTCAAAAAAATGTTCACACCATCAAGGCTCCACATGCCCTAAGCCTACTTCTCATCCTTAAGCTCGAGGCCCGGGCAGGACCTCTACTTTATCGTCCCCCCACTGCTTGTTTTCACAGTGTATCTGTGCTCATCTTGTATGCGAGACCCCATTTTTTACTTTTTTTGTTTTTATTAGTTAGTTTTATCTCGTTCTTTACTTTCATCTGGCACGCGATGCCTTAGCAGTCTGACTTTGCTTCTCAACTCCAGAATATGTGTTGCACTCACACCTCCTTGCAGACCTGAACCATTGTCGATGATACCAATCAACCTCTTTGGACCGCCTTCCACACAAATTTTTTTCTACCGGACTTCGGACATTCTGTACTCTAAGCCCACCACGTCCCAGCAACACTCCTTCTTACGGCCATGCCGCTTAAATTTGTCTCTCTAAATGTTAAAGGACTCAATCACCCCGCCAAACACTTCTCCCTCTGGAAGGTAGCATGGACTGCCAATGCGGACGTGATCTGTGCCCAAGAGACCCACTTTTCCCGCACTGCAACCCCGAGATTTTCTCACAAAGACTACCCTCATGTCTTTCTAGCAAGTGCCTCAGTAAAAAAGAGGGGAGTACTGCTTGCCATCAGGAACTCTGTCAACTTCACCTATAAGGAATCCCTCCTAGATGAAGATGGTCATTACATCATTGTAACGGGAGACCTGAATAATTCCCCGTACACTTTGGTGTACCCTGAATTCCCATCAGATCCGCTTCCTGAAGAAACTCCTTAAAACTGTTCATAAGGTCAAGTATGGGCAAGTATTGATCTGTGGAGACTTTAATATCACTGTCAATCCAGGGATAGATGTTAAATCAAGGGCTTGTAGGGCCCACCAATCTTTGAGAACCCTGCCCCACGCGGAGGGTATGTATGATGTCTGGAGGTGCCACCGCACAACGGAGAGGGACTACACCTTCTTTTCCTTCAGGCATCATGCATACTCCCGCATTGACATGTTCTTGGTGGACCAGTGGCTTCTCCAGCAGTCGTCCTCCTCCTCTATACAAGATATTACGTGGTCTGACCACGCCACCATTTCCCTAACGATAGAGGAGAGGGATGCCTCAGTGAGATCTAGACTGTGGAGGTGCAACGTTAGGGTACTACAAGAGAAAACCTCCTCTAACATTCTCCGCCAGAATATCAAATGATTTTTTGCACTAAACAATGGCTTTGTGGTGGATGCATGCACTCTACGGAATGTTTACAAGGCAGTCATTAGGGGCATCTGCATCCAACAAACTGCCAGACTCAATAGAATATTTAACAACAAGCTTACCTCCCTATTGACTGACATTCATGACCTGGAAACCTGCAACAAAAGGGACCCCTCACCCTCTACTTCCCACTCTCTCACCAAGCTCAGAGAATCCCTGAGAAATCTCCTCCTTACTAGGTATGACAACCACATTCACCGTCTTAAAGTAGCCCACTATGGGGGAGCCAACAGAACAGGGAAATATCTAGCATCCAATTGAAGGCAGTGCAAGCCAAGTCTAGGATCTCACATCTTATCCTCACCCCAGACAGGGCCCATATCACCAATCCTAAAGAGATAGCGGATGAATTCCTTTATAACTTGAAGACTGACCCTTCCACACTACAACCCTCCATAGAGCCTATACAAACATTCCTCTCCTCACTGAATCATCCCTCCTTAACAGCCTCGCAGTTGGACGCCTTGAACGCCCCCATTACTGAACATGAAATTAGTAAGATGATTAAATCCCTACCTAATAACAAGTCTCCCGATCCGGACGGACTAACAAATGAATATTACAAAATTTTTGACCCTCTTTTATCAAAGTTATAAATAATAATAACAAAGCTAAAGATGACACTTCCTTCCCCCCTGACATGCTGTCTGCCAAAATAGTTACTTTACCAAAGCCAGGCAAAGCCCCAAACACCCCGGCAAACTTACGCCCCATCTCACTGTTGAATTCGGACGTAAAAATATACGCAAAATTGTTGGCCACTCGTCTCATGACAATTCTTCCATCCCTGATAGGGAAAGATCAGACTGGGTTCATTTCAGGGTGCCAAATGTCTGATGCCACCTGGAGGGTGGTAAACCTGATACATTATGCGAAAAGCACCCGAACGCCTTCTCTGCTGTTTGCTTTGGACGCAGAGAAGGCGTTCGATAGCGTTAACTGGTTATATATGAAATTGGCATTACAAAAATTCGGCATTGAAGGTAATATTCTCAGCGCCATTCTGGCCCTATACATCTGCCCCACTGCAAGGTTGAATGCCTCGGGTATACTGTCTAGAACCTTTACAATTACCATTGGCACCCGCCAGGGCTGCCCGCTATCTCCGACCATCTTTAATCTTTCCATCAAACCTCTGGCGGAAGCGATACAAGCGCACCCAGACATATCGGGATTTGTCATACACGACTCGCAGCATGAACTCAATTTGTTTGCCGATGACATTATGCTATCCCTCACAAACCCAGCAGTGTCACTCCTGGCAGCCTACACCACACTCCCTCATTTTAGATCCCTCTGTTACTAAAAGGTGAATGCCTCAAAATCCCTGATACTTAACTTAGGCACGAACAGGCTAACAAAATCCTCACTTCAAAAGCATTTCCCCTTTTCATGGAAGGACGAGGGGATTCCCTATTTGTTATAAAGTAAAGTAAAGTAAATGAAGTTCATATACTGAAAATAAAGTGCCAAGTGAAAAAGCTCTTTTTAAAGCGCAAAAAATAAAAATCACACAGGTGATCAAATACCACCAAAAGAAAGCTCTATTTGTGGGAAAAAAAGAACATAAATTTATTTGGGTACATCATCGCACGACCGCACAATCGTCAGTTAAAGTAACGCAGTGCCGAATCGCAAAAAATGACCTGTCCATTAAGGGGGAAACCTTCCAGTCCAGAAGTGGTTAATGCACAGGTGTCTTATATTTTAGAAGGTTTGACATTAAGAGACCTAAGATAGAAGGTGTATTGGGGTGAAAAAGGTTTGAAAAGTGAGGGTTCAATTGTGATCCAAATTTTATTATTATTTTATCTTCAGAAGGAAAGCTGGTCTAGAAGAGGGGCATGGTAGTAGAAGTGAATATGGGGAAGGCTTGCGCCTCCATTAGTTGGGGGGTGTAATAATAAATAAGTGGCACATCTGGGTCTTTTAGATTCCCATACGTATCGGTTAAATAATTTTTGGGTGTCCTGGAAAAATGTGGAGGACAAGGGGATAGGGAAGGCTCGAAATAGATAGAGCAGTTTGGATAAAATAAACATCTTGAATACTGCAATACGGCCTAATTTGGATAGACCTCTCGTTCTGAAGGGTGATAGTTCTTTGGACAGAGATTGTAAGAGGGGTTTGAAATTCAAGTCAGAGTTGGGTAGTGGTGGAGGTTAAATTGATTTCTAAGTAAGGAATTGAAGGATCAGCCCTTAAGAAGGGGAAAGTTTTAACAAGGTCCCGTTATGGGGAGGTATATGAAGGTTAAGGATTAGTGATTGAGATTAGTTTAGTTTGTATTATGAGACCCTGGCATATTGGGTTAGGAGAGATCGTATGACAGGGAGAGATTGGATTGGGTTGGAGAGCATTAATATATTATCATCTGTGTACAGACTGATTTTATGTTCAGTGTCTGCAAAGGAGATACCCAAAAATGAATGGTCTTCTCTAATTGTAGTGACCAGTGGTTCCATAAGGATTTCAAAAATGATGGGGGAAAGTGGGCAACCTTGGCGTGTGCCATTGGTGATGTCAAAAGGTTTTGACATTGTACCATTTGAGTGGACCTTAGCCAAGTAGGAGGAGTAGAATGAGAGAATGGCTTTTTGGAGCCATTCCGTAATGCCAAATTTTTGTAAAACTGCTCGTAGAAACCCCCAATGTACACGGCCAAACGCCTTCTCAGCATCCAGGGACAGAAGCAGAAAAGGTGTTTTTTTTGTTTCCAGGCTATGTATGAGGGAGAGTAGCCTTCTAGCGACATCAGGTGCCGGGCAACCTGGTAGAAAAGCTACCTGATTGGGATGGATCAGGGATGGAAGGACTGGCATTACCCTTTGAACAAGTACTTTAGCATAGAACTTCATGTCTGTGTTTATAAGGGATATTGGCCTATAGTTCTGCACATGTTCTGGGTCTTTACCTGGTTTTAGTATCGTTGTTAACACAGATTGTAACATTTGATTGTGTATGGAGCCAGAAGTCACAACACAATTGAAGAGTTCAGCTAGATGGGGGGGAGAGGATAGGAGCCAATTATTTATATTATTCGTTAAAATAACCATCGCCTTCTGGGGCTTTATTTGATGGGAGGGTTTTAATAACCGTTTCTATTTCTGTTGGTGAAAATGGGAGAAAAAAGAGTTTGAAGCTGGGATAGAGATAAGGTGGAGAGTTGTAAGGAGTACAGGAAGGTCTGTATTGACTCAGAGGTAGACTGAGGGGTGCAAGCATCCTCTTTAAGATTATAAAGAGATTTATAGTAGTTGCTAAATACATTGGCAATGTCAATTGGATTGATTGCAAGTGATTTAGTGGATTGGTGATATACCTGGGTTATTTTTGTTTTAAGGCACTGTTGTTTAATAAACTTTGCCAATAAAGAGCTTGCTTTGTTTCCTAGAGAGTAAAATTTTGCTTTAGACCTCTTTAGGTGAGTAGCATATTCAAGGGATAAAAGAGACTGGAGTTTATTTCTGTCATTAAGTAGAGAGGAGGAGAGGGATGGGGAGGGAGAGTGTTTATTTGTTTCCTCTTTTGTTTTGATGGATTCGAATACCTCTTCAATTTGTCGTGATCTCTGCCTCCTGGTACAAGTTTGCAATTTAACAAGGATGCCTCGCATAAAGGCTTTGTACGTTGCCCATAGAGTAGGTATTGAGACATCAGTGGTGGTATTTGCTCCAAAGAAAAGAGAGTGAGCTTCTTTGATTGTCTTGCAGTGTTTAGGGTCTGATAGGAGAAATGGATCTAGTCTCCATAAGCAAGGAAGGTAGATGTTTGTTGTTCGTACGGGTGCCTATCTCTATACTCACGGCAGCATGGTCAGTCCATGTCATTGTGTAAACAAATGATTAATCAGCGCTGAACAATAAACAACTGATAACCCCAATGAATTTCTAAATAGCAGGGACCCCTGCTAAGGAAGTCATAGTTACGACGTAACACATACGGGGGAGGAGCCTGCACACGCTGTAGCACCCACTATCGCTGTCCATGACTGCACTGGCTGAGTGCCAATTTATCCGTGATGGTGGAGACTGGAGAGATGACTATGATGAGGTGACCATCCTATCCCTTTACTGTGTCATTTGGCACTGTGGGTCTGGCCATTATACCCTACCTGAAGCACCTTTTTCCAGAGGGAGGACAGGAGGAAGTAACCTATCCCTTACCATACAGCACCTGTGTGTGCAAAAAGCGGGTTTGGCCTATTATAATTTGTGAGCCAAACCAGGAGGTGAGCGGCCATCAATACTATTAATGTACCAAGTCACTTTATGATATTTAAGCACCAGCACCTGGTCACTGGATATCAGCACAGCACAGTAGAAATTATTGATTTATTGTTTATGGACTTTGCACAATTTTCTGATTTGATCCCCACTTTTGTATGCTAATGTTTCATTATTAGATATTATCAGCACGAGCACTATATTATGATAGCAATCATCTATTAAGTTATATCTTTTTAATAACGGATATTAGCTTTATCACCTGGATCACTTTTTATCACATTATTTGAGAGAGCACATGCACTTTGATTGTGATATATATTCATATATTTATTTATTTTTATATATCATTTTTTTTGGCATTTGATATTCACTTTGTTTGAATCTATTTATGCTTTGGCGCTACATATCTCATACTTTTTAGTCCATGTCATTGTTCTGATTGACGAAGATATAATCTGTTGGAGAGTCTACTTGTCTGTCAAGAAGAAGTCAATTCTGGAGTAGGAAAGGTGTGGAGGGGAGAAGTAAGAGCAGTCTCTTTCAGATCCGTGTTGACAAATATCCGAAAGATCTCTTGAATGCAGGGTGGAGTTGAGGGTTTGGTGAGTGTTTTTTTTTATTTGATGATGTGTCGAGTTGGGCCTTGCCAATGATGTTAAACTCACCTCCTATGATCAGTCGGCTGATTTTGCTTGCATTGATTTGTGTAAAGAGTAACTTGCAGAAGCTGATTTGCTTGGTATTTGGGCCATAAACATTGACAAGGGTATATCTGTTTTGGTAGATGTCACAAATAAGAATTGTTTAAGAAATTGGACTGATTCTTGGATAGCTGTCAGGACTCCATTTGTGTTTTTTTTATGTTTGGGGCCCTGTAAACATTGGGAAATTGCTTTAGGTGGAATTGAGGAGTTTTGGAAGCGGCAAAGTGTGTTTCTTGGAAAAAGAGAGCATCCATTTTAAGTGAATGGGTCTCTTTGTTGAGTGAGGACCTTTTTTGTGGGGAATTGAGGCCTCGCACATTGAGAGAGGTGAATTTAAGCGTTGTGGTGAGAGGAAAAGTAATTTTACATAGACGGTTTGGTGTTTGGTTGTAGTTGTTAAACCTTCGTAAGTGGTTATCAATATATGTTAATCCATTATGTATCACTCGTAGAGTAGGTGGTAGATAGGGAGATTTGATAACAGAGTCTGCAAACATGGAATGTATGGTTGAGTTGCTTGATGGGTGTTTCCAAGGGTGCCACTGCCAAATAGTACTTGGGTGTAGCCGAAGAGGAGAGGGTGGGAGGGCATGGGGATGTGAATAAAGAGGATGTAAGGAACTAACTAAAAAATACTTGCAGAAAATGCAGGTGCAATAAGTAGCAAAAAAAAAAAAATATATACTAAGAGTAGGTTCCTTAGTTGGCCTCTACAGAAATTACACTCTCGAGGGTATCTGAAAAGGCACCTATTGATCCCAATAGACAAAATCTGAAACAAACTTGGGAATGTGGATTGGATGGATCCAAAAGATGGGGATTCAAAACCAATTCACCAGAAAGAGGTGATCAAAAATAGGTGCCAATGATACATTGAAAATAATAATAACCGAGGTGTTTGAAATGGTAAAAAATAGAACAACGTTTATTTAGGCACTTGTGCCTGGTGAAGGAACACATAACATATGTGAAAACAGAACATGATAAAATCAATTAAAACCACATAAAAACAATGGATATGCAGCAACTGTACCCAAAAACATTAATGAAGTATTATAATGCACAGCATGTGGTGAAATCACCTGTTGAATGAAACAACATAGAAAAACTTGGCTACTATGGGGATGTTTGCACAGCGGAAGATAATCCTAGGAAATAGGAATGGTGGGGCTGTAGCGCTGTGTCAACTACCCAATGGAGTAGTGTGAAATCCTCTGGGAGAAGTCCAAAATCAATATTCAACAATGCAGGATTGTCCGGTCATGGACTATATCACTGTGGCATGATAGACAAGCAAGGATTTAAACAGGGATGATGTTGAATTGCAGTGAATGGTGATATCACTAAAGATGCTGGCAGCCCAGAAAAACAGTGCACTTCTCTCCAATGGCAGCCGTCGGGTCTGGTGCATGAGATATCACCTGTCCCCTGGGTGATGCACTAACAGACCATGTGGTGTGCGGGGATGAACAGTAATGAAGTCCTCCGTACTGGGCTGAGGAGAGGCGGTATGCACCGTTGTAAATGTGGGCTATGTAGGAATAAAGTTCATACCTCCATATGCGGTGGCAAGACCCCTCCGGCTTCAACAGTCCTCCGTCGGCGTCTTCCCCTCTGTACTTGGCTCAAGCCTCGCTCTGAGTAGCGACGAATGGGTCCGTGGATGTCGGCCCTACATCACATCCGGTGTGGCGAGCAGTACGCTGGGGGAGCCTAAGTTGAGCCAGTGATGGAGGGGTCGAGAGTGCCCCGAGGAGGTGGGTTTAGTTGGTGCAATCCAAGTAACGCTGGAGCTGACTAGTTTCACCGACCAGACGTCGGTTTCATCAGAGCTCTGATGAAACCGACGTCTGGTCGGTGAAACTAGTCAGCTCCAGCGTTACTTGGATTGCACCAACTAAACCCACCTCCTCGGGGCACTCTCGACCCCTCCATCCCTGGCTCAACTTAGGCTCCCCCAGCGTACTGCTCGCCACACCAGATGTGATGTAGGGCCGACATCCACGGACCCATTCGTCGCTACTCAGAGCGAGGCTTGAGCCAAGTACAGAGGGGAAGACGCCGACGGAGGACTGTTGAAGCCGGAGGGGTCTTGCCACCGCATATGGAGGTATGAACTTTATTCCTACATAGCCCACATTTACAACGGTGCATACCGCCTCTCCTCAGCCCAGTACGGAGGACTTCATTACTGTTCATCCCCGCACACCACATGGTCTGTTAGTGCATCACCCAGGGGACAGGTGATATCTCATGCACCAGACCCGACGGCTGCCATTGGAGAGAAGTGCACTGTTTTTCTGGGCTGCCAGCATCTTTAGTGATATCACCATTCACTGCAATTCAACATCATCCCTGTTTAAATCCTTGCTTGTCTATCATGCCACAGTGATATAGTCCATGACCGGACAATCCTGCATTGTTGAATATTGATTTTGGACTTCTCCCAGAGGATTTCACACTACTCCATTGGGTAGTTGACACAGCGCTACAGCCCCACCATTCCTATTTCCTAGGATTATCTTCCGCTGTGCAAACATCCCCATAGTAGCCAAGTTTTTCTATGTTGTTTCATTCAACAGGTGATTTCACCACATGCTGTGCATTATAATACTTCATTAATGTTTTTGGGTACAGTTGCTGCATATCCATTGTTTTTATGTGGTTTTAATTGATTTTATCATGTTCTGTTTTCACATATGTTATGTGTTCCTTCACCAGGCACAAGTGCCTAAATAAACGTTGTTCTATTTTTTACCATTTCAAACACCTCGGTTATTATTATTTTCAATGTATCATTGGCACCTATTTTTGATCACCTCTTTCTGGTGAATTGGTTTTGAATCCCCATCTTTTGGATCCATCCAATCCACATTCCCAAGTTTGTTTCGCAATAAGTAGCAAAGAAGGCTACTGACATATGGGGGGAAGTTGTTAGCCATCTTGACAACAGGTCAATATGGAAGTTGAGCTTGTGAGACTATGGGAGGGCCGAGGTTCTCCAACTAATGGACAGGTCCGGATTAGGATTGAGGTTGGTGCAGTTGTGGAGGATGGGCATCGTTAGGAAAAATTTGCCATACCTTGAGAAGGTTGAGGCCAGCTTCTAGGCTTCTGATTGTAAAGGATCTTCCTTGATGTTTAAAAGTGAGTTTGGTCAGGAAGCCCCATTGATAGCCAATGCCATTGTTATGCAAGGCTTTGATAATCAAGACCATTTTTTTTCTGTTAGGTAGAGTTGTTTTAGATAAGTCAGCGTAAAGTTTGATGCCTGCATGAGAAGGCGGGAGGTGTTGGTCTTGTCTCGCAGCAGACATGATTTTTTTCTTTCACGTGGTAGAAGTGTAATCTTGCAAATGCATCCCTAGGTATTGAAGCAGGGAGGAAGTCAGGTTTAGGGATCCTGTGAGCTCTGTCAATGGCTAGTTTTAGTTCAGCAATTGATGGAATGAGGTGTTTCATCAGTTGCTGAATGTATGAAATTAGTGCTTCAGTTGTGACAGATTCAGGTATTCCGTAGAACTTAATATTGCTCCGTCTGAAACGGTCTTCCAGGTCTGCCAATTTCATTTATAATTTTTAAATATCAAATTCATGGCGAGTATGAGCATGTACTAAGTCTTATGGGCTGTGCATAATTCTCTCATTTTCGTTTCCACATGGGTTAATCTGCTGTCAGGTTCTTGCACTACTTGGGAGAGTGGTGCTGAAAGATCTACCTGTAGGGATTGCCTTAGAGAGAGCAGCATGTTCTTCATGGCTAGTTCAGATGCAGGCTGGCCTGTGTCAGGGAAGGATTCAATACTAGATTGCATGGTAAGCGTAGGTAGTGGGAGATTGATAGCAGGTAGAGCGGACAAGCAGGGGGACAGATCATCCAATGCATGGTTTCGATTTTACAGGACTCGTGTTGTGGGGGAGAGAGGAGGAGAAGACTCTCTCGAGTCGCCCTCATAAAGGGGTAAGAGGAGCATGCGGTACAGTTGGTATTGATCTCCTGCTGTACTGTGCGAGGCGCCGCTGTCGGCGCCATCTTGGCTGCAAGAAGAGCTTCATGCAGGGTAAAAGTATGTCACTTTTTGCAGCTTTGATGGGGATTTCCTGAGTCGGGGCATGTCGCCCAGAGGTAGAGGGAGTTGCGCCAGGTCCGCTGGTGAGAGAAGGACCCTGAGGTTGACTTGTAGTCGCTTGTTACTAGGCGAGGAACAAAAAGGAGAGGAGAAATTTCTGTTAGGACCCGGCCCTGGGATTAGTAATCTTCCTGCTTGGTTCAATTTCTGTGGACCCTGCAAAATTGGCTAAAGAGGATGTTGCGCTTCCACGATAAATGATACCAACTTGCCTGATGTAAGTAAAAATTCCCTGCAGTAGGTTTGAAATATATTCTCAAACCAATTTTCCCAGACTCCTCATGGAAGAGATCCAGGAAAATCAGAACTTATCTGCTGATGAACAATGTGAAATTGATTCTGAAGGGATCGTTGTTACATTAGTAAAAACTCCTGTATGTATCTAGGCCCTACCAGATAATTATAATGTAATCTATAGTAATCTATAGTATATATCTACCATAGAAGAAAATATTCCTGGCTTAGGAATCGTTGGCCAATTTTCCTAAGACCCCATGAAAATGTTGCCACAGCTGGGAGAAAAACTTGCTCCAATCATTGTACCAATTATCTGGAATAAGAAATCCTAAATAAAATTAAAATAATTGTGATGAAAGTTAAAATGAGCAGCTTATATCAAAGAAACATTTTGCCGGCCATTAAGATAATTGTTTTTGCAAAGATATTTTGAAGTGCCCTCAATCCTGCTTGATGTGGTATGGAAGTATAAAGGAAAGAAATGTTCAAAAATAATTGGTCTCCCAAAAGTATCCTTCCAAGATATTCATTGTATAACTGGTGTCCTTAATGTAAGTTGGTAAGGCCATGCCCATTGGTTGCTACAAAGAGTCACCATAGTTAGACAACACATTTTTTGTGTAAATTTCCCTATGAACTTATTTATCACTCACAAATCATTAATTTTTTTACTGTTGTTCACATACTGTAAATATGTATATTTCCTTTTATATTTTAAATTCATTCTTTATTAGCTAAAATGTGATTGCTTTTATTGTATGTATGTATAGCCCTAGATAGTTACTACTGTTATGTCTGCACCACCGATGTCTTTAAATGCTTGTGATAGCTCAGTTCCTCATGGGTCCACACATGACCAATTAATCGGCCTACCTATACACAGGCTATTCCCCTTCAGTCTATCATGAATGCTGCTGCCAGACCTATCCACCTTACCCCATGAGGGGTAAGGTGGATATGAGGTTTGCACCCCTCATTTCTTGTCCCTTCACTGGCTTCTGCTCACCCAAAGAATAAAATCCAAAAAACTAACACAAAAAAATACAAAGCCATCCACAGTCCTGCCCCAAACCATCCTTTTCACTCCTTCCAATACCATATATTCAGGGAAGCCTATCCTGCCTCCAGCTAATAAACTGTACTTTTACTTTTTCCCTCAGCTCATCCTACACTGGTATTGCCTTTTTTATTACTTGATCCTCCAAATTAGATTGCAATTTCTAATGAGCAGGGCCTTTTGAATCCGTATGTATTAAACTGTATTTTATTTGTAATTTCCTCCTTTTTTTTTGTAAAGTGTTGCACAAACTGTTAGTATCAAAAAAATCCTGAATAATAATAATATTAATAATTGCACAAAATAGTATGCTAAAATAGCATGTTTTTTAGATATCATATAAATGATATTATTAAGTCTTTTAACTGTTTTCTAGATCATCCCACATACAGACTCTATATGCCCTACAGGTAATATAGCATTTAGCATTATAACTTTGTTTTTTATGGGAAAGTGTGAACAAATTATACATTTTCCAATATCCTTTCTTTTTATTTTTAGAAGATTGAATATATTGCCTCCTAAATCTCAAATTCAAAAATTTTAAATTTGCAAGCAAATGATTCACTTTTTTACTTGAAACTGTTTAAAGAAGTTTCCTAAGAAATGGAACTGTGATACATGTCCTTATCCTGCAAAGATCAATATTGTTTTTATTTGTTTGCCTGTACATAATGATTTGATGTAGTGTCAACTTAAGGTCAACTTGATGACCCCTAAAAGCCACATCTACAATTGATTTACCTTGTCACCTTTTACCCCAGATGCTGTTAATTGGTTTAGATTTTTCCTCAGTCTTCAAATCGTTTGTTGAAAATAGAATACAATAAACTTTTAAAACTCTTTTTTTTCAAAGGCTAGCTTTGGTAGTTATTACCGTCACTTCCTTTAAGTCAATGGAATATACTTATCAGTATTGTGTCCAATTGTGTTCTGATAAATATGGATGCAATTTATGAACTGCATTTATTAGTCCCCTAAACAAACATGTAAATGGGGCTCAGTGCAAATATTAAGCTGCAATACTGATCCAACTAAACCTATTCAGTTCCTAGAAAGGGGAAGGGAATGTGACCAGCTTTAAATAAAACTTTCATAATAGAGCATGTATGTACCAACTGCTGAATTTTTCATCCAAAAATGTTTTGAGGGTTGTCATACTGGTCCCCTGGTTTCAATACTTAGAGACACTGGCACTGGGCACAATTTACTAAAGCTTATCGCGTGCGTTATTTCGATCACGTGATCACTTAATGCATAACAAAAATGTCAATTCACTATCGCTGGTATGCAGTATTTAATGGAAACACCAAAAAAAAGCAATTGACTAAAGGAAATAAATAAATAGATGCATGTGGTAACTAAGTACTGCTCCGAGCTTACGATAACTATGCAGTAACTATGGCAATGTCAGACCCCACCAGTGATTGGTTGAAAAATAAGCAGGGAAATGCAACCTGTTGGTGTGTGGAGTGGGAGGAGTGTTATCTAGAGGCTGTCTTATTGAAATGGAGGCCTTCACATCCAGTCTACTGGAATGGAAGGCAATACAGAAGAGGAGGAGAAGGAGGACATGTCAAGTGGTCCTTTTGAAAAAATAACTTTCAAGGAGCGCACAGTTTTGGACCAATTCTCTGAAGCTGAGACTCTGCAGAAGTTCAGGTTATCTAAGCAACTAATAATAGTGCTCTATATGCAACTGATTGGGTACCTGGAGCCCTCTACACAGAGAAGTCATGCCATACCAGCTATGTTGAGTTGATGGCATCCTTACATTTTTTTTGGAAAGTTGTCATACCAAATGATCGCAGGTAAGTTTGTGGGCATTTCCCAGTCTTCTTTTTCCCATCTCCTCATCCAAGTTCTAATTAGATTCTGTGCAATAGCACCAAAATACATATTTTTCCCTGAATCTTGCCAGGAGTGGGATGAAATAAAATAGGATTTCTACAGTATTTCCAGAATACCCAATGTGCTCAGTGCAATTGACTGTACCCATGTTGCCTTTTTTGCACCATCATTTAAGGAGCACATATACAGGAACAGGAAAGGCTACCACTCCTTAAACATCTAGGTGGTTTGTGATGCCAATCTGATCATCAGGAATGTGGTCACAGGATTTCCAGGATCTGTGCATGATCCACACATATTACACCAATCCCTAATCTCTGAGAATTTTAAAGTTCAAAAATATATCCGCAGGTTGGCTGATAGGTAAGACACCTACATGTTTCATCCTTTTCTTAGCTTGTGTTCTAACCCTTTAAAAACTGATGTAATCTTATTTTGTTTTTCTAGGAGATTCAGGGTACCGTGGCTTCTCGCGACAGTTTTGAGACCATCTTCAGCAGCTTAAGTAAGATTGGACTAGGAATATATAATTGGCAGTGCATCCACCTAGAACAGGGCTCCAGCGTATGTAGAGATTTCTACAGGACTATAACTAGTAACTCACCCAAAATAACTGACAGCAGTAGTACTAATATACCCAGCATAGATTTCTAAGAGTAAATATATGTAGACATACCAGCAGGTGATTAATGTAACTTTATATATGATAAAGTGATGGCATTACATACAACCAAAGCAATAACAGGAAGAATGTACATATGTCTGAGAAGAACAGTGTATACAGTATATGTCTATATATACAGTATATATCTGGACATAAAGATTTTTGCATAAGGCGAGTTTAAAGTTTATAAAACCAGGCACCTACATCCAGTACAATATAAACAAACAAAAGAGTACTCTACAGGCCAACTCTGGGGAGCCAACTACATGTACCGCAATGGAGAGTGGCACATACGAGTCTCCTCGGCATATTGGGTTCACACAGGTGCACTGCTGAGACTCAGAAAAGGGGGGGGCAATTAGGACTTTAATGGTGCCATAAAATTTCATAAATCAAAAAGAGGGGAAGGGATACAGACACATATAATAATATTTAAAACATGATTTTATTACAAAAAGACATAAAGTTTAAAACAGTATTTTTCATACATTGTATATCCATAACATATATGCATATACAACATCCACCAAATACAGCTTGGATTATGTCATGTGGGCTACAGACTGGTAAATATCATAATCAAAAAACCTGCCAGACCGAAATCACTTGCAATTATGTTGACTAAGACATGATCCGTGCCCATCCACTATTTACTTGATTTATTCAGCTTCTTTGGAAGTTTGAGTATAATACACTGTGGAGGATAAAATATAAAATGTCAGTCATCCAAAAATACAAATTTAACAAAAATGCGCCAATGATTACAAAAAATTCCCAGTTGGAGTTCTACCATACTGTATAATGTTATATACTATATAACATATCTTATATTATATATAATATAATCATTGGGCTGGTGAAGGTACTTCACCATTTATACCACAGTCAGTAACATTTGCAGGGCATTTTAGCTATCTGCGCTTTGTTTAGACCTGTGATTACACTATTTGAAAATGTTTTCTATCATCAACTACCTTTGTTACTCTGAAATATCATTCAACCAAATCCAGGGAGCTGCAAAGTCAATGCTGGATGAGAGCAGAACTTTTGAATGTATTATGCTAGCTAGTTACAGAAATCTGAAAGATTCCTTGTGATGATAGCATGGCATTTTACAGTATTTAGGCGAGTCTAAATGCTAACAGATAGCTATCTTGTTCATTCATAAAGATCTTAATTGCTTGCAATACATTTCTTACAATCACTCTTCTTTAGCATGTATGTGTGAAAAGGTGTGTTATAATAAACCATGTTCTCTAAAACAATAAGCACCTATTACTGTGGCCACCAATCACTATATTCCATGGCACACTTTGTGTGGTTCACCTTCCTTAGTCCCTAGCAAACTGTCTCGACTGTTAAAGAGCCAACTGGTTTTGTTTACCTACCAGGCTAAATGATCCCAGCTCTCATCTCTACCTGTTCATTTAAAACTGCTGACATCATATAGAGTGGGTCATTCAACCAGAAGTAGCAGGCGTGTGCATTATGAATCAGAATGCAAACATTTTATTGTGCAAAGCACGTAAATCTGGATTTTTATTTAAATATTCACTTGCCTGTCTTTTCTGTATGTTGTGTGATTGTTTTTAACAAATGTTAAACTGTCATAAGACTAAATTTATGATTTTTTTCATTTGTAATACCATTCTTTTCTTTATTTTTATACACATTTTCTGTGCCAAGTCAAATTTAGGCATCACACAAAAGGATCCTCTGTTTTTATTTTTTTTTCACAACATGCAACAGATGCCATTTAAATGTAGTGTGTATTTAGTACAAAATGTGCCAAGGACAGCTGTTCACAAGTGGCTTTTAGTCAACAATAAGGGGCATTGTGATGCCAAACTGTGACTGAAAATAAATCAGAGCGCGAGGGTAGATACCAGCTGGCTTTAATCCTTACATACTTTTATCTAGGCAACTAAAGTGAGAAACCAGTGCCCCAATATTAACTTGTGAAGGAATGGTTTGCATTATTCATACATATGCTGTGAATATAGAATGTATAAAATACTATATACTTTAAAATATTTTAGGGTTTGTTTATTAAATTGGCTGAAATGTCGCTGACATTCAAGGAGATACTGCTGGATCTGTTCATGTTGCTAATTAAGACACCTTAAAATAGATTTAAATTCTGTAAAGCGTCAATTTACACAACAAGCTAGTTCACTGTAATGCATGCATTCTTATGCATTGACGCATGCTGTGTTGGATTGCACTGGGCTGTCTTAAACTTAAAAAATAAATGGCAAAATGCACATGTGAACATGAAGCAGGATGCACTTTCCTACAATGTAACACAACATACAATAACATATTGTGTGGTAAGGGTACCTGCGCTTATGGCGAAAATAAATTATATTGTATAAATAAATAAATAGTGCCTAAACATTATAATAAGTTATTTAAATATAAAGTGCTTTTAATGTGTCTAGAGCTGCTGCTAAACAAAAAAGGGGGTTACCTTTAAGTGAATTATATAAAACATGTGTCCGCGCTGCTCTTAAAATATATATATATATATATATATATAGTGTATCATGTGATAATAATAAAGTGCATAAGTGATACGCGAATTAGTGGTCCTCATAAACCATATAACATTGCTCAAATAAATGAATCTCCAGCACAATTTAAATATAATAAATAAATTCAATACAGTGTATAATTATCAGTCTTTTATAGAAAAAGTTCTCAGTGCAGAAAAGGTGCTTCTTATACTCTTCAGTAACTTCTTAAAAGGTGCTCTGTGCTCAGAACCTTCCACTCAGTGCTCCCCTCTCAGTTCCCCACTCACCAGATATAAGAAGGGAATGCGCCTTTCAAAAGCCTTTAGAGATGGTGGAGGTTATTGTGCACTTCAATTGCAGTTGAAATCATTACATCTAAGTGGCTGAGGATTGTCAAGATAGTCTCCCAATCGATTCACCCCATAAGTATAAAAGAAGATATCTCCATAGTGAAGTACCATAAAACCATTTTATTCTCTTAAAAGACAAATACACACTTACAAAACCGAAGTAGTAAAAACACCAATATTCCTTCCTGGTGGTGAACGCTACTTCCGCTTCCTGCGTTCCAACCACCGGATATGACGTTGTGACATGCGGACAACGGCTTGACGCGTTTCGCTACAGCCAATCAGAGCGTTGCCAAAAAACACATAACATTTGCATTTTGAAGATATGTTGGTATGCTACTGAATGGCACCACAGTGGAGTAAGATATTTATGTTTTATAACTGCATGGGTTACTGCATGTGTTGTAGTATGAATGAGACCCAACAGCCCATGCTCTGCTACCTTTACAGTTTTGATTTGGGACCACACATTAAGCCAAGTTTGACTGAAGTAGAAATACTTTTGGTGATTAAAACAGTGGTAACACTGCATATGTAGGGAGTGTGAGAATACCACAAAAAGTAACCTGTCAGAATAGAAACATGGTTGCTGCCATTGTTCCCTTTTGATCTGTTAAATATAGCATTGAAAGTGTTATAATTGGTTGATAAGTGCAAACAAAAAAAATACCTGTTGTCTATGCCTCAAATCTAGTGCTGTCCTATACACTTTGCAGTGGCATCAAAACCATCCTATCACTCTAGATTGATTTCTCTCAGTTGACTATAGAACATGTCCATCTATGTGAGTTAGAAAAGGGTGTGTTCTTCCCCTCCTAAAGTAAAAACCCAATTCCTCCATAGATGCAGTACAGTGATAACCATTTTCTCCCTGAAACAGGAAGTGTTACTGGTCGGAACACCAGGTAACAATAAAAATAAAACAAATGCAGCCATCACATCCAAGAATTGAAAAACTGTAATATATTACATTTTCAAAATATATCTCCATCTATATGAAACAATGGTCATTAGGAAAGATACAGAGGATAATTCTCTCCAGCAAGGGCATAGACAATAATAAAATCTAGACAAAGGTCATAACCTTTCCCTACTTTAGTAAAAGAAAAATCCAAAAGTTTTTTGCTGGTGATATACTTGAAGGAAAGCAACTTTATTTCAACAGCCCATTAATTAAACAATCTAAGTAAAAGAGAGATCATCTCTGTGTTCCTCCCTCTTATAAGCATGTTCACAATTATAAATTAAATTAAATTCATTTAATTTAAATTTGAAGACTTTTTTAAACTAGGTCTGTGTGTGTGTAATCAGAGCAGGTTGAACAAAAGGGAAATAAATAGTGGGGGTACCCTACCCTAAAGGTTAATTATCCAGATATTGACTGGACCGATGAAGCTGCTCACTCTTGACACTTCTTAAATTTCTTGCGGGACAATTTTATGCATCAGTTGGTGGATGTTCTGCTTGACGTATTAATCACAAACTACTCTAAACTGATAGAAGATGTGGATGTATGGAGGTACCTTAGGTAACTGTGATCACAGGGCAATTAGGTTTACTGTACAGCACAGGGAAAGCAGATATGAGGGTAGGTGTAATATAACTTGTTTATACTACCTCTTATTCCCTCTATTAATTTGTTTCAACCTTACTTTAATTCTGTATTAACCTCTTACCTTCAATTCAGCATTCTCAGACACCACGCGGGGATCATCATGCACACACTGAAATCAATGTAGGTACAATACTCAAAGGTTATTTCCGTGTTTGAACATTTTATAGGGTTCACAATACAGGATACAAGAGCAGGATATGATAAACATAAGGGTGTCACTTATCTGCATGGTATTTCTAAATAAGGATACATTCAATCACTAGGTTGTGTTTATTAACCCCCAAAATACACCCTCATTTTGTGATCTCATTATCTGAAATCTCTCCTACATATGTTCTAATAAACTTATTGTGTCTTATTTCTAATGACATTACAAATAGTTGTGGTTATGATAAGCCAGCAACACTTCCCTTTTTTTCTATGCAAGCCATTTCCTGAGTACAAAATGTACCACTATATGTGAGTTTAAAGCAGTCATCTGGCCTTAGTTTCCTAAAGCATTGCAAATACATATAATTTCTGCAGAAAATAAATATTGAGAGAGATCAACATCCTATCAGTAGGACAAGTACATTAAAGCGTTTGTTACCCTAAAAAAAAAAAAAAAATAATCCTGTTCCCTTAAAGCATGGTATACTGCACAGTGCTAGTGCTGTGTCATTTGGCCCTTTCTATCGCCTAAAAAACCTGGCTGATTCTGCCAGTTTCTACCCTCCCCTCTGTACATTGACCACAGTGTATCATGGCTGCTGAGCCCTGACTCCGTGGTCAGTTTATATGCCTCCATCATTCACAGCCCTGCTCTCTATTCACCTGTGTCCTCCTCTGTCCTCCTATCCCTCCTCTCCCTGCCTGTCAGCTCCGTGTCACGGCTCACTCGCCCCTCCTGCTGCTCAAATAACTGTTAATATGTTATATAATCCTGTTTGTCTCCTAAGCCTGTGTGCCTCTGTCTCAGTGTTTTATAAAGAAAAAAATGCTGTATATACCTGATTTCAGTGTGCTGCTTCCCTGCAGGAATAAAATGTTATATCTGTGGAGTTTTTACTTACGCAAAACTTTTTTCTTTTTGACAATGTATATTACCTGCAGTGTTGTGGAGCCTCTATGGGAGAAAGATTTTCACCCTTCATGGCAAACCTATACAGTACATGGGTTAGTGGGAGGAGCACTTTCATTTAGTCCTTTTTACTTCTTAAAGGACAGTATACGTTGGTATGGTCATTACATTGATGACCTCCTGATTTCTGATGGTGTGGAACAGAACAGCGGTAACCTTTTCTGAGTTTATTTATTTTAATGACAATTCTTTGAACCTCCAGTTTACATGTTGAAGTCATACCAATATAATACATGTTTTGGACATTACTCTGGAGGGCAATGCAGTTACTTGTGAAAGTTCTTCTCGTACTTATCGTAAACCATGTTCAGGGAATACCACACTACATGCCATTAGCTGTCATCCGTTCCACACCATTCAGGCCGTACCAGTGGGGGAATTCACAAGAGCCCAGAGGAATTGTTCTACAGACTCTTATTATGAAAGAGAATGCCAAATGATTACCACAGGACTTAGACAATGAGGCTTCCCCGATTGGTCCATAGAAAGGGGCAGGAAAATTGCAGATAAAAAGCTACTATGTTTAAACTATGAATACTATGCTGTTTGCACTAGTCACCCCCCTTTTTGATAAGTGTAAAATTACTAAAAATATATATGAAAGTGATGAGCAAAATTAATAATGGTGGTGCAAAAAAAGGAAATAGAGAAAGATGGGGCTTTGCAGGCCAGTGGGAGTAGAAGGATCACACACAAAACCAACTTGTATAAAATAATTTATACAAGGCTCTCTGGCGTGAACCTCACAAAGGACTTGTGGTGGTCCAGGACATATTGTCCTTTCTACCTTCCTGAAATAGGATGATGTGACGTTGTCCTTCCCTGCCTGAAGCCATCCGTGTACTATAAATAGGCTGTAACGACTGTATATCTTTAAGTATATACCAAACCACTACCCCACTGGGCTCGCTCTTTAGAGAAGAGGAAACTATAGGTGAATATATGAAGCACAGCTACTAGTGCTGGTAACCACAGTATTCCCAAAATATCTGGATATGTTGGAGAACTCTGGCTACCAACCTTAATAAATTGCCCTCTAGTACAAAAAGCATTGCTTGTGCGATGATTGAAGGGCTGGACACTTAAGCTTAGACAAATATATGAATATATGTACAATATGGAGGCTGTATGAGAATATTGAAGGAGTGATATTTATTGTTCTATGTGTCGCTACAACTTGCCACCTCCTGAGTCATTAAAACGGAAATACCGGTCTGTTGTGGTCTCTCGGGCCCTGAGGAAGCCTTGAGCGAAACGCGTCGGCTTGCTGGGGACCTACATTGACCGTATTCCACTCTGAGACCTATCTTCCATTCTACACAGGCTCTTGGTTCTTTCTCCCTTACAGGATGTATTTCTATGTTCAAATGACTCTAATTGATTGATTTTATAGTAATTTTCTTATGTGATTTGTCCTTGTGAACATGTGCATGTTTGCCCATGTTTTTTTTATCTTTAATCCAATAAAATGTAAATTATTTTATACAAGTTGGTTTTGTGTGTGATCCTTCTACTCCCACTGGCCCGCAAAGCCCCATCTTTCTCTATTTCATTTTTTTGTATTCATATCAGGGGTAAGGGCCTACCTACACAGTACTTTTGTTTGTATTAATAATGGTGGTGTTCAATTATCTACTAATAAATGCCTGTGCAATTCCTTGTCTAAAATGCTAATATAATGTGATAACTTCAAATATTATTAAAAAGTATCCAAGTGTAATCAATGTTAATGTTTACAAATATAATAAATGGAAATCCTGCAAATGGAAACAACGTTCTGTGAGTCCGTAAAACTGTGATGTAATGTCACTCTGAAGATCCAAAATAGCCACAATATTGTACACTAATCCATGATAACAAATTATTAACAATCCCGATCACCAGTGCTCTATTAAAAATAAATTGACAATCTGTTGAAAGAATAATGTAAAGCGGCTTGTCTGGTGTTTCACCTCCACTCCTTGTGACCCCGTGAGGTGGGTGCTCACCTTGGAGTGTGACCTTGCAATTAAGCTTGGTCAAAAACAGCATATTCTCCCAACAGGAGGAAGACAAATTGTTTCTTCCAGAAAATAGGTTCTCAATCTGGGATGATGAGTTCAGCAATTCTCACATAAAAGGAAGAAACAACATTTCATAGTGCAAATAATGTTGGTTTAAAAGAGCTGATTTATTTAAAAATAGTTTGAAAACACTCACATGTGTCTGGTGCTAAAGCGCACCAGTCTTTACAAGCAGTTTGTACAGTAAGTCAGTACACAGACGATCGGTTCAAAAGAAAATTCAACCCGCGCACTCGTGTATATCAGTGTTCCTCGTTGTGTAATGTTCACCGACATAGACTTGGCCCCTCCCCTACGCCTGACGACACAGGGACTACGTGTGTTCCTCAGGGGGATCCGCGTAGGAAGACACAAAGTCCCTTTGTCTTCACACGTAAGGGAGGGGCCAAGTCTGTGTGAACTTGTCTGGGCCAGGAGATTTGGCGTTAGGTAGGTTATGAATTTCTCGTGAGATTTCAGGAATAGTGAAGGGGACGTTAAGAGCAGAGGGTTGCTGCTGGGTTAAGGAAGGAAGTTTGATTTAGTTTAAAAAAGTCTGGATTTCCTCTTAAAAGGGTTTGTGGGTGTATTGGTCATCTCAGATATTATAGAGATTGCTATAGTATAGGCTAAACGCATCAGCTATTTGTTGAGGCTGAAGAATTTTTTCTTAAGTAAGTGGATGAAATAGGTGATGTATTTTGGATTTAAGATGTTGCCCTTTAATTCACAGGGCCATGTCTTTACCAGCTTTATTACCAGTGGAGTATAGCCTAGCTTTAATTTTTTCCTTAGAGCTTTCTCAAAGGAATCTAGTAGTGTAGTGGGCGGTGAACTTCCTGTGGCACTTAGCCTAAGTTTGGACGAGACTTCCGAGTCTGTGTCCACTTGGGCTACCTTCTATTGGACGGCGCACGGAGACTGACGCGACCGCGGGAGCCGCCCTATAAGAGAGCTGAACTATGCAACTCTCATTATGGTGGCGGTTCCCCATCTGAGGAAGGTGTCTGTGCGGGCCAGGACTTTGAAAAGCGGTGAGTTATTTCCACTTATGATTATGGACCCTATCTGCACTAATACGGCAGCCAATATTACATTTTAAAACCCCAGGTCTCCTTTCAGTATTTTTTGGATTGATTGCTCCTGTTAAAAGCCTGAATGGTGTACCTGAATAGGGTTGCTTACACCCCTATGCCTTCATTGCATATGTGTGGACTAAAGAGCAATCTCTAGGTATATACTTTAAAGCTATATCCTATGCGTGTGCCTATTTTCTACCTTTTGGGTGATGGTCGGTTCCACTTCTACCTTTTATACTAAGTCCACTACACTTGGACTGTCGTTTCTAACTATGCATGATGAGCTTTAAAACGCATGACTTTTTACCATCTATCTTTCCTGCTTTGGAAGGGGTTAATGGTTACCACCCTGTTAGTCTCTTTTATAATTGCTCCTTGCACCCGGGTGATTGGCCTTCAGTGAACACCATCTTATTACCATTACCTGTTTTTTTAATGCAGATACGGCTGGATCTATAAACCTGCTGGTTAGTACACAGGTATGAGTGCTTTCACACTTAAGTTGTGACCCCCTTTAGTGGTTTACATTCATGTATTAAGTAGGTCGACCCACCCTCTCATGTATTATACAGTGTGGTCTCCCCACATATGGTTCCATTCTGGGCATTCCTGCTTTCCAGTCGGCAGCCCCCATAGCCCCAAGTTAGTTGAGACAGCCTAGTCATCATATTATTGTATATACTAATGTTGTTCTAATGTATGGTGTGTATGTTTGACAATTGTTTCTGTTTTCAATACTGCTTAGCTAACCATTTGGATACAGCTATTTATGTGGATTAGTATGTCTGAATGATTTTTGTTCATTTTTACACAGAAATATGATTTAAGCTCCCGATGAAGCTTTATATAAAAGCGAAACATGGTGAGCATTGTAAATATTTACCATCTACCACTCAAATGTGACATCATGGGACCCTGACGGACGACAGTTGTCTTTCCTGTAACCGATCACAAGGCCCACTCTGTGATGTAGTAGGATATTACCTTTATAACAAACTTATATACTCTGTGTATATTGTCATACTTACTGATATTTGTTGTCCTCTCTGTATGAGGTATATGCACCTACATTGTTGATTTTTATAATTTCCTAATAAATTGTGATTTTTTAAATAAATTGTGCCTATAAAGTCCTTGCCTGAACAATCCGAACAATCTCTCCACTATGTGAGCAAGGAGGTGAGGCAGCTTGTTCAAAATTAGTCTCTTGAATGCAGAGAACATCGCAATTAAGCGACAGAGCAGATTTCCATAGAGGCTTGTTTGGCCGGATGGTTGAGGCCTTTTGCATTTAGGGAGAGAATGTTAAAGGTCATGATCTGTGTCTAATATATCGTGTGTAATGAAGAGGCAACACACAGTTGGAGAGTTATTTCTTCTGGGTTGCTAGAAGATAAGGTATTGTCTGTGATTGATCTTCCTGAGGATGGTTCCAAGAGAGATGTGAGTTTCTGTGTGGGAATGAGTTGTGGAGGTCCGTGTATGTAGTGGTATTCAAGCAGGGTACTGGAGGGTTAAGTAGGTACTCTCTTCTTGCCAGGAGGTTCAAGGGGATGATGAGGAAGAATGTGCGGTTACCTGTAGGTCTTTAGTAAAAGGTGAAGAAGTTAGTTCTTGAAGTACAAAGAGACGTCGATAAAGACCTTGGTGCAATCGAGTATCGTAGGTTGAATGATCTTTATAGGGATAAGTAAAACAAGGGATTGGAAGGAAACCCAAGTATCAGCAAACAAAAAAATTGGGTTGTTGAGCAATTTGGGGGTGAAGTTCAACAGAGGAGTATTCAAATGTGGTTTTACATGTTCTAATATCAGATGTTTCTGGATGGTTGAAATCTGATTACACCTGGCCTGGAATGCCAGCAGTGCAAGGTTACCCAGTAGGATATTCCTGACAAAGAGTCATAAATGGGAATTCATATCCTCACAGGATGTTCTCGCATAGGCCTCCTGTTGTGAGGTATGTGGGTAGAGAAGCCTCAGATAAGACCTCTTGGGGAGGTTATACCAACATCAAAGGCCAGTTGTTACTGGAAGCTGACCCAGGTCAAAAACAGTGATTTGTGGATGGATGGCACCCCTAGTGAGAGAATATAACATGCTTCCTGTAAAGATGAGATACTTCCTGTTGATTAGGAAGGGTGGCATCCAATGAATTGTCATTGGACAAGCAGACAGTGGGTGGTGTCTGAGTGGACTTTAAAAGCAAGCGCCAGCTAGAATTCTGCTCCTTGTGTGCTTGAGCCCAGCCTGAAAGATATTAAACCCCGAGGACTGATATGTAAAGTATTATCTGTGATTGTTTTGTCTTATATGCTCTGTAGTATCCTTTTAGTGTTTTCTGTTAACATTTCTACTTTCTTTATAATAAATTAGATCCTTGCTTATATAAGCAGTGTGTTTATTTTTATAGCTAGCATTGGTATTGTAACCACCCCACATTTATTTCACCAGACAAGAGGTGGATACTGGAGAACAGGCATGATCATTTATATTTGCCTCTGTGGTTTCCACATTTTTGCTGCTCAAATTGAGATGGGGGTCCCCTTTGGAGGCTAGGCCTGTTATCATTGGGAAGCTCTAGAATGATGCCTCATGACTGCAGGAGTTGCATACCTTCGTTAATAGAGGAAATTGCGTGGGAGGATCCATTCCCGGTTATTAGTAATGTAGCAGGGCGGCGCCATTTGTATGGTAACTTGTGATTGTTAAGACTAGAGCTTTGGTTACCGTTTTTAGTTGTCTCCATAGTTGGAGGGTATGTTGAGATAAAGCTGCATAGATTTGAATTTCTGCATATGATGCAGGGAGAGTGCGTAGGGCTCTTGCTTTAGCTAATATTTGCTCTTTTACTGGGTAGATGTGAACCCTCATGAGAACGTCTCTAGGGAGCAATAACAAAAGTGCTCACCCTATGTGAGTCTCATTGACCAAATGGTTATCCTTGAGGTGCAGCTGCACGCTAATCTGTATTGACACTACACATTATCCTGGAGGAGTTGCTGAAGATGTGTGGGACAGCCAATTGCACTGCTAAGTGATCAGCTGGGATATACAGTATGATATGCCTTTGACATCTTTATGTTTATGATTTGTCATTGGAGGTTCAAAAATGTTTAATGTTTTTATGCTAATACACTATGCAAGTTCCCTTTGCTCAATATCTGAGGAACCACTGGATTATCATTGATACCAGAGTATGGGAAGACAATTCAGAAGGAGTGGTGCATTCTGAGAGATTTATGCCAAGCATTTATATACTGTATAAGGTATAACCATTTGGTGAGTGACAGTCACGTAGGGTGAGCACTTGAGGTGATTGCTTATGGAGTGGGATAATCACATCATCTATCCTGCACAATTGGAACACAGCATTTTGCAGTTATATTATGTGTGGGACTTTTGCACAGACATTTTTTAATGAACTTTAACACCTAATGCTTTGAATTTCTAGCTTTGCTCTAGTCCCTTCTGGAATCTATTAACATTGATTAATTTTGTAGATATATATAAAGGAGGAAGCAGGATTGTTTTCACTGTTATAGATTAATTGTTTGTACTCATATTCATCACTATTTATTATTGTTTGAGTTATGTGATTAAGGTCAATTTTTTACAGTGTGATGTTATTAGAGGTTTATTAGATACCATAGTTTGTAGACTCTATAACGTTTACACAGACTAAATAATATACACTCATTTGGGGGTTTTTTACTGCCCAAAAAATTTAGCAGAATACATTTTGGCCTAAATTTATGAAGAAATATTATTTATTTGCAAAACTTTTTTTAACAGTAACAGAGAAAACCTTTTTTTTTTAAATGTTCGCTATTTTTTAATTTAGCAAAAAATAAATTAAATAAACAAATAAAAGCTCTATCTGTCTCAAAAAATGATAAAAAATTTTATTTAGGTACAGTGTTGCATGATTAATACGTATTTTTTAATGGCACTATATTATGTGAATGATTTAAATTAAAAAGTAAAAAAAAAAAAATTAACTGATTTTTTTAAATTGTTAACATAGTAATTATTATTGGATTTTCTGTCACAAACACTATATTGTATGCCCTTCATTTTAGAAACATAACTAACCCTAGAACCAAAGCATTTTGTTCTTTCCCTTTATAATTTCTAAAAAAAAGACCCTGTCACCAGATGGCATCTGGCACAAACAGTTTCCTGTTTAAACAGTGAATTCTTTCCAATTTTAAAAGAGACTTGCTTTATAAAAAGAACATTTATTACATGCACAGACCATTAGTGCATCACTTTTCCATTAGGGCCTTTCCTGCAGTACCTTCCTGAACTTAATATTCAGTATTCATTTAGCGTGCAACTGGTTTATCTGATGCAGAAAAGAGCATAGTAAAATGTTTTCCTGATTAAAAAAAAAGCCAGAGAGAGAGAGAGAACAAAATTATAGCAGAACAGAGCGCAGGTTCAAGACTGACATTTGTATGTATTCATTAAGCACATTAACTTTAGATTTATGACAAACAGCAAATTCACATTATAATAAGTTTAGATGACTCTGACATTTGCAGGAACACTTGCTGCTTGGTAAACAAGAATTGATATGTTATTAGTTGTGCTTACAGTTGCTTTGTCTGTTCCATCTTCAAACACTTCCTCAAAAGCTTGTGATTTCCTTTACTGTTTATTTGTAGATACAGAAAAGTTTGCACAGGAGAAGTATGCCGTAGTTCTTTTCACGGAAACAGTCCAAGAGCACACATTGAAAGCCTAATTTCCACTCCAGCCAAAACCCCTTTGAGCCAGCCACCACCTCATTAGCATGCATTGCATTTCTTTTACTTACCTTCTGGTGTGGTCTTTTGGCAGATCATCCTGGGTCATATTCCTCTTTAAACTTCATCAGGCTTGGAGTGGTTGCGAATAACGCTGAAAACTCTCTGCATTAACCACCTAAGCCCCGGAAGATTTTACCCACTTCCTGACCAGGGCCTATTTTGCGATTCGGCACTGCGTGAATTTAATGGACAATTGTGCGGTCATGCAACGCTGTACCTAAACGAATTTGACGTCATTTTTTTCCCACAAACAGAGCTTTCTTTTGATGGTATTTGATCACCTGTGCAATTTTTCGATCATGCGCTATAAACAAAAAAATAGCGTCAATTTTGCAAAAATAACAATATTTTTCACATTTTTTTATATGAAATTCCCCCCCAAAAAAATGTAAAATCAAAATTTTTTAACATTTTCGGCCAATTTGTTTTATGCTACATATGTTTGGTAAAAAAAATTTGCAAAAAGAGTATTTTGATTGGTTTGCGCAAAAGTTATCGCGTTTTCTAACAAAGGGAAAGATTTTTGTCATTTTTGTTGTTTTTTTTAACGCGTAATGGCGGCGATCTGCGATTTTTTTTCCGGTACTGCGACATTGCGGCGGACAGATCGGACCGTTGACTGACATTTTTGACACTTTTGGGGTTACCAGTGACATTACTACATTAATCAGTGCTATAAATATGCACTGTTACTGTAAAATTACACTGGCAGTGAAGGGGTTAACTTTTTTGAGAGGGAGGTGTTATGTGTGTCCCTAGGGGCGTGATTCTAACTGTGATTGGCTGTGGCTTGAGGTGCAGGAACAGTGATCAACGGTCCTACATAGTAGAACCGTATGATCACTATTCCTACACAGGGGAGAATGTCAGGCGGCTTGTTTACATTAGCCGCCTGCCTTTCTTCCTCTCCACCGACAATCGCGAGTGATCGGCGGATGATCGGGTCCCCCGGTCACACGCGCGGGGGGGTCCGTGACCGCGCTGGAGCGTGCCTCCGGTGACACGTGCTCGCTCCCGAGACCCTCACAGGCTAGCGACATAGTACTACGTCGCTTTGCCTGTGAGGGGCTGACCGCCACAGTAAATAATTGTGCGGCGGTCGGCAAGCGGTTAATACACTGGAAGTACAGGGCTGATCATTGACATTACATTTTGTGGCAAAGATGAGGTAGGGGGATTGCCTGTATCAGATAGTAGGTAAGTATTGCAGCCAGTGTTGCGGTGGGACGTTTTAAAAAACATATTGAACTGAGAGAATATGGAGTCTTTTCCTCTATTGCCTGGCTTTCATGCAGATCAAATGTAGTACTTTATTAGGTTCTAACTTCACTCTGATTTCTAATCTGTATGCTTTTTCCAGGTCAGTGACTCAAAAAGTGCATAATGATTAACAGACATATATATTGCATGCAGTAGCTTAAGATAGCATTTAAAAAAAAAAAAGTGCTAATTCTTGGAATTTAGAAATATAGTTGGGTTGGTTTATTGATGTACCTGAAAATCTTCAGTTAATAAATTGTGTGAATATTCACTTCAGGTATCCAGTCATGTAGACAATTCCTGTTTACCTATTTCCTTTAAACATGATTGTATGTTCAGAGTGAACACCTATTTACTTTATATATATAACATCAAGTTTTATTACAATTAAAAAAAAAAAAAAAAAAAGTGTAAGGAAAGGATAGAGAAATTGGCAAGGCAATCCCGTTTTGGTGCATTAAAGATTATATTGTCCCAGGCATGGGACAATGAGTGATTAACATTCCTAGCGGTATTCTCGAGCGTGGCTCGGGGATAAATTTCAGTGCCAAAAGCGGTAACCCCGAGCCACACTCGGGGTACCGAAAGGAAGATCGCTGGATCCTGGTAGAGGGGTTACTTACCTTGTCACCGGGATCCAGCGATGTATCCCGGCAGTGTGCGGTGGCAGAGCTTCCTCCCGATCCTCTGTGAGCCCCGGCTTCCGTCTCCTGCGACGTGACGTTCGCAGGGGGGTGGAACCGGCGGCAAATTCAAATGTAAAACACACCAAACACACTGATACAATGCAAAAAAAATATAGTCCCATTAGGTTGCCCCCCAGTGCCCTTTCCTGCAGTTTTACTGTACTTTATACACATATATATATATATATATATATATATATATATATATATATATATATATATATATATATATATATATATATATATATATATACGTATATATAGTTTTTTATTATATTATAATTTATGATTTTTTGTTTCAAACTTTATCATACCCGCAGTGGCGGCTGGTGCTCAAATTTTTTTTTTTTTGGGGGGGGGGGGCGCAAAAAGAAAAATGTAATAGGTATTGCTTCGCAGCAAAAAACGTGGTAAAAAATTGGGTGACTTTGAGGTCACACAAGTGTGAAAGGGGCCTTCAGTAATCAAGGAACAGTGCCTTGAAAAAGTATTCATAGTCACCCCTTGAAATTATCCACATTTTGTCATGTTATTTACAACCAAAAACGTAAATGTATTTTATGTGATAGACAGGCACAAAATTATGAAGTGGAAGGAAAATGGAAGAAAAATGACAATGCAGATCTCTAGAGGGGGTCAGTGATTAGATAGTCTGCAGACCATAAATCAAGATGGGACAGAGCAATGTTCTGCAGATCTGTAGAGGGGTAAGTGATGGGGATAATCTGCCGAACATATAAATAGATAGAAGAGAACTATATTGTGCCTATCTATTTATATGTTCAGCAGATTATCCCCATCACTTACCCCTCTACAGATCTGCAGAACATTGCTCTGTCCCATCTAGATTTATGGTCTGCAGATTATCTAATCACACAGACCCTTCTACAGATAGAAGAGAACTATATTGTGACTATCTGTAGAAGGGTCTGTGTGATTAGATAATCTGCAGACCATAAATCTAGATGGGACAGAGCAATGTTCTTCAGATCTCTAGAGGGGATATTCTGCCAAAAATATAAACTACAACCCCCCAGCCTTACACAACAAAGAGGAACTATAACTCCCAGCCTGACATTGCAGAGGAACTACAAACCCCAGCCTAACACAGAAGAGGAACTCCAAACCCAGCCTGGCTTGACATTGGAAAGGAACTACAAGCCTCCTGAGAAGAACTACAGCTCTAAGCCTCACCTGATAGTCTACAAGCCAAAGTCTTATCAGGTACACGATTCAATAAACTGCCAGACCCATTGCCTGCCATGAACTGCAAATCGTACCCTGACCAGATACATGAGATGGAGTGCAAGTCTAAGTTAGATGGACTACAAGTCCCAGCTGGCATTAGATTATGAGCAGCTAGATGGAAGGGTTCAGCCTCATGTTATCTTGAGTTGGGAGCAGCACACCAAGTCTAGCAGTCTGCACTGCAATTACCGAGGTGTGGAGGAACACGGAGAAGAGGCCGAAGGCTCATCCATCATCCAGAGTCAGCTGAGTCTCGGCACTGCAGACAGAAAGGGAGATTATCACTGGCCGGTGTCAGGAGGACTTCATGGCATTTGGGGTCAAATCACTTCCCTCCCCCACCCCAACCATCTCACCCCAACCATCTCACCCCTTATAAGCCGACATGTAATCATGGAAGCTCCAGAACGAGAAAATGCTTAATTTCAATATACTACTGTTATACAGCAAAAATACAGACAGCTCATTTAGTGGCGGCAGAGGAGAGAGTCACACGAGGCTTCACTTACCTGCTCCTGCCTCAGAGATGTCTCGACTCACCCACGCTGCTCCTCGGTCTGACGGCGGGCGGGAACAGGGAAGGTGACTGATGCACGCACCGGCGTACCCCCCCCACGAGTACTATGTCAGACGTCCTGAATGTGATTGGTCCAGGCTGGAGTCTGGACCAATCACAGGACTTCACGTGTAGCATCGGGGAGTGTCAGGGCGCATTGTTCTGCGCCCCGATGACACCCAGAAGGCGGCCAATCGGCGCCTCTGCGTGGCTCACATGGGGTGCAAAACCCCACACCCCCCATAGCCAGCAGTAGGTCCGGCACCCCTAGTGGGCTGCAAATGGTAATTTTTTTTATTTCTTTTTTTTTTCTTTGCAGAGATTGGGGGGGGGGGCGGCACCCCTGCGCCCCCTATATACCAGCCACCGCTGCATACCCGAGATGTTATAAAGAAGAACGCACAGTAAAAAAAATCATATGTAAATAGTTGGTTTGGGCTGCTCATTCTTAAGAATTACATGCAAAATAATGGTACCACTTTCAGCACCTAAAATCCGAAAGAATCATGCCGCCAGGGAGGTTAACACAAATAAATGGTCAGCCTTCTATCATGGAAGATGGAAATAAGGGAATGGGAGGAGGGATCAGGGAAAGAGAACGAGAAAACAACAACAATAAGAACCCAATGGAATACATGTGAGTCAGTAGACTAACAATTCCCTCTCTGCATTCTAAGAGCCAGTGGGGGATAGATTATGAAAGAGTGACAAGTTTGCATACCAGGGATCCTGCCACAATAGGAACTCTATATGTGTTCTAAAAATTACAAATCAATTCTATTGTAGGGTGTTTTTAAACATACTGTCACTTTCTAGGGAATAATACATCCAACCAGACCAGATGTTTCTTAACCGTTCCTCTTTATTGTTAAAAAGTATGGACCCATCTCTCTGCTTTTATGACACTACCCACTTCCCTCTGCTAGCCCAATAGGGTAGGGCAGCAGCTTTGCATCCAGAATCTACTGTAGGTTTAAGACTCTTTGCCGTATTCCATAGAAAAGGTGTAACAGTGCATTTATACAATTTTAAGGAGGCAGAGGTGGCATTCAAACATAGTGTAAGGGGGGAACTCAATAGGCTTAAGGGTAGTTTTTTTGATCAATAGGGAGATCTGGCTCCAGAATTTCTGGATCTTGGGGCAGTACCACCAAAAATATAAGTACGTGTCCTTTTGGGGGCAACCCCTCCAGCACCTTGGATCTGCTGCATGGAAAATTTGTGCCAGTCACTTGGGTGTTTTGTACCATTGTGAAATACATTTATAACAGGTTTCCTGTGTTGTAGTGAAGATAGAAAAGACGTGGGTCAGTTTTATGATTTTTTTTGTGTATTTGAGGGGCTAATTAACTCAGTTCTAATTCCCAATCTCACCCTCCTAAGAAATATGGAAGATAATATGAATTGTTCCCCAGAAGGAGTTGGTACATTTGTGACAGAAGATGTTGGGAGTCATTGCCATTGTCACATCTGTTTTCAAACTCAGTAAGATACTCTAAGGCACGTGGTTTAGTGTTTAATTTATAAAGAAAACTGTGTATCTGCCTGTGATGCCAAGCATCCATGTGGAATCCACCATAAGTTTGTCGTAGTTGTTCTAGGAGTAGAAGGCATCCCATCAGGGCCAATTTAGAGAAAATAGCATTACTGTTACCTCCCCAGGATTTAAAAAAAGAGACCTCTTTGCCAGGTGCAAACCAGGGGGAAGCTGCCCATCTGAGCCAAGTGGGAAATCTAGGGGGGTAGCTCTCCTTTCCTATTTATTTGATCACAATTTTTCAGAATGGCTAGTATAAAGGGAGAGGTCCAATCAGAAAGGCCTCTCACCATTGCTGGAATCCATGGCATGCATGCAAGATTATGACCAGCAAGAGATTTTTCAAGAGGGACACACAATTTGTCTGAAGATTTATGAAGCCAATTAAGGATGTGGATTAATGCCATGGCTTTATGGTACAGATTAATGTCTGGGAGACCCAGGCCCCCATCCTCCTTACGTCTATGCAGGATAGAGTAAGCTAATCTAGGGTATTTACCATTCCAGATAAAGATTGTGAACAGTTTATGGATGCATGAGAAAAAGAATGGAGGCAGAGAAATGGGTACTGAATAAAGAAGGTACAGAATTTTGGGGAAATTATCATTTTAAGTATAATAACACGTCTTAGCCAAGTAAAGGCAAGATTTTGCAAAGACTATAAATCTCGGTCTATATTCTACAAATATTGCCCATAATTATGAGAATGAAGTAATTGAATATCCCGGGAAATATGAGTGCCCAAATAGGGCAAAGTGTATGTTTGTAAGCATAAGCGTAAGCAAGCGTAAAAATTTGCCTTAACCCCTTCATGCTGATGGAATGCAAATATGTGGCCTTGGCTTCAGGGGGTTGTACTGGGGTGATGCCTGCAGCTAGAGGCATCACCCCGCTACTGTTTTTTTTAGAGCCGGCGGTCGGCTTTCTTGTAATGACAATGGATGCAGCTGTGCAGGCGCTCGGTTGTGGTTACAAGGAGCGAAAGACCCGAGCGACCAGCCGACATGTCCACCGGCTGGCCGAATAGCGGAACAAATCCTGAATTCAGCTCTGACCAGGTCTACGATTTAAAAACCCAGAAGCGATGTGATGACATCACTTCCGGGTACTGGAGCCTTGAAGGCGCCAGATTTAAAAAAAGATGACAGCATTCAAAACAGCCAAACTTGGCATTTTGAATGCTTTTAAGTGCAAAGGAGGGTTTTGGGGTCTTTTAGACCCCAGATCCCTCCATATAGAGTACCTGTCACTGCGTTTACATTCCTTGTGACAGCAATAAAAGTGATCTTTTTTTTTTTTTAAATGGACAGTGTAAGAATAAAAAAAATGAAAAAAAAAAATTAGGGAAAAAAATATTTAAAGCGTCCTGTCCCTCCGTGCTTGTGCACAGAAGCAAGCATATATGCAAATCGCACCCGCATATGTAAACAGTGTTCAAACCACACATGTGAGGTATCGCCCCAATCGTTAGACTAAGAGCAATAATTCTAGTTTAAGACCTTATCTTTAACTCTAAACAGGTAACCGTTAAAATGGATATATTTTAAGTACCAAGGTTTGTTGCCATTCCACGAGTGTGTGCAATTTGACATGCTAAGTATCTATTTACTTGGCGTAACATCACCTTTCATAATATACAAAAAAATTGGGCTAATTTTACTGTTTTTTTTTTTAATTAAAATAAAAGTGTATTTTTTTCTCTAAAAAAATTGCATTTGAAAGGCCGCTGCGCAAATACTGTTTGACATATTAATATTGCAACAATCACCATTTTATTCTCTAGGATCTCTGCTAAAAATATAAATATCATGTTTGGGGACTGTAAGTATTTTTCTAGCAAAAATACTGATTTTAACTTATAAGCAACATATATCAGAAAAAAACTTAGGCTCCAAGGGGTTAAAGTGATATTAAAGCCAAAATAATTAAAAAAAAAACAACAAAATAGTTATGCTTACCTGTTCTGTGTGGTGTTTTTGCAAAGAGCAGCCCTGATCCTCTTCTTCTTTGGTCCTTTGCCAGAAGTCCTGGCCCCTCCCTATTGCCAAGTGCCCTCAGAGTAAGGAGCTTGCAATGGGGGCACCTGAACCATGGCTCTGTGTGTCTATTCACATACAGAGCTGTGGCTCGGCCCCTTCCCCTCTCACTTCTTATGTGCTCACTGACTGTGATTGACAGTAGCGGAAGCCAAAATACTGTATGGGGGGGGCTGCAACTAGGGATGGGCTCTGTGTTAGAGTCAAACTTAAATTTGAGGTCAACAGCTGTTTGTGTGTTCGCTGAACACACAAACAAATGGGATGCTCGGCGGAAAGTTTGCCCGCCGATAATCACCCCATAATGCACTGCGCTCTTGCAGTGCATTGATTGCTGATGGTTGGCCAAAACGTGCACCTGATCTTTCTGCTTTGGCCAATCACAGTACAATGTACTATGAGAGCCATGATTGGCTAAAGGCAAAGTGCCTTTGGCCAATCATGGCTCAGGGGCTAAGTCCACGTCCCCGCACTATTTAAGGCTGCTGCTTACACAGCAGCTGTGTATAGTGTGTGACAATGGAGATTAGGCAGGTAGTTGGTGGACAGTGTGTTCCGCCAGTTTAGTGCAGTCAGTGTAGTGTCAGTGTAGTCAGTGTAGTGTACAGGCATACCCCACACAAATGTATAGATATGTTGTAGTCCTGGGTCCCCTCTCGGTGCCCCCAAGTTTGGTGTACCTGTCACTTATGAGCAGTGTCATGTCAAGCTGACCAAGATTTCCCATAGCTACCAATGTTAAAGACAACGAGCAGTGCCATGTCAAGCTGACCAATATTTACCATAGATGGCAATTTTTAAGACAAAAAGCAGTGCCATGTCAAGTTGACCAAGATTTCCCATCAATGCCAATGTTTAAGACTGGGAGCAGTGCCATGTCAAGCTGACCAAGATTTCCCATAGACACCAATGAGCACTGAAAGCTTAAAATTTGTCTGAGCAGGAAGGGGATGAAAGCACCCTTTATTTAAGTGGTTAAGGGGAACCCTATGACAGAATAAAAAAATACCAAAACCCATAACAGACCCTTATCCGAGCATGACGCGTACCAGGCCGCTTGCCCTCAACATAGGAAGGGTGCTTTGGAGTGCCCCTAAAGCACCTTGTTCACATGTTGATGGGGACAAGGGCCTCCTCCCGGCAACCCTGGGCTGTGGTTGTGGGGGGCTGTGGGTGGGGGCTTACCGGAATCTGGAAGCCCCCTTTAACAAGAGAGCCCCCAGATCCCCCCCTATGTGAATGGGTATCGGGTACATCATACCCCTAAACATTCACCAAAAAAGTGTAAAAAAGTAAAAAGCACAGGAAACAGTTTTTGACAAGTCCTTTATTAAAAAAAAAGAAGAATAGTAAATCCATCATCAATCAAGACGCCTGCCAGAGCCAAAAATATAAAAAATTAAAAAACGCTTTGCCTTCTCAGAGGCTACCCGCCATATGCCCGATGTTTGGCTTTGACAGTTCTTTTATAGGCAAGAGAAAGGGCCACCCAGCTACCTCTTGTCTGATTATAAATATTGTTTGTGTGAAGGATTATATATAATGTGTATTGATATGAATTATTGTCTGATTTGGAGTGTATGACACCTTACATATCTGTCTGACATGTATACATTAATTGGATCCCGAGGAAGCTGTTTCAGCGAAACGTGTAGATCCAAAAGTAGAATATGTGATCCATTATAGACACACATTATGAGATTTATATGATCGGAGGAATTGCATATATATATATATATATATATATATATATATAAATGTATTGTGTCGTATCGTTTGTAATTTTTAATAAACGTACTATACCCTTTTATTTGTGTTCTCCATTGTTCATATATAGGCACTCTCAAAGTCCCCATATCCAGGTTTCACCTGGTTATACAATTTATTTACAATGTTCTGGTGCAAACTGAACAGGGGAGTGTTCGACCCATCCCTAGCTACAACACATAGAAGGGTTTTCACAAACATTTTAAACTGCAACATCAGGTTTAGTGAGATAGTGACCAGAACAATTTCCAATTTAATAAAATTAATACAGAAATTAAACAGTTGACCATATCTGTGCATCTCCGATATCAAAATCTGTAAAATAGTTATAGGTTTGAAACATAGAAAAGGATGTCATTGGTATATGCCGAGAGTTTAAGCTCTTTTGAACCCTCACAGACACTTCTGACATCAGAATTTTGCCTAATATTTCTCAGAAATGCTTCCAAGACTAAGGCAAATAACAAAGGGTAGAGTAGACAACCCTGTCAAATATCATTACATATTTGATAGGGATGGGGAAGAAACCAATTCACCTTCACTCTGGCTTCTGGGTGTCGGTAGAGCGCTGAGATCCAGCACCTCCTCTTTTCCCCATTCCCAATTATTGCAGGGTGTCATCCATGAACAGCCAATTCACCCTGTCATGTTTAATCCCATTTGCTCAGGGTAGATTATTGTCAGGAGGTGATACTGCAATCTAGTGGCTAACGGTTTAGAAAAAAATGTTTGTATCTGTATTTAAAGTGGAGTTCCACCCTATTTTTATACTTACCTCCATCTTCTCGCTCCGGGTCACCTGAAAAAGAAATGGATAATCGCATATTTGTTTTTTTTTTACTTACCTCGTAGCGAAGAAAATATACTTACCTTACTTCCTTCTTCCTCCTTCCTCGGCCGCGGCCCGTCGTCACTTCCTGGCTCTGCAATGATTCCTGGGAGCTGGACGTCATAGCTCCCAGGAATCATTGCGCCTGCACCGGCCCCGACGTCAGTTCCGGGTCGCGCGCGTCATCCCCTTCTAAACAGCTTCTGGGCATGCCCAGAAGCTGTGGAGGGGTGACGCGCGCGACCCGGAAGTGACGTCGGGGCCGGCGCAGAGCATCGTGGGACCACAGAAGGCGGAAGAAGACGCCGAAGAGGACGCGCTGGCTTCAAGCTGCCCACATCTGAGATGGCAGCGCTGGACAAGACGTTTGCAAGGTAAGTATTTCGTCTTGCAGGTAAGTGCAACCCGGGACAGATCAGAGGCTAGCCATTGTGGAATGCACTAGCCCTGACTGTCCCGGGGGTATTAAAAAAAAAAAAAACAAATCCAGGGTGGAACTCCGCTTTAAGAGGAATATGGGGGGGGGGTAATTTTGGCATATTGTAGAGTCTTTCTCTGGCTTTGCAATGACCACTGTATGGGCCAACAAAACCTCTATAGGAATGGGGCTTTCAACTAAAATAGTAATAAAATAGTTACATAATGGCACCAGAAAAAGGTGAGATAATTTCTTGTAATACATACTTGTAAATCTCGCTGGACCTGGATTTTTCTTTTTAGAAAGTTTGGCAATCCAGGGGAGTGAACGTGCGATCTAATACCAGTTTTTTTTTTTTTTAATCGGCGAATACGAGTACCGATATTTTCGGTCAAATACTCTCCGATACCGAGTACCGATACCTTTGCAGTGCGATTTTCAGCCATACAAAATGAATGGGCCCATATCATACTGAAAAGAATCAGCTACGATTTGAACCAGATAGCGGTGCAATTCCTATGCAAATTGCATGCAATTTCCTCCACGGCTCCTGCATGAACTTAGTATAGAAAGACAGGGAAGTGCCATTTAACTGCAGCAATGGGCAAACAGTTAATTAAAAAATATTGTAATGGGGGGGGGGGGGGCGCGGCCGGCCGTGGGTCTGCATGGAAGCAAAGTGAGAGAGCCCCAGCATAGAGGCTCTTTTAGCGACCGTATACAGCAACTAGATTGACCCTTTTTTAGACTAGCTGCCATACCATGATCTCCCGCCACTGGCCTGCAATGTCTAAGTGGCAGAATAACCACTCTGGCCCGCAGAAAATGACAGATTACCAGAGACTGGCTCCACCAACATGGCGGCGGCAGCTTTGCCTCACAAGAGGCATGCAGGAACAAGCAAGACTCAGTGAGCACACATGCAGCAGCGACCCAGCACAGTGACAAACCTCTCGTCCCAGGTCAGTCGAATGGTGACTCCTTTCCCCCTGACTTCCCCACCACATGCAGTCCTACAAAGCTAAAAAAATACAGGCAGGAAAATGAGGAAGGAGACCAGCGTCACTTAATTAGGCCCCATGCTGCCTTACAACTAGTGATGGGCCAAGCACCCCCCTATTCTATTCGCACAAGAACATCTCGAACAGGGAAAATGTTCTAGCGAACATGCAAACTCTATTAAAGTCTATGGGACATGAACATGAAAAATCCTCATTTTAAAAGCTTATATGCAAGTTATTTCCATAAAAAGTATATGGGGACCTGGGTACTGCCCTGGGGGACATGTATCAATGCAAAAAAAAACATTTTTTAAAATGATCATTTTTACAAGAGCAGTGATTTTATGAACGCTTAAAGTGAAACAATAAAAATGAAAAATGTATTTAAATATCGTCCCTGGGGGTACCCTTAATGTGCCTGTAAAGTGGCGCATTTGTATGATGTATGTAGCCTGCTGCAGCAATACTGACATTTCTAAAGGAAAACATGTAATTTAAACTTGCTCGCGGCTGTAATGATTTTTCGGCTCCCGGCAATACAGATAAAAAAAAAGGAAAAAAAATGTCATGGGGTCTGCTCCAAAATCCATACCAGATCCTTATCTGACAAAGCAGCACCCCCCCTCCTGAACCATACCAGGCAGCTTGCCCTCAACATGGGGAGGGTGCATTAAGGGTCTGTGGGTGGGGGGCTTATCAGAATTTGGAAGCCCCCTTTAACAAGGGGGCCCCAGATCCCACCCCCCATGTGAATGGATATCGGGTACATCGTACCCCTACCCATTCACCAAAAAAGTATACAAAAAATAAACACAAAAGTCAGTTTTTTATTAACCACTTGCCGACCGCCGCCCAACTATATACGGCGGCGGTCAGCACCCCGCCCAGGCAACGTGACATATCGGTACGTCACTAGCCTGGGAGCCAATAGGGGGCGAGCGTGCGTCGCCGGGGGCGTGCTCCCACCCCCGCTCGTACCCTAAGAAGCCCGCGAGTGTGACCGGCGGACCCGATGTCCGCCGGTCACTCGCGATCGTCGGGTGGAGAGGGAGAAAGGCATGTGGCTAATGTAAACAAAGCCGCCTGTCATTCTTCCCTGTGTAAATGCACAGGTCATACAGTCCTGCTATGTAGGACCGTTGATCTGTGCTGTTACACACACAGCCACATCCAATCACAGTTAGAAGCACGCCCCTAGGGACACACTTAACCCTTCCCTCTCCAATAAAGTTAACCCCTTCCCTCCCAGTGTCATTTTTACAGTAACAGTGCATATGTATAGCACTGATTACGGTAGTAATGTCACTGGTACCCCCAAAAGTGTCAAAAATGTCAGTCAAGGGTCCAATCTGTCCGCCGCAATGTTGCAGTCCCGCAAAAAAAAAATCGTAGATCGCTGCCATTACTCATTAAAAAAAAAAACAATAAAAAATGACAAAAATCTTTCCCTTAGTTAGTAAACGCCATAACTTTTGCGCAAAGCAATCAAAATACGCTTTTTGCGATTTTTTTTGCCAAACATATGTAGCAGAAAACAAATTGGCCTAAAATGTTAAAAAATTTAGATTTTTAAATTTTTTGGGGGGAATTTCATATAAAAAAAATGTGAAAAATATTGTTATTTTTGCAAAATTGTCGCTCTTTTTTTGTTTATAGCGCATGATCAAAAACTCGCACAGGTGATCAAATACCACCAAAAGAAAGCTGTTTGTGGGAAAAAAAGGAAGTCAATTTAATTTGGGTACAGCGTCGCACGACCGCGCAATTGTCCGTTAAAGTCACGCAGTGCCGAATCGCAAAATAGGCCCTGGTCAGGAAGGGGGTAAAATCTTCCGGGGCTTAAGTGGTTAAGTCCTTTATTAAAAAATGTAAATAAAAAAACAGTGTCCCCGATGTAAAACCATCATCAATCACGTCGCCTGCCGCACCCGAAAAATTGAAAAAAAAAATATGATCCCGCCTCTTCACATGCCTCCCGGCTAATGAGCCGCCTGAGCCATGACAGCTCTTTTATAAGAAAGGGGCAGGGACACCCGGTGGCAGCGTGGGATGTGGACTTAGCCCCTGAGCCCTGATTGGCTAAAGTCAGCCTGCCTTTGGCCAATCATGGCTCTGACAGGACACTGTGCTGTGATTGGCCAAAGCATACAGCTCATGTGCATGCTTTGGCCAGTCATCAGTAATTTATTCACTGCACCAGTGCAGTGCACTATGGGGTGCTCATCGGCAGGCAAACTTTCCGCCGAGCGTCCCATTTGTTCGTGTGTTCAGCGAACACATAAACAGCTGATGTTCGAATGGAACAGCAAGCCCGTCCCTACTTACAACTAATGAGACCACTTGAGGAATACCCCTCCTCCTCCCAAACAGCCACCATTGCAGATCTTAAGTAGGGATGATCGAACAGTTCGGGTCGACCATCGGTTCGACCTGAACATTGACTGTTCGAAATTCGGCCGAATTTCGAACTTTTTGCTGAAAAAGTTCGGAATTCGGCAACCAGAACCGACCAAAATGCAATGGGTCAGGAACTGGGCTTTAAAAGCCTGTGATTGGACCAGAACCATCAGTAAAATGTGATTGGAGTGACTAGGGGGTCCAGAGGCCAATCAGTAGTGAATACGCCCCCCAGTATATAAAATAGCCCCGCCAAATCTCTAGCATTGTAATACAGGGGCTGTGGAAGAGAGTGGAAGCAGTTCTGTTTCTCCTGCTTCAAAGTGTCATTTAGCAATTATTAGTGTGAGGAAAGGGATATCTAGTGTAGTTAGGGTACTATTTTCCACTATAGTTAGATTTAATAATCTCACAAAGAGTTTTTACATATAGACATGTCAGCTATGCTCACTAATGTCACCACTGCTGTCAGTCCTTTAGAATTTCCCATGCTGAAAGTAAGATAGGGGATATATGCCACGCTCATAATGATATTATTGATGCCTATAATGACCATGAGTAGGTGATCAAAAGAATGTCAGCTAAAATAGCGGATTTTGAAGACCAATCACGCTGCAACAACATAACATTTTGTGGCATACCTGAAATGATTATGCAACCACTGCTACATGATTTCCTCCATCAGCTGTTGTCTTAAATGATACCATCGGCATCAGACATGGAACTCCTCATAGATAGGGCTCACATAATCCCTAGACCTTCATACCTTCCTTAAGCTACACCATGAGATGTACTGGCTCCTATACACTACTAAGGAAAAAGCTATGAAAGCGGCATGCAACAACCCAACATTGTCTGAAAAATTCAACAGGATAATGTTGTGCGCTGACCTCTCAGCTGCCACCCTTAACACCAGAAGACAATTTCTCACCTTGAAGAAAGCCCTACATAACCACAAGATTACTTTTCAATGGGACCGCCCTACTAAGCTATTCATTACCTACCAAGGTAAGAAACATGTGGTACACTCACTGGACAAAGGAATTCAGCTTCTGAAGGATTGGAGCATCCTTGCTCCGGACGCTCCAATTCCTAACAGAACGCCACCTTCTAAACTCCCTATGGAGTGGTCCTAATTTAAGCTCAATTCTACCACTTCACTCTGAACTATCTAGTTTTCTTAATGAAGAACCTTTATTTGCTGGATCAAACTCACGACTAACCTTGTTCGACACATATGGCGGACATTTACAGGTTATCTTTTGTACCCTTCTTTCTATTCCCCCCATTTTGCAATAAGAATTTCTTATTGCCCATGGAGCTTGGTTTGTTCTCTCAGTTATTTTTTTGTGTTTTTCTTTTTTCTACTACCTGGATGCTCTACACCCATCCTCTCATCTCTCTGACACGGCATATATATAAAGCAACCAAACTATCTCCTGTACCTCACCCAACAATCCAACATGACTTTGAATCATAGCGCTTTATATTCCTGGCAACTTCCCACCCAAAATGGAGCCTACTGAAACTTTCAGCTGCCCGGCTCCCATCGCACCAAGCAATCATCCCCTACATCTCCCGAAACGATGGGTCCTAAAGTTGTATCACTCAATGTGAAGGACCTCAATAGCCCACACAAACGGAGGGCCTTGCAGAAAGAGATTCTCTCCCTTCAAGGCGATATTGTCTTTTTAAAGGAGACGTGTTTCCTCAAATGCTCCCCCCCCCCCGAGACTTTCACTGAAACACTTCTCACAGATCTTCACTCCTAATGCTGACAAGAAAAAAGCAGGTGTTTTGATTGCCATTAAGGGCTCTCTTCAATTCCAACTTAAATCATATCTACTTGCCGATAACGGCAGATTTATTATTCTGGTTTGTGATATTGATGATGTAACCTACACCCTGGTCAATGTGAACCCTCCAAATGTAAAACAGACCTCCTTTTTAAACCAACTCCTCAAGCGAATTGCTAAATGCCGTCAAGGACACCTGATACTATGAGGGGACATCAATGCTATAGCAGATCTTTTCTTTTCAATATGTTTATTGAATATCATAATAAAAAGGACATATCAATAATAAATTAGCCTGCAAGGCCCAAAGGTGTAAATGAACAAGTACAATACAATTAATCAAAATCCTTTAGAGGGATTTGTGTAATTATGTGGAGAAAGAGAGAGTATAATTCAAACTAGATGTATGACCAAAGCAGTTAGCAAAAGCATCTTACACCCTCTAAACCCCTAGTCGTAGAAGGCCCAGAAGATCTAGGGTAAAGGGAAGGGAGCATCGCCAGGGCCCCTCCAACCTGGTGGAAGTCAGACACGCCACCCACATGAGATCAAACTGTGAAAGTGGAGACCCCATCAGGGCATCTGGAGATCCAGAAGCCCACTTAAACCCATCCACGACAAACTTGTCTATTACCTTGAAAAACCTTTTTGAAAATACACTGTTCAATTTTTATTCTATGATACTTTACTTTGTTTACTCTTGCCCTTAAAGTCCCAACAACCTTGTTTTGAGGCACCAAACCCAAAACACAACAGAAGCCCCCGTCCAGCCCCCGTCTAGAGCCACCGGTCTAGCTAATATCAAAGTCAGGTCCGCTTGTATCATACAGAGAGGGGTAAGAGAAATCAAAGAACCCCTCTCGTGTCCAATAAACCTCGTGCTTGGCTATCAAAATATAAGAAAATGAAAAGAAAGAAAAAGGGCTCCCCTTTGGGAACTAGTGTTCAATCTTCTGAGCATTTCATACAGTGGCGGCTGGTGCTCAAAATTTTTTTTTTTGGGGGGGGGGCGCAAAAAGAAAAATGTAATAGGTATTGCTTTGCGGCAAAAAACGCTGTAAAAATTGCGTGACTTTGAGGTCATGGTACAGACATGGCACAGGTGATGGTACAGGCATGGCACAGATGATGGTATAGGCATGGCACACAGGATGGTATAGGCATGGCACAGGTGATGGTATAGGCATGGCACAGGTGATGGTACAGGCATGGCACAGATGATGGTATAGGCATGGCACAGGTGATGGTATAGGCATGGCACAGGTGATGGTACAGGCATGGCACAGGTCATGGTACAGGAGATGGTACAGGCATGGCACAGGTCATGGTACAGGCATGGCACAGATGATGGTATAGGCATGGCACAGGTCATGGTACAGGCATGGCACAGGTCATGGTACAGGCATGTCACAGGTCATGGTAAGGTCATGGCACAGGTCATGGTACAGGCATGTCACGGGTCATGGTAAGGACATGGCAAAGGTGATGGTACAAGCATGTCACAGGTGATGGTATAGGCATGTTACAGGTGATGGTATAGGCATGTCACAGGTCATGGTAAGGGCATGTCACAGGTCATGACACAGGCATGGCACAGGTCATGGTAAGGGCATGGCACATGTTATGGTACAGGCATGTCACAGGTGATGGAACAGGCTTGTCACAGGTCATGGTAAGGGCATGGCACAGGTCATGGCACAGGCATGGCACAGGTCATAGCACAGGCATGTCACAGGTCATGGTAAGGGCATGACACAGGTCATGGTACATGCATGTGACAGGTGATGGTATAGGCATGTCCCAGGTCATGGTAAGGGCATGTGTCAGGTCATGGCACAGGTCATGGTACAGGCATGTCACAGGTCATGGCACAGGTCATGGCACAGGTCATGGTACAGGCATGTCACAGGTCATGGTAAGGGCATTACACAGGTCATGGTAAGGGCATGGCACAGGTCAGGGTAAGGGCATGGCACAGGTCATGGTACAGGCATGTCACAGGTGATGGTACAGGCATGTCACAGGTGATGGCACAGGCATGTCACAGTTCATAGTAAGGGCATGGCACAGGTCATGGTACATGCATGTCACAAGTCATGGTATAGGCATGTCACAGGTCATGGTAAGGGCATGTCACAGGTCATGGCACAGGTCATGGTACAGGCATGTCACAGGTCATGGCACAGGTCATGACACAGGTCATGGCACAGGTCATGACACAGGTCATGGTACAGGCATGTCACAGGTCATGGTAAGGGCATTACACAGGTCATGGTAAGGGCATGGCACAGGTCATGGTAAGGGCATGGCACAGGTCATGGTAATGGCATGGCACAGGTCATGGTACAGGCATATCACAGGTCATGGTAAGGGCATGTCACAGGTCATGACACAGCCTGGCACAGGTCATGGTACAGGCATGGCACAGGTCATGGTAAGGGCATGGCACAGGTCATGGTACATGCATGTCACAGTCCATGGCACAGGTCATGGCACAGGCATGTCACAGGTCATGTCACAGGTCATGTCACAGTCATGTCACAGGTCATGTCACAGGTCATGTCACAGTCATGTCACAGGTCATGGCACAGGAATGTCACAGGTCATGTCACAGTCATGTCACAGGTCATGTCACAGGTCATGTCACAGTCATGTCACAGGCATGCCACAGGTCATGTCACAGGTCATGTCACAGTCATGTCACAGGTCATGTCACAGGTCATGTCACAGTCATGTCACAGGTCATGTCACAGGTCATGTCACAGTAATGTCGCAGGTCATGTCACAGGTCAGGTCACAGGTCATGGCTCACTCCTGGGCTGCCTGCGAGACGTCCACGGCTCGCTGCTCCTCTCCTTGAGTCCTCTTCTTACTTCTTCTGACGGCGGCGGGAACCGGTCCAGCGGGAAGGTGACGGAGATCAGGCGGTGACGGTGAGTGACTGACGCACGCACCGGCACCACCCCCAACGATGTCAGCAGGGTCAGGATGTCCTGAATGATGATTGGTCCAGGCTGGAGTCTGGACCAATCACAGCCAGGACATCACAAAAGTGGGGAGTGTCGGGGCGCATTGCTCTGCGCCCTGGTGACCCCCAGAAGGCCGCCAATCTGGGCCTCTGCCACCAACGCCCCTAGTGGGCTAAAAAAATTTTTTTAAATCTTTTTTTAATCTTTTTATTCTTTTTTTTTTTTGGGGGGGGCGGTGCCCCTGCGCCCCCTATAGACAGGCCGCCACTGATTTCATATGAAAGCATTGGGAGCAGAAAAAGGATTTCACAATTGAAGGAAGAAGAATAGAGGAAAAGAGAAGAGAGAGATAAAGGGGGGGAGAAGTCAAGTGGCTTTTAGAGAAAGAAAAGTCAGAGAGCAAGGGGAGGGGAAGTAGGTCTGCCGGGAAGGCCCTTTTGGGGGAATACCATGCCCAGGTACAAGGGTACTCCAACATAACATTCCCAAGGTTCCCAGACTGCTTCAAACTTTCACACTCTATCCTGAAGTTTAGCAACAAGTTGTTCCTGGGACAGGACCCAGGAAAGCTTCTGTTTTGTTGCTAATATTGAGGCAGAGGGCTTCTTCCAAGCTCCGACTATTGTAGTTTTAGCTCCCAAAAATAGATAGAGCATAGGAAGTGCAAAATGTGGGACAGTCTAAATTTCTCAATGGGGGGCATTTTGAGTTTACTCATACAGTATCCAAGAGAAATGGGACCTATTGAGTTAAAGCAGTGTCCTATTCTGAAGAGTCCTTTGTTGAGCCACCAATGAAACGCATGTATATTCAAACCCGGGGGAAAGGAAGAGTTATTGTACAGGTGGGAGAGTGGTTTGGTACTAGAGATTAAAGAAGTCTGTTTATATAGAATGTCACACTATGCCAGGGAGTAAAAGAGGGTGGGAGCGAGGACTCTGGGTCTCTGTTTAGGTGGACTCCAGAGCAAAAAGTCTATAATGTGCAGGGGAACTGTCTGTCTTTCCATAGCAATCCAATCAGGTTTGGGACCCCTAGAGTACACTGTGGAGATTTGAGCTAATTGCGCAGTCTGATAGTACCACTATAAATTGGGTAGGCACAGCTCCCTTGACTTTTCAGTTGGTAGAGGACTTCTTTAGGGCAGTGGTAACCCTTCCTCCCCCAGATAAATCGGATGTTTTTAGATTGAGATTTGAGAAGTTGCGTTTTCTTTATCGGGATACTAGGGACCTGAAGAGGTACAAAAGACGGGGTAGAATAGACATTTTGATAGAGTTGATCCTTCCCAGCCAGGATAGATCGCATTTCACCCATTGTTTTAAATCCTCTAGTTTCTGGAACATGGGGGATAATTAACAGAGAGCAGTTTGTCAATGTTTTGGGGTGGATTCATTGCCAAATAAGGAATGGAGTCAGGGGACCAGGAGAAGGGGAAGTGTTCCCTCAACTGGTCTACTAGCTGCAGAGGAACCAAGATGTTCAATGCTACAAACCTGGAGACATTTACTTTTAAGCCCGAGATAGAACAAAAGTCTTGTAGCTATTGAAATATATTAGGGGTGGATATCACGGGGGAGCCGTGAGAAAGAGTAGTACATCATCCATAAACAACACGCATTTATGTTCCTGGGGACTGCACCAGACTCCCTTAATATCAGGGTGTGATCTAATGGCAATTGCTAAGGTTACAATAGCTTTTGCGAAAATTAGAGGAGATAAGGGACAACCCTGTCTGGTCCCTTTTTTGATGTCAAAGAAGTTAGAAGAATGACCCATCAAACAGACCTGTGCTTTCAGAGCAGAGTAAAGAGATTGAATGATTCCCAAGAATTTAGAGCGAAACCCCATCTGCCTAGTATTTCAAAAAAGTAGGGCCAAGAGACGGAATCAAAGGCCTTCTGGAGGTCAATGGACAAAAGAAAGCCTTCCTGCGGGGCACCCCATCCCAATGAGAGCGTAGCAATGAAATTATATCTGTGGCTCTCCTAACTTGGTCTGGGCCCTGCCTCCCAGGGATGAAATCCACCTGGTCCTTGTAAAAATTTTCAGCTATAAAGCTGATTGCGAGAATTTTTGTCATAAGTTTGAGGTCGTTATTAATAAGGGAAATCGGACGATAGTTACCAACATCACTTACATCTTTCCCAGGTTTGGGAATAACAGAGATATTTGCTGAATTTAAATCACTGTCCTGGGGGTTTCCATCTGGAAGGAAGTTAAAAAAAATGAGCGACATAGGGGGACAAGGTGGGGCCAGATTTCTTATAATAGGCAACCGAAAAAACAACAGGCTCAGGCACTGAGGCTGGTCTGAGAGATTGAATGGCCTACAATATCTCCTCTGGTGTGAAAGGTTTATCAAGGAGTTCCCTAAGGGTTTGTGTAATTTTGAGTAGGGGGAGATCCCTAGGGAAGGCCACCAATTTATGTGGGGCCAGAGGGGAATAGGGGTCAAACAAATTGGAATAGAATGTCTAAAAGTTATCCATGATACCAATAGGGTTTTGGATTAAGTCCCTGATAAAGTGTGAATTTTGAGAAAGGATAAGGTTTGCGGTCTAGGGCATAGTTTGTTTGCTAATTTAGCACCTATCTTTTCCTTCTGTGAGTAGAATTTTGCACCAGTCCATCTAATGTGCTTTTCTGCTGCTGAAGTCAGGGCTAGATTTAATTTCACCTTGGCATAGTCTAGCTGAGCCAGGGTGGTAGAAGTAGGGTTACCTTTGTGACATTTGCCCATTACAAGTATTTACTCATTACGTTTCTGGATTTCAGCTCTGTGTTTACTTTTCAGTTGGGAAGAAATTTGAATGAGTTTTCCTCTCAGCACTGATTTGTGGGCTGCCCAAAGTATTGTTGGCAAAACGCTGTTTTCTTAAGGGCTTTTTTTAGGATTTTACATTGCATATTGTCGCTCAGGAGGGACTCGTTGAAACCCCATTTGAATGGGTCTTTCTCCCATAAAGAGTGTCAGAGGAATAGTGTCAGCATGGAATGGTCTGATGGTCTGTGTGTCTCGAATTTTGAATGGTATGGCTTGGGGAATAGAGGAAGATCTAATGAAAATATGATCTATCCTGGCGTACTGTCACGTACCTGGTCCCCCTGAAGCCGAAATGCTGAGAGGGCTCTCTGCAGGTGAACAGCAGAGGAGGTGAGCACTAGGACCCAGAAGTGTTGAGGATGTTGCAGACTGCACATGGCTGGAAGTAGTTTGTAATGGAAAGTGCAGCTGGCAGGATCAACAGGTAAGTACTGGAGGCAGGTACTGCAGGCTGGGTACAGCGGGTGGGTACCAAGGCGGATCACAGCAGACAAGGCAAAGCCAAAGGTGTAGTCGGGGACAGAAGCAGAAGTCAGTAAGCCAGTGGTCAGCAGATCGGATAGCAGAGTCATGGTTAGGCAAGCCGGGGTCATACACAGGGCAGATGACAAGAGAAGATCCGTGAACAATCCGAGGTCAGAGCTGGGAGCGAAACAAGAGGAATCCAAGAGCAAGCCGGGTTGACAACAGGTGATCAGAAGCAGCAGCAAACACAGGAACAGGAAGCAGGAAACAGGAAGCTGAAGACCAGTCAGCAATGTTCATGTGCCACAGATATCCTTTTAAAGGCCAGAGGGTGCTGGGATTGGACGTCCACTTTGTGCGCCAGCACACACACGTCTTCGCCCTAGCGAATGTGAGTTTGCAATAAGTGTGTGCGTATTCATGCTGGCGCGGCCATGTTGAGAATTGGCTAATGTGCCAGTTCTATGAGCGATTATTCTCTGGCTAGTTCCCTGACACTTACGTGTGATGCTGGGCTGAGAAGTGAGTGTAGTCCCTAACATGGGGGTTTAATTCCCTCCAGATATCTATCAAGCCAAGGGAATGAAGAATCTTCGCTATTTTTAGGCTTTATCTGGGGGGGCATTTTGGTTTTGAGATCCCCTTACTCGATTTATCTAATAAGAGATCAAATGCTATATTGGAGTCGGTTGGTGCCCTGTAAATAGGGCTTCAGTGTTTGTGTCATGGTCTCGAAAAATCCCGCTTGGCCTTTATTTGGCGTGCAATAGGATACAGATGTATAGATCTTTCCATCGATGGTACCCACTACCAACAGGTAACCACCTTCCGAGTTCCTGAGTAGTTTGGAAGGGGAGAAATGTAAACATTTGGAAAAGCAAATTGCTACTCCACATGTCTTGTTTGCCACATTAGCTAGGTAAAATTAGGGGAAGCTCTGGTGAAGGAAGATGGGGTTGTAGGAGAATAACATCTTTCTTTAGGGTATGATATAATTGAAACACTTTCCGCCATTTTACCGGAGAATTAGGACCCTGTACATTGTTGGATATAATCTGCACGGTCATATTGAAAGGTTTACAGTTAGCCATAGATCAGAGGTTTGAACAACTCAAAGTAGAAGAAAATCTCACCCAGTGAAGACAGGTCGCCCTGCCGAGCAGTGCATCCACAGCCTTTGCAATGTCTTAATCCTGCAAATCAATGTGGGGTGTCAGGCAAACCATAGGAATGGGAAAGGGTAGAGAAAGAAAAATAAAAGAGGTAGAGACAGGGAAGCAAAAAAATACAATTAGAGAAACAATGAAACCAAAAACCCAGTAACCCACCCAGGTGAGGAAGGGTCCAGTCACATCCCACCAAAAAACCTGAGAATGGTGATATCCCCGTAAAATGGGGAACATTAATCTGCCACTGATAGTAAACATAAACGCATCAGTGGCAGATTGAAGTGCATTGTATCCACTTTGGTATGACCACTTGAGATATAATAGATCAATTCAAATAAACAGAGCACTGTTCCTTAAAACATGGAGGGAATAGGGCCTGAACAATTGTCACCGAGCTGCTCCTTGAGCAATCAGACAGCAGAGGTTACTTTGGTACCCGTCGGGAGAATCAAGGAGGCAACTGCAAAGGATCAATTATAATATTCCGTAGAGTAGTGTATCCAGTGAATATAGTGGGTCTCAGAGTTTGCCCCATTAAAGGGGAGAACCCTAGGAGCCACCCTGGGTGACATACCAGCTGTATTTCAACAACAATTATGCCCAAGTATAACTAAGGGAAGGTATAAGAAAAACCTGGAAAACTTTAAGACAGATTAGACTTTGAACTTATCAAACATTAGGGAGCAGAAATTCCAGGCCCCCTCCTCCCCCCCCCGGAGGGATCCCCCAGAAAACAAAGAGAGAAACTCATGCTAGAAATAAGCACAAATCATGGGGAGAGGAGAGCCGCCTGAAAGATCAGTTCCAGAAGGTGAAAAACAGGGTCCAGTTGTTCCTAATCCAAATGACTTCCTCAGGGAGGTTGAGAGTCCCTTGACCTCTTCGGATGTTGTTTCTGCCAAACCAGGGTAAGTGGCCTAGGAGGAGAAGGTCTTTTGGCAGATGAGGGACCCCTGGCGGTGGAAGGGGGAGGCATCTCTTGGGTAATCAGCCCCAGGTGTAAGAGCAGGCGTTCACCCTCTGAAAATGATGAGAAGCTGTGGGCCTTGTTCCGATACGAGAAGTGGTTTCAGAGAGTGGCGTCTTTGTATGATAAAGGGGGTGAAGTCGCAAAGACCTGGACCCGATGTCCCTGAATAGTGTACAATTTCATCACCTCTTCCTTGACAGAGTAAAAGTGGGGTTTGACTATAATGTCTCTCGGTAGACCACCAGAGCAGATTGGTTGCAAGGCCCTGTTCACTCTGTACAACTCCAAATGGTGTTCTGGGATGTCTGGGATTAGGGATTCAGGGACTCCTCTGACTCTGAAGTTGTATCGTTTTGAACGGTTTTCAAGGTCATCTATTTTGTACAATGCAGTTTCTACCTGATCTTGGATGTCCTGTATTCTGGAAGTGTTTTGGTTAATTCTGGCAACAGATTGATCAGCCTTCTTTTCCATTACTTCCATCCACAATCCCAAATGCTGAAGTTCAGCATGGATGCAGGAGGTGATACTGTGCAGCAGTTTGAGCCAGGCCTCTGGACAACATTGTGGAAAAAGCGGGTATCATGGAAGGCAAATCAGTAGGGGTGATATAAGGGTTGTGGGCCCCCTTCTCACATCTGGGGTGGCCAGAAAGTCACTCATGAGTGTCAGGATAATGTCTTCACATGTACTCTCAATCAGTGATTTAGTAGATGCTGGGGAAGGTGCAGTATGGGGCTGAATACTCACTGTGACATGCAATATAGGAGGTATTGCAGGGCTCGATGCGTCTTGGTCAGCTATCGATTCCTCTGTATCACAGTCTGTGCCTTGTGTGGTAGCGGCCACCATCTTGGGTAGACTGGCCTGCCGCGGAATTGGATCCAGCTGGCTGGATAGGTTCTTCCTAACAGAGTCTCCGGACAACAGATTAGCCCCTGGGTGTTCCCAGGTTAAATGCTGGTGGAGCGGGTCAGGAACGAGTGCTCTGAAGGCTGTGGCAGGGATCAGAAGATCAGAGCAGCGCGGAGCTCCAAGTCTAAGCAGCCATCTTTGTAGCAGATATTTTAACCTGCCTGGTGGTCTGATTATTTCCGGATTTCTGTGCTAAAAGCGGTACATTCTTTTGCATGGAAATCTGTTGTTTTACATTTTAAAACTCACCTTCTCCTGCGATCCCCCGCCGTCCTCCCCCGCAATTCTCCCACTGTCCTACCACTGTGTGCTGGGCCGATGCCGGCACCTGTCTTCCGGTTTTTGCCCACATGCTCATTTTGATCCATTTGAGACTGTTCTCAATATCAACAGGTTTGTCCGAAACTTGACATTAAAAAGATACTTTTTTGACCAGGATGATACCCTTCCCACCAGTGATAATCAAATTTATGCTAATTATTCCAATGGTATCATATCCACATTTCGAGAAGTATGTGCCATTACGGAGTTGGAAGATCTGGCTATGGAAAATAAATATCCTGCACAAGAATGCGACCAAGAAGGAACCAAAAAGATACCCATATCCACCTTTTCCAATTTCTACCCTGTACAATCAAGATCTCCCAACATGGATTTGTTTCAGAAATTGGTGGAGAAGGACCTGTTTAATTTAGCTGCCACCACTCCATCTTTCGTTTCTAAATCTTTAGATAACCTTACAAATAAGGAAAGGGAATCTTTAAAATCCCTAAAAGATGATATGTTCATTATTATTAGGAACGCTGATAAGGGTGGAGCAGTGGTTGTGCTTGACAGTGACACTTATAGACAAGAGGCCCTTAGACAGCTTGGTGATGAGTACACATATCAGTCCTTAAAGAGTGATCCTACCACTAGATTCAAAATACAGCTTAAAACATTAGTGGACAAAGGAGCTGTCCTGGGTGTGTTCTCCATCAAGGAGACTGATAAACTCATTCCTGAGTTTCCCATCACACCCATATTCCACCATCTCCCCAAGGTCCACAAGGGTTTGGATCCAGTTTTGGGAAGATCCATTGTTTTGGGTATCGGGTCCCTTTGTGAACGACTTGGGGAATGGTTGGATGGGCAACTACAGGATTTAGTGCAAAATCTTCCAGGTTTTCTAAAAGACACCAAGCATTTACTCAATGTTATGGATGACTTTGTATGGATGGAACATTACGTCTGGATCACATGTGACGTATCCAGCCTGTATTCTTCAATTCCCCATAATTTGGCATTACAGGCCACTAAAACTATTTTACAACATAACACCAATCTGTCCATAGATTTCCAATGATACATCCTTGAAGTCTTACATTTTCTTTTGACGCACAATTATTTTTCTTTTGACGGGGATTTCTACCTCCAAAGGTGTGGGGCAGCGATGGGAGCCAAGTTCTCCCCCTCTCTCGCCAATCTCTACATGGGATGGTGGGAGAGACCCCACATCTTTGGAGGTGGAAATCCCTTCAGAGATCAGATCGCTCTGTTCTATAGATACATTGATGATCTAATCTTTGTCTGCCACCAGGATGTTAACCTGGATGCATTTTTGGAATACCTCAATTGCAATTCGTTAAATTTAAAATTTACAGGGTATAGAAGTTCGGATAAGATTGAGTTTTTGGATGTCACTTTGAGTCATTTGGGTAATAAGGTCATCTCTAACCTATACAGAAAACCCTTGTCAGGCAATAGCTTATTACATGCCAAATCCAGTCATCTAATACACACGATAAAAGGGATACCTGTTGGACAGTTTTTAAGACTACGAAGAATATGTAGTAGTACTCTAGATTTCAAACAAGAAGCCCTTTCTTTACAATCAAGGTTCCTCGCCCGAGGGTATCCGAGATGGATGATAAATAGAGCCTATGTTCTGGCCCTCAATAGAGATCGTACCGACCTATTACACAAAAACGAACACCCGATACAAAAAACATCCTAACCAGGAATAAAAATCATGACACTAAAAATCGGAAAAACCGCAATAGAAAGAAAAATTTGAACAAACATACACAACAAACTAGACCTGTTTCTTCTATTACGTTGTCTCTCCCGTATAGTTTAGAATTTCATAAAGTTAAAACTATTATTCAGAAGCACTTACCGCTTCTGAATACAAACGATATATGTGCCAACATCCTAAATGAGGGAGTGAACATAGTGGTTAAAAGAGCAACTACTCTGGGTAATTCTCTGCCACCCAGTCTTTATTTGTCCAAAAAACAAACTAAATCTATTACCTGGCTACATTGTAGGGGAAATTTTAAGTGTGGCATGACAAATTGTGTCACTTGCCCCATGTTATTCAAAGAGATACATTTACCTCTTCTGTTTGTAACAAAACGTATCATATGGACAAGTTTTTCAATTGTAACACCCATTATTTAATATACCTCATTACCTGTAAAGCTTGTTCCATACAATACGTGGGTAGGACCACCCGTAAACTCAAGGAACCTTTTAGGGAACATCTGATTGACATAAGATTACTAAAATCCACCAATGTGGCACGCCACTTTAATAATGATCATGAGGGAGATATTTCCTTGGTGCAGGTCCAAGTTATAGATCGTATCACCAAACCCATTAGAGGTGGGGATGTTTTTCATTTACTTTGTAAAAAAGAGGTTTCTTGGATTTTTAGGCTTCAAACCCGTATACCGCAGGGACTCAACTTTGAATGGGACGTCACTCATTTCTATGAGTGAGTTCCCTTTCAATTAAATAGCCGTTTCCTCCATTCTCCCTTTCTATATATAGTGATTCACATATCTAGATATTTTACACTGTATTCATTTACAGTTTGGGAGATTTGAGTACTCCTTATGGGGCCAGGTCTATCTCTATTTTTCTTCATACGGCCAGGTTTAGTTTAGTTTTTCTTGTTTTCTTTTCTCTGCTTTTGCTTTTATTGGATCCCTCTGGTTCCCTTTCGGTGTGTCCTTCTCCCCCCTTTTCAGTCAATGGTTCTGTGAGTTTTCGTTTTTCCGGAATGACATATATCGGTACGATTTTCCAATGTATGTCTATACATCATTTCTGTTGATTATAGACATCAACAAGCTCTTTTTATATATACACTTTAAGTACCAGCTTAGTATCAGAGACGTTTGAGTTTCTTAGGTGAATATATTCGTGCTGATATGTCTGGAGAGGCAACATCATAGACTGGGCTTTTGGGGTGTATTTCTTCTTTGCACTAGTCACTTTGTCAACAGTTACTAATGATCATTCATTAATTGGTAAATTTTTAGGGTTACTATGCTGTCTGAGTGTCAATTTTTAGATTTTTGATATCTGGGATAGGGGGCTTCCCTTTTTGGCACTAATCTCTTTGATGTTATTGATGTTTATGAAAATTATACTTTATATTGTTTTTTTTAAATCAATATACATGTTAATTTATTTATTATATATATCCACATACATTAAACTGGTTACTCTTTTATCCATCACGACAATATTCATCTCACCTTATATATAATTATAAAAGAATTTTCTACTTATGACTGTAATTTTAATTATATTTATTGTCAGCATCAGCATCACTTTTATACACATGAGAATAGTGCCATTTTAGACTACGTTTACAAAATGAATTTACAGGCTTCAAGATTTAATTTTCTGTCCTCTGGTTTTATATCTTTGGTGGTTTTACATACACACCAACCTCTTTTACTTAATTTTTTCCTTCATACATTTTTTACACTACAACCATTAATTAATTAATTTTTCCTGCACATATGTCATATATATTTTATATTAACATGGATTTATATACACATTTTTTAAAATATACAATGTTCTTATGTGCGTTTCTATATATTTTACATCTTTATATATATTTTTATATCTTCCCATATCATCACTTCTAGATTTTTATATATATATACACTACAACAATTAGATATTAAAAAATAATTTTTTGAACACCATTTTTATATATATTTTTTTATATATATTATACACATATTTCCTGTTTGTCCATTGCTTGGCCAACAGGATAGGTGGGCTTGTTTCTTTGAGATACCCATATCAGCATATATAGTTCTTACCACTTTTACACCATACAGTTCATACACTGCCATCTAATTGGCATGAGAAATTTTGGGTGTTTTTGGTTACTATATATGTACCTTTCTTTGTTACCAGAGGTCAAAATAGAAATGCATATACATTTTTTTCTTTTCCTTTATATGCAGCCTTTTTTCCTGTGTTTGATTATGTTTATATTACTATATGATTTTACATTGTTTGTTTATGCACGTCTCCTCCTCTAGAGAGAAGGTTTTCTAATTAATTGTCTTCACCATGAGATTGGGGATTGCCTGACTTGCATTTGTCTTTCATTAACATAAATCAATTCAAGATGTGTGTGATTACACTTCCTGGTTACCACCTGCTTGCTTTATCTACAAATGCTTGCCAGCTCCCACAATCTCATCGTGTGGTTATGAGTAAGCGATCTACAGCATTGTGAAACGCGTCAACCCGACACGTCTGTTTGTGCACTGTCTGTCTGCTTCATTTATGAAGAATAAAGGAGTTGATTTGCTTCCATCTTATCACCTTGAGTGCGGTCTCAATCTTTGGAATCTTCCGCTTCCCTTCCCTGCGAGCGTTGCGACACAGGGAGGTGGAACCGGCGGCAATTTAAAAAAAAGAAAGATATTCTCATACCCTCGGCATAAACAAAATTATTAACTTTGAACTATCAACCCTTACTGGATAATTTACCCAAAGAGTTTTCTAAACTGACTCACAGAATTTTCAGAAATTGGAAGGATATTGGCCTTCAAGATGATAGTCTTACCTTACTTTATTTCTACCACACTATACCCATCCCCATACCCCACATATTCTTCACCAAAATACAAGCAGCACTTACAAAGTTTATTTGGAAAGACACTAAACCAAGAGCTGCTTTAAGTATCATGAGCAAACACATCTGTCCCCTGATTTTACCAATATTAGTTAGCCTCACTACTAGATCAATCCAAATATTAGTGGAAAAATTGTGCCAACAAAACCTGGGCTCTACTAGAAGCCGAATCCCTCTCAGTCCCAAGCACTAAAGCCATAATACCAGCTTCAATGGCCGGACACAAAACCCCAGAACACCCATTCCCATCTATCCAAGTTATGGTTCAAGCAATCTGTGCATGAAACAAGCGTATTTACTATTTACAAAATGCAATATTCCCCTACAAATTCAATGGCAACAAATATACATACCCCACATTAACCTATATTATTGGGTGAGAGTGGGAATACATTATTTGAAAGACTTAATGGGGGACAATTCTTTCCCCCCCTGTTTTCTACACTCCAGCACAAAGTCAACCTTGTCTCAACCAAATACTATCGATACATCCAGCTTTACCATCTCTTCAAAAAAAAACAAAACGATGCTTCCAATGGAAATAGCCCTGCCTCAATCAATGATCACATTCTATGAGAATGAAGCCACGCACATAAAAGGAATCTCTTTATTTTCTAGAACCATTAGTGAATCACATGAATTCCAAAAACACAACTATTGGGAAGTGGGAAAATAAAATAGGGTCTACGTTTCCAAACACCATTTGGCAAAAAGTTATCAAAGAAACCTATAAAGCAACACTCTGCACTGACCACTGGCAGCTATACCATAAAATAATTCATAGGTGGTGCTTAACACCATATAGACTCTCAAAAATATACCCTAAAACGCCAGCCTCATGTTGGCATCAATGTGGCAAAATAGGCTCCTTACACATATTGTGGTTTTGTCCATCTATCACCTCCTACTGGATCCAAAGTTTTAATCAATATCTGCCTTTACTTCATCACCCATCTCCCTTAACATATCCCTAGCACTATTGCATCTGAACATAGAATCTATCCCCAAAGAAACCAGAACCCTTGTTATACACTTACTTATATCTGCTAAGCTGAATATCACGAGAAACTGGAAATCTCTCACAACCCCTAATCTATCAGATCTGTTATCTGACCTAAATCAAATTTGCTCCATGGAGCATCTCTACGCGTTTAAGAATGACAAATTCCAAACATTCTCTATGTTATGGAATATATGGTTATAACATAAGAACTACACAAGCTCTCAATAGTATCCAAACAAATCCTTGATTAACTAAATGGCTATATTCCACCATAAAATATCTACATGCCCTCCTGTACTAACGATATTGATACACCATTTGACTGACGTATGGCTCTAACCCACAATATAAACTGGTTGACTGATTTTAACCGTTACACAATCTAACATTTTCAAAGGAAGTATCGATTGCTACCCATATATGCCGTGCCTCTCTTTCTCCCCTTTTTTTTCCTCTTGCTTATTTGTTGTTTATTTGTTTACCTGTTTGTTTGTTTTTTCTAAGCACTATCAGAATAAAAAGGATCACACTAGACTAAATGGAATGAGAAAAAAACATCTCCTACTATGGTCCATAGACCTCTAGGGAGATCTGTCTATCCCTTGTCATTTCTTAACATTGTAAGCCCCTCTAACCAATGAGAGAGTTTAGAATAGGGCTTTATATTTGTTTCTTCAAATGTATGACATGTACTCCTTGGGTCTAGATTAACACTCTTTTCAAAGCTATAAGACGCGCTACAGTGCTAATTTGTCTATTTTGAATGTGATACCTGAATATACTCCATTGTTATAATTTCTTTTTTAAAATCCAATAAACATGATTGCAAAAAAAGAAAAAATGTTGTAACAACTTACATGTTAAAAATACATATCTCCCATGTCAAATCCAAATATCCATGGTCATAGTGTCCCTATCCTGTGGGACCTACCGATGATGGAAAACCACGGCCGCTTGTGGCGATCACAGGGCTGGATTTATAGGTGGTCAGCCCCCAAGCTGATGTCACTTCTGCCCTATATCCACGTATATATCTGGTTTAAAGGGGTCACAGAAATTCCTACATTTCCTCCAGTCCGGTGAGCACCATAATCAGCCATGGTTTTCCATCATCGGTGGGTCCGGTGGAACAGGGACACTATGAGGGGCGAGACACTATGACCATGCAGATTGGATTTGACATGCAAGATATGTATTTTAACATGTAAGTTGCTTTGTTACTGGGTGGACAACACAGCAGCAAAAAAAGCCCCTGGAGTTGGCAAACTGACCCATGCATGTGGGCTGCATGGCTTTATCTAGACAGATGACACATTATGACATCGCTGGCACCACAAGCCCTATTCCCTGCCATGGCAGGTTAGCGCTACTACCAAGGCAATGGGGGGAGGGTACAGCTGGCAAAGTTGAGTGTAAAATGTCTGACATGGAGCAGAAGGGTGGGGGCAGGCTGACTTGTAACAGAAGAGTCTTGAATACACAGGGAGAGAGATCACAGAGCTAAAATTAGGCAGCCCAGATGATGGCACCTCCGCTCGCTCATGTGTTTCCTTCCCTACTAACCAACATTAGCACCTCCGCATCTACTTGTGATATCCCCGCTTTGCCACACCCCACCCCCTCTGGGTGGTCCGGGGACAATGCAATGTTAGATAGAGGGGGCGGAGCAGAGGAGCAGCAGCCTAGGGGTGGCCATTTTGAGCCGATCCGCAGATATTGTCAGTGCGGGCACTGCACTTATCATCCTCCCACCTCCACCAGGGTAGTGAGATCCCCTCCTTCCCCCTCCTCCTGACAGGACCGCAAATCCCACCTCTTTATTTGCCCGGATCTGGGGGCTTTTTACATTATCCTTAGTGCTTTTTCTTGTTGCTGCCTGCCCTGTGAGCGGCTCCCTATTCCCTTATGCGCCGCTGCCTATGCTACTGCTAGGACACTTTACTCACTGGAGTCTCACACTAGAAACTGACATTGTCACTGGGAATCTCATGCGATTTGGACAGTAATTGCAGGGCATTCCTGTTTAAATTGCATGAAATTCTTTGCAGTGTGATTAGTGCCCATTCATTTTGTATGGACACAAAGTATCAGTTTTGGGTATCAGAGCATTTTCACGAGTACTCGTGAAAATGCTCAGTATTGGTGATACCCTAGTTAATACCAAGCAAAAAAACAAATTTATTAAAAGCAGCACACTTACATGTCAAAAATCACCAATCCACCAGTAGATAGTATCACAGCAGGTTGATACACCAGCTGTCTCAGCTGAAGGTACACAGAGTGTGTTTATCCATGAACCTATCATTACATTGAACAGAGAAGCGCTGGATGTTTTGTGTGAATTTTTACACGTTTCTTTTGTTTTTGTTAAAACCATAAACAGCTACCATAATCACAGTATGGTTTTGAATGCTAAATATGTTAGTGAGTATTGGTGCTGCCTATTTGAGTTTGGATTATTGATTGAAGATATAAACTTTCCAGGTTGAAATATATTAAATGAAAGTGTATATATGTGTTTAACAATGAAAAAATGAAAACAATTATAAATATTTTAAGAAGCTGATGTTTATGGCTGCTGCCCTCACAATGAACTTCCTCCCAATAGGTGGGAGTTCCAGTAATAAAGGTAAGCTGTATGGGTTAGTGAGTGGTGGTGCTGCCTTAGCTAAATTAAATTAATGAAAGTGCAAAGTACAAAATTGTAATGTGCAAATATGCAATGTGCAAACAACGCAGTGTACAAAATGAATGCTATGTGCAAAAAATGCAAGTAATCCAGTAGAGTAAATAGTTTGTTGATGCACATCAAATATCCCAGTTCATATGTCTATTTCCAAAACATACAATGTGCAAACAATATAAAGTGCAAGTGAAGTACTGTGATCCAGTGTGGGTGAGCCTAGATCAGATATCAATTCTGTCCAGGTGCAATATTAAATTACAAAATCCGATAAAAATTATAAATGTACTTAAAACAAACAAATATTTGTGATATAGTGAAGGAACCCCCTAAATTAATATTGGAGTCCTGTAAGAGTGTCCATGCCACAAAAAAATATATGTAATAGTGCCAAGTGGTTGAAAAGTCCTTTAAATACCATGCAATTCCTTTGGTGCTATAGTGCAATGGTGGTAGGATGGTGTTAGGCTGTGCCAGGATCCCTGTGGGTACATTCGTGACCCCTCTTGGTAGTACACTTACCAGATCCAGGACCCCATATAGGGGAAAACAGCCTTTGGGTAAGTGTACTTCCTATCTCCTAGGGATAGTTATGGCCCTCTATGAAATCCTCCAGACTCCCCACTTTGTAGCTCCGCTCTCCTTATCTTTCCTTGAGGTGGTAGTTCCCCCTCATGTATAGAGATGAAAATATGCCTCCATGGTGTAATATTGCTAAAAGTACGCTTTATTAAACAATGTAGTCACTTACATTTAAGATAAGACAATTCCTCTCTGCAATGTCCGGGTTCGCCGATGTGTTCTATGGACGAAACTTGAAGTGATGCTATGACGCTGACTCCTCCCTATGCGTTTTGTCATGCTGACATCATCTGGAGCTGCCTGCCACTCCTCTATATCTAATTATATAAATTATTGAGTTCACAGAAGCATAAAATGAGGCACAATCCATAAGCCTTACAATCACAATTGACAATGATTGGCAGAAGAAAGGGTTTTACTAAAGAGAGCCTTTTCTGTTTCAGCATGGCTCTGCTTCTGTAACAAAGTCGGGTACAAAAAGACATAGACTAATATATTGCCAAACTTGAGTGGCCTTCAAAGGCCCTGATCTCAACCCTATTTAACATCTTTAGCATGAACTAAAATGCTAAATACAAGTTAGGTCTACTCATTCAACATCAGTACCAGACCCTACAAATGCTCCTGGGGCTGAATGGTTGCCCATTTCCACAGACACACACCAAAATCTTCTGGAAAGCTTTTCCATATGAGTGTTTTTGAAATAGCATGAGTCAATTACAGACCCAAAGGTGAGGGGAAAGCTTAATATTTTTGCCCATGGTTTTAAAATGGAATGTCCAACAAGCTCATATGTGTGTGATGGTCAAGTATACACAAACTTTTGACCAAAAAGGGAATCTACTGTATCTGTTCTCAACTTTGGCCCATTGCCCTTAGCATGTTACCTTTTATTTTTATTAACTTATCCTGCACGTTCAAAAGCAAAATGAGACAGGTACTATATACTGTATTTTAGCTTTTATTCATATTCTCTAGTATGTCAGTGTAGTATTTTATTTCCAAAAGTGTATATTATTAGCATTCAAAATGTTTATCTTATAATATAGAAGCAGGAAGCAATGTCAGAGCAGATATAGAGCACGTGTGTTTTACATGTCAGGTAGACCATGGGCAATCTGGGGATGTGATGAAGGCTATTGATTTTAAGATGGAATGTGTTATTAAGTAATTACAGCTTTTCAAGCTCCATCATCTGCCATCTACTCTTAATGAAACTTCTAAAAATAACTAACTGTCATCACAGGTCATAATGCATAATCGTATTGCCTCGGAGTATTTTTAATCTTACCAGTATCATCCTGCCACACTGGTTCATCTTGGCTTCTCAGTTTAGTATTCAGCAAGCTAATTCATTCTGCTGCTGGCAGCCCTGCATTAATGATCAAGCTACAAAGATGAACACAGTCTGCATAACAAATGTGCTTTTCTCAAGATGCAGTAAATACAAAGTGATTAACATGAAATAACTTCTCAGCCAAACTGCCTCTTGTGTTTTTGAAAGAATACCTGTGTTTTTATTTGTCTAGCAAGTTTTAAAATAGTTTTGAGAATTAAAAAAAAAAATCCTGTAAAATAATTGTATTTTCCTTCACTATTTATTTACTCATTTTTCATGTGAAACACAAGCAGTGAAAAAAAAAAAAAAAAGAAAAGAAAAGAAACACAAGCAGTAAATTTGTTAACTTGTTATGCCCATGTAATGAATGAACTGAAAAAAATACAAATATGAGTAATGGAAAAGATAAACTTTTTTCCCATGTTTGTAATAGTTGGAAGCAGGATGTTTTTGATAAATTCGATAATATGACATTGTTTACAATGTTATCCACCACAGACTTACTTGATGGTGTATTACATGTCAAGCATTGTTACATGCTGCATTTTAATAGAACATTACACACAGTTAAAATGTTTGCAAAATGAATGGGAAGCTAGTGTGAAATAGTATTGTCACAAGCTAGAAAAGCATCCACTGATTTCTGTTATTAGTCAGTGGGGTAACCTCCTGCTAAAAAAACATTTAAGAGCAATTTTTGATAATATGTACATTTTTTAACCACTTACTGCGGCAGGCTGGCTCGGTTGCGCGAAACGACGTAGCCCTACATCAGTCGCTTGCATGGTGCTGGGGGGCGAGCGTGCGCTGCCGCCAGTGCACTCTCACCCCCACTAGGCAGTGGGGATGCCAATCCATGGGATCGGGCACCCGCGATTGCTCCCTGCTGAGAGAAAAGTACGGTCAGCTTTTGTAAACATAGCTGACCGTTGTGCTTTTTGAAATGATCAGAGAGCGCCTGTGATCCTCTTCTATATATGATCACAGGTCTTTGTGGTAATTTCACAAGCCCACCCCTCATACAGTTAGTAAACACCACCCTAGGCTCCCACCTAACCCTTTGATCACCCCTAGGTTAACCCCTTCCTTGTCATTATTACAGTAACAGTGCATATCTTTAGCACTGATCCCCCAAAAGTGGCAAAAATGTCAGTTAGGGGTCCGATCCATGCGCCGCAATGTTGCAGTCCTGCTAAAAATCGCAGATCGCCGCCATTTCTAGTAAAAAAAATAATTAAAAAGACGTAAATCTTTCCCCTAGTTTGTAGCAAACCAATCAAAATACGCTTATTGCAATTTTTTTTACCAAAAATATGTAGCAGAATACAAATTGGCCTAAAAGGATGAAAATTTTAGATTTTTACATTTGGGGGGGGGGGGGTGTATGTTATACAGTAGAATGTGAAAAATGTATATTTTTTTAAAATTGTCTCTCCTCTTTTGTTTATAGCGCAAAAAATAAAAATTGCAGAGACGATAAAATACCACCAAAAGAAATTTCTGTTTGTGGGAAAAAAAGGACATTGATTTTATTTTGGTACAATGTCGCACGACCGCGTAATTTTTCATTAAAGTAATGCAGTGCCGAAGCGCAAGAAATGGCCTGGTCATTAAGGGGGCAAAACCTTACAGTCCAGAACTGGTTAAAGTTCACCTCTCATGTAGCCTCAAGAAGTAAATTATATGTCATTTTGCATTGGTCAATAAATTAAGTGTGTGACAAGGAATGACCTGGAACCGTTTTCAATAGATTGAAAAGGGTGATTTTTTTTATTGTAATTAATTTGCTTTTATCTCTAATATATCTCGAACAGTTTGCACACAGGCCTATTTACAAGCCAAGCTGACATTTTACCTAAAGAAAACACAATCCCTGGAATTCATAAAGACTAGCACAGACATATTTTCCAAAAGTGTCTCTCATGCACTCTAAAAGTGGTGCAGCATGTGCAAAATTCATGCAGCTGTCTAGAAATTGTACTTGAATTTGGCTCATGCTGCAGCACTTTTAGAATATGCATGAGACACGTTCACAAAATCATTCGAGTTCTGTTTTCTCCCTCTGCATGCTAAAAGAGAGTTGGTCCACTTTCATATTCTGTTTTGAATTTGACGCATTCATTGAACCACAATGTAAAAGTGGCACATTTTTGAGCTACCTGAATTTGGTGCATGAGTCAGTCACAGTCAGAACCAAAAGTGTTGCAAATGCTTCCTGAATTTGTCACAATGCAAGATTAACACCAGAAAAGTGGTGCCTCAGCTCTTTTGAAATCCTCCCCAATGTGCAAAAAAAGGTCTTTCAGACTAAGGTCTAGGGCTAATCAAATCTTTGTGCCAGACTAGAAATTTTGAAGATTTGGTATGCAGTATTTTTTTAACAATACACTTTTAACCCGTTTTCATACATAGTGGATTTTTACACTGTTTCAGCACATTGGGTCCTCTCATTTGTTTGCAACAATTTTTTTGAAATGAAGAATGGTATTGATGTGGTCAAAAAAAGAAATGTGTTAATGGTACACTAGATACAGACCATCATTAACATATACTGTTTGTCATACAGAGGTAGGAGGCAATGAAGGGCTTAATGCCACATACAGTTAGTATGGATTAATGTGCAAGATATGGGTGGAGAAGTTGTGATGACATGAACAAGTAAGAAAAGGTTGAAATAATGATTCCCCAATCAGTTACAACCCCTAACCATTAATCTGCTGCTGATGATGTTCAATGAAGATCATTGTAATAGCAAAGTTTTCAACTGTCATGAATGGGTTGCACTAGTGACCTGTGATTGGCTACAGCTAATCACCTGGTACAGGGTGCTGTGATTGGCCCAGGTACCATGTTGCAGCTGTGGGCCAATTACAGTATTGGAAATACAGCTGTTATGAATTAATTAATTCATAACAGCTCTGTTAACATTGTTATCATGTGATCACATAGGGATCTGCAATCTGCTGTGTCCAATGGACATGGGGGTGGGAGGCATGCAGCATGCCCCTAAATGGAAGCAGGCAAAATGATATACATGTACATGATTTTGCCTGCTTGTGCTGTCCAGACGGAGTATATGTAATGTGGCTGATCGGCAAGTGGTTAACAAAAGTGGAAGAAAAACACATGAACATTAAATCCTATTGAACTCTTTAGACTGGTCAGTTGTGGGTCCCTTATGTTTTTCAAAATCCTGATTGCTGCATTTTTGCTGTAGTAAAAAAACACCAAATGCACCTCCCTATTAAAATGAATGGAAAGTGCATCAAAAGCATGCCAAACACGCTTCAAAAATGCACCTTTTTTGCATTTTTGGAGTCACGTGTCCTTTTTTAAACAGGTGCAAAAAGCCCCAGAAACTAGGCAAAATCGCAGTAAAAACATGGCAAAAATGCATTTTTTACTGCATTTTTGCAACAGACCAGTGTGAAAGTAGCCTAAAGCCCCGTACACATGCACAGATTGTTGGCCGTAAATTGTTGGCCAACATCCGATCTGCCGATTGTAGGCTTGTTAGTATGATGCTTCCGACAACCAACTGCGAATTTTCGGCCGAAAAAAATCTGGTGTCCATGCTATAAAATTTTTGTTGGCCAACAAAGAACGGCCGATTGTTCCTCAGTCAGTACAGATTTCGGCAGACAAAAATCAGATGAGCAAGATTGGCATGCTCAGAGAAGAAAAAACACACGGAAAGTCAACCAGAACATGACATCACTTCTGAAGTTGCAAGTTTCAACCAACAAACAACACTGGACAAAAGTTGGCCAATCAGTTGGCCAACAATCTGTGCGTGTGTACGGGGCTTTAAGCTGGATACACACTATCCAACTTTTGTGGTTAGATTTCCTTCAGATTTACCTTTTCTATGTAGTGCAAGGGCCTGCCAGATTGCATACAAATTGAAAGTGTTTAGGTTTGACCGCATATTATATGGTTTTGGTAAGTCTAAAGGAAAAAGTCTTCAGAAAATCTTATAGTGTGTATGGCCCATAAGACTCCTGATATTTCCTCTGTTATTATTTCAAGCAGACTGGGGAAAGAGAGTCTTCAAACTGTTTGTACAACCATCAGCTGTGTCAGGATTTTGACATGTCTGAATGGAGAAGTGCTAGAAATTAAGCACTTCTGTTTTTAATCTTAGAGGGAAATATGGAAAATAGATGTTGCTCAATTTATTTTACCTGCTCAGTCCTCCGGAAATCTGATCTCCATCCTGAAGTCCAGTACTGGACTCACAGAGGAGAAAGGTGAGTCTTGGGATCAAAAGGAAAACTCAGCTCAAAGGCTGATAAATGTGATTGGGTGTCTGTGCATCCATCTGAATCACTTCTACATGAAGATCTGAAGGAGTCTGATTAAGAGAAAACAAAGCAATAGTGAGTGTGGATTTGTTTTTGACCCTTTTCTATGCTCCACTATAACAAAACTACAGTGGTGGCAGTGAAAGGGTTAACCATGCCAGAGTGGTTACTGATCAAATCTTCCAGACCCCCAAAACATTTTGCATGTAGGGGGTAACTACCTTGAGGAAGAATAACAGGTTAATTGAAGTAAACCTTTACCCAGAACAACAGAAAAATAGAATAACACATTAAGGTTGTTCAGTTCCCTTTTGAAAGCATAAAAGCAATTTAACAGCAGGTATAATTTAAAATTCAAATCTTACACATGGGGGAGATTAAGCAAAGCATGCCTTCCCTAAACTCTGAAGAGTATTCATTTCTCTTTCAGAGAAAACCTTCTCAATCACTGAATATTCTTCAGACAACACCCATGCAGATAATACTTCCCTTTTGGCAGCTAGGCTTCTTAGAGTTTCTAGGTCTTCAGTAGACATATGCAATTTGTTTTGGTCCGATTACAAATTCAGATGATTTTTTTTGTTATTTGGAGGTTCGGATGTATTTTATTAAAATTTTTTTTGTTTATTGGTTTTCTAATTAATTTCAACTTTTCAGAATGATTAGATTTCGGATCAGTCGAAAAACGATCGACCGATTCAAATTCTGTGTGAAGAATAGCTGGTTTTTAAGCAGTGGGCCAGGAAGCCAGTCACTCGCGTCCTTAACAACCATGACTCACTATCTCTCAGCTGGCTTCCCCACTGACAGATGAATGTAAAAAAAGAATGGCGGCATTGCTCAGCAATAGAAAGATGTTTAAAAAAACAGCGTGGAGTCACCAGCAATTGCCAGCATTCTTTTCTTTACATTCACCTGTCAGTGGGGAAGCCAGCTGTTAGATTATGAGTCATGGTTGTTAAGGACATAGGCGGCCGGCTTCCCGGTATGATGTTTAACAACCAGCTATTCTTCACACAGAATTTGAACCGGTCGATCATTTTTTGACTAATCCAAATTCTAATTGTTCTAAAAAGTTGGAATTTGTTAGAAAATTAATAAAGGAAAGGAATTTTAATGAAAACGAAGCAAAATTTAACAAAAATGAAACAAATTCAGAAACCAAAGGAAACAACTTCCATAACGAAACAGAAATTAGTACATAACACATCTATCCAAAAGAAAAAAAGCACATTATTCCATTCTGCTCATGTCTAGTCTTCAGCCCTTTCTTAGCTGAAGGTGCAAAACCTTGCCCAGAGCTGATCTGTTCCTGTGCAGTGTGGTCCCTGTTTTTGGTGGCCCTTTTGTATTATTTACAAAATAAAACAAAAAAGAAAACTTGCAGGGAAAAGTGAACTGATGGATTTTTTTCTATATGTCACTGTTGCTAAACATGTTAAAAAAATGACATGGGGTCCCACCCAAAATCAATACTAGACCCTTTAGTTCTGGCATGCATTCTAGAGGAGGCCTTTGCAAAATAAATAAATAAATAAATAAAAAATTACCCTTCAAATAATCTAGTATGGGTTTTAGGGGAGACCCTTATGTATAAAACAAACAACCCAAAAATTTACATTGGGTCATCACAATTTTTGACAAGTCCTTTATTTAAAAAAAAGCAAAAAAAAAAAGCGCCCCATCATGCAAATTCATTGTCAGTTACATCATCCATCAATTTAAATCATCATTAATCACGACGAATGACACAAGCAGAAACAAAATGCCCATTGACCCTAAAGCAATTACGACCACTCATTGAATGACAGCTCCCTGTCATCGGAAATATAAAATAAAGGGTGGGGATGGTGATGACATCATTGCCCAGATGTGATCCTGGCCACATTTGATCAATAATATTGCCTTTGGGGATTCCAGGCCATATAAATAAAAGGGCTGGGTGATGTCAGTGGATGCCATATATGTGGTGGGTTTAGGCACCCACTGCTTCCTTAGCAACAATTGAAAGTATGTACATCCACATCAAAAACCGTAAATGACCAAAAACTCAGTTCATCCTTACTATCGACAGCAGGAAGCAGTCATGTATAAAAGCAGTAGTAATACCACTGAACGCTGTCTAAATACCCAGACAGCCAAGGTCAGTCCAAACCGTAAGCTCATCCCTGATGATGAATAATTAATGCAACAGTCAACAGTCTATCTGGATGGCCATACGAGTAAGCTCATCCAGTGTGTCTTGGATTCTATCCCAAGCTACAGTAGTTAATCTCTTAACTGTCTTAGGTGGAAATGCTGCTTGAGGACAGCATCGTTGCAGTTAGAGCCCACACTTCATCTATGAAAGTCAGAGATATACTCCTTGATGGGTCTTTAACCTTGACAATGGATTTCTAGGGCAGAATCTGTAGAGGCAGCTCAATAGGGTCATCAAAAAGTGTTGCCAATGCCTCAAACAGGGAGGAGATGCAGTCAAATTACTTCCCTGTTTCATGAGATAAAAATCTTGGGCTTGAGGATCCTCTTGAAGAAGGAAGACTACAGTGCCCATTCTGATGCACTAATCAATGAAGATCTTGGCAGAGGAGACAAGCACTATGAAAGACCCTGAACTGGCTACAGCCTCCTAAGAAACAATCCAAAAGAGGTAGCTTAGGTTTGGGTGTGGTAGGCAAAGCAGAGGCAGGAAAAGCTGGGGAACTGCACGAGAGCTTACCTAACTTGGAAAGGGTTTTAATGCATCCCTCTAAGTTAAAATACCCTCTCTGTAGTTTTTGTACAGAACTTGCGTATTGAAATCTGTACAGTTCATTAGGCAGAGAACTGAGTAACTGGCTGTATGGGTGTTTCCTACTGTTATATTGTTTCCTGGAAGAAAGAGAGCTCACAAAAGCACCAGGTCTAAATGACAGTGGTCTTCGCCAGAGCTCCTGAAGGTTGAGATGGACAAGAAACCCTAGACCCAGGGACCCCAGTAGTCATAATTTACTTCACTGCCAACCGTTACCAGGTCATGGCCCTCAGTATCACCCCAAGGGGGCGCTTGCAATCAAGAGTCTAAGGTGTAGAGACTGTTTACAGGGCTGCACTTTAGAGAATCATAATGCCCACAGGTAAGAGTCTAGGCAGGTGGCAAATGAAAGTGTAGTGAGGTACAAACCAGGTTCTAGGCAAGCAGCAAGCAAGTGAGTAGTTAGGTTAATCTGAGTATGCAACAGTCAGGTAATCTCACAGTCAAGTATTATAGCTCCTTGTACAAGAGTAGTACTTACCACTGCAAAAGCTGGTGCTTAAATGCCCTTCCTGGTTAAGGGATGCATAAGCCATCATCACTGGGTAGAGATAGGCTGAACAACCCCCAGTTCGGTTCACACCAGAACTCTCAAACATCGCAAAAGTTCCAAGCTGAATAACAAACTCTATTAAAGTCTACCGGGACCCGAACTGAAAAAATCAAATGTGCAGATTTAACAGGGCTTAAATGCAAGCTATTGGGCATACAAAGGGGGTGAGGGTCTGCGTACTGCCCTGGGGGACATGTATCAATGAAAAAAGGTTTGTAAAAAACATCATTTTTAAATGAGCAATGATTTACTGATGCACAAAGTGAAAAAAATAAAATGTAAAAAATTCCTTTAAGTATAGTGCCTGAAGGGGGCCACTTAGTCTGCCTGTAAAGTGGCGCATCAGTACCGTTTAAAGAACCTGCTGCAGCAAAAATGACATTTATAAAGGTAAAAAAAATTAAATTTTCCCTGCAAGCTTTCTTTATTTTATAAACAACGGCTTGGGGAGCCAGGCTGTATGATGAGGCCACAATTTAGTGCACTTAGAACAAGATTAGAGATTTTTTGGATAAATTCTGGTGTCTGTTTCACAGACTTTGGATAGAAGTAACAGGTATGGAAAAACTGGGCTTTGGGTGTTGGTAGTGCCTTTACACCATAACCCTATAGAGGTACTATTGATGAATCAAGTAATGCCTGTGCATCGCCAAGGAGCAAGTGACTGATGCTGTGTTCAAAATACTTCACCATGCATGATACTAGGGCTATGGCAGGAGTAGCTGTGGACAAGGAAGTTAAAAAGGCCGCTCTGGAAGCTGAAGTGGACTGTGCACTAGTCTCTGCTTGGGTAATAGAGAATAAGGAGGATGGGGATGGCTTAGTAGGCCAGTGAACCACCTCCTCTGCATGCTGTGGCTGGATAGTATGGGCAACATTACTAAACAGAGGAAATTGTGCTCTGCCTGAGGACAGACCACATCCACCTTTGCCTGTAGACACAGGTGCTGCTGGCCCCTTCACAGTGCAATGGGAACGTCTGCCTCTCCTTGTTGGCCGCTCAGACATGATGGGAGGAATTGTGTGCTTGCATGCACTTTAATCAATAGAAAGTGGTATTTGGTGCACTTTAACTTAAGTACTTACTACACAGACACACTCCACTAAAACACCACAATATACTGCAGTAAAAGTGCACTAACGCAATTCAATATAATGCACTAAACTTGCAGTAACACACTTCAATATACTGTCATAAAATCGCAGTAACACACTTCAATATACTGCCTTAAAAGTACCCTGACGCACTTCAATATATGGCAGTAAACGTGCACTAACTCACTTCAATATACTGCAGTAAACGTACACTAATGCAGTTCAATATAATTCAGTAAACGTCAGTAAACGTGCACTAACACACTTCAATATACTGCAGTAAACGTGCACTAACACACTTCAATATACTGCTGTAAAAGTTTATTAATGCACTTCAATATATTGCAGTAAGAGTGTGCTGACGCACTACTATACTACAGTAAAACTGCCCTGACTCTCTACACTGACACACTTCAATATACTGCAGGTAATCTGCCCTGAAATACTAAACTGACACTAAAGTAAAAAGGAATGTTCGCACTACACTTACAGTGGGTACGGAAAGTATTCAGACCCCCTTAAATTTTTCACTCTTTGTTATATTGCAGCCATTTGCTAAAATCATTTAAGTTCATTCTTCTTCCTCATGAATGTACACATAGCACCCCATACTGACAGAAAAACACAGAATTGTTGACATTGTTGCAGATTTATTAAAAAAGAAAAACTGAAATATCACATGGTCCTAAGTATTCAGACCCTTTGCTGTGACACTCATATATTTAACTCAGGTGCTTTGCATTTCTTCTGATCATCCTTGAGATGGTTCTACACCTTCATTTGAGTCCAGCTGTGTTTGATTATACTGATTGGACTTGATTAGGAAAGCCACACACCTGTCTATATAAGACCTTCCAGATCACAATGCATGTCAGAGCAAATGAGAATCATGAGGTCAAAGGAACTGCCTGAAGAGCTCAGAGACAGAATTGTGGCAAGGCACAGATCTGGCCAAGGTTACAAAAAGATTTCTGCTGCACTTAAGGTTCCTAAGAGCACAGTGGCCTCCATAATGCTCAAATGGAAGACGTTTGGGACGACCAGAACCCTTCCTATAGCTGGCCGTCCGGCCAAACTGAGCTATCGGGGGAGAAGAGCCTTGGTGAGAGAGGTAAAGAAGAACCCAAAGATCACTGTGGCTGAGCTCCAGAGATGCAGTCAGGAGATGGGAGAAAGTTGTAGAAAGTCAACCATCACTGCAGCCCTCCACCAGTCGGGGCTTTATGACAGAGTGGCCCGACGGAAGCCTCTCCTCAGTGTAAGACACATGAAAGCCCGCATGGAGTTTGCTAAAAAACACCTGAAGGACTCCAAGATGGTGAGAAATAAGATTCTCTGGTCTGATGAGACCAAAATAGAACTTTTTGGCCTTAATTCTAAGAGGTATGTGTGGAGAAAACCAGGCGCTGCTCATCACCTGTCCAATACAGTCCCAACAGTGAAGCATGGTGGTGGCAGCAGTGTTTTTCAGCTGCAGGGACAGGACGACTGGTTGCAATCGAGGGAAAGATGAATGCGGCCAAGTACAGGGATATCCTGGACAAAAACCTTCTCCAGAGTGCTCTGGACCTCAGACTGGGCCGAAGGGTTACCTTCTAACAAGACAATGACCCTAAGCACACAGCTAAAATAACGAAGGAGTCGCTTCACAACAACTCCGTGACTGTTCTTGAATGGCCCAGCCAGAGCCCTGACTTAAACCCAATTGAGGATCTCTGGAGAGACCTAAAAATGGCTGTCCACCAACGTTTACCATCCAACCTGACAGAACTGGAGAGGATCTGCAAGGAGGAATGGCAGAGGATCCCCAAATCCAGGTGTGAAAGACTTGTTGCATCTTTCCCAAAAAGACTCCTGGCTGTATAAGATCAAAAGGGGGCTTCTACTAAATACTGAGCAAAGGGTCTGAATACTTAGGACCTTGTGATATTTCAGTTTTTCTTTTTTAATAAATCTGCAACAATGTCAACAATTCTGTGTTTTTCTGTCAGTATGGGGTGCTATGTGTACATTCATGAGGAAGAAGAATGAACCTAAATGATTTTAGCAAATGGTTGCAATATAACAAAGAGTGAAAAATTTAAGGGGGTCTGAATACTTTCCGTACCCACTGTACATTGCACTATTACTATATTCACACTGATACACTCACAACAGAATCACAATAGCACACTAACTCACTATTAGCAATGAACAGAGCCCTGTTCTATCTATCTCCACTTCAATATCACACTGCAAATGGCTGCACTGGGAAGGAACCTATTACGTATAGTGTGAGGTGGGTCTATGAGCAATGGGCCATGATTGGGCATAGTCATATTTTCTTTCTCCAATCATGGCTCTGACAATGTTATGTGCCCTGATTAGGCAAACACTTCATTGCTTCAGCTAATCCAGGCTTCCAATGCACTGTGTGGCATGCAGTGCATTGTGGGATGCTTGGCAGGCTGAACAAACGGTTGAACGCCCCAACAATTTGGGTGGTCATTGAACTCATGCTCGGGCCTACATTTGGAAGTCCTGACTGAGATGCTGGAAGTCCTGATTCTGAGAAAAAAAGTTCTGGAAAACCTGGCAGGTATTTTAAGAGTACTGTAACAGCAATAAAAGTAGTCATCTGACCGCTGTGTTGATGCTAAGGAAAAAGGAAAGAGATTTAGTGATCACATATTCACTGCAATCCAATACCACCAGTCAGGGAAAAGAACAGCCCTATCCCACTCCACATTGCAATAGCACAAGCTGTTACACAAACCTTTGCCTAAATGCAGCTCCCTTTTTGAGATCAGAGTGATCTTAAGACGGTGCTGCAGCTGCAAAAACAGCAAGCCAAGGATGAAAAAAGGGAGTCAAGATGAGTTTAATGAAAATGCTACCTTCAAAACATTGGCAGATAACTTCTGGGTAATGTCCCATTTTATAGGACAGACCTGTAAGGAAATGTCTCAGCTGTGGGTCCACTGGTTGGCATGTACAGTATGTGCCATAGGAGAGCCTTCACGGCAATACGTAGTGCCAACATCGTGGCTTTTAGGCAAATATACTAAGAATACAAAAGTATATAATTTCCTTGAAAGGAGACAGGACTTCTGATTTTTATTATGTTTTTATGAGGTAGCAATTGGTGAATGACCAAGCAAATTACAGGTAATCACATGGCCTAAACAAGAAGTAGACATTGTTTATGCCTACAGGGCAGGGCTGGTGCTTCTGGTCAGAATGTGAAGTACCACAGGAGGGTATTCGCTATAGCACAAAGCTTCAACAGGAATATTTCAAAGCCTACATTAGGTCACAGAAATAGACATTTGGTCAGATAGACATTGTACTACTATATTCACTTTTATGATCTTACTTCCACTTTCCTGTAACAGCAATTGTGAGGGAAGACTGAATATTACTGTGCAGTCCAAGAAGCAGACTTAAACCCGCTTCTCTCAGTAATCAACACCAAGTCACCAAGATGGTTAGGAGCAAAGTAAAAGAGCCTTTTTTGGCAATGAAAAGTATTGTATCAAAAATATATATATAAATATAACCAAGTCTCATCTGCAATGATGTATCCTAAACACTGGGGAAATAATAAACAGTACAAAAAGCTCTGTGAACTGAGAAACCTACAACAATATCATGGTGTGTATTTACAGAGAACAGTACAGTTATGAAAACTGAGAGCCAAAACACCAAATGGATCCCTGGATGTAAACATGTGGACATGTATATCGGAGAAGACTGCCACAAACAGAAGGGAGGTAAGCTGGTCACTCGTACAAATGAGAAACATCCCACTCAAAGTTTAATCCAAAAGGTAAAACATATCTTATGCACAGCAGCCTAATTTGATCACCACCCCTAGCAGGAACCTTGACCCTCTCAATACCCTGGACCGAAAACCAAGTTGATGTTCCCCTTATGTAGATTATTGAAGTGATGGGCTGTATTAGTATATTTATTGTTTTTAACATCACAAATGTGTTCCCAAAGCTGATCCCGTAAACTCCTGGTTGTGCGTCCCACATATTGCATTTTACAGGCCTTACAAGAGATGATGTGAATTACAAATTTAGTGTTGCAATTGATAAAAAAATGAAATCAAAGGCCCTATCCAGTTGCTAATAAATAAAACAACATTACTCTCAAGAATATCAGGGCAGCAAGGGCAATCTGTTGTACCACATTTGCAATTGCCCGTACAGTGTAGCCAGGTGTTTGACTATTTGACTGTTCATGGGTGGATTTAAAGAAACTAGGTGCAAGTGAACTGGCCAAAGAGCGAGCCCTCCTAGAGATAATACCAATACCCTTGCTCAGTACAGTATGTTGGACAAATTCTCATCTCCAAACAACATGGGAAAGTATCTCCTAGCTTTATTCCCCACCTGGTTGAACCTCTTACTGTAGGAGGTAACTAGCATAGGTTTTTTACTTAAACCCGAATGGGACTTGTTGGGCTTGGGCAACAAACCATGCCTATTTTTGGCCCTGGCAAAGTTGTAAGTGGACATCTGTCATTTACCAGAGATTTAAACATTTTTGTTTCTATTGTGGTATGTTGTATAGATTATACAAATGCACCACTCCACAAGTACATTAAAGAATCCCCCCAACTACGTAACTTTAATAATTTTTACATTGTTAATGTAACTTTTAAAGAATTATCAAATGCTTCTCTCTGACAAATTTTTAATAATTTGTTTTTGCTTTGGTACATGTTGGCCAGGGCAGCATCCAACCTCCATGCCATTTGTTTGACAATCCCTTACCAATTCACCTAGAAAGTGGCCATTACTGTTTTTTTTTAATATTTGGCTTACATTGATTTTAATGGAGTACGGACTGGGCACCTGGAACTTAAGCAAAGTTAGATTAACCCACCCACAATCAAATCCATGTAAAATCGGCTCATCACCATTGGTGGTTCTGGATAGAATGTAAATCTCAAAAAAGCTTCACTAAAATATATAGCACCAATAAGAAAGCTAATGCTCCTTTGTAGTCTTTTCTGGTCAACGAAAAATCTCAGACACATACATTTTGGCAAAAATATACAGTATGTGTACTGTAATCTCAGTTGACGTGTTGCTTGCATGTTCTCATTTTGGCTTTCCTAGAGATATACAAAATAATTAAATTCGAAAGGAAATAATTTGTGCTGTGATTTTTGTGTCCTATCTACTCACTGTATTTATTTTTCCAAAAGTGATTACAACAATAATATTGTGTATGACTTTTGATTACAGTACTCTGGAACAAAAACTATGTATATACAACATATAACTTATTCATACAAAACAAAAACACACCACATGTACAGTATCATCGCAAAGAACATGTATTAAAAATACTTGGTACATAGAAGTAAGTATACAGAATATATGTTATCAAAACCATCGCTCACAGTATTTGCAACATACTGTATATACTGTATATAGTACTATTTTTGCCAGCTGTAACATGGTCAACATAATTCTAACACATTTATGCTTTCTCAGGACCTGGGATGAAGTAGCCTATGTATAATATGCATAGTCCTCAACAGATGATAAGGCAGCCAGAATTTATAATCTGAAACAATAAAACATACTGTACAGAAAAATAGTATATTGCTTCCAAAAATGCAAAGGGAAAACATACAGCCAGCAGTACAAACAAGTCACCAACAGTACACACAAGTTATCAATTATACGACAGTGAACCTTCTAAGTTACTTGAAAGATAAACCAAATAAAGTAACTCCAAAATATGCACACTATATTGTAAAAAGTATTGGGACGCCTGCCTTTAGATGCACATAATCTTTGATGGCATCCCAGTCTTAGTTCGCAGTTAGTGCTTAACAACCAGCTATTTCTTCACACAGAATACGAATTGATCGATTGTTTTTCAACCAATCCTAAATATAATCATTCTGAAATGTTGGAATTGGTTAGGAAATTACTAAAGGAGATGAATTTTAATGAAAAATAAACGAATTCTAACTAAAACGTAACTAAACAAATTCCAAAACAAAACAAATTCCATAAAGAAACAAAATTAGTAACATAACGAATCTATCCAAAATAAAACTAAACTCATTTTTCCATTCTGGACATGTCTAAAAACAGCTTAAACTCTGCTGGGAATGCTGTCCATAAGGTTTAGGAGTGTGTCTTTGGGAATGTTTGACCTTCTTCCAGAAGTGCATTTGTGACGGCACTGATGTTGCATGAGAAGACCTGGCTCGCAGTCTCCACTCTAATTCATCGCAAATGTGTTCTATCGGGTTGAGATCAGGACTCTGTGCAGGCGAGTCAAGTTCCTCCACCCCAAACTCACTTATCCATGTCTTTAGGGACCTTGCCTTGTGCACTGGTTCAAATCATTTGGTGGAGGGGGGATTATGGTGTGGGCTTGTTTTTAGGGGTTCGGCTTGGCACCTTAGTTCCAATGAAGGGAACTCTTAATGTGTCAGCATATGATGTGTCCCATAGACACACTCCTAAACCTTATGGACTGCCTTCCCAGAAAAGATGAAGCTGTTATAGCTGGAAAGGGTTGGCCAAAGTCAAAATTGAACCCTACGAACCCTACAAAAGACTGGGATGGCATTAAAGTTCATGTACGTGTAAAGGCAGGCCTCCCAATACTTTTGAAAATATAATGTATCTTTTTATACTTACTAAAAAAGCACCGGGCATGTCAGGAGACTATTAAAAAGACTCCCAGTAGAATAAAAGCCTTAGAACCCACACATTACAGCACTCTAGGAAATTAGTGTCCATAACTACCCCAATACTTAGGAGTGCTAAATTTCAAAGTGCCATTTAGTAAGTGGTCATGGGAAATATTTACAATATGCTTAATTACACTCAAGGGCTATTGAAATGTATACATATAAAGATAACTTAAATTCGCATTTCTTCTCTGGGTACCAGGTTTAATGATCTGCATTAGTATAAAGCTCTGTTAATGTTTATCTTGCAAGTTAGCGCTCTTTTTTTATTTGTGTCATTTTAAGCCCATTTTGTAGAATAAATTAAATTGGGTATTGTATTGAATCAACTTTGAGAACATCCTCTTTTGAAGACGAGCCTTTAGCACATCAAATGTAGATAATTATTAATAGTGTTTTCTTTACATTTGACATTTTCTAAGGCAAAAGCATCAAACAGAACCAAATTGCATCATGCTCCTCCGAGCTAGCCTAATACTGCCATCTTTTCCAGACTAATGAAAATAAGGTCTAAGCAGGTTAATGTTGTAGCTATTAATATCTTTAATTTTGTTCAGAGCATCCATTAGTGTTCATTTATTTTAGAGATATTACTATAGGAAAATTGTGAACATTCAGTATTTTTAAAAGTATTTTAAAGCCCCTTTTAGGGGAGATGACCCCATTCTTTGAGATACTGTGCAGAGTGCAAGAGACAAAACTTTTTCATTCTTTCATTCAGCTGAATAAAAAAAAAAAAAGCACAGTTGAACGCATAATGGAAAAGCCAGAGGAGGAAAAAAGCCTTCCATCCGAGTCATAAAAAAAAAAATAGAAACATAGAAAAAGAGTCATTTGAGATGCTTCTACTCTATAAAGTTCCAGAAAATATATACCCTGGCACTGGGCTACTGAAATCTTCCTTGTCAGATTGTCTTATTGTGAAATGTCAATAATGTGACCTTTTTGTTAAAGGATAACGTTTTAGAAATTTTTATTGGAAGCAGAGTTTACACTGCACATTCAGTAAGTGGACTTTTATCACTTCAAAGTGTTTGATCTAACGTTCTCATGTTATAAAAATTACAATGTTCTAAAATTAAAAATGTACAGTACTTACCACATAACATTAACCACTTCTATCTCAGAAGGTTTTCCCCCCTAATGACCAGGCCGTTTTTTGCGATTCTGCACTGCGTTATTTTAACTGACAATTGCACGATTGTGCGATGATGTACCCAAATAAAATTGATGTTGTTTTTGTTCCCACAAATAGAGCTTTTTTTTGGTGGTATTTGATCACCTCTGCGATTTTTATTTTTTGCGCTATAAACAAAAAAAGAGCAACAATCCCGAAAACAAAACAATATTTTTCACTTTCTGCTATATAGCATTCCCAATAAAAAAAATTAAAAATCAATCTTTTTCATAATTTTAGGGCAATATGTATTCTGCTACATATTTTTGGTAAAAAAAAAAAGTCCCAATAAGAGTATATTAATTGGCTTGCATAAAAGATATTGCATCTACAAACTAAGGGAAGCATTTATGTCATTTTTATTTTTTTTACTAGTAATGACGGCGATCAACACTTTTTAGCGGCACTGCAACATTGCGGCGGACAGATCGGACACCTAACTGACATTTTTGACACTTTTTGGGAGACCATTGACATTACTACAGTAATCTGTGCTAAAAATATGCACTGTTACTGTACTAATGACACAGACAGGGAAGGGGTTAACACCAGGGGTGATCAAAGGGTTAAATGTGTCCCTAGGGGGTGCTTTCTAACGGTGTGGGGGATGGACTTATGGAATTAACACAGGGACCTGTGTTCCTAAATAGGAGAAACACAGGATCCCTGTGTTCATTGCTGACAGAACAGCGGTCTGCCGTGTTTACAACGGCAGAGAGCCGTTCTGTCTTCATGGGGAGCGATCGCGAGTGCTCGGTGGACATCGCAGCTGCCGGACCCACAGATCAACTTCCCCTGTGGCGAATGGGCAGCGGTCCAGCGAAACAACGTACAGTTACGTATTTTCGCGGGACAGAGGGGACTTGCTGCAGTATATGTATTACTGGCGGTCGGCAAGAAATGAAATATGCCACATTAGCAAGCTCAATGTGTAGCCCCTTTCAGTGTCTTTTGGGGCAATAGTGTAATTTAACTGAAAGTGTATTCCCAGTAAAAAAAGATCTTTAGTTCTGTCTGTGTCCCCATTTCAGATACCTCTTTAAGAAAGTGCTGTAGAAACCACACAAGGGCTCTACTTCTTCTCCACCCTTATGCAACCTATCCAAAATGAAAAAGAAAAAAAAGGTGTTTTGATTTGACATATACTTTAACATATTGTGAAGTATGGCTAAATCAAGGGCAGGTAACAGGAGAGGTCTCAGTATCATCAGGACACTACCAGGGACAAGGGCTGTTGATAGAAATGGCCAAGGAAGAGCAGCAGTTCAGGGAAATAGCTTTACATTTACACAGTGGATCACTAGCATTCTTTAGCATCAACTGATCATTACTGTATTATAAGATCTGAGAACTTTAGTATAAGTTCAAAGAGCGCTCCCACCTCCCCAGCCTGTAAGTGCTGAACATTGAGGTTTAGTAGTCAGGAAAAATATATAATCATTAGTGCTTCTATGCACAATTACTGAAAACGTTATTTCCAACTGTTTTTAACCAGCTTGATTTGCAGAATTACAAAGCTCAAATTACTTTTTAGCTTGGGAGATACTTTTTTTTAGCCTGGGAAGGCTGAGTTAAAATCAACATGCTAGCCAGAATGTGCAGAAGTTCTGAAGGCAATACATATATGCATGCATGATCTCAAAGACTTAGTTCTTAGCATTTGACACTCATATCTTCTAGAATGAAAACTTCAGAAGAGTTAATAATACAGTAACGGATCTGTGTCATCCTTACACAAACACTGATTTTCTGTAACAGTGAGAGAAGCTGTTTCTCGCTAGATGTTTCACAAAAGTCTATTATTTTTATTGTATAAATCATCCACAAGCAAACCCCCAATTCATTGGACTTATTCAGGGCTTACAAATAGAGATAGGGGAGAGCCAAGAGGAGGGTTCTTATATAGACATTGGTCAATGGCATTCAGGACTTCCAGGGTACATGCAGTGCTGTATCTTGGCCTAGGCCAACAAGGCCCAGGCCTAGGGCGGCACTTTACAGGGGGGGGGTAGCAAAAAGCTGCACCCTGCACAAAAAAAAAAAAAACAGCCTCCTCCCGCCATGAAAAGGGTCCCTGCCGGCTTGCGCTACCCTTTTTGTATAGTGCCAGTCTTATGTGGTGAATTGGGCCGGGAGGCAAATCAGTCTGGTACCCCCATAAAGCAGCCACGCTGCTACCTACCAGTATGATAATACCGGCCGGTCAGGACATTTTGACAGACCGCAGGCCGCCGACCACACTTAATACAACTGGCCCGACGGCCGCCAATGCTAATAAGTGTGGCACTGCAGTCAAATGCTCCGCCTACTCTCCTCTGCCCCCAGGCACTGATGGGCCCTCATATGCTGCACTGATGGGCACTAATAGGCTGTACTGATGGGCACTAATATGATGCTCTAATGGCCACTGATGAGGCGGCAATGGTGGGTACTGATAAACTGCACTGATGGGCACTAATGAGGCTGCGCTGATAAGGCAGCACTGATATGCTGCACTGATGGGCACTGATGAGGCTGAACTTATGGGAACTGATGAGGCTGCATTGATAGACTGTGGTTGTGGTCTGTGGTTTACAGATGACAGGGTGGGCCATAAACAGCAAGGGGTGTGGCCTTTACAGGAAGGGGTGGGTCATATTTAAATTAGGGAGTGCACAAGTTTAGTCAGGCCTAGGGCAGCACAAAACCTAAATACGCCACTGGGTACATGTGCATCGATTAACCTTTCACACCCTAGGGACTTAGGGCTGTTTAACCCCACAGAGATATAGGCTCCATGCATGTGGCAGCACAGTGACTAACTGGTTTGCACTTCTGCCTCGCAGCACTGGGGTAATTTGGTTTGTATCACAAACATTCCACTACCTAGCTAGAAGTTTGTCTGGTGTTCTAGTTTCATTTTCAGAAATATAATACAAGGTATTATATTTCTGACGGGTTTCATATAATGGAAAACCAAGAAATGAAATTATAAATAAAGTGACTGTGGTTTTGCAACAAATCTAGAACTGTGTGTTTGGGGGCAGATATAGATGTATAAGTATGGTGTGATCCTGCACTCATATTTTAATGTTGTGTGCTGATGATGAATGACAAATGTGTTTTGTCATCAATTTATGTGAAACAGCCCTCACAAAGTTGAAATTTCCTGCTTTGTATCTTCCACATGCCCAGCAACTTACAACTTGAAAAGTTTTGTTTTTGTTATCACTGATCATGGCCAGAGCCTGGGACATTTGTTTTTTTTCTGTTTACCGTGCACAGATACATATGCTGTTGCATTCTTTCATTTGCCAAGAGTGTGTGTTCCTGATCCACAGGTGTGAGTACTTAGGGCATGAAGAGATAGAATTACACTGGTGGGCGTGGCCTTTGCTGGGTGGGTGTAGGTGTGCTATCAATCCAACCTATGCTATATAAAGGCCTGCACTGATGTGATTTGCTTTGCTTGAGAAGAGGCCAGGATCTTTGCTTGCATATGTTAGAAATTGGGATTTTGGGGGTTGGGGGTTGGGGGTTGGGGGTTGGGGGGAGGAGGAATAGCAATAGTGTGCATAATGACTGACCCAGACCCCACTAAGGCTGTGGTTTGATGATTGTTTTATCTGTTTGCTGGAATAGTTTTGCATTTTGACCCTCAAAAGGTTATTTTTGTGGGCATTGTTTCAAAATTGTGTGTCTTTGTCAAGTCTGATCATGTATGTGTTGGTTTGTGAGCATAGGTGTGCGCAGCCTATTGCATTAGGGTGTGCACCCCAAAGTTTAAATACACATGCATGTGTTTGCCTACATGTATATGGCCCCGGTACATTACTCTCCCTGCTGGCAAAGTGAAATAGAAGTGTGTGGCACTTCTCTTATGGCAGAGCAGGTCCGAGGGAGATCTTTCCCATCTCCTCACTGGCAAACAGAGCGATAATGCTAATGTGCCCTAGGTGATTAGGGTGTGCCCAGGCACACCCGGCACACCCTGTGCGCACGCCTATGTTTGTGAGCCTCTGTGGACCCATATCTTCTTATAAACATGTTAGACTTACAATTCCTAGTGTTAATCTAGTTAGTGTTATGGTTTAGATGGAAAGGAAGCTTCCTGATAACCCTAACCATAAATGTATGTGTATTTTTTTCGTTGCTACCTTTTTGGATTTAGTATGCATTTTGTCTGTTTTGCTTATCCTCTACTTAAAGCGGAGTTCCAACCACAAAATCGACATAATCTATTTTGGGCCATCCGCTTGCTCTTGGTCACCTGAAAAAGAAATGGATAGTTACGATTTTTTTTTTGTTTACTTACTTTGTTATTGAAGGAAAATGTACTCACCTTTCTTCCACTTCCTCCCTCTGCGGCCGCGGCCCGCGCCGTCACTTCCTCTTTGCATTGATTCCTGGGAGCTGAATGTCATCGCTCCCAGGAATGAATGCGCCTGCACCAGCCCCGCTCGTCACTTCCGGTGCGACGCCGCATTCCCTGCTAAACAGCTTCTGGGCATGCCCAGAAGCTGTGGAGGGATGACGCGCCCGCATCGGAAGTGATGAGCGGGGCCGGTGCATGCGCATTCTGGGAGAAGAGGACACGGAAGAGGATACAGAAGAGGACGCGCTGGCTTCAGCTGCCCACATCCGAGATGGCAGCGCTGGAGAAGAAATTTTCAAGGTAAGTATTTCTTCTAAAAGGTAAGTGCGACCCGGGACAGTACAGAGGCTATCCATTGTGAAGCCCTGACTGTCCCGGGGGTATTTTTAGCTAAATTTCACCCCCGAGGCCGGAACTCCGCTTTAAACTTTTGATGGTGTTTTCCCAAAATGTTTGTCATGGTTCTTATCCGCCTTATTTTTATTCCAGCTTAATGTGATAATGTGAATGTTAAGGTGTGTACAATTATTTGTGTCTTACCCTTGTAGATCGTAAGCTCTTTTGAGTAGGACCCTTATAACCATATTGGTAAAATGCTGTTACATAATTTCCTTTTTTTTTTTTATTGAGCCAAGTACATTAATGTACCAAATGTTGATATTAATGTTCTAATAAATTGTTTTATTGCATTATGTTTTAATTTTGCAGACTAGAAATGAATTTTGGGGAAGTGTAAACTATTTACACCTCTTCAAAGTAGTAGAAAATGTAATTGCATACTGAAAGTTTATCTTTTGCACATGTGCAAGTAATTTTATTAAACTATAGAGATTGTAATGTTGGGGGGGGGGGCGATAAATGCAGATTATTACAAAACAAAAAAATACTGCTACAGTGCTGGATTCATGCATGCCTCAATCACTATTTTGTTGGCCTAGGTAAACCATGAAAGTTGTTCTTAATTCTCTCTGACCAACAGAAAAAAAGACAGAAAAATTTTGGTGATGGTGCAATAGTTTACTCACTAACATATGTTCGCTATGGCACATATGCATTAGTCTGGGCTGACCCAGAAATGCATTACCACGAAATTGGGTGGACATGCCCCCGGGAGTGTACTGCTGCTTGGCGCTGTAAGCTTGATTTTGTATTTGAGGAGAATATAGATTCTCTTGATCTATGTTCAAGTCTGCCATATATATAATAGAGTAATACCTCTTTATTACTGCCATATATATATAATAGAGTAATACCTCTCATTAATGAGAAACATATAAATATTAGCAAAACAAGTCACAGCTACAAATTGTTGGCAATTTTACACTGATCTTGCATTTAAGTGCAATATATATTTTTGAGATTTAAGATAAGAGATTTAAGATAATTAATTAAGCATGGTACTACTTAATATTCTGAGTATAATTATGCTCAGCTCAATGGTTTAGTGGTTAGCACTCCTATCTATAAACACTCCAACCATGGGTTCAAATCTTACTTAATTTTTAGTCAGCTGCGAATGCTGAAACTAGGCGAACACCAATGTGCCACATCAGCATGATTGTGAACAGAATTTGAGTACTTCAAATGTTTGCAATGGTATTTTATGTGACAAGAATATCATCAATCTGTAAAATTGAAAAAATCAGACAGTATTGAACACGTTCTACTGTGCAGTGTGTTGATTTGCATTTGTGCAATCGCTCCTGACCTTAAAGATATGCCAGAGCTACATTTAGGTGGGTGGTAGCATGATTGGGATTTGAACTTATGACCTAAGTGCTGCTAACTAACAGTGAGTGCACAAGATTGTCACTGTGCGGAATACAATTAGACCTATAATATAAAGAAGTATCAGGATTACAGAATGAACAGATAAAACTCAACATTTTCCAAAAATAGAAATTAGATATTCCCAAAGTCTGCCATATATATAATAGAGATATAACTCTTACAATAATGAGAAAAATATAAGTATCAGCAAAACAAATTGTTGACAATTTAGCACTAAACTTGCATCTGAGCTCAATTGTTTAGTGGTTAGCACTTCTGTCTATAAACACTCAAACCATGGGCTCAAATCCCAGGCATGCCATCACCCACTTAAAGCGTAACTCCACGTTTGTTGAGAAAAAAACATTCCGCTCTGGGTGATTTATGTACACTATAAGGATTTTAACAAACTTTGTTGCAGATTCCTACCTTTTGTTATTCTGAAGAAATCATTAGTTGTTCCTCTGTGCCTCTGTGCTGAGTGGGTCTAATGGGAGTGGTTTCATAATTATCTGTCAGCTGTGGCAGCTGCAGAGCTCTAATGAGGAAAGCTGCTGGGCCTGCATCCCTTTAGACGTGTTCCTGTTGGAATTGTCTAACCAAAAATGAAATTTTTGATGCAGGGGATGCCAGAAATCTGACTTGTATCTTAGGCAGACTTCTGGGAAAATTGGTGGCCCAATCACACAAGCAGGAAATTATGTTTCTGGGGTGTGATCAGTACACATTCTGTGTACAGAACAACTCCAGGTAGCCATATTGCATTTCCAGAAAATTACAACAGCTGCAGATTGAAAAGGAAAGGTAATTTTTTATCAACATTCAATTACAATATGATTTGTGTCACAATTCTATACACTATATTGTTTTTTCTTTATTTGCAATTTTTTTCCCCACTAAAGTGAAGTTACCCTTTAAATTTCAGTCAGCTGCAAATGCTCGAACTAGACAAACGCCTAATTGCCACTTCCACATCTGCATGGATGTTTCCCTAATATGCATGCACATGTGGATGCAATTGTATGTGATTTAGAAAAAGTATTACTATATGGAAAAAAAATAATCACACACCAGCGAACATCTGAACGTACTTTTACGGCCTTTCTCCATTCGGATGTTCGCCTAGTTGAGGTCTTAATTACTCTACATGGGAGTAACTAAATGGAGAGCGATCATTTCTTCTCCTTCTTCTTAGTGAATTAGACCCACAGTCTCTGGATTTTCTGTTGTAATTACCCCAAAAAGTGGGGCCCCCTCTTACCCCTGGGCCCCATATCAGCCATATATTCTACTATGCCAAATGTATATCACTGCACAAACCATTAATGGAAAGATACTTTTAAAAGCATACCTGCTAATGGGGAATTGTTTCAGAAGCCTTCATATTTGCCTGATACAATTTGCTCTGATCCAATAGTACTTAAAGCACTACCAGGGGTGTTTCTAGGGCTGTGAAAGACCTTTAGTATCTCTGAACACACTGAAGACAGAAAAGATACAGTGGTGAATGTTGTGTGGTCAATTGGAGCTAAACCGTAAGCGTGGCTTAAAAAGGCACAGAATCCAAATCATGAACTTCAAAGCAAGAGGTTATTTGGAAAGTAAAAATAATAAAAAATAAAACATATATATATATATATATATATATACAGTATATAATATTGTCAAAAGTATTGGGATGCCTGCCGATAAACGCACATGAAATTTAATGGTATCCCAGTCTTAGTCCGTAGGGTTCACTATTGAGTTGGCCCACCCTTTGCAGCTATGATAGCTTCAACTCTTCTAGGAAGGCTGTCCACAAGGTTTAGGAGTGTGTTTATGGTAACAATTGACCATTCTTCCAGAAGCCCATTTGTGAGATCAGGCACTGATGTTGGATGCGAAGGCCTGGCTCGCAGTTTCCGCTCTAATTCATCCCAAAGGTTTTCTATCACCTGAGGTTGAGGTCAGGACTCTGTGTAGGCCTTTAAAGATCCTCCACCCCAAACTCGCGTATCCATGTCTTTATTATTATTATGGTGTGGGGTTGTTTGTTAGGGGTAGGGCTTGGCCTCCTAGTTCCAGTGAGGAGAACTCTTAAGGTGTCAGCATACCAAGAGAATTTGGACAATTTAATGCTCTCAACTTTGTGGGAACAGTTTGGGTATGGTCCCTTCCTGTTCCAACATGACTGTGCATCAGTGCATAAAACAAGGTCCATAAAGACATGGATGAGTGAGTTTGGGGTGGAAGAACTTGACTGGCCTGCATAGAGTGCTGACCTCAACCTGATAGAACACCTTTGGGATGAATTTGAGTGGAGACTGTGAGCCAGGCCTCCTTGTGCAACATCAGTGCCTGACCTTACAAATGCTCCTAACAGCTACTTTAAGCATTTTTGTTCTGCCCCTAGAAGCAAATAGTATTATCCTACGTGTCAATGCACACTACTGTAAGCTAGAAGTGTTTTTAAAGCTTCAGATTCTAGGAGCAGATACATTTTTTTTTGTTTTGCATTTTTGGGAGTGATTTTCCAGCAGAAAAAAAGCTAACAGCTTCTAAACATGGTTAACCACTGCTAAGCACTGGTTTTAGCATTTCTTCTTTACTTTTTCAGCCAGCTACCCACCGATGTCCTTAACAACCAGTGTATAGGTGGTTGCTAAGGAGCGGGCCTGCAAGCTGGCTGTCACATCCTTAGCAATAGGTGACTAATCAGCTGACAGCTTAATGTAAACAAAACAAATGCTGGCAATCAAAATTGAGAATGATGTCAATAGTGGGTGGGGTCACCCAGTGATTTCACCAGGTGGCCCCACCTCTTAGTTAATTTAGCAGCGGGATACGGCGGAGCTGTCATACACTGGGAGCTTTTGTTGGTACGGACTGTGTTTTCTGGGGGGTCAGTGGCTGGCATTTATTGTGATTGACGGTGGATCTATATCCGGGGGGACATTGTTTTTTTTTTATAGACACTTTTACACTGTACCCCATACTCATTCACATGTGGGGGGGCAAGATATGAGGGTCATCTTGTTTAAGGGGGCTTCTAGATTCTGATAAGTCACCCCCCTGTACTCCCACAACCACTGGGCCATATATGGTATGGACAGTATCAGACTGACTAGCATAATTGTGGCAGGAAAATAGAGTGATGTTCAGATGGAAAGGGGGGGAAATGAAGAAGAGAGTAAAATGATCTAGGCTATTGCCCTGGGAAAAGCAAACCAGTGCCAACATTTTTTTTTCTTAATTCCATTCTGCCAGGAGCAGTGAATTTTTAAATGCTTGAAGGAAAAAATAAAAATGCCCAATTTCTTTGACCACTTTAGTGCCAGAGCCATATATTCATATTTTGCACACCTGCTAAATGCACAATTAAGACCTGGTGATGATTAAATATTTTCCTCCAAAATAAATAGTTCACTTAATAAAAAAAGAATGTGTGCAAAATATGTACATGGACAAATGTATGCATATATAAAACATGCAGATATCCATAATTACAAACACATGCATACACACATATACATATTGTAAGATTTTGGGGAGTTTAGATCACCAGCCAGCCATGTTGGCAAAAGCAAACAGTCTTTATTTGCCAAAAGATAAAATTAAATGACTTAAGTTTGGTGAAAAATAAACAGTTCACATTTCTGGCTATATTGCCAACATAGGCTTATCCCTTTACAGGGTTTTTAATGTTCCCGCCTGCTTCAGGGATCCCAAAATGGTCACAAGAGCTAAACAGCAGCATCTTGATGACATGACAATTCACAGCAATGCACAACTGTGTCCTGCTCCTCTGAAAACTTTACAGACACCTGCTGGCTGCTTCCTGCCCTTTTCAGCCCTTACTTGGGTAATGCTTTCAGGACCATAGCCTGTCTATTGAGAGACACAGAACCGGTTATCCCTGCCTCTTTGATTTGATTGACAGCAGCAGGAGCCAATGGATACCACTGTGCTCACTGAGTCCAGTGACGAGGGAGAAAGAGAGAAGCACCACTGCTGTTGGGCACAGCGCTGGATAGAGATAGGGCTCAGGTAAGCATTTAAGGAGGGGGGGAGCTGCACCTAAAAGTTTTTTTTTTTTACCTTAATGCAGAGAAGGCATTACGGTTAAACAATCCCTTAGCCTTTAAAACCACCTTTAGCAAATAAACAATATAATTATTATTAAGTAATGCATACTGCAGTTTACTTCTCTGATGCATATAGACAAACAATCAGTAAACAAGACACACTCCAACTGAAGTAAGTGGCAGCCATATTGGATGAGAGAAACTTTTGAGTTTCTTCGGGCTTATAATGGTTTTTAAATATGTTTGTTCAATTCTATTTGTTATTCAAAAAATGTTGCATAATTCACCATGGGGGCCTCCCTCCTCTTATATATGTAATATGGAGATCAAGTGGTCTTGAGGAAATCCAAGGGGTGAAGTGGTATTACACTACAGAGCTAAAGGATGATATATGGAGGCATTAATAAGCTGTTAATTCCTGCTCCTGGGTACTATGTGCAATTTGACGCATTTGCTAAAATAAGGGGTCAAATTATCTGGTGAGTGAGATGTGAAGTCTATTTGGTATGTCTCTCTTGGAGGATTAGGCATTTTGGAGCACTTTTGTGTTTGAAGCACCATTGTATGTCACCATTTACCTCCTGAAGTGATCACGAAGCATGAACATTTCACAATGGACTTTGGTTACATTTTATTATGTGTCACATGTAGGCAGTGCTGTTATTTTTTGTTTGTTCTCTTTCTTTTGGTTGCTGTTGATTGCAAATATGTTCCTTGTGAACTTAAAAGGGGAAAATGGACTTACAGTTTTTCAAGGATTGGTAAGTCCTGTTATGGGACCTAAAATTTAGAAGAGGCAATGACAGATTTCGGGTGGGAAAAAGCATCAAACCCTGACAAGGTTTGCTTGGGGGGGGGGTACCCTAAATGCAGGAGGAGCCAGCAGTGCTGACAGGGGACACCAGAAGAGGAGGATTGAGGCTGCTCTGTGCAAAACCATTGCAGAGAGCCAGTAAATATAACGCATTTGTTATTTAAAAAAATAAAAAAATCCTTTATAATCACTTTAAATACTGTCAGATATGGTTCCCCATTCTTTATGCCCATTTTTTAATGCAGTGTCCTGGGTAGTTTTAAACTAGTCAAGTGAGCCCTTGTGACCGTGTGACCTTTCCAACATTTATCATTTTCTGCACGGGACTAGTATTGCCTTTACCAGTGGATCCTTATAGTACTACCTGGTTTGTGTTATTAGGGTTCATTATACCTCCTTTGAGTTTAACTAGTATATGATTTATAGTGTTCTATGTACATGGGATTTATTTTTCCCTTTCCCAGAGGGCCCCCTGTACATGTACACGCTCACGTTTTTCTTGGGCTCGTTGCACACTATTGATAATGACTTATTACTACTATTTTATACTACATTGATTAATTATTGTTAATACACATGTGTGTACTTATTCATTTAGAGAGATTTGTTTTGATATCTCTGTCCTTCTAAAGAAGGGGCAACCCCGCAAAACATTTCAAGGAATTGAGGAACCTTTTGACTCTGCTCACAGCCATCGAGTTAACCCTTACTGTGCTGGTTGTTTGCACTCCTTGAGTGATGTATTGTGTTTGGGGGGAGCCCATTTACTGTTAAACACTACTAAACTGTAGATGTCCTAATTTTAATTTATATTGTTTGAATTGTTTGATAAACTTTAGATTTTTTACATTATCTGTTGTTCAGAAGTTAGGGTACCAATAAAGTGAATTAAAAAAAAAAAAAAAACATTTTTAGGGATTCTCTCTAAAGAAGTCATATAATAGCCCCTATCTCTGAAGATTTGCTTCACCTCTTTGATGTAATACTTTCAGCCTTGTATTACTCTCCCTGCTCCATTTTCATAATTATATTCCTATATTTCCTGTATTTTATTTTAATGTTTTTAGTGCTGTCCTTTCTTCTCTGTTGAGATTTAAAATTCTGGGATCCATGTTGCTGGGTGGTTGATTGAGGTCCTCTGTAACTTTCTGGAAAGTGAATACAAAATCTCCTTTATATTGTACAGGATAAGATTTGGACTTTGGTTTAAAAACATAATAATTATACATTGTAATTAAACAGAATTTTCTGGTTCTGGTGGAATATTATCAGGTAGTATTTATTTTGATTGGTGTGATACTTCTGTACAAAGTTTTACATATCTAAAAATATAGTCACATAGTTGGTAAGGTTGAATAAAAACACCGGTCCATCCAGCTCAACTTAAGTGTGTGTGTGCGTATATGTACAGTTCATGTGCGTATTTGCTTATGTCACTACCATTCTCATTATTCCTGTACATTGTGTTCTCTAAGAAACACATCTAAAAGTTTCTTGAATTTATCCAAACACCCCACCAACAGCACTAATTGTATAAGTCAGTTCTGCATCCTTACTGCTCTCATGGTAAAGAACTCCTTACTCAGTTGAAGATTGAACTGCTTCTCATCCAACTTCATTACATGTTTTCTTCAGAGACTTAAAATTAGATAGCTTACCTCCAATGATATAGTCGCCATTCAAAAATGTGTATATTATGATCAAATCCTTGTCTTAAGTGCCTCTTCTCCAGGAAGAATAAAACTGGTCATACAGTATACAATTTTCTTATTCAATTTCCTTTAGATTTACCTTAAAAAAAAAAAAATGTTCCTTTAAAGCATGAATAACAGCACAGTGCTTGTGCCGTGTAATTTGGCCCTTTGTATCATCTAAAATACCTGGTTGATCCTGCCTGTTGCTGCCCTCCCCTCTGTAAACTGACCACATTTATCAATACCGTAGTTAGTTTACATGCCTCTGTCATCCCAATATCTCTCCCTGCTCCCTCTATCCCCCTCCCTCGCTGCCTGTCAGCTAGTGACAGTTCCGATCTGCTCCCCGCCCCTCCCCTTCTGCTGCTAAAATAACTGTGTCTTATTCGTGCAATCCACTGTGTTACAATAAATTATGTCCCCAGTGTATGCGTTTTTTAAAAAATATGCTGCTTTATACCTTATTTAATAGCCCAGCTCAGTGCTCTCTCCTCCTCTCCTCCAGGCTGACATCAGCGGGAGATCCGCAGCCCCTCCCACTGTAAGTATCATATTGGGAGGGGAGAGCGGCGGGCAGTCTTAAAATAGATGGCTGATAAATGAATGGATTGTGACTGCCTAAGTTGTAGGTGGTGAATCTATTTAATGTTTTATGATGGTCTTGAGATTTTTCTTAGGGCCAAGAAAGATATTTGGCAGTTAATAAAGACTCTAGTTTTTTGTGTTGGTAATTTGTCCTACTATTGTAGTGAGTTTTCATAATATGATGGTTGTTGTTTGTGGGTCTGGAATATAAAGATCTAATGGGAATGGGCTCTCCTTCTATATTCTTATATGATGTGTCCTTCTTTTATTCCCATGGTCATTTTTTTGTTTTCGTCATAGTCAAATATGTCTCTATGCATGTCTTTATTTTTTTTAGTATAGTTATCTTTTTCTAGTCTTCATAACCTGGTAGTCAAGTTTTTTTTTTTTTTTTAAGTGTTGTGATTCGGGTAGTTTGGCATCTTATATTGATGGACAGTATTTTCTTACATAAAAAAACAGGAACTATGCAGACATTGTCAGTCTGAAAATCAATCTGCAGAATCCTGTCTGCATGCCTGCTGGGTGCCTCTACACCATGAGTACATGCCCCAGGAGCTGGGGTTTGGCAATGTCAGTGAAACTATTATTGTGAAAAATGTTGTAATCTGAGAACTGTATATAGTTTGGACCTATAATGGTAGTGTTCAGTATATTTTTTCATGTTTTAAAAGTAATTTTTCTAAAGTTATATGTATTTCTGCCTTTACAATCCAAACAAATGGTATTTCTTGTTTACCAAAGGTGAAGTTACCTAAAGGCCACTTTAAAATTATGGATCTAATTGTTCTAAAGGGAGCTAAATACAGAATAATCCTATGCATACATAAATGTCATAAATTGTATCGTATGCATTGCAGCAAACTCTTTTTTAAAGAATTTTATCTAAAAACAAGCTTATGTAAAAATTTCCAAATTGCTGATCATTACACAGACTGCTGCATTACAGTATGTGTCTGTACATGTCTGCCTTTCTTTTTCACTTAAACTTATTAATTAATTTATATGATTCTGAGATATAAAAAAAAAATACAAATCAATTACCACATCAATTAAAAAGATTGCATAAATGCAAAACAGAAAACAAATCAAATTAATAAATAATTCATAGGAAATCTCAGAAAATAAACATGCCATTTCCCAATGACTTGGTTAGCTCACAATGCTTACTATAAAATAGGCAATTAAAATATTCTGCAAGTAATTATTTAAGGATTGCTGCAGGCTAATTCACTTTTTTTTAAAAAAAAAATCAAAGATATGCTATCAGTCTTTAACTGATATTTATGCACCTATTTAGTCTTTGCCAACGAAAATGTGAAATATCAGCAGTCCAAAATTTTTTTTTTTTTTTTGCTTAACTTTTTTGTTTTTTTATCACTTAGGAGACAAAAAGTCCCCAATGTGATGATTTTTTAGCTGACAGGTTCTCTTTAATAAAAGGCCCTGCATGGCTCCACTGATTGTATTGCAATTTACATTGCATTGCAACACATCCCTTCACAGCTATGCTACCCGGGGAAGGTGCCAGGGTGACCCAGAAATTATGTCATACACATTGCTTTCCGAGTCACGGCAAGAAGGGGAGGAGAGTGGATGTGTGTCCGCTCTCCTCCTTCCCCTTCAGTCGCCTGCACTCGCTATGTCAGTTCCGGGTCCACAGATGGGCAAAAGGAGTCCCAAATACATGGTGGGGGCACGGTACTGGGGATGTGTTGAAGCAATCAGGTGCAAGCGCAGCCACCCGAATGCTTCCACCTGACAGGCAGGAGTCTACCGGTCAGTTTTACACATGATCCCGGTGGATGCAGCTACCAGGTTGTGTGTGAAACTCCCTTCTGTCAGGTCAATACAACATATGAACCTAACAGTGAAAGGGTTAATGGCATGACGGTTAATAGCATGGCAGGCTACCATTTCACATTTCAAGATCGAATCCTTGGCTTATAGTGGGGTGGAAAAGTTGGGTGCTGGTCACTATATTCTTTTTAAGGTCTATTTTTCTCAATAAACTCTGGAGAGAGAGTTAGGATACAGGATATCAAAAATAGCTTGACATTCCTTGAAGCAGTTAAGGTACTTTTTTGCCCTTTTAATGCAGCCAAACAAATTCCAGTGATTCTATGATAAAAAACATTTATTTTTAACCATCCCCTGCTCTACATGACATGTTGTCATGTAGAGATGAGGAGTGATAATTATTGTTATAATTATTGTTGTTGAGTGTGCTAGCCCATATGGAATGTAAACTTTTCAAATCCAAAAAAATACATTTTCTACAGCAACTTGTTTCTCCAAAGAGGTTTGCATTTATTGGATTCCTGCACAGAACAGAGACAGGACAGAGGACAAGACAGATGCCAGGGTACATAGAAACCTTCAGAGAACCCAATTTCAATGTCAGAGCACAGCCGACAATACCCTTCCCTAACATAAACATTCTCCCCATTAACTAAAATATCAAGCAATCTGGTTGGTCAGTTTTAGTTACCCCTTTGATCTTTTGAGTTACAGGTCATGCCTCTTGGCCTCGGACAGCTGCAATCATAAATTCTAATAAAATTGTGCAGATATTGTCTAAGGCTAAATTGCATAATCTTGATTAGATAAACAATTTACACTTTGAAGAACGCTATTTACCATAAAAAATCATGACTACTTCATGAGTTTTTAAGACCCTTTTCGATGTCAGAGTATCATCATTAAATACTTCTTGCATTGTTTATGGCCAAATTTCATTCTTACTCTTTGAAAAAAATGTTTATTACACACAACAACATAAACATTTAACTCCCCCCCTGGATCTTTATGACCCTTTTCATGCCTAACTCGACAAATGTGCATTTTACAATCCCTTATAGGTATCCTTGCAAAAAACCTCCTTTGAAAAGTTTATTTGAATAGCAAACCATAAACAGGCCAGTCCACAAATGCCAAGATAAGGAATTTTCCTCTTGCATAAAATTAACATATCAGAGAGCCAATACTCTCTCTTTTGATATGTAAAATTCAGCTGGCTTGTGGCAATATGTCAGCCCCTAGCAAATGGCATGTACAAGAATGTATGTTTATATACTTATATATATATATATATATATATATATATATATATATATATATATATATATATATATATATATATATATATATATATATATATATATATATATACATTATACATTTAAACTCCCAACATACAACATTCCACCACTTGGTCCAGTTCTAACCAGAATCGATCCACAAGACATAAGAACATAAACAATAAATATATATTATTAACTAGAAGGGTTGCATTGTGGTAATAGATGCTTCACAATGGCTCATATAAAGTATAAAATTGAAACTGGTTTGATTCCTATTCACCAACCTCTAAAATACCCCCATGAAACAGTTATTAGATAATATTATGGAAAAAAAAAGATAATATAACTTTAGACCACGCCTAGCAAAGGATTTGGTAAATATCAGAGGCCAATATAGCTGTTAGGCCTTATCATGAGCATGAAGTTCTCCTCAAGTCCACAAGGTTATTGTGTAATTCCTAAAAACAAGCTGATGTCATAGTCCAGTCCTGGGTTTGACTTTGTTACATGAGTCACCTCTCACTATCTCACTATCTCACGGAAAGTAATGCTTGGTGTCACTGCTATAGGAGCTCCAATCCACATAAATCCAGGATTTTTTCCATCTCCAGACTCAAGGGTTAACTTTTAAAGATGGATTGTTCAGCTTTATCAATTTTTATCACAAGCCCAAAATGAAACTTCTCCCAGCAACAACTTAATTTTGTAATTTGCTGTAAGCTGACCCCACATTGCCTTTGAAAGAGCAGTTTACTCGGATCATTCAGTACACAATTACACTGAAAGAGACCACAGGAGGGTTTATATAGTAGCAGCTTGGAAGTAATGTTTAGTCTGTGCAGTGCTATCCATGTTCCAACCTAAGGAGAAGAAGGAAGAACAAACACACATTCTTGTTGCATAGGTACCTGTACTTATAAAATAACTGTGGGTGGGCGGCTCTCAATGATGGAGGACGCCTAGACCTGAAGCTCTGGTCCCTGTCAGCTATCCATGACCCCGTACAGCTTCTTACTGCTCCTACAGCACCAGGGGTAAGCATAATTCCCCCAGGACTTTCTTGAGCATCCCATGGTCAAAATTGGGCCGTCGAAAAATGTTCCCTCGCCTCCTCCAGCAGCGGAACCATACAAGCATGAAGCGTTTCCTGTCCAGGCCCCAATCCTCCACCTCAATTCCTCAATTAAGTACGCACTCACCCACTGACCCCCTCCCAGGTGCTGGGATGACTGTGCAAGTCACAAAGGCCCCCTCCATGACACCCTCCCAGGTGCTCCTCACCCCAGAGCTGCTGGATGAGAAACTGCAGCTTCTCCTACATCAACTGACCCGCAACATTGCCCTAGAAGTAGGGAAACTTTCACAAGAAGAGAGATGGAACAGATTGGCAGATGCACATGCACTAGAAACAAAATTTGATGATCTGGTGCAATATGTCCAAACCCTAGAGGAGGAAAATTCTACTTTAAAGCACAATGTCTCTCAATTGCAGCTCCAACAGGAAGACCTTGAGAATAGAGAAAGATGCCAGAATTTGCGCATACAGGGCATATCAGACTGGTCCCAGTCGGGCACATGGATCACTAGGTCCAAAACCACCTACAGGAGCTTGACCCAGAGATGTTTTCGTCCAGTTTTATTATTACAATCACCTCCCATCTACAGCTTCATCAGGTACCTTATTACTGGGGCTTTCCTTTTGCCTTAATTGTCACCCAGGAAGGTGTCCAATACAGTCTACGTTATCTACAAGAAGGGGATGCCTTTATCCGAAGTTTAGTTCTCCCACCACATGCTGAGGATGACCCACTCCTTCCACAGCCTCCTCCATGTTCATCTCTTGTTGCACCAACCAGGCTTTAGACCCCTGCTAAGCAGAAGCAGAAGCAGACGTCTTCTACTCTTCTACATGTGCATTCCTCTAAGGAACCTCTGTGAGTTCTCCATGCTTTTTTTCTGTGGTTCTCCTCTGCAACCCCATTGCCTTGTGTTAGTTTTTTTTCTTCATTTTTATGGCTATAGGTTCGAATATCCTATATATAGGACCCCGTTCCCATGTCCATGGGATACAATTTTAGTTTATTTTCTTCCTGTTTGTTTAGTTGCAGGATATGATTCATTTACCTGCATTCTTCGCTGCAGAGTGTGCCTCCTTCCTTCCATTACTTCGGAATGAAGACTGCCATGCTCCCCCTTCTGTTCCTTGGCCAAGGCCATGGACTCCATTTAAAGTCCCAACTTGTCGTTTCTCTTCTAGTTACACTAACAGGGATGGAGGTGGATTCACAGACCACTGGATGTATGTATATATATATATATATATATATATATATATATATATATATATATATATACATACTGTGTGTATATATATATATATATATATATATATATATATATATACATAGATTACCATGTATTATACCTTATATCATTCATTTATGGTTGGATGCGTTTTCATAATTTTCTGCAGCATGGTCCTTTTGTGTACAGGCTATATATATTTTATTTTTTATCACCATTGTGTGGTCCTGTGGGCTGGGCGTTTGGTTTCCATAACTGGGAGTTGCGATATGCATCGGTGCCCTCCCTCTCCTCCCCTCCACCTTGCCTTGCATGGGGGGTTTGGCAGGTGTTCTCCACTGTGTATCGGCGCCACGCCTTGTTTCTTTTGCTTGGCGTCACTTTGGTGTCTCAGCATTGGACGCCATTAGTATACATATTTAACTGCTATGTGTTATGGGTGCTTTTCTCCCGCTTCTGGCAGCAGGTCTGCCTTAATTGGGGGACACCTATTTTAAATTAGCAGTTAACGTGACGCTGGGAGGCACCCGTGGTTTAGCTAACACACATATATATCCATATCCACAATTTTGCAGACATTTCATTCAGACTCAGGATCTGGGACACACCACATGTTACTCACTGCATTACCACATGAGGCAGACACTTAAGGTAACCACTTTTTAAGCATTTCGCTGTATACTTTGTCTTTGGATATACTGCACCTATTTACTTTCTGGTTAATCCTAGTGATTCTCATGGAGTATTTCTTTATCAATGCATTTTTATTTTTATTCCCTATATTCCACTTTTCTTCTTATGGGCTGTGGAAGGTTTCACCACTTACACATGCTTTTTTACCTATTTTTTTGTATTTCAGACACCCAGTACAGTTTTTTGCTTTTTCACAGCAACCACTTCCTTCCTTCCATCACTGCGATTCGTTTTTATATGGGGATATGTGTGGTGCGTTTTGCAAGACTGCAGGGATTACCACCACAGCTCCCGGGGGAGGCACATGCAATGCCCTGTGTCCACAGGACCGCACATTGTCAATGACAGTCATTTTGTAAGTAACAATAGGGTTGGACAACAATTTCCTCCCTTTAATTTAAATGTATGCAATTTTAGTCGACCAATGGATTATCAGAACATTTATTCTTTTTTACAGAGTTTTTGGCATCCACTCATGAAGAGTGGTATTAAATCATGAAACACGTAGAGCTACAAGGATGTCATCGTTTTTTCAACCATACAGTACTCCATCGTTACCCAATCATTTTTTAACGCTTACTTACCTTTTGTACGTTTATTGTATATTTTTGTATTTTTATATACACGATAAAAACTAGGTCCATGACTGCTGCAGCAAGTTGATGATTCAGCATTCATTGCCATGGTGTACCCTGCAGACTATCTATAATATGGCAACAATGGAATAATTATGGACTGTGGGGCATATACGGACGGAGTGCCATCAGTCCCTATACTCTTGATATATACAGTACATATAATTGGTGTACCTGCACATATATCAGACTGACCCAAGTGTTTTGATTGTGTTGACTATACATGATTGTTGGTGTATAGCAATAAAATGTTTCCATTGCTCATATTTCCCAGCATTCTGGTTTCCACCTCATTTAAAGTCCCAATCTTTTCCTCTATTCAAGTAATTACAAATTGGAGGCACATTTTTCCATGCTCCATTTAAAGTCCCAACTTCTCATTTTCTCTTTTAGTTAGTGTTGTAAGTAGAACTGAAGGTGTGTTGGGAATAGGTAGGATGAGAACCAGTGAAGAGTACTGTCATGGAAACCAAGGGAGTGAAGTTTTTTGAGGAGGAGGGGGTGGCCCACTGTGTCAAAGGCAGCACAGTGGTCCAGGAGGAGTAGTACAGAATAGTGTCTATGGTGTCTATTGGTGTTAGCCTTTAGTAGGTCCTTTGTGAGTTTAACCACTTAAGCCCCGGAAGATTTTACCCCCTTCCTGACCAGGGGGTATTTTGCGATTCGGCACTGCGTGACTTTAACGGACAATTGCGCGGTAGTGCGATGCTGTACCTAAACAAATTTGTTGTCCTTTTTTTCTCACAAACAGAGCTTTCTTTTGGTGGTATTTGATCACCTGTGATTTTTTGATCATGCGCTATAAACAAAAAAAGAGAGTCAATTTTGCAAAAATAGCAATATTTTTCACATTTTTTTATATGAAATTCCCCAAAAAAAATGGAAAAATCAAATTTTTTTAACATTTTCGACCAATTTGTTTTATGCTACCTATGTTTGGAAAAAAAAAATCGCGTATTTTGATTGGTTTGCGCAAAAGTTATCACGTTTACTAACAAAGGGAAAGATTTTTGTCATTTTTGTTGTTTTTTTTTTAACGCGTAATGGCGGCGATCTGCGATTTTTTTTTTTGCGGTACTGTGACATTGCGGTGGACAGATCGGACCCTTGACTGACATTTTTGACACTTTTGGGGTTACCAGGGATATTACTGCAGTAATCAGTGCTATACATATGCACTGTTACTGCAAAATGACACTGGTAGTGAAGGGGTTAACTTTATTTGAGAGGGAGGAGCTGTGTGTGTCCCTAGGGGCGTGATTCTAACTGTGATTGGCTGTAGATTGAGCTGTAGAAACAGTGATCAACGGTCCTACATATTAGAACCGTGTGATCACAGTTTCTACACAGGGGAGAATGACAGGCGGCTTGTTTACACTAGCCGCCTGACTTTCTCCCTCTGCAGCGGCGATCGCAGAGTGACCGGCGGACATCGGGTCCGCCGGTCACACGCGCGGGGGGGGGGGTCCGTGATCACTTTGCCTGTGAGGGGCTGACTGCCGACGTAAATCGTCGTTAGGCAGTCGCCAAGTGGTTAAGGAGAGCAGTTTCTGTGGAGTGTTGAGGGCGAAATCCAGACTGAAGGGGATCATTGTCACTCAGTCGGTTATAGACCAGTCGTTAAAGGAGTTAGGAGTAAGGAGATGGGGCGTAGATTGTGAAGATTGATAGGGTCCAGTGAGGACTTTTTAAGGATGGGTGTGACTAGCACATGTTTTAGAGAGTTGGGGAAGATGCTAGAAGAGAGTGAGAGGTTGAAGATGTGAGATAGAGTGTGTAGAACAGAGTCAGAGGTTGAGCGTAGCATTTGCGAAGGAGCAGGATCAAGGGGGCAGGTGGTTAGATGGGTGTTAGAAAAAAGACCAGCAACCTTGTTAATACTAGCAGGGTTGAACGAAGTAAGTAATGATTGTACCCGTGGATATGAGGTGTTAGGAGGGGGAGATATCTGTACATTGAAGATCTCCTCGCAACTAGCCTCCTTCTTGTCGCCTGAGTTCCCCTTAGCCAACGGCACCAGACACGGGTGTCCTCTATTCTCCCTGCTCTTCATCCTTTGACTGGAGCCCCTGGTTGAGGCCATTTAGTCCAATTTAGATATTGAAGGAGTCCTCATGCAACAACTTTGCAGATGACATCCTACTAACCTTAACCAACCCTCTGATCTCTCTTCCCTCATTACATGCCCTCTCCAGATTTAGGGTCAATACTACTAAGACGGAAGCCCTACCCATCCATATTCCTCCGGACCTCCTTGCCCAACTCCAACATGCTTTCCATTACCGTTGGTATTCTCAGTCTTTGAAATATCTAGGGGTCCACATTACCTCCTTATATACCACTCTATACTCAGACAACTATTCTTCACTGTTCCAGGAGATCACATGCTCTCTGCAGCAGTGGGCTGAATACCAAATTTCTCTAATGTACAGAGTAAATGTTCTGAAGAATTCAATCCTACCCAGACTTCTTTATTTTTTTCAAAACCTTAGTGGTGCCTATACCCCTGATGCAATTAAAAGTCCTTCAATAAGGTTTCTTGAAATTTATATGGAACAATAAGTCCCACCGTGTAGCTAACTCTGTATTATTTTCCTTGAAAACACGTGGTAACTTAGGGCTCCTGATATTATCCAATACTAGTATGCTCCCCACCTACGAGCTGTGGTCTCCTGGTCCAGTTTACATGATCCTTACTGTTGGTCAGAAATTGAAAGAGGTTCCTTATACCCCATACATCTATGTTCTCTGGTTTGGTTTCCATCTCTCCATACTGATGCTACACTGAAACGCATGTGTATTGCTTCTATGCTGTTCAACATTTGGAAGAAATGCTATCAAAGGTACTCCTTCTCCTCAACTTGTCCCCCTCTATCCAACATAATATTTAATCCAATTATGCCTGACAGTTTATCTTTTAGAGGCATATCATCCTGGCTGCAACCCTCTTATTTACAGCTTCGGAATTTGGTTCACCCTGTGTCACACAGGTTTTTTTCCTTTGCGGACCTCCATGAAAAATACAATATACCTAAAGCTACATTTTTCTTTTTTAATCTGCAAGCCAAACATTTTTTCCAGTCACTATCCCCATCCCTTACACTAAATAGGCCCTCCACCTTTGAATATATATGCACTCAAGGCCCGTATCATCGCCATCTGATTTCCTCTATATACAAAATTCTTCAGGAGGCTAGCCCTCTCACAGAGGATACCCACCTCTATATGAGAAATGGGCACATATTCTCCAGAAGCCTATCTCATTATATACTTGGGATAGGATTTGGACATCTGCTTTTAAATCGTCCAGATGTGTTGTTACAGACAGAAAGCTTTACTTATGTTTTAGTATAAAACCCCAGAAATGCTAGACCAACAACTCTTCGCTCCCAGCCTCGTGTTGGCAATGTGGTCTTGAGCCAGCTTCACATTTCCATATATTTTGGCAAAGTGCACATTTAAAACCTTTTTTGGACCAATGTTATGTTATTACTTGAACAGCTGTTGAATCTATCCTTTCCATTGGATCCTATCCACTACTTATTGGGTCTTCCCTTCACCGTTGTTGCAAAGTCGGCAAAATGCCTGATAACTTACACATTGTTAGAAAAAAACTGGATAAGAGGTCTAGCTAGGTATAGTAGAGCAATGTCTCTGAAAGTCTCCACAGTGTGGACGGTCAACCCCTGGCTTTATATCATATGCACAAAAAACGTAATTGGATGGGCCCAGCAAGAAAATAAAGCCTTTTAGGGTGATCTGATAAGACACAGAGAGATATAATACAAATATTGTGTTTATTTGTATAAAATGTATCAAATAACATTGTGATTAGGTGTAGTTCAATTAGACAAATGCAGTGTATTGTTGAAAGTGCAGATCATCAAAAAAATATTTAACAATGTAGTGATAAACTTGCAGGACAAGATAAAACAAAAACCAAACATATATATTGGATAGCTATAATCGTCCGGTACCAGAAAGAATGTGGCACTGTCAAAGAATACCACTTGGCGAGATGCCGTTGTAACCAGTCTTGGGTAATGGTATGCAATACTGAAAGGGACTAGATGAGAATGCCTGTCCCCTGAAAACCAGATCGGGGTAATGTAGGTAACACAGTTAAAGGATCAACCTGCTGTTCTACTGATTTATATGCAAGTACCCCTTTATATAGGATAGTGATTATCCCAGGAATGTCTTTGGAAGTCTATTGGGAAGGCAGGGAAGAGGGAATCCAGATGCTTAGACAGATTGAAAGGTGCATAGTTATGTAATTCCTTTCGCAATATGGGTAATCTGTACCTGGTTCTTTGCTGCATTCCTTCGTGTTTGTGCTGTCCAGTCTGTCTTATAAGAAGTGTGGATGGATGGGATGGATCCAGACGAAGCTATGCATTAGCGATCCGAAACACGCAGATGTCCAACAGACGCTAAACCAGGAAGTTCCCATCACACAGTGAGCACAGATGGAAACCGGCAGCGCAGGAGACAGCAGCGCACTGCCTCCATAGAACACCATATATTTATCCAACAGACACACCATTCCAGGACCCAGAAATATTTTCTTCACAGCCAGCACGTACATGGAACACAGAGAAGCACCGCAGAAGACAAAGCAGGGGTGATCCATCCCATCCACCCACGCTTCTTACAAGACAGACTAGACAGCACAAACGCGAAGAAACGCAGCAAAGAACCAGGTACAGATTACCCTTATTGTGAAAGGAATTACATAACTTTGCACCTTTCAATCTGTCTCAGCGTCTGGATTCCCGCTTCCCTGCCTTCCCAATAGACTTCCAAAGACATTCCTGGGATAATCACTATCGTATATAAAGGGGTACTTGCATATAAATCAGTAGAACAGTGGGTTGATCCTTTAACTGTGTTACCTACATTACCCTGCTCAGGTTTTCAGGGGACAGGCACTCTCATCTAGTCCCTTTCAGTATTGCATACCATTACCCAAGACTGGCTACAATGGCATTTTGCCAAGTGGGATTCTTTGACAGTGCCACATTCTTCCTGGTAACGGACGATTATAGCTATTCAATATATATGTTTGGTTTTGTTTTATCCTGTCCTGCAAGTTTATCACTACATTGTTGTTAAATATTTTTTTGATGATCTGCACTTTCAACAATACACTGCATTTGTCTAATTGAACTACACCTAATCGCGGTGTTATTTGATACATTTTATACAAATAAACACAATATTTGTATTATATCTCTCTGTGTCTTATCAAATCACCCTAAAAGGCTTTCTTTTCTTGCTGGGCCCCTCCAGTTAAGTTTTTTGTACATATTATTAGCAGCCTGAAGAGCAATTCCTCTTTGTTGGCTGTCCACCGCCCCATTTTCCAAATCTCAATTCTTACATATTATTACCGAAATCTGGACAATGGAATTCCTTACCGCCACCGCTTCTGGCACTCTTCCACAATTTAACAAATGTTGGGAGATTTGGGACCAGTCGGTCTATGATGAGGCACCCCCTCTCCCCCCATCCCCCCTCTCGAACCTTAAACCTCTGTCACCTTGTTTTTGTTGATAGTTAATTTACTCATGTGTTTTTTTTTCTTCTTTGGTGTGTTCATGTATGTCTACACCACGTAACCCTAAAACTTTAAATATAATTTGTGTTATGTTCTACACAAGCACTGTTTATCTCCTGAATAACTGTGCCATGTACCTGAAGGGAGACTGAAATGATGAGGTTGGCATCTCTTGTATCTCCAACCCAGGACCCACTGAGAGTGAAACAGAGGGTGCCGAGGGACAGAAGGAACACGAATGCCTGTAGGTGTAGACCCGGGGACTTGCACCCGGAGATGCCATTCTGAGGAGACAGGAGAACCATCAGATCAGGAGCAGTAGCCATACACCATAGTTCAGCTGAGGTTAAAGAAGTACTCCACTTGCAATGCAGGAACAGAGCGTGTGGCAGGTCTGGGCTTTCAGCAGCCTTGCAGCAGTAACGCATATTGGGTCACAGAACTGTGATTGCAGAAAGCCAGGCAGACACTCAAACAAGTCGGGAAGCCAGGATTGAAGACAGGAGCATAGTCACAGGATAGCCAGGGTGATAACAGGTGGGCAGTGAAGTACTGAATCAGGAGCAGAGCCAAGGTCAGGAAGGACCCATGTCAGGAATAACGACAGGACAAGCAGGATCCGAGGTCAGGTCAGGAGTAGAGATGTCCCAAACTATTCGCCGGCGAACAGTTCCCGGCAAACATCGCTTGTTCGCGTTCTCCTCGGCGGGCGTACATATGCAATGTTCGGTCCACCCCCTATACATCATAATTGAGCAAAATTTGACCCTGTACCTCACAGTCAGCAGACACATTCCAGCTAATCAGCATACCCTCCCTCCCAGACCCTCCAACCTCCTATAAAAAAGCAAGGACAGCATCCATCTTAGATTCATTCTGAAGCTACAGAGTTAGTTAGAGCAGGGAGAGTGCTGCTGCTGCTGAATTGATAGGGAAATCATTAGCTAGGCCAGTGTTCTGTGTCCACTCCTGCTGTAAGGACAGCATCCTGACAGCATCCCAAAAAAGCCCTTTTTAGGGCTGGTATATCAGTCTGCTTTTATTTATTTTTTTCTATATATATACAGACTGTACTGTGTGCAAACCACTCATATCGGGTGGCACAGTACCTTGCAGATAAAAAAGTCATTTAATTTTTATCCTTTAATATAATTGCAGTTGCCTGCCAGTGTGTGTCAGGCCCACTGACTGAACTGTGCCCATTGCCAGTGCCCACCACTCATATAGGGTGGCACAGCACCTTGCTGATAAAAAATTAATTTCATTTTTCCTATAATAAAAAATAAAATTCATCCTGAAAAAACAGGAACTGGCTTTTTCATTCGAATTTCAGTAGTGCAGGGATGTTGATAACATATACCAAAATATATGAATCAGATGTGATAAATATAAGCATAAAATCATAAATACATAAAAGCATGAAATCACATCAATAGGAGTCCATAAATTCCATAGGTATAAAGTGCATAGAGCAATGAAAGTGCAAACATGAAGGATCACAGGTGCCACTTATGGGGACCACCCTTGCTTGCCACCACCACACAGTGCCGGGAGAAGTATCTGAAATTCAGACTCACTATGAATTTACCAGGAAATCTTCCAGAGGAGTCTTTGCAGCACAAATCAGAGATCTGGAGGAAATCTGATTTTACTATATGCTGTTGTTGGCTAGTCCATGAGAGTGGTTAGGCATAGGCGTCTGGTGAGTCTGAATTTCAGATACTTCTCCCAGCACTGTGTGGTGGTGGCAAGCAAGGGTGGTCCCCATAAGTTGCACCTGTGATCCTTCATGTTTGCACTTTCATTGCTCTATTCACTTTATACCGATGGGCTTTATGGACTCCTATTGATGTGATTTCATGCTTTTATGTATTTATGATTTTATGCTTATATTTATCACATCTGATTCACATATTTTGGTATATGTTATCATCCTATTTATTTGGTAAGAGGTTATCACCATCCCTGTGCTACTGAAATTCGAATGAAAAAGCCAGTTCCTGTTTTTTCTGGATGAATTTTATTTTTTATTATATTTACTCATTTAAGTAGCAGCAATTTGTGTTATTTGTGTTATTCTGTCAGGTTTGTGTTACCTGTATTTCCTAAAGCACAGTGGATTACAACATCGTCTATTCATTTAGTACAAGTAGTGATATTTATATATTTAATTTTTCCTCTGTAATATAATTGCATTTGCTTGCCAGTGAGTGTCAGGCCCACAGACTGTACTGTGCCCACTGCCCACCACTCATATAGGATGGCACAGCACCTTGCAGATAAAAAAGTAATTAAATTTTTTCTCTGTAATATAATTGCAGTTGCCTGCCAGTGAGTGTCAGGCCCACAGACTGCACTGTGCCCACTGCCCACCACTCATATAGGGTGGCACAGCACCTTGCAGATCAAAAAGTAATTTAATTTTTCCTCTGTAATATAATTGCAGTTGCCTGCCAGTGAGTGTCAGGCCCACAGACTGTACTGTGCCCACTGCAAATGGACTGTTTGTGGTTGTTTGCGGTGCGTTAAACGGGGAGTTTGGTCTGTCGGAGTTTGGTCTGTCACTGTGAAGCGGGCGTAACCCTTACACTACTTGATCGATACAACATCATACCTGATCGTATTCACACACTGGATGATTTAAAGCACGTTATTCCAAACAATTTAGGAATGTTAGGTGATTTATGCCCTTTATGGATTAAAACCCGACTCTGCGTCAACTACGTAATTTTCCATGAGAGTTTTGCCATTGATCCCCCTTCGGCATGCCACAGTCCAGGTGTTAGTCCCCTTGAAACAACTTTTCCATCACTATTGTGGCCAGAAAGAGTCCCTGTGGGTTTTAAAATTCGCCTGCCTATTGAAGTCTATGGTTCGCCCGTTCGTGAACATTTGCGGAAGTTCACGTTCGCGAACATAAAATTTTATGTTCGCGACATCTCTAGTCAGCAGTAAGCCGAGTCAGCAACCGAGAAAACACACTGGAAGTACACAGGACACACGGAACAGCTGAAGACCAGTCAGCATTAGAGCACAGGCAGAGGCATCCTTAACCACTTAAGCCCCTGAGGATTTGACTGCTCAATGAGCATGCCCCATTTTGCGATTCAGCACTGCATGACTCTAACAGACAATTACACATTGTACCCAAATTAAATTTACATCTTTTTTTTCCCACAAACAGAGCTTTCTTTTAGTGGTGTTTGATCACCTGTGTGATTTTTATTTTTTGCGCTATAAACAAAAAAATTTGTGACAATTTTGAAAAAAATAACAATATTTTTCACATTTTTTATATGAAAGTCTCAAAAAAAAGTAAAAATCTAAATTTTTTTTATCATTTTAGGCCAATTTGTTTTCTGCTACATATTTCTTGTAAGCGTATTTTGATTGGTTTGCGCAAAAGTTATTGCGTTTACTAACTACAGGAGAGATTTATGTAATTTTTATTGTTTTTTTTTTTAACTAGTAATGGCGGCGATCTGCGATTTTTTTTTTTTGCGGGACTGCAACATTGTGGCAGACAGATCGGATCCCTAACTGACATTTTTGACACTTTACAGTATATCTTTCAATGCAAATGGACACTTATCACATACACAAAGTGTTAGAAAATAAGTAGTAAATGGTGGTGAACACTTACCAGCTAGCCAGAAAAAAATACATTATTTACACCATTGAACAATCAGCATGATTTAGTTTTACACATTTGCAAA